>NC_072410.2:40280000-40905000 GCF_028858775.2 Pan troglodytes
CCCTAGGTGTTCCATTTTATTTGTGACTATTGTAACTGAATTGCTTTTAAAATTTCTTTTTCAGATTATTCACTGTTGGCATATAGAAATGCTGTTAAATTTTTATGGTGACTTGTATTCTGCAACTTTATTAAATTTTGTTTATCAGTTCTAATAGTATTTTTTTCTTCTGTGGAGTCTTTAGATTTTTCCGAATGTAAGATCATATTACTTAATTTGACTTATTCCATTTCAACTTGGTTGTCCTTAATTCTTTGTGTTATCTGATTGCTCTAGCTAGGACGTACAGCTAGAACAATGTTATGTTGAATAACAGAGGTGAAAGTGGGGATCCTTTTCAAGTTCTGGATCTTAGAGGAAAGGCTTTCAGGTTTTCCCTATGCAGTATGATATTGGCCGTGAGTCTGTCATATATGGCTTTTATTATATTGAGGTATGTTTCTTCTATATGCAGTTTTTTAAGAGTTTTCAACATGAAGGGATGCTGAATTTTACCAAATGGTTTTCCAACATCAATTGAAATTATCATATGGTTTTTTTTTATTTTTCATTCTGTTGCTATGATGCATTGCATTAATTGATCTGCATATGTTGAACCACCCTTGCATCCCAGGGATAAATCTCATTGGTCATGATGAATGATCTTTTTAACAAATTGTTGAATTAGGTGTGCTAGTATTTTTTTGAGAATTTTTGCATCAATATTCATCAGAGATATTGGCCTGTAGTTTTCTTTTTCTCTCTCTTCTTTTTAAATTTATTAATGTTTCTTTGGTTTTGATATCTGGGTAATACTGGCCTTACAGAATGAGTTTGGAAGTATTCCATCCTCCTCTATTCTTTGAAATCATTTGAGTAGGATTGGTATTAGTTCTTTAAATGTTTGATAGAATTCAGCAGTGAAGCCATCAGGTCCATGGCTTTAATGTGAGGCTTTTTATTACAGCTTAGATCTCATTACTTGTTATTGGTCTGTTCAGGTTTTGGATTTCTTCCTGATTCAATCTTATTAGGTTGCATGTATCTAGGAATTTGTGTTTTGTTTTTGCTAGATTTTCCAATTTATTGGCATATAGTTGCTCATAATAGCTACTAATAATTCTTTAAATTTCTGCAATATCAGTTGTAATGTCTCCTTTTTCATTTCTGTTTTTATTTCTTTGTGTCTTCTATCCTTTTTTCTTAGTCTGCCTAAAAGTGTGTTAATATTATGTATCTTTTCAGAAAGTCAACTTTTTGTTGCATTGATCATTTGTATTGTTCTCTTAATTTCAAACTCATTTATCTCTTCCCTGATATTTATTATTTATTTTCTTTTACTAATTTTGGGTTTGGTTTGCTCTTGCTCTTCTAGTTCTTTAAGATGCATCATTAAATTGTTTAAGTTTTCCCTTTTTATGGAGGCACTTGTAGCTATAAGCTGTCCTTTTAGTACTGCTTTTTCTGGATCCCATAATTTTGGCTATGTTGTGTTTGCATTATTATGTGTTTCAAGAAAATTTTCAGTTTCCTTCTTAATTTCTTCATTGACTCACTAGTCAATCAGGAGCATGTTAATTTCCATGTTGTTGGTATAGGATCCAAAATTCCTCTTGTTATTGATTTCTAGTTTTATTCCATTTTATGATCAGAGAAGATGCTTAATATTATTTCAGTTTTTTTGAACATTTTAAGACTTGTTTGTGACCTACCATATGATCTATCCTTGAGAATGATCTATGTGCTGAGGAAAAGCATGTGTATTCTGCAGCTGTTGCATAAAATATTTTCTAAATGTCTATTATATCCATTTGGTCTATAGTGCAGATTAAGTCTGATTTTTTTTTGCTGAGTTTCTGTCTGGAAGATCTGCTGAAAGTGGGGTGTTGAAGTCTCCAGCTATTATTGTATTCAGGCCTAGCTCTCTCTCTTTGGCTCTCATATTTGCTTTATATACATGTGTGCTCCAGGATTGGGTACATATAAATTTAAAATTGTTATATCCTCTTGGTAAGCTGACCCCTTTATCATTATTTAGCGACCTTCTTTGTCTCTTCTTAGATTTTGTCTTGAAATCTGCTTTTTAAAAGTATAGTTACTCCTGCTGTTTTTCGGTTTCCATTGGCATGAAGTATCTTTTCCCATTTCTTTATTTTCAGTCTATGTGTGTCTTTGTAGGTAAAGTGTGTTCTTTTGTGGGCAACAGATGAATGTGTATTATTTTTTACCCATTAAGACACTCTGTCTTTTTATTGGAGAGTTTAGTTCATTTTTATTCAATTTTATTATTGATCAGTAAAAATTTACTCCTAACATTTTGTTACATGCTTACTGGGTGTTTTTAATGGTCTTCTCTTCGTTCTTTCTTTTCTTTCTATCTTCCTTTAGTGAAGGCGATTTTCTGTGGTGATATGATTTAGTTTCTTACTTCTTATTTTTTCGTGTATCCATTGCATTGTTGTTGCTGTTGTTGTTATTCTGAGTTTACCATGAGGTTTGCCAACTGTTTTGTCTTTTTTTCCTCTTCTTTTATCTTATGGATTTCCATTTTAATCTTTATAATTGCATTTCCTCCTCTTACTTGGTCTTTCCTTTTTTCTTCTTTTTTCTAGGATCTTAAGGTGAAAGCTGCAGTGATTGATTTGAAATTCTTCTCCATTTTTATTATTCACTTTAGTGTAATAAATTTTCCTTTACTGCTTTAGGAGCATCTCACAAATTGTTAATTACTGTGTTTTGCTTTCATTCAGTTCAAAGTAAGCTTTAGTTTTTATTTATACTTCAACTGATTTTTTAAGTATGCTACTTAGTTTTTAACTATTTGGGGATTCTCCAGATATCTGTTGTTTTGGTTATTGACTTCTAATTACTTTATATACAACTTGAACCACTTTAAATATGTTAAGACTAGTTTTATGTCCAATATATGCTCTATATTTATCTTTTATGCTGTTGAAAAAAAGAATGTATACTATCCTGTAATTCAGCACACACACACACGCACACACACACACTCACACACACACACACACCATTTCCAGTATTCTTCAATGCTTTGTGTAGGTCAATATTTCTTTCTAGTGTGGGTCTTACTTCTGCCTGACAGATATCCTTAAATATTTATTATAGTGGCAAGTTGCTAGTGACTAATTCCTTCAGCTTTTGACTCTGTTATAAAGTTGTTATATTGCCTTTGATTTTGAATAATAGATCTCTCATGTATACATGGGAGAATGCATGTGAATTCCAAATTCACACACACACATTCCATCAGTACACTGTGCCCCCATCTGCATTGCTCTATTGAGTAATGTGTCATTGCTCTCATCTTTGTTCTTTTCCTTTCTTGTTTTCTTTCTCTGGCTGCTTTTGAGATTTTTTTATTTTTCATTCGTTTTGAACAATTACATTATGATGTGCCTTGCTTTAGTCTTCTTCATGTTTCTTGTGCCTGGAGTCTGCTTCGGTTCTTGGATTTTTGGATTTAAATTTTTATTTACTTTGGAAAAATCGTAACCATTATTTCTCTAAATATTTTATATTCCCCTTATTCCTTCAGGAACTATTTTGCACATATATTTATAGGATATTGCTTATAGCTAATCAATAATATGTTCATTTTCTATGTTGTTTGTGTGCACTTTTCATTTTGAATAGTATTTATTATGTCTTCAAGTTCATTGCCATTTTCTTCTGCAGTGTCTAACATGCATTTGAGTCTATTAATTTAGTTGTCATCTCACACACTGCAGTTTTAATCTCCAAGAGTTTTATTTGTACATTTAAATCTTCTCTGTGCCTATCTGCACATGTGGAAAACGATTTTAATAACTTTTAATGCCTTTAAGTGCCAATTCTAACAACTGAACTAATTCTAGGTGAATTTTAATTTTGATTGATTTTATCCCCACTTAAGGTTTCGAATTTTCCTGTTTCTTTCAAGCTAGGTATCAGTTCATTGGATGCTCAACATTGCGATACTGTAATTCTTAATTTATTGGGTGATGAATACCATTATAATCCTCTAAATATTCTTGAGATGTGTTCTGGGACACACTTAAGCAATGCAAAATAAGATTGATCCTTTCAAACTTAGTGGTTTCTTAGTTCATTTTAAGCAGTAATCAGTCTAAGGCCAATCATCCCCCAGCACTAAAGCAACACCTTCCTTGTGTTCTTCATAATGCCTCATGAAACATGAATTTTTAATATGGATATTGGAAACAGGTAGTAGCCCCTGTCCCCGGTGACTGCTGAGCATTAAGACACTTAATCCTCTCAGGTGATTATTTTCCAGTCTCAGATAAAATTTAGGTTGGTGCAAAAGTAATTGCGGTTTTGGACTGTGAATTTTAAATTATTATAACTCAGTTCAAACACATCTTCATTAATCAAAATAGGAACCATTGCAATCAACACCTTTTTGCCAACAAGAAATACGTATGCTTATTCCTGTGGTGTAAAAATCCATGACTCAGGATTCAATAAACTCTTGAAAAGCATTTTCTGCATCCTGTTGGTTGTGGAAGCATTTTCCCTGCAAAAGTTGTTGAGGTTCATGAAGAAGTGGTAGTCGGTTGGCAAGAGATCAGGTGAATATGGCAGATGAGGCAAATCTTTGTAGCCCTATTCATTAAACTTTTGAAGCATTGGTTGTGCAATGTGTGATCAGGCATTGTGAAGAATTGGGCTCTTACTGTTGACAAATTCTGGCTGCAGGCGTTGAAGTTTTCAGTGAATCTCATCAATTTGCTGAGCATACTTCTCTCAGATGAAATGGTTTCACCAGGATTCAGAAAGCTATAGTGCATCAGACTGGCAGCAGAGCACCAAACATTGACCATAACCGTTTTTTGTGTGTGTGCGCTAATTATGCTTTGGGAAGTGCTTTGGAGCTTCTTTTTGGTCGAACCACTCAGCTGGTCATAGTTGGTTGTATGCAAAATCCACTTTTCACCTCATGTCACACTCCAATCAAGACATTGTTTGTTGTTGTTGTGTAGAATAAGAAAAGACAACACTTCAAAACAATTTTTTTTAATTTTTGCTCAGTTCATAAGGCACCCACTTATTGAGTTTTTCATCTTTCCAATTTGCTTCAAATGTCAAATGACCACAGAATGATCAATGTTGAGTTCTTCAGCAACTTCTCATGTGGTTGTAAGAGGATCACCTTTGATGATTGTTCTCAATTGTCATCGTAAACTTCCGATGCCCAGCCACTACACTCCTCAACTTCAAGGCTCTCATCTCCTTTGCAAAACTTCTTGAATCACCACTGCATTGTACGACCATTAGCAGTTCCTGGGCCAAATGCATTGTTGATGTTATGCATTGTCTCTGCTGCTTTATGACCCATTTTGAACAAGAATAAGAAAATTGGTCAAATTTGCCTTTTGTCTAACATTATTTCCATAGTCTAAAATAAATATAAAATAAACAGCAAGTAGTAAGTCATTAGCAAAAAATAATAATAAAGCCAGAAACGTGTATTAAAATGACATATAACAACCACATTTATTTAAGAATGTATTCCAATATCGGCTGAGTGCAGTGGCTCACGCCTGTAATCCCAGCACTTTGGGAGGCCGAGGTGAGTAGATCATGAGGTCAGCAGTTCAAGACCAACCTAACCAAGATGGTGAAACCCCGTCTCTACTAAAAATACAAAAATTAGCTGAGTGTGGTGGCACATGCCTGTAATCCCAGCTACTGGGGAGCCTGAGACAGGAGAATCGCTTGAACCCGGGAGGCAGAGGTAGCAGTGAGCCGAGATCATGCCACTGCCCTCCAACCTGGGCAACATAGCAAGATACCATCCTCAGAAAAAAATGTATTCCAATATCAAACAGCAAATTTCAACAATGCAAAAACTGCAATTACTGTTGCACCAACCTATACATACATTTGCTTATCAGTATTCAACTGAATACTCAAATAGGTTCTTTTATAAAGTTCCAGATTTCTGTCTTTGTGCTGTTCTTGCCTCTTCTGTGTTCTCTGTTGCTAAGTCTAGTCACCTTGTCCTCACCAGATAATCAGTTCTTTCTCATCAACACTGGGAGGATACCTAGCTCTGCCCTCCCTGCATTTCATACTGGAAATTGTCTTAAGGCAGTGTGGTGAAGCCTAGGTCTTGCCTCATTTCTTTCCCATCTCTTGAGGATTATGGCTTTTCATCATCTGACATACATTGATTTGAATATTATTTTTCTCTTCTTTATTGTTTTGGGAGAGATAATAAATTTTTTCTCTGTTTTTCCATCTTCACCAGAAGTGGAAGGGCCTGAATATTATTTTTTAAAATAATCTACTGGGGACATTTGGAATATCCATTTGGATTGTCTTAATATAACATCTCTCACTCCGTGATTCAGGAAACCAATGCTTTAATTCTGCCTTATGTTCTGTATATAGTCCAAATATATATCAGCATCTGGATAAACACAGAATATTTCTCTAGGCACTCTTGGCCACCAGCAGATGAAGTTAGGCCAACATAACTTTTAACTTCCTTTGGCTCTTACTCATATCAGTGGACTCAGAGGCATTTTGAATCTCGCAGGATTCCCGTAAAATGAGAGGTGGTATCTTATAAGGTCTGAAAAGCCCAAGCATTTTAGTTTTCCTTAGTGCATGATAGTGCTGGTGAGTTAATCACTAGAGAGGAAGGTTTTGCTCTACATTATCATCAAACCAAGGAAAAAATTGAAGACAATGGAATTACGGGGAAATTATATATACTAAATAAAAAATTATCTACTTTGAGTTTTACTAACAAGTTGTTTGACTGTTAGATGAAACAACTAAAAACTTTTGAAATAGGTATTTCTCATGACCATCCTAAATTGACTACAGTACCTCTCCCTAGAACAAAATTTCAAAAGCACTTATTTTACCTTGTGCATTAAAATGTTACAATGTAACTCACCACAAATGTCACTTACTTTCTTCATTTATGTTTTATTCATTTAATCATTCTTTTGTCTCTCAAAAGATATTTCTGATGGCCTACTATGTGCCAGACACTTTTCTAGCTCCTTCATTTTCAGAGGTGAACAGGTTAATGTGGATGCTATCCTTGTGACACAGACTAGTATTATTTAGCCCACTTAAACTGATCAGTTATATAAATGGTATAGATATCACTATATTTGCTTTTTTGTATTTATACTAGACTATCACCCACTTAAAGACAAGAAGTGTGTTATAAATATGTCTCTGTAAAGTGTCCTGCACAATAGAGGTATGAACATACTAGTTGCTGAGTTTAACTTAATTGATGGATTTTAGTTTCTATATTTACTAGGTTCCCTGGAAACACTGCATTTTTTAAATATACCCTAACACACACACACAAACACACACACACATACACACAAACACACATACCTCTACCCCAAGTACTAACCTGGGAAAATATATTCAGATGACAAGAAGTAATTTTTTCCCAGTTTGGATGAGATAATATTTATTTGATATTAATGTTGTGATTTATTACTTGAACATAAGGAAGACAGAATTTGAATAGCTAAATATTTTATGGTAAAGATACTGTATTAATCTGCTTTCACACTGCTATAAAGAACTGCCCGAGACTGGAGGTAATATATAAAGGAAAGAGGTTTAATTGACTCACAGTTCAGCATGGCTGGAGAGGCCTCACGAAACTTACAATCATGGTGGAAGGTGAAGGGGAAGCAAGGCACCTTCTTCACAAGGCAGCAGGAGGGAGAAGTATGTGAGAGTGCAGGAAAAACCACGATTTATAAAACCATCAGATCTTGTGAGGATTCACTTACTGTCAGGAGAACAGCATAGGGTAAACCGCCCCCATGATCCAATTACCTCCACTTGGTCTCTGCCTTGACATGTGAGTATTATGGGGATTATAATTCAAGATGAGATTTGGGTGAAGATACAAAGCCTAACCATATCAAATCCCTTTACAGGGGAATGTGGAAGTTAAGTATTAGCAAATGCAAATGCTAGAAAATAACTTAGATATTTGAGTTTCATTCTTTCAATGCTGTATTAACATAAAATCAATTTGAAACTACACAAATTATTTATCAATAAAATATAATATGTTCCATAATTAAACAATAGTTAAGCTAAAATATTTATTAAATAAAATCCTCAAAATCTACACGTTTTAAAATATTACAGTATAATCTGAGTGGTTTTGCACATAATCTACCATTTTCATTAGCTGATTTGGTTAGCAATTTTCTTCTTCTAATGACTGTGTCATTAAACCATAATGCAAAATGTACATTTATGTATATTCATAGGAAATTCATTACAACAAAACAAGCCACGATTAACTACAAACCCCAAATGCATGTTAATTTATAGACAGATTTGTTCCATACAACTTATTTTTGTTTATTAAAAAAAGAGCAAAGTAATATTAACTTCTTGATTTAATAGGCCACAGAACGGAAATCCTTTTTGTTTGTTTGATTTATTCCACAGTTGTTTAGACTGCATAATATTTTAGTTATTATAATTAAGTTACTATAACTGCCTCCTAGTACTGTTGTTTGTTGAAATAACAGGTCAGAGTCATTTACTATGCTGCTATTTACAGGGAAAATTTGTTTTTAATTGAAAAAAATATAGTACTTACATATATGTGTATGTATAAATTTTATACTAGATATAATATAATTTAAGTTATAAAATCAAAAACACTTTTCTTTCACCTGACTATTCAAGAACCAGTATTGCTTGAGATGAACACATTTCCTTTTTCTTCACAGGGCATTAATCACAGTTTCTGTGATATACATTTTTGAAATCCCAAGTACACAATGAAATAAAATAAAATTTGTGTTGCATAATCAATTTGCTTAATTTTCTATTCTTATGTGCAAGCAGTTCATTAGTTGAACAAAATGACTAAACAAATACAATGATATTATTTCCTTAAAAAGTATTTTATATAAATAGAAAATACACATCTTTCAAAATGTTGCATCCATCTTACCAAGTCGGATATTAGGAGTCACAGGTTTGCATACTAGTTTGTGGATGTCCTAGAAATCTCAAAGTACTTGGAATTAAAATCTGTATACTGTCACTAATTTCTGAACCCCCTCCTCCTACACTTTTCCAATATTATTTATTCATTTATTTATTTATTCATTTTACAAATACATGTTTCATAAGATATTTTAAACTGAAAAGATTTTTCCAACATTTAGTTAAAAATGAATCAACTATCTTTAACTATTAGATGAAGATGTTTGTCTCTGCTAGCGCCCAGGACATTGTCTCTATTACAAGAGCCTACATAAAACTGAACTGGCTATCTGAAGCCTTGTGTTAGGAAGCACAAGGCTGAATCCCCCAAATTACTCTAATGCCTAGTGATTAAGTTCCAGACACAGATATGTTTCACTAACCTCACCCCTTAAAGTCACAGCTTTCTGAGGAGTGTTAGTAATGAATGGCTCTGATAATTATAATATGATTGTTAGTTTGGGAAGCTGCTTAGCATAATAAATCTATAGACATAATTGACCCAGGGGAGGAAAGTATGGAAATATTTAGAAATATTAGGTAAAATGGATTGATCTTTTTATAAAAGGAAAACATTTTCCTTAGAAAATCAATGAATAAGTCAAATAATGTCCTCGGTAATTAAGAAGAGGGTGCTAGGATTCATAATATGTACATCTTTCAACATTTAGCTTAGTATTTTGAATTGTACTGATGCCTGTGTGTGTTGTGCGTTGTTTCCAACAAGAAATATAGAATGGACTATGATTAAAAAAGCAGTGCTATAATAGTTAAATAGAGACATATAGGGTTACACTGAAGTAGGGAGGGGGTAAAATATGTAGGTATGTGGGTAGATTGGTAGATAGAAGGAGAGATGGATAGATGTGATGTAGATATACACACAGATCTAATACAGGAAGCAATATGTCAGTTAGTTTTATAAAAATGAGTACCACTCCATCTTTAACGGTGGAAATGTTCATTATAACTCAAGGAAAGAACTGGAGCAATGTGTTCTATAGACTTGGGAAATTGCACTGCAGCTTGTAATCACTGAACTCTAGGTGTCATGGACTCAGCATAGCCTAAGGCTGAAAAAATTGGAGTCATAGTAGAAAATGACTTCAATATAAAGGCTAATTTATTTTTGCCATTACTCTGTACGATTTTTTTAAATTAAGTTTATTTAGGTTTACACAGAGCAAAGTCATCCTATTTAAGCAAGCGGTTAGACAAGTTTGGGGGAAATGAATACAATTTTGTAACCACTATCCAGATATAGATTTTCATCACTCTAAAATGTTGTTTTATGTCCCCTTGCAGTAAATCTCATGTCTTTGCCACTGGCGCCTGCCAACAACTGCTTTCTATCCTTATAATTTTGCCCTTTAGAGCAGCAGTCCCTAACCGTTTTGGCACCAGGGACTGGTTTTGTGGAAGACGATTTTTCCATGGATGGGAGTGGGGCGGGGGTGTGGTTTCAAGTTGAAACTATTACACCTCAGATCATTAGACATTAGATTTCCATAATGAGCACACAACCCAGCTCCCTCACATGCTTAGCTGACAACAGGATTTGTGCTCCTATGAGAATCTAATGCTGCACTGATCTGACAGGAGGTGAAGCTCAGGCAGTGATACTCACTTGCCCCACTGCTTACCTTTTGCTGTCCACCCCCTGTTTTAGAGAATGCTATATAAATGGACTGATACTGTTTGTAGCCATTTGACTTTGCAGCATCCACTCATACTTCTTTTTCTCCTTCTTAACTCTTCAAACACCAATCCTCAATACAGAAAAGGAGACACAGAAAAAATCACCTTGCCATCAGTCATCTAATAAGCAACTCAGCGGTAAAAATAAACAATCTTAACTGGGAGGGAAAAAGAACTAAATCAAGAAGCTGAAGTTCATCTAATTACTCTAGAAAATATATAACCACTAGAAAAATGACTGAAAGTTATTAAAAGTCAATAAACAGTGTATTTGAATATAAATGTGTGAAGAGTATATACACACACACACACCCCAAAGGATGTTTGGAGGTGAGTCACTAGTGGGATATTAAAAGAAAATAATAAGTCATTGAAGGTTTGGAGAATTTGAAGAATGACTTAAAGATATACATTTGTAGAAGATAACGAGTAACTATTTTTCAGAGGAGACTTGTCTAACTGAATAGTTAAATTTGATTTTCATTTTGAGGAAAGAGCAAGAAAAATGCTATAGAAAGAGTGTGTTAAGATTCTTTTTAAGGGAGAAAGAGATAGTGCTTTGGGCTCACATAAGCAAAAATGGGACTACAATGGAAACATATGGAATGGTTCATAGAACTTAACCACTGATGAACCTGATTTGGACAGTGCAATAACCATGAGAAATTCCGTCCAGGTAGCAGGACTATTTTTGAGGCACTACTCTTGGAAAGAGAGGCTATACAATTAGAAGTGAGAGTGAATGCAGCCAAGATAAATTATCATTCATCATCTCTTTCCAACTTCCTAACAAAAGAGCTAGAGTACATTCTGCAGACTGCATGGCAGTCACCTGTTAAATGACCAAGTTTTGATTAAAGGAATATAACAGAAATTAATAATAGGCACCATTTCTAGGCCCAGAGCCTGAATACCTTTCACATATAACACCATGTGTTTGTTCTCCACTTAATGAAATGGAGGTGACCCCAGATTGAAGAAGATAGAGCCATAAGGTGGAAAGATTCTGGGTATCTAAGCCATCAGTTGAAGGAAAGACACTTAATCAGAATTGTTCACACTGAATAGCTGCATGAAGTCCTATATTTTGGGTTTAAACATGAAAAACATGAAAAAAGTATGTTTTAAAAATTTCTATTAGGCCACTAAAATTTTGTAATTTCTCTCTTAGTGAAGCCACCATTGTATTTACTAACAAAGTAGCATCCATTTATATATGTCATGTACCATTACTTTAAATTTTTCATCTGAGAAATTATGTTTCAAAAGCCTTTTGGGAATGTTAACATAATTCAACTACAAAGGATAAATTAAAGGGGTATGAAGTTGGAGAAGACTGTTGACTAGCTTCCAGTCAATTTTATAATTCAACATGAAATGATAACCTGGATTATGAAGACAGTTATAAGATTTAGTGGATGAAATTTATTGAGGGATTTCTCTCCAGAGAGTATTTCTAGCATCTTGCATTTATTCAATTTTACTAATGATACATTTTATTGATGAAGCATAGGGATAACTGTTGTTCTGGAATTTTGAATGAAAAAGAGGCCACCTGTTAAGACTTGGAATTTTATGAATTTTACATACATATATACACATATATATCCCTTCTAAGCTTCAGATATATATATTTTATATATAATACATAATATATATATAAATATATATAATATAATATATATATTATATTATATATTTTATATATTATATATTATATAAAATATATATAATATATAATATATAATATATATAATATGTAATATATAATATATATTATAAAATATATATAATATATAATATATAAAATATATAATATGTAATATATAATATATATTATAAAATATATATATTATATATATAAAATATATATAATATATATTATAAAATATATATATTATATATAAAATATATATATTATATATATAAAATATATATATTATATATAATATATAAAAAATATATATTATATATAATATATAAAAAATATATATTATATATAATATATAAAATATATATTATATATAATATATATATTATATAAAATATATATTATATATAATATATATATTATATATATAAAATAAATGTCAGAGGGACTTTTATTAGATGGAGTAATTTTGTCATTTAAAAAAGTATCCACTATTTCCTACAAGTGACAAGGTAGCTTTGACTAGAGGGTGACTTGTCCATTTACCCTAGACTGTGAAAACAAGCATATCTCTAAGCTTATTTACAGACTGAAGTGTGGGCTTCAGGAAAATGGCACTGATGGAATATCAAAAGAGCACTCCAAATGTATCCCTCATAATCAACAGAGGATAATGACAGAAAATCTCTCTGTGGTAGTAGAAGTCCTTTATTCTGGGTTTAAACATGAAAAACCAGTCTCTACATTCATCTTTACCTTTATATCTGTAATTAATTAATTAAGGGTTTGTCATTAATCTGTTCCAGGTATTGTTGCTGATGCTGATAATACAGTGATAAAGGATACAGAAGTAAACCCTTCCCCTTTTCGGGGGAGGTAGAGAAAATGATAGACAATGAATAAATGTTTAAAAATACCAGTAAACAATACAATTCTAGAGACTTAGAAGTGTTATGAAGAAAAATAAAGCAAAGTAAGAGGTAGGATATTATGGAGAAGGGGAGAAGGAAGGGAACAAATTTAGAAAGGATGATCAAAAATTTATTTCTGAAAAGGAGACATTAGAGCATAAACAAATTATGAAAGATGAAGATCTGCATTGAAATTTGGGAGTAAAAGCATTACAAACAGAGGAATCAACAAGTGTAAACACCTGGACACAAGAATGAATCCAGTATGTTTGGGAAACAAGCCATGAGTACAGGAAAAACAAGTAAAAGGAAACAAGCCATGAGTATAGGAAAAACAAGTAAAGGGAAACAAGCCTTTATAAGATAGCAGTTTGGAAAGGTGTTGTGGTGGGCATGGATTATACTACACAGGTTGACACAGGGAACAGTAGGTCGCTGGATCTTATTCTAAATATAATGAAAGCAGTTGGAGGGTTTTTAGAAGGATGCCATATGATCTTATTTATGTATTTTATTTATATATGTCAATTCCATTGACAGTTTTGTGGTTGATAGAATGGAGAGAGTTAAATGAGGAAGCAAACAAATTAGGAGGCTCTTGCTATAGGCCAGGTCTGTTCCAAGTGCCCCCATGTTGTTTTCTTTGACATTTACGGTCTATGATTATTTATAATCCAGGCACAAATATAAGGAAGAGAAAAGGCTTTCAGGAATCAGAAAAAAAAAAAATCTCAAATTTGAGGTTGTTTCTGAAAGCAAAGGGATGACATTCATTTTTTTGTACCTGTTTTTCTTTTTTAATCAAATTTCATTTTGATACTTTTTATTATCTAATATTATTTCTTTTTCTTGTTTTTTTTAGATGGAGTCTCGCTCTTTTCCCCCAGGCTGGAGTGCAATGACGCGATCTTGGCTCGCTGCAACCTCCACCTCCTGGCTTCAAGCAATTCTCCTGGCTCAGCATCCCAAGTAGGTGGGACTACAGGCATGTGCCACCACACCTGGCTAATTTTTGTATATTTAGTAGAGACAAGACTTCACCATGTTGGCCAAGCTAGTCTTGAACTCCTGACCTCATGATCCACCCGCCTCGGCCTCCCAAAGTGCTGGGATTATAGGTGTGAGCCACTGTGCCCAGCCATAATATTCTTTTTATAACCTAATCTCTTTGTTTTCATACTTAAGTCTTTCAAAACTGAACATAAAATGAGGATACAACTATCTAGACATAAATGTATGCTAAAGCTTCAGCCTTCCCTGTGAAATTGTTCTCATGATCATAGCATAGTAGTCAATAAAGTGGTTTTTGGGCTCAGGCAGATATGAGAACGTTAATTAACCCTTCTAAGCTTCCATGTTTTACATATAAACCAGAAAAATACAATGCCCCAATACAAAAATTGTGAGACCTAAGTAGCTTACTGTTTCTAAAGCTAACCTTTTAACATTGAGGAATCAGGTATAAAGTCTAATAATTAAACAGAATAATCATAAAACAGAGAATTTGAGTGTTGTTTAAGGTAGGTACAAATAGCATGAATAACATACATGGGGGTCATAATAACAATCGCCAATAATCAAAGATACATTCAATAGTGAACATGATTTAAATATGCAGAAAGTAATATAATATGGTTTTATATATTTTCATTAAAATAGCTTAGCGATATTGAAATGATGGCAGAGTCTACAAATACATTTGTTATGTAATATCAGTTTTATAAAGAAAATACATGCCCATCAAAAATGACTCTTTGGGTAAAATATTGTACATCTGAAAAGTAAAGCATTATGTATACATATAAAATAATGATCATGTCATCTTTATTAAACTAAAATTCAATAGTTTACAGAAAATATTTTTAAGTATTAAAAAAATCAGTGTGCAAAACAAGACAGGTAGATTATAGATAGGTAGATACATGAAATAGAGTGTATGTGTTATTTTTTGTGTAAATAAAAATATGTATATAAATTACCTTTTCTAAAAGAGAATTACAGAAAATATAAGCAAAGAATTGATGGAAAGAGCTAATGGTCTTGGATGGGGGACAAAAGGTAGAAGAGATGAAGATGAATTAATTTTCTCTAAATATAATTTCAATTCTTGTAACTTGTAAATTTCATAATTTTTAATAACAATATTAAATTTAAGAGTGGAAAAATAAAACAGAAATTAAATAAAAATAACTATATAGAAAAAATGGAATTAATCTATATCACTTTTCAACACATGTTGTTATATTTATATCCATCGTGACATATACTCTAAAGACAAAAAGTAGTACAAAACACCTGAAGTTTTATTAATTGACTTGCTTTTAATAGTGATACTGATGTGGTAATTCTGAAATGTGTGCATAAAAGACAGAAAAGAAGTAAACACAGAAATGTTTCTAGGTTCTCTGTATGAGAAGTGAGATGTACATCTGGAATGAGGGCAGCTAAGGATGGTGTTAGATGTAAATTGGAGGTATCAGTATAAATTCATGATATCTTTACAAAGCTCTGTTTTTTTATCGCTCTCTTCATCCACTGGTCCTAGAAATAATGCTCCCCTTTTTGTGCACCTACCACACTTATTTCTCATATCTTCATTTCTAAATATTTTTGCCCAATAAGAAGAGCTGCGCTCTCTAACATGTACAGGTCAGAGAAAACACAAGAGAGCCTAACACAGGTTGTTGTGTCAGAAAGTTGGAAGAGGACCAAAGACTGTTGGAGACATGCTGAAAGAACACAGTAGCCAGCATGAAAGACCTTCCACTGGTAAAATTTGTCATAACTTGTACATTAAAAGGAATAACAATCCTAATAGATTTTAATACATGAAGTGAAAATAAATCCATGAATTCATAGCAATATAATATTGCTAGTATTATAGAGTAAGGGCACTTCACTAAAGAAGAATGCCAGTTAATGTCTGTGGGAGAAATGATAGAATTAGAAATTCACAACTGTGCAACCACCAATGCAGTACTTTATTCAAGCAAGGAATATTGATGGATGCGGAAAGCTTTTATAAAATATTGTTAAGAAAAGGATAGACACTGGTCTCAAACATCACCTCCCAAACCATTTATTAACAGGGGGCAAAGTTACCCTTACAATGGAGAAACCGGGAGGCTACCACCAACCAAGCGCTCAAGCTTAGCATGAGTAATAATGGGACAATGGAACCTTAGGACCTGCAATGTAAGGGAATGCACACAGGTACATCTCTGTAGTGCTACTGACAGCAATGCTAATCTAAATATTTTCCTGAGGAAGCTACATGACAAGTCCAGAATGGGGGTTGCTTTTCAACACAAGTGACATTCACTCTGTAACATATCTATGCCATATTAGAAACAAAGATGGGATGACTGTTCTAGATTAAATGAGATTAAGTAGATCTTATAACTGAATGCAATGTACTTTTCTTGATCAAATCCTGAAGTGAACTTACATAAACAGGTATAAAAATGATAACTGGTACAGTTGGGGATTTTTAATTTTAACTCATTATTAGATATTGTTGTTTCAGTGTGACATTTTATTCAGTGTGATAATAGTATTTTGGTTATTTAGTAGAATGTCCTTGTTTCTGCAGGCATAACGTATGATGTCTACAACTTACTTTCGAATGGTTAAAGTGTGTGTGTGCGCGCATATGTGTGTGTGTGTCTGTAAAGAGGGAGACGAAGATGTGACAATATACTATCCCTGGCGAATATAGATAAAACATATATAAAGATTAAATTTTTTGTAATAAATATTAGAGAAAAGACATGGAAGAGTAAATAATGAAACAATGTATGTTAAAATAATACATTTTCCAAATAAATATAATTTAAAAATTGTCATAAAATATAATTAGAAGTTATAATTAATAAAAATACATTTTAATATTGTCTAAGCAACACCAAATTATGAATGACTATATTTTTCAAAATTAAACAAAGTGTTAGAGTTTGCCCTAACTTTCAAACAGTTAAGTCTGTCTGGACTCTTCAGTGACAACTGGAGAAGGCAGAGTTCTGCATTCTTGCAGAAGGAATTATCTAAGGCATCATTATTTCCTGAACTTCTTGCACCTGGTTTCTAAAACCTGGACAATTTTTGTGAAAAAAATATTAGTGGTATTTTTATTTTTTAGTTTTTATTTTTAATTCACAAATAATTTCACATATTTTTGGGGTACATATGATATTTTTATACATTTATGTGATGTGTAATGATCAAATCAGGGTAATTAGGACATCCATTTCCTCAAACATTTATCATTTCTTGGTGTTGGGGACATTGAAAATCTTCTCTTCTATTTTGAAATATACAATAAATTATTGTTGATTATAGTCAACCAGGAGCCCTACGGAACACCAGAATGTATTCCTCTTATCTAGCTGTAATTTTGCACCCATTAACCAACCTCTCTCTCTTAACCCCTGTCGTCTCTACTCTCAGCCTCTGGTAACCGCTATTCTAACCTCCGTTTGGTGAGATCAGCATTCTTAGCTCCCAGATATGTGTGAGAACATGCGGTATCTGTCTTTCTTTGCCTAATTTATTTCACTTAATGAAATCAGCAGACAATATTGTGATATATATACTTATAACGCTACAAAACACATTTCAGAAAATAAGGGTAGTAACAGTGCATTCTTTGTGCAAAACTAAAATGATGCTCTATCCATCTCTGAAGTGTTGTTAAGAAGATATTCCAACATTCGCTTAATAACTCTAGAACTGAGTTACTTTGTATGGATTTACAGTTTTGTATTTTTTAGCATTAGCCATTATCTAACACCATAAAAATCACCCATTGATGACTTTTGCTTTAAAAAAATATTGTGATAAGAACACATAACAGGAGATCTATCCTTGTAACATATTTTTAAGTTTACAATAGAGTATTGTTATTTATATGCAAAATGTTCTATAACAGATTTATAGAAGTATTTATCTTTCATAAGTGAAACTTTATACCTGTTAATTAACAACTCCCCATTTGTTCTTCTCCCCAGCTCCTGGCAACCACCATTCTCTACTTTTCTTCCATAAGTTTGACTTTATTAGATGTCTCATACAAATGGAATCACATAGTATTTTGTCCTTCCGTGACTGGCTGCTTTCACTTATCATAATTTTCTCAAGGGTCATCTATGTTTGAGATTCTAATTTCAATTTTTAAGATAAATACCCAGGATGCTGAATAATAAGTTAGTTCTATTTTTAATTTTTTCAGGCACCTCCATAGTATTTTCCACAGCACCTGAACCATTTTGCATTTCCACCAAAAGTGTACACGGTTTCCAATTTCTCCACAACCTCACCAACAATTCTCTTTTATTTTAAGAGCATTTGATAAAATTCAACTCCCTTTCTTGATTAAAAAAAATCACAAAAACTAGGAATGGAGGGATATTATCTCGACATGTTAGAGGTCATATGTAAAAAACCCACAGTTAATGTTTTTATAAATGGGGAGAAATTGAAAGCTTTTCTTCTGATACCAGGAACAAGACAAGGATACTCACTCTCACCACTTTTATTCAACATAGAACTGGAAGTCCTAGCCAGAGCAATTAGGAAAGAAAAATTAAATAAATAAAAGTAAGCCAAATGTTCCTATTTGCAGATGACATGATCTTATATATAAAAAACCCTAAAGCCTCTATACACACACACACACACACACATACATACACACACACAAACTGTTAGAACTAAAAAACATACAAAGGTCAGTTGTGTTTCTATAGACTTATAATAAACACTCTGAAAAGGAACTAAGAAAACAATCTTATTTGCAATAGCACCAAAAAGAACAAAAGACTTAGAAATGAAATTAACCAAAGAAGTGAAAGACTTGTACACTGAAAACTATAAAACATTGATTAAATAAAAGAAGACACAAAATAAATGGAAAGGCATTTCATATTTATGGATTGGAAAAAATTAGTGTTGCTAAAATATTTATATTCCCCAAAGTGATTTGTAGATTTCATACAATTCCTATCAACATTCCAGTGGTTCTTTTTATATTAAAAATATTCTAAAATTTATATAAAACCAAAAAAGATCCTGAATAGCCAAAATAATCTTGAAAGAGAACAAAGCTAGAGCTGTTACACATCCTAATTTCAATATGTATTACAAAGCTACAGTGGTTAAAACTATATTATACTGGCATAAAGTCAGACATATAAACCAAACAACAGTATAGACAACCCAGAAATAACTTTATGCATATAGGGTCAAATGATCTTTAACAAGTGGGACAGGAATATAGAATGGGGAACGGATAGTCTCTTCAATGAATGATGCTGGGGAAACTGGATGTCCATATGCAAAAGAATGAAATTTGACCCTTATTTTACACCATACACAAAACTCAACCATTGATATCTGTTCCTCCATTTTGCAAAATATTCAGAGATGGTGTATTCTGGAGAATTTTTAACTTACATTCTCCACAGTTAGCACAGTAAATTCTTTAAAAACAGACTTGCATATTAGGCCTCAGCTTTTTTTACTGTTCCCAAGTTTTCAGAGAGGGGGTTTAATAGAAACTGAACTAATATGAAAAGTATGGAAGAGAAAATGAAAAAATTCCCAAAGAACAAATATTTCCTGGTTAACTTTTCAACTAAAACTGGTGTCATGTGCTTTGAAAAGTGATAGATCATGTTTAGGCTCTAAAATCAGAAAATAAGAGTAATTATGTGGACACTAAACCTTATTCTCTAAGTTGCTTTAAACAAATATTTCGAATTTATATTCCTCAGTTTTCTCATTAATAACATTGCAATATCAGAATTGACTCTCACAAGAGAAAATTAGATCAACGATATAAAACACAAACATATAGCTATATGACCTGCTGTTACTGTATGTGAGAGTTTAATGATGATCATTTTAAAAGGAAAGTTAAATTGCCTAGTTAACAAAATAAATATTTCCTCCTTGCCTGCCAACTGGTCTTCCAGGTAATCTCAGTAGGTTTTTAGTTCCCTCTTTCCATGATTTGTGTTAATCTTTTAGGAATAATTTCTGGAAGTTTAAAATGAGATAGAAAAAGTCTCTAGAGATGGATTATGTACATTTTGGGTTTCATAATTTTCTTCAACGTCTATTATGAAATGCTCCTCAAAGAACAACTTTCTGACCTTTGCTGTCCAAGCTGTCTGTGGGCCTTTTATCCATTTTCCGAAAGAGAGCTATAACTTACAAATAGACAGGTTATCTGTGAATTGGGGATTTGGGAGACGGCTATACATACTGGAGATAAACGTTAAGAGTGAGATTAAAGATCAAATGGTATCCCTGACTTCTCACAGTACTCTGAATATATGCGGTCATCTCTTTTTTTTTTTTGGAAAGAAGAAATAAATCACTAATTGATTGCTGGATGTGAGGCTGTCCTTAAAAGAAAACTTTGAGACTATGCTGACTTCCTCTGCAGGATAAATATTGCATTTAAAATATTAAACTTAATTTGTAGAACGATGTTTTCACATTTGAGCCAGTTTTGTTGCCATCATGCTGTTGGAGCTTCTCAGAAGCAAGCCCTATTATAATCCCAGTGTAATAATCACAACAAGCCCCTGTGAGGACATGATCTACGTCTGCTGCTAACATAAGAAAAGGAGGTACTCTGATATGGAGACAGGGGAGCTGCTATGCTTTTGTTGAAATTTTTTGTTAATTTTTTTATATTTTAAACTTTTTTTTTTTTTTTTTTTTGAGACGGAGTTTCACTCTTGTTGCCCAGGATGGAGTACAATGGCACCTCGGGTCACTGCAACCTACACCTCCTGGGTTCAAGTGTTTGTCCTGCCTTAGCCTCTCAAGTAACTGGGTTTACAGGTGCCCATCACCACACCCAGCTATTTTCTCTATTTTTAGTAGAGATGGGGTTTCACCATGTTAGCCAGGCTGTTCTCAAACTCCTGAACTCGGGTGATCTGCCTGCCTTGGCCTCTCAAAGTGCTGGGATTACAGGCGGGAGCTACCATGCCCGGCCTATATTGAAAACTTTTAAAATTTTCAAATTTTTATGGGTAAAGGAGAAAAGTAGAAAATGAGTAACTGAGTTTATATTGTTAGCACTTGAAATAATATGTAGCCTCTAAACCAGTATGGCTGCATATGATTTCATCTTTCTACCTGAATGAACTTTAGCTTGTAAATATAAATATATTTGCAAATATATGTATGTTTACATATAGACAATGGTAATATGATGGTTAGCTTTATAGTTCACTACATGTTGTATTATTATAAAAGAAAAAATCGTAAACTTTCCTCATTAGAAAATCTCCAATAACTTTTTGGAAAGTGACCAGACTTCTTCAATCACATTCTATCTAGAAATAGCATTATCACATCTAGGATCCAATAGCACTTGAGATACAATATGTATCATAATTTATTTTATATTTTTAATTATATTTGATGCATAACTATGAAATCTGAGATGGGTTTTGAGAAACGGCCAGTTAATGAGAAGCTGACCATTGGTATCCCAGAGTCCAAACTCTTCAATGGCAGTCATGGAAGGTGAGTGAATGAAACTGCTATGAGCAATGCTTTGCAAAGAAACAAAAAACAAAAACAGAGGGAGAAAGATGAAAGATAGCACAGGGGTATGTACTCTCTAAAGCCCACTTTTTGAATACATAAATACAAATCTTATTATTGTACCTGGTTTTTTTTTGTACTCTATACTGCTATTTTTAAATGTGATTTAAGTAAGACTTCTCTAATATATTTTAGATTGTGAAATTGTTTGCAATACTACTATTTTTAAATGTGATTTAAGTAAGTCTTCTCTGATATATTTTAGATTGTGAAATTATTTAAACATAAGAATTATACTTTAGAGCCCTAAGGAGGATGTGTCTACCATCTGCCACTTATGATAAGACAAACTCAACAAGTAAATGATTTCTGAGTATTGTCAGCATACCTTCCTTCACATATAAGAGTTAGCCAGTTGGTTAGAAAATACTATTTTTCCCTCTCCTCCCCCTCAAAAAAATGATCATACTGTTTTCTCTTGGAGAGTTGGATATTTTCACACTGAACAGTTTAGACTTCAATAGTAATAAAACAGAACCACAGAGGTAAGCACTTGCTCTTGATTGATGGCTTTCTGCTATTTCTTCAGAAACAGAGAAAATTAGAGACAGACACAGTTTACACTAGGGGAGCAATTTAAAAATCCAAAGTACCCAGTGGAAGTCTGAATGGGACCATGCATTTGGAACATTTTTGGAGCCTAATAAAAGGAGAGAATGAAGGACTCTGAAAATGTAGACGATCACTGTACATTGAGGTATGTTCCATGTAAGTTTTTCATTAATACATTTCTGAATCCAAAGCAATGCTCTGGGAACCTAGAAGTAAGGGGGAAGGGGCGAGTGGGGAGAAGATAGGACAGATAGCACCTGTATTTGAGAACCTTATATTGAATTGCTAAAATGTATCAAATTCTACTGAAACATAAGTTATATGGGAACTAATTTATTATTATAATTTACTGGTGAATATTTCCTAAATATCTGCATAAGTGTCTGGTACGGAGAAGGCCCTTAATTAATAGTTGTTCAATAAATGAGTAAGATACATAGGAAAAGACAGTATATTAAAGTATCATCATGCTTGAAGCAATAACTAATGCCAGATGAAAAGATCTGGGAAAGAGTCATGGAAAGATGAGGTTTGAATCAGGTCCTAAATGGTAAATAAAGAGATTCATTCAGAGTTAAAACTTGTAGCAAAATATATAACAAATTTCATGAATAATGACAAAATAAAACATATTGAAATATTTCTTAGAAGAAGAAGGAGAAAATAAAGTTTTAAAGGTAAGTTGGGGTGGAAAAAGAAAATTGATTATTTAGATCAGAGTATATCCTTTATTATTTGGGCAATCAAGAGTCCCCAAAAACTTTGAAATGAGGCAGAACAAATAAAATTAAGACTGAAGAGATCAGATGCTGGTGCTGACTGGCTTGCTGATTCCACTCAACTGCTTTAATATAAGCTGGCTTCAGTTGGCTAGGAGGCATGGAAGAGTGTCTGGGAATCATTTTAAAAGTCTACATCAATTTGATTTGAGAAGCTTCAGAATAACTGCATTTCTTAATTAAACCAAGGATGTCACACTGCTAATTCTGGAACCAGGAGAAGATCAAGTTGAAGCCATGGCAGTTAATTGTTATCGATTGGTGTGTAACAGCATTAGTAAATTCCAGAGGGTCTGGCCATTAGTGAGGTATAAAATGATACAGCGACAACTTTAATTGGTTTTAGATAAAACGGAATAAAAATTCATAGGAAGCCACTGAGATTTAAGATGCTTGGGAGAACTGAAACTCTTCCCTTGATTAAGTTTAACTATCCCTGGAGAAAGACTATGAATGAATCCATATGGGTTGGAAACAGGGTGGAAGGTGGAAAAGGTCCAAATCTTTCACAGTCTGAGTGGCTGCCTTGCAATAGAACTTTGTGTGATGATGGAAATCTTCTATGTCTGTGCTGTTCTATGTAGTTTTCACCAGCTGCATATGGCTATTGAGCACTTGAAACACAGTTAGTGGAACTGAGGAACTAATTCTTAAGTTGTATTTATCATGAATTAATTTAATTTAAATAATCCAGTGACTAGTGGCTATAAATTTTGACAGCACAAGTCTGAGTATTTTCTCTAACCAAAAAAAGCAAAACTTTGGTAATATTTACATGGCTGGCTATATTAGTAAAAATAAGCTAGGGAATGCTGCAGTTAAAAAAATTAAAAAGTAATGAAATTTTAAAATTCTAGAATCCCATTGGCTTAGAGCAGCAAATATTTATGTCTCCTTTCACACTGAATTTTTCACTTCAGTTTCAAGCTGGGGCCTGGTCACAGAGCACTCTCTGTGTGAAACATTGGTAGTTGTTTTTGTAGAGCAAAAGGAAGCTTTAAGACCACACGTTCCACTGGTTCTTAAGATTTCTGATTATTACTGACACATACTGCCTCTGCTCATATATATATATATATGCATGTACATTCATACAGCATATATATATATATATTTATACAGCATACATATATACACACATATGCTTTTCTTCTTTTTTCTTTCTTTCTTTCTTTTTTTTTTTTTTTTTGAGATGGCGTCTCGCTGTGTCGCCAGGCTGGAGCGCAGTGGTGCAATCTTGGCTCACTGCAACCTCCGCCTCCTGAGTTCAAGCGATTCTCCTGCCTCAGCCTCCCAAGTAGCTAGGACTACAGGTGCCCGCCACCATGCTCAGCTAATTGTTTTTTTTTTTATTTTTAGTAGAGACAGGGTTTCACCATATTGGCCAGGCTGGTCTCATACTCATGACCTTGTGATCTGCCTACCTCAGCCTCCCAAAGTGCTGAGATTATAGGTGTGAGCTGCTGTGCCCGGGCCACATATGCTTTTTCATTAGCCAAATCATATGACTCTCCTGAGTTCAACACAGCGAGGATATAGAGCCTCTCTCAGAAAGGCATGGGGTATAAATGAACAGTAATACAGTTCATCAGAGAGTCCTAAAAGGGCATAGAGATTATTTGTTGCATTAATGAATATTTGCTAACACATTCTGTGTGTTCTGACTGCAATTTGATGCTGTGAACCCATCCCTTGTACATATAGACATAAGAAGGAAACATAGCATGTTAGTCTTTTTCAGTACCATCCTTTCCCAGTTTTCACATGACCACATCCTTTCATCACTTTCACTCCTTACTTCCTAGTTTAAGCATCACTTCCTCAGAAAGAACTCCCTAATATCCTAATTTAAATAAGTGAAACTTGATGATTTTTGTATAATATATGCAACCAACCAAACAATATATCTTAAATTTGTTTTGTACATTTAATAGAATGCATCAATCAGTCCCCGACAGGAGCTTATTTAAAGGGGCATCAAGGCTCTTTACACATATCTTTCACTTCCCTATTACATTGTAAATTCCTTGAAGGCAAATTAAAGGATTAATTCATTCTAGTTTCCTGTGACTTACTGTACAGTGAACAACATAATGATTGATTGAATGAATGATATGAAGGTATATATGAATAACCTAAACAATTTATCATAAGTATTAGAAATATTCAAGTAGACAAAATTGTTGTAAAATTATAGATGTAAAATTTTAAAGAAATGAATCTTTTAAAGCAAGAGACAGTCATAAAGTAACATTTATTTACAATGGAACTAGTGAAACACAGTAACATTACCCTCTCTTTTTAGAAAAAAAAAAATTGTTTAAAGTTACATCTCAGTAATGGTAATAAAAATAACAGACTTTTGAGCAATTCGCAACTTAAACTATAATAATTTCAAACATTCAACAAATTTGTTTCAAGATAATTAGATAATTGTCTGAGTTCCCCAATAATTACTTTAGAGATATATTAGTTCATTTTTATTCACTTGAATATTTGTAATAGTAAGCTTTCTAAAGCACAAATACTTCATATAAGTCAGTTTTGTATAACTACTGTGAATTAATCAAGCAATTTATTTTATTTTCATGTACACAACTGAGTCACTGCCCTTCTTCACTGATGTTATAACCTGTAATGAATCCTATTATAATCTGTACCCGTAGTTCTTCTCCCCTTTTGACTAAAGGTCCATCATCCTTCTTTTCTTTCCCATTGATCTCTGTGGACCTGGGCAGTATTTTACTTCTGTCTAAATAAACATAGTACAGTCTGGACAGCTCGTCTTTGAGCTTTTACTTATGCACTGAATATTTTGGAATATGCCAGAATAATGTTACTAACATGTTTCTTTTAGTAAGTTACCTTATATTTATAGCCACAAATACTGTGTTTTATTCTAGCAGGAGCTAAAAATGGTAAAAATAAGTGTGTCAATTTCTAACACTTGAAACAGATAAAAATGGTACTTTGTGTCAGTACATTTTATAAGTTTATATTTATTACTTTTACTTAATATAAAGTCAATAAATGAACACAAGTAGATTCCTTTAATAATAACAGGCATTATAATGTGGGGTGTAAATGCCAGTCACAATTAATGTAACTGGTAAAGTTCAGTAGCTAACAGCCTTGAACTAGGAGCCAGAAATTATTTTACTAGGTATTTTCACAGTAGATACTTTTATCAGACACTTATATACCAATGTTATTAATTCATATAAGAGATAAAGTCTCCATACCATAGTTATCAGATGCTAGAGGAAGAAGAAGATAATAAAGGAGAGGAGAAACAAACATAGATTGAAAAGCTTGAAATGACAGAGATGAATGGTGATTTAAGGAATCTAAGTCTAGACAGTTTCTCTATGGAACTGATATTTAAACTGATACTTGAATTATGAGAATTCAGCAGCCATGCTGAGAACTTGGAGAGTGATAGCTCTTATGTCCTCAGGACAAGCAAGAGGAAAGCATTACCATAAGGTGAGCAGAAGGCATGACCCTGAAATGGAGCAGCACCATGCTGCAAGGAGTGCGGTGAGATGGGTACTGGGTGAAGTAAGAGAAGGGGCGGACGCCAAAGTAGAATGAGAATTTTAAAGCACGAAAGGAGTCATGCCTGAATTATAGGCACAGAGGCATATGATTTGATCTGGCTTGACTGTATCCAGACTGCTTAGATTAGAATGGATTGGATGATTCAAAACAAGAAAGCACTCTTGGGAAGAGGTCAAGGATTTGGAAACCCTGTCACTACCTGGCTAGGGTAAGCCATTGAATCTCTGTAGGCTCAGATTTCTCAGACATAAAATCAAGTATTTAACAGACTGTTTGTATTAACTTTCTATCATTGCTGGAACAAATTACCACACACTTTGTAGTTAAAAAATAAAACACACACACAAATGTGCTGTTGTAGAGTTCAGAGGTCAGAATTCTGACATGGGTCTCATCTGGCTAAAGGCAAAGTGTCCATAGGGCTGTTTCTTATCAGGAGGTTCCAAGAGAGGATGTGTTTCCCTGCTCATTCAGGTTGTTGTTCAGAATTCAATTCCTTGTTACTGTGGAACTGGGGTTCCCACTTCCTTGCTTGCTGTAAGCTAAGGATCATTCTCAAGTTTTAGAGGCCACCCAAATTCATGGGCTCATGCCCTCCTTCCTCCAACTTCAAAGCCAGCCATGGCAGGTAAAGCCCATCTCATGCTACACATCTCCCCTGTCTCTTCCCCCATTGCTACATCCCTCTGACCCAATCACCCTGCATCCTCTTCCACTTTTAAGGGCTTATATGGTTACATGGGGTCGAACCAGATAATCCAGAGTAATTTTCCTATTATTAATTAAGATTGAAAAATTAATCTTAACTTTAATAATTTTTGCCTTGTAATGTAACATACTCAAAAATTTTGAAAATTAAGACCTGGATATCTGGGCATGTGTGGGGCGGGAGGAGCATCTTTCTTCTTATCACAATGTTTCCTTCAGATTTGTTACTCCTACAAAGAAAGATATATTTTATCTTCAGAGACTTGATCTTCATTTCTCTACAAATCAGTTTGATATTGTGTTAGATATTGCTTTAAGTGGACTTCATAAACATTATATATATATAATTAGATAAAAATCTAGTGTAGTGTGAAGCAAATGACTGTAAGAAAAGGTATATTTGGCTTTATTTTGAAATTAGGTTGTCTATTTTATGTTCATAGAAAAGGGATAGCTAAAATTATCACTTTTAAGGAAATAAAAAGAAAAGTAGAAGGAGAGGGAGACAATTGACTACTTAGTTTATTTTGCTGTATTGATGGAACTGGCTATTTCAAAGCTGCTGCTATGAGATGTTCATGTTGGCCTTTAAAATAAATTGTGTTTTGTTAGAGCTTGTCAGTGTTTGGATGATATTTTATAAAGAGTATTTTTAATTATGAGGCATCATCCACTTTCCAGAGTATTAGTTAAATGTTAGTATTTAATATCTTAAATATTAATTTTTGTGTGCCAATTTATTTTGCTGGAACATTTTAAGTCTATGTATTTTCTTTGTGTATCCACAACAATTTAATGTTGAGAGAAAGGCATTTTTACAAAAGGAATTATAAAAAATGCCCTTATACAGGCTTTTTAAAGTTCTTTTCCAGAAAGGCAATGTGTGTATTATGCCCCCTTTGATCAACAGCCCTCCCCAGTAAGCTTTATAAAAGCAGTATAAATGCTAATGCATCCTAGTCTAATTTTTGCTGTACTGTATGAACATAGCATAATCAAAATAAGCTGCTCTTCCAGAACTAACTCATTAGTTGCTATTTCTTTTTCTCATGACCTTTGGAAAAGTAAATAATATTATAAAGCCCAAACGATCATGTAATGTACATCCCCAAATGAACAAGGAAAATGGCAGTGCATTTGTACAATCTCTGGAATTGGATTAGAGTCCTTGGGGCTGCAGTGCCACCCAGCACAGAGCACATATTTTGCCCTTTACATTGAAGCAAACTGCAAATCATGCAGCTATTTTTATGGTTGCTTGTTCTTTGGTTTGGGTGACAACTTAATATCCTGCAGTAGTAGTTGGCAATAAAATGGTACATATGACTGGTCACAGGCAGTAAAAGAAGCCCTTGTACCTTCTGAATGCTATAGAAAAATCATTGTGCAGTTTGTAATAGAAATAAATAAATAAATAAACAAATATAGGAACGTAGGTCTTGCTGAAAAGTGACCAGAAAATCAAATTAAAAGCCCATATTTTTCACCATGCACATGGAGTGTGTGCTCTGCTAGATGGGGGGTCTGGGGGTAGGATATTTCCTGTATCTATCGCTAATGGCAGTCTTAATTTTCTTCATAAGTTGATTATGAATGTACCAGAGCCCCTGTAACATATTCCTCATCCTTAGAGGTCATTCATCATAATTGTTCTTAGTCTGTGCTTTCTATATTAATAGGAATCATAACATATTTATTATGTCTTATTTGAAAAACATTACCAGGTGCCACATAAATAATTCAGCTTTTTCTAAAATGTATTGGAAACTTAAAAAATACAGTTAAATATATATATACACATAATTTATATATACAGTTATATATAACTTTAAAAACACATTTTGCATATATAACTTTTAAAACACATATATAACATATATGTTATATATAACACTGTTTTAAATATATATTTATATATTATATATCAAATATATATATAACTGTGTTTTTAAATATATATACTTCATCAGTAAAACACTGGTGAGAACATACACACACATGCATACACTTTCTTTCTCTCTTCTCTGATTTGTGATCAGAGAAAGGAGATAAAAAATTTACTATGTTTTTAGAGGCAGCTCATCTAATCTTCAGTCACAGGCTAGTATCTAAGGGCTTTTATGTCTTGGAAAGTCCTAGATCAATATTTCTCATATTTGTCTGCTATCCGTGCTTGCTACTACTTCTGTATTTTATGCCGTCATCTATCTGTGTCTTACACATTGCCATAATTTATCAATGCTTTCCCCATCTCTATTCTTACCCCACTATGGACTGGTTGTCTCCTTGCACCAGAGTTAACTCCCTACAAGGTATTTGATCATAGCATACCCTTTACAATCTCCAATGACTCCCATATCCTACAGAAGAAAGATCGTATTTGTTAGCAAGACAGTGAAACTCTTCTAATGTCCTAGGTTCTTTTTAATTGGATGTTGTATTTTTTCTCTACGAGAAAAATACATCTCTGCTCATTCTTTGCCCTTGGAATAGGCAGCCTCCATACACAATTATGCACCAATTAAATATTCCCTCCCTTTATTCAGTCACTTGAGTAGATAATCACTTTATGTGAACCGATGGCATCTCTCATATCACTTTCTAGAATTTATTTCAGTAAGCTATGGTTCATTTTCATTTCTCCTTCCTTCTCTATTTTAAGGTCTACTATGATAGTAACCATGTTCTTCACATATAACAGGCACCTAATACTTGATGCTGAGTAAAACACTAAGTTATATTGGCCTCCTAGACAAAACAAGATACAGATCAATATGAAGGCTTGTGATGTGTGTTTGATGTTTGGCATACACAGAGGAAAAAAATGAAAAACACTGTGTGTTCCTAATAAAACTGCTTTAAGGTAATTTAAGTTCTATAGAGTAAGGACGTTTTTACTCACTGATACACCACCCACACTTTAAAGAGTCCCTGGCACAGAGTAATGTTTGCTCAATAATGATTGTAGAAGTAATACTTATCTATGTATCTCTTATCAGAAAGTATAGTAGGCTAAAGATAAATTAATATTGTTGAGGATATTAAAGATCTAAAAAGTAGCAAGACTATTGCTTTGAAAGAAAAATTCAATTTTTCCTGATAGGGAGCTGATGAAAGGTGATTCAACATAGAATTACAGTGATGGCTAATATTTGAATCCTATGGGACAAAGCCAGTTCGTGTTTAGAATTTGCAACAACACTGCACTAGAATGGTAAATTTGCAGACATGGAATATCATTAATAGCATTTATTTAAATTTCTTAGACAAGATGGTCAAAATCATAACTCAGTACTTGATGGGAAAGACAGTAGAAAGAAGAGGAAAAAGTTCAGTATTGTGCCTTCAGAAATGTTTTTCATTTGAAGTGAGAAAAAAATGTAGATAGATAGATGTGAGAATTATGTGAATGACCACTGGAAATCCATACAAATAAAATCTTCATGAGGCCAGGCACAGTGGATCACATCTGTAATCCCAGCACTTTGGGAGGCCGAGGTGAGAGGATCTCTTGAAGCCAGGAGTCTCTACAAAATTTTTTTATACAAATTAGCCAGGTGCAGTGGCATGTGCCTACAGTCCCAGCCACTCAGGAGGCTGAGGAAAGAGGATTGCTTGAGGCCAGGAGTTCGAGGCTGCAGTGAGCTAGGATCACACCACTGTGCTCACTCTAGCCTGGGCCACGGAGTAGGAGTCCATCTTTAAGAAAAAAAAAATTAAAACTTCATGAAAGATTGCGTGTATATGTATGTGTATGTGTGTGTGTGTGTGTCTCTGTGTGTGTGTGTCTGCACATGCACATGTGTATGTGTGAGAATAACGTACATTTGACTAAGTAGAACAGAAAAGTAAATGGCTTAAAATAGCAAATTGAGCTTAGCATCTTCAGAACCAGCTATGTAGTGAAGATGGTTCTAGAGTTGCTCAATTGAGTGTCCATGGAAGACTCAGATTTTTGTCACTTTTTCACTGTCTTTGGATTGTCCTCAAGCCCCCTCAACTTCCTGAGGTACTAGACTAATGTCATACACTGATACTTCCATTGACAGATAAATAAGATATAAAACAATGCTGTTCATCTCTCTTTTAAAGTGACAAAAATGTCCTAGTAAAGAGAACTGCATCACACACATCACTAATAGACTAGCCATGGACAGCCTAAATTTGGCGTCTTTACCCCTGAGCTGATAATTCATTTCATCCTGCCTCAGAGATACTACTTAAATAAAATTGTGTTTTTGTAACAAGGAATAAACAATTAGGCAACTGACAGTGGTGATGTGTTGTTTTCATTATGGATTTTTATGAATTGGTATTTATATTCCCAACATGATTTTTCTACTAAAACACAGAAGATAAAATTTCCAATAGCATATTAATGTCGGATTTCCAATGTGTACAAATTGTACAGGCAAAAATATAGTGCAATACTAACTGACGATTATATGGGTCTAGAGCTATTTCAAGATTTACATCTGTATTTCATCCTACATGTTATCAGAAAACAAACTGGACATTTTATCACTAAAAGGAATATTTTTTAAAATGGTGGGTAGATTGTGAACAGCAACAACAACTTATATAGAGGTGTTTCTCTAGAATGCCATGAATGTGCTCCTGGAAACTCAAGTTCTGCAAAATCATGCACTAAAAATATCAGGACTTAGAGAAGAATATTGCTAGAAGAAGAATAATAAGAATCTAGGCAAACTTGTAACTGGGGCTAATGTAATAGCATTCTAAATAATATGCGTAGTTATAAAATAGTATTTCAAATAAATGAATGCTACACTGAATATAAAGATATACCATTATTTTAAAAAAAGAAAGGGTTTGTAATCAAGGCTTGAGTCTACTAAGCCATGAGGATATGAAAAAACTTTGCAAAATAAATAAAAACAATATGTACTTCAAATGTACAGCAGATGATTGACCAAACCAGGTGCCAGGTGGCAGATGGAAGGGTGAGTAGACCTGGTGCCCTACTGTGCATTACTCTTGCTCACTATATTCTGCCCCTGGATTTTCATTTCAGTTGCTGTTACACTTGCCAGCAGGGCACAATACATTAACAGAATGAGGAGGTGGGAGAGTGGGGAAATATCATCTGAACAAGCAGTCCCTATTTGGCTGACATCACTCCCCTGCATGCCAATCATATATGAGCAACTCATATTACTGAAGCATAGTGTAGCAGTGCTGGTCATATTTAAATAAGTCAATTATGTTTCCAATGGTTAAATCTGTCCAAAGAATTGCTGGGTAGCTAGTTGGGAATGCATTTTTGAAAGGCAACTACTTATTTAGTTGCCAAAAGTCTCTGTATACCCAGTAAATGTATTTGGGTAGTAACTATATGATACTATCATACCAACTTGATCTCAAAATTCCATGGGACTTATCTAGATGTAGATAGGATGAATTATTTTATTCCTCCTAGTCCTTGATCTATTGCTAAGAATTAGGAATGACTGCAATCTAACAATTCCCTCTCCTTACAGGATAAAAGGAAAAAATAGAGTGTTAAATAAGCAAGAAAATTAGTGATGGGCATATATTACATAAGACCTTCACAGTTTTTAAGCTGGGTTGCACATTGTTTTCAAACATCTTAGAAATAAAAAGGAAGAGAATTATGAGATCCTCAGTGATTGTAAGTAAAAATGGATCGGCTGCTTAGAAGAAATATAATTTTTCTTCTTGTAAGTCTTAAAGTAGTGGAAATGGTATGATGTTCTCACTAGCATATTTATAAAACCCAGGGTTTGTTGTTTGTTTGTTTGTTTTGTTTCATTTTGAGGCTATTTTCTATGGATACAGAGTTCAAACTTAAAAGTCCATAATAGTTGAAACTACTTTGGATGACAAAACAAATGTTCTAGTGTCTGGTTTGATAAAAAAATGAGAAAAATTATTTTTGGCTGAATGCTGGTTGCAGATTAAAAGATCATTTGCACATTTAATAATCTACTGAGCCAAATGATAGTTTTTGTTTTCTTATTAAAACTTTTGTTGCAAACAGAACTTACGCATGGATTTGAAGGTTAAAAAAAAAGAATTTTCATTAACATGTTACAGATAAAGAATCAATGGTGCTAAAGAGAGAATATATTTTCTGAGAGGGTTGTATTTGAGTGGGATGGGGACATTAGAGTTTCATAGAATTAATCTCAATTAATGGAGTAGAAACAATATTTTCAGAGATATAATTGAAAAATTTTCTATTATTACATATATCAGTATAAACTTTAAACTTCATTATCAAGTTACCCTAGAGTGGCTCAAGTGACTCAAAGTCTGAGTCACATTTTTACAAGATTTGAAATGTACAGTGCCATATGTAATTTAATCTTTGAAGCGTGAATATATGAGTAAAAAGTCTGTTTACAGATGAAACAAAGTGATTAGTTTTACAAAATAATGAGGTTTTCATTTCCATCATCTACAACAACTTTTCGATTATATGTATAGTTGACCCTTGAACAAAACAGGTTTGAACTGGGAACGTCCACTTACACATAAATTTTGTTCTGCCTCTGCCGCTCCTGAGATAGCAAGCCCAACCCCTCATCTTCCTCCTCCTCTTAGCCTACTCAGTGTGAAGATGGTGAGGATGAAGACCTTTGTGATGATCCACTTCCACTTAATAAATAGTAAATATATTTTTTCTTTCTTATGATTATCTTAATAACATTTTTTCTCTCTAGTTTATTGGAGGAATACGGTATATAATATATATAATGTACAAAATATATGTTAATTGACTGTTTGTGTTATTGGTACACCTAACAGTAGGCTATAAGCAGTTAAGTCATTACTTTGAAGGGGAAATCAAAGGTTATACACGCATTTTTGACTCACAGGGGGATGGTGGCCATAATCTCAGCATTGTTCAAGAGTCAACTGTAGATATCACATATATGTGAATTTGCTTATTTAGAATTTGGTCTTCTCTACATGTGAATAGTTCATATACATATGACTCACCTATAGGATTTTAAAAATATATGTATATATATATACAAGTCTAAATTTTCTAGTACAACCGACTATATTTGAAATAAATCAATATTATTGACAACTTGTTAAAAATTATGTTAGTTGAATTCAGCTTATTTCATATCTGCTTTTAGATAATTTAAGACTTTAAAGTTTAGATTTAAACTTGCAACATCAAGCCATTTATTCAAATAATTAGTAATTATCCTGTGATATAAATGTTAAGTATCAAATAAATAAACATTCATATGTTGATTTCATGACTAAAGTATAATTAACCTGGGAAGGAATATATTTTAAAATGTTTATATTTTTTGCTTTGCTCATAAAATATGATCAATTCATTCTTCTTTCTTAATGAACAGTTATTATGTCTCCAAATGTAAGAATGTTTCTTCTGCCCACAGTGACTTAAAGCATATATCGATTTTACATACATCTTTTAGATTTTTAAATGTAATTTCTCTCTGAAATATACATATCACTCAATTCTTTAGCTCTCTTACTTCTCTCTTGAGTGTACATTTTGCTCTAATTCTGACTTTTCTATATCTCTAATTTCTAAAAGCAACATTTATCTTGGGAATAAAGATTTTTTTCATTGACAGTTTAGTTTAATTTTCATATGAATCTCATCCATGCATGAATAATTACACAGAGTAGCCTTGAAATTCACTATTACTAGTTGATTGCAAAAGATCTTGACAATATGTAATAAGAAACATAATGTTTTACTATACCACAAAGATATTAGGTTAGCATTTATTGGAGGTATTTGAACTAGTATGCGGGGATAATGCATTTTTTTCCTATTTTTGTTTGTTTAATTGTTTTATTTAAGCCCAGCATGCATTTATATTATTAGAAGGAAGTGTAGAAAAAGAGTGCTATTTAACTGTGTCTTTTTTGGAAAAGTGATTGGATATGACAATCTCTTTTAATTTAACTTCCTGCTCTATTCTAATCTCTGAGAATTTTACAGAATGATTCTCTGATAATTTTCTCCTTGATTTGTTTGACGGCTCTTTTTTCTTTTCTTTTTTTTTTTTTGAGATGGAGTCTCGCTCTGTCCCCCAGGCTGGAATGCAGTGGCAAGATCTCGGCTCACTGCAAGCTCCGCCTCCCGGGTTCACGCCATTCTCCTGCCTCAGCCTCCGGAGTAGCTGGGACTACCGGCGCCTGCCACCGTGCCCGGCTAATTTTTTGTATTTTTAGTAGAGACGGGGTTTCACCGTGTTAGCCAGGATGGTCTCTATCTCCTGACCTCGTGATCCGCTCGCCTCAACCTCCCAAAGTGCTGGGATTACAGGCGTGAGCCACAGTGCCCGGCCATTGACGGCTCTTTTTAATGTTTCCTGGAGAGTGCTAGCAATTCTACCATTACTTTGTGGCCATCTACCATCTAAACTAAGATGTGCCATTAAATGCTTGTCTTGAGAAAATAATACTTCATATTTGGGGAGACAATTTTATCAAATAACTTTTAAAAAGGCTTGCTGCAAGATGTGCGTGTGTGTGTATGCGTTTCAGCACGTATTTATTGATTACTTGATGGCATATAATATCCTTAAACCAAGAACATTTGGTTTCTGCATAAGGATTATTGAATAGAAAAATAAGGGATTGTGTAAAACCTGTAAGTGAAGTATACAATTCAAGCAAACAATGTGCATTATTATCTAAAATTACAATATGAATGTATGTGTTTATTTTCAGATTTTCTTATCAAATGTGTAAGATCTAGAAGGCAAATATAGCGCTGTATGTTGATTTTTTAACAATGTCTTAGAGGTAAAAGATGCAAGTTTGTTTCCAGATGTATAAAGGTTCTATTTACATATGTCCCTTGTAATGTTCATATATTTAGCCAGTGGGCAAAATCCAAATGAAACTGCCTTTCATCCAGACTGCCCTTGTTTTACTCACAGTAAAAGATGTCCATAGAGGATCTGATCTTTATAGAAATTTAAATACAGCTGCCTTCCAGTCACCTATACCAAAAAGAAACAGAGTAGTAGATTATTTCCCTTTAGAACTCATTAAGGTGAACGCCATAATTTCAGACATAAGGAAATAAAAATCTAAAATTATAAGAGAACTCACATACAATTGTATTTTTTAAACTAAAAATATGTAAGAAATACTTATCTTGCTACCACAAAAAGGTATTATTTCAAAACCTCGTTTTCGTGTATAGGAGATAAGCTTGCCTAACAAAACGAATATTGGAATGCAAATAAGGAAATTTAGATTTACTCATTCATTTATTCATAATTTGGATGCATTTACTCTATATCAAGAATTGTGCTACAAACCAAGTGTTTTTTATGCAATAGTGAGGAATATACTATCCTGGCATTTACGAAGCAGGAGCGTGGAGGTGATAAGCAATGAAAAACGTACTATGTAAATATAGTAAATAATCTCAAACTACTGTAAGGAATTTAAAGGAAAGTAATAGGATAATACAAGACAAAATCTTTGGTAGAGGACAGAATAGTGGGAAGGAAAGTCCTCTCCAAGAAAGTGGTGATTAGATTGACATGTGGTAAATACACAGGACCAGTCAGGAAACCATAGGAATAAAAATATCTCAAGAATATTTTAGGAACAACATGTACAAATTTGTTGAAAAGAGAAAGAATGGTCTTCAAGATGATGCAAGGGGTTGAGGTACCGATGTGCCACTGGATCATGAAAACAAAGGGTGAGTATAGTTCAGATGCATTTGAAGGCATAGGCAGAAAATGCATCATGCTTTATTGGTTCTGGGCACACTTCCCTTCTTTCCAGTTCTCACTGTGCAACAACTACCTGTATGAAGATACTGAATCACTTTTCTGGCTTTAAGCACATTTTCCAGTTCTATAAAATGCAGATAACAGTTCTTCTCTCAGCAAGGTTATTTTGAGGATCACACAACATTAGGCATGTGGAAATGATTTAAAAAGTTAAAAATACTATGACTCTATGGGATCAACCCTGTTAGAGTCAAAACCTACTTAGAGCACCATTTGTCTCTGCTAAGCTTTGATATACATAAACAAAGATCAGTTTGTTTTCAACAAGATGTCATGATTTTGTTATATATTTTCTAGATGATTTGGTATCACTAGGGAATTTCATACTGAACCTAAAGTAAATGGCAAGAAAATAAAATGGACTATGTTGATCATGATAAAAGTTAATATTGATCTTACAATATTCTTCTTCCAAAAAGTTCCCATTATACAAAAAAAGGAGGCACTACAGCCTTTGGTAAAAAGTAAATGTTAACTAAGAAAGCATATTAGGCAGGGCGTGATGGCTCACACCTATAGTCCCAGCACTTTGGGAGGCCGAGGCAGGCGGATCACCTGAGGTCGGGAGTTCACGACCAGCCTGGCCAACATGGAGAAACCCCATCTCTACTAAAAATACAAAATTAGCCGGGCGTGGTGGTGGGCGCCTGTAATCCCAGTTACTCGGCAGGCTGAGGCAGGAGAATCACTTGATCCCGCGAGGCAGAGGTTGCGGTGAGCCAAGATCACGCCATTGCACTCCAGCCTGGGCAACAAGAGCAAAACTCCATCTCAATAAATAAATAAATAAATAAATAAATAAATAAATAATACAAAAAAGCATAATAGGAAGTGAATTTCCCTCAGTGCAGGCAAATTAAAAGGTCTGTAGGGCACAAGATGCAGGTGGGATATCTGGGAAAGATGCTTATATATATATTTCTGTATTATGCCATTGAATGGGCATAAACGAAGCTTAGCTACCCAGCAGAAGTGCACATCAGCTGGAGGCTTCCCTCATATCTCTTTCAAGCTGTTAACATCTATAACTCCTTGATTTGCATCACTGATATCACTTAAAATGATGCAAATCTCTGAAAGTTTAAATCTTTGGCATCATTTGTTGCTCAATAATAGCATTTTCTTTCTCGAAATAAAATGTTGAGAGGGATAAAGAAATTTCAGGAATCTGGACACCTAAAGCAATAGGAAATATGATGTCCTTAAGTGTCCAGTGGTAAACTGACTGCTTTAAAGTTATGAGCATAGTTTATCCTCGATATGTTTAATTTACTCCGACTTCTGTGTGTGTGTGTCTTCCATAACATCAAAAATTGAAGCAGTATGGAATATCCAAGTAACTATTAATTACAGCAGATCATAAAACTTATTTGAACTCCTGATTCTTGGATGATTTTTTGACAAAGGCTAGTGGAAAAGTAGCTAACTGAGAGTTATGCAGCTCTTTCTTTGTATCATGAGTTTCAGGTCCTGATTATAACAGTATTTTTCTTTTACAAGATATCACAATTAGTCAAAAAAACCCATTCAGAGCTCACGAGAGAACAAACAAGTCGCATGATAAAAATGTGAAGTGGTGGATGAAACCAAGAAAAGAATAGTACTGAATATTTTGAGTAAAGTTTAATATGTGTATACATATTGCATGTGTGTATCTGTGCCTGTGTGTGTGTGTGTGTGTGTGAGAGAGAGAGAGAGAGAGAGAGAGTCAGAGAGAGAGAGAGAAAGAGAGAGACAGAAAGAAAAACAGAGAGGAGGTAGGGAGTAAGGAAGGGAGAGAACAAGACTTGGCCAAATAATATTAAAACTCCAAAGTTGTATTTGCCTAGAGTCATTGTGAACACCATTTTTTTTTTTACCATATCCATCCTGGGAATATCTTGTAAAACATATTTCACAGGCAGGTAAGATATTTTACTTTTTGTATTGCCATGGTTTAATCCACTTGTGAATTTAAAACTTAAATCCGTTTAAAGATTCGGGCCCTTTGAAAATGCTAATCTCAAAAGGATTTTTATTTTTATTTTTGGCAGAAAAACAATCACTCCTCTTTCTGGGGAATTATAAACTACATTCTATTTTATTCTTATTGCATTTATTTACATTAATAGTATTCTCTTAATACTCTAGTTAGGATGCTGCCTATTTCTTATAACTCTATCAACATAAATTGAAAAGGCATTCTTGGAAATGAAAAAAGAATTACATTAAAGTTTTATCAAAATTTTTTTCTTTCCTTTTTCCTTTTCACTTCAAAACACTGCACTCTAGTATTGCTTTTACATTTGAGGCTAAGTCTGCAACTCAAAAAAATATTGATTCTTTTATGTGCAGGATGTTCTTGGCCACAGCAGACAGCACAAATGAATAAAAATACATGTGCTTTCTTCCTCTTTCCTGAAAGAGAAAGACTCATCATCTGTCCCTGGTCTTTCCTGATCAAGGCACCACGCCCATTGGTTTAATGTGATGTAAAGCATTTCTACAAAACAATTCCACAGAAGGTTTTATCTTAGGAAAGTGAAAGAAGAGAGAAAAACTAAGAAACTTTTTTATAATGACACATACTATCAAATATTTATTAAGTGCCTTCTAAATTCCCAGCACTGTGCTAGAGTCTGGAGATAAAATGGCCAGAAGAAACTTACATGCTCCCGGATTTCTTGGAACCTATGCTCTTGTGAGATCAGGAAGGCCAGTTGTGTGGAAAAGAGCATTAGCATTTTGAGAAATTCCTGATGGTCAGCAAGTTATGGAGTAAAGTTTATTTTAGTCTAAATATTTATTAATAACAATCCAGGTTCAAGGTCTACTACCAATTAAATTCTCAAACATACAATAGAATTTAAAACACCTGCCTCACAGTGCGTCCTAATAACCTAAATAAGAAAAGGCTGTGAAAATATCATTGTGTACTTTTTCTGTTGATTTTCAGTGTGTTCTGATTTTTGTTGTTATTCTCTAACATATTCTCACTTCTTTTAACATTTCCAGATATGCAATAGTGATATAGATTGATATGAATTTGTGGAATAAAAGACCGCAAAATACTTGAATGATTGAAGATAGTATCATTTTGGTACTTGAAAATTACTGGGGACTCCCTATTTAAAATATAGGGGTCTGCATTTAAAGTGTATCAGGGCGATTCTACTTCCCTGTTATTCCTCCAGGAAACCACATTTTCTTAACTAGTAAAGAAAGATAACTTGTTAGATTTGTTTATATGTTCTAATGTTAAAATGTAGAATACACAAAATTTTGAGATACACTTGATTTTATTTTGTCAAACTTTTGACATTGTTAACCCAAACCCTGAATTTTTTTATTAATGGCAAAGTTGTTACATATTTCTAAGAAGATAGCAAAATAAAATAGGAAGGAATATCGAATTACAAATGAAAGCTGCAATTGCATAATAAGGCTATTATTGCTGCTAATAATTTTCTTCTCAACTCTGTCTTAAGATATTGGCACTATTCTGAAGAGAAGGAGAGAAAAGGGGGATACTGGAAAGACTAAAAAAGGAAGTTTCGGTTTAACTTTGTTTTCTCTCTTTGTCTTTTTTCATAAGACTTGTTCAGAATGTCCTTTCGGATTTAAGCCAGAAATATCGAAGCACAAATTTTTATGACAGCCAGCCAGATATTTCTCAGCCAAGCCATGGCTTCCCTCTGCAAAATTTTCTTAGGTTTACAAGTAATAGTTTGGGCTGAGGAAAAGTAGATTCTCTCACAGGTAGCAATTATTTTTTTAAAAAAGCTGTATGTGTGTATATGTGTATGTGTGTGTGTGTGTGTTTTCCACAAACAGAGTCATGGCATAAGATGGCTTACAAATGAGTGATTGTCTCACTTACCCTAAAGAAACATGACCTATACTGAAGCACAGGAAAGAGAAATAGCCCCGCTGAAAAAAATAATTGTACAGGCAACAGTCATGGTTTACATTACTGGGCAGTGTTTAATGTTGATTCAATAAGACAAAAATAATGCCTCACATAATTCATTAGGTTATGTATACCCACTTTTAAAAAACTGAATGTTATAGAGAAGGATGCTCACCCTTAGGCTATCAAAGCAGGATTAAAGTGGATTTCCGAGATGAGCATTGGACTAAGAATTACTTAACATCCTTTCCATAAACCCCTTATTTTGTTTTACTTTATCATTGACGAAGTTCAGTTGAACACATTATTATATTTAAATCACTAACAAAACTGAGAGGTAAGCAAACCTATTTATCCATTTTAATGTATACCAGAAATAAATTGATTTGTCATAATCAGTTAGAATGCTTTTCAAAGACTAGAGTATAAATTTAAGATTATGTATCCCTCTTAGCTCCACCATGGAGGCTGTTTGTATCTTCTGCCACCTGACCTTAATCAAAAAAATTAATATTTTGAAATTTGCATTTCATCTATGTTGTTCCTCCGCAGACATCATATTTTTAATCAGTACTGCTCTTCCTCTACAGAATTCTACATGAATATTTCACATATATTTCAGACAGTTACGCTGTGTGTGTAAATAGGCATTTTAAGCTTCACAGAATACAAAATTTCAAGAGGCAGTAGCAATGCCTGCCCAATTATACCTTTCTTGTTTTAGTCAAGAATGAGTATATAACTACAGTCTTAAATTTATCATCCATTTTCTTATATAGCGGGTAAGTTATCATAAACATTAATCTATTCAACAAATATTTATTAACATATTACTCTGTAACAGTTTTTAAGCTATAGGTTGCACATATGCATTTGAACGATGCACAGATCTTGAAAAAAGAAATAACAGAGACTTTAAATTATGTAAAATAATTAACTTTTACATTACTTCAGTCCAAATGCAGGCATCTTTCACCAGAGAAATCCATTCTTTCTTGTAGTTCACATCGTTTTTGTTAGAGCTCCCATCTTTATGTGACTATCTTTGCCCTTACCTGATTTACACAAAATTATTTTTATATTGAATCTTCTTTATTATATAAAATCATGTTATATTGCATTTATTTCAGATCTATATAATGTTGAGGAAAACAGAATATTAAGACTATTTCTGACCCTTTTATATTTGTATACTTAGAGCTCTGGCATCTTCTAGATGGGCATTCAAATATCAGCCCACCCGTAGTCTTGGTTTTCTGGCTTTAGGCAAACAAACCTCTAAAAGCCCCAGTAGCCTCCTCCGTAAGAGGAAGGTCACAGAAATGACTACTTCATTGGTTGGTTGTATAAATTTTAACAGGTAAGCATGCAAAACACTCAAGCAGTCATATAACACATTAACTTTCACTATTGTTATTTTGTTTTTATTTTTGGTTTTGTAAAAAATTTTCAACTCTAATCAATGATTATACTAGAAATGAAGAGAGGCTTGGCTTTCAGATGAAACTGAAAGAGCATTTGCCTACAATGAAATTATTTAAGTCACTTATAGGAATACAGAAACTATTTGGGGCCAAATACCAATCCAAGATAAGGAATTACATTATTTTAGAAAAACTATAAAACTCTAGAAGTCAGTAGCACAAAGCAGCACTGGAAAAATATGTTTTTTTAGAAATTTGTTTACAAAAAGTTACATGGGATTATACACATATATGCATACCACACATGTATGTTTATATATTTTTATAGTCATATAGATACAAATTATTTATATTTTTATTGAATCCCAACTCCATATCTTCCTCAGGGAGTTTATGTCTTCAAGATATGTTAGATTTCACCATGTGACTTGCTTTGGTTTATGAAGGGTGGAGACTAACACCCCAACCCTTTGCCTTGAGCTTGGCTTTGGGAAATACTTAGAAAATGTAATGTTAACATATAGAATGAAAGCAGAGATTTGAAAAGTGCTTAAGACTTTGATATTTTCTCTGGAGTTTTCTGCCTTCAACACAGTAGGCACTTCCTCCCTGCCCCTCTAGCCACTGCTACTTATACTATGGATCTAAAAATAATGAACACTTGTGGAACAGACTGATATTGTTTGGATGTGTGTCTCCTCCAAATCTCATGTTGAAACGTCATCCTGTGTTGGAATGGGGACCTGGTGGGAGGTGATTAGATCATGGGAGTGGATTTCTCATGAATGGTTTTCCATCCCATTGGTGATAAATGAGCTTTTGCTTGGTAAGTTCATGTGAGACTTAGTTGTATAAAAGAGTCTGAGACTTCCCACTTCTTTCTCTCTCTCACTTACTCACTTGCCATGTGACCTGCTGCTCCTGCTTTGCCTTCTGGCGTGAGTAGAAGCTTCCTGAGGCTTCACCAGAAGCTGAGAAGATGCCAGCATCATGCTTCCTGTACAGCCTGCATAAGAATGAGCCAAATAAACCTTTGTTCTTTATAAATTACCAAGCCCCAGGTATTCCTTTATAGTAATGCAGAATAGACTAAACAAGACCTATGTCCAACATGCCAATTCTATCCAGACCTCAACATTTAAAGCAGAACATCTTGGCAGAATCCTACCAAGACCATCGACCCCCAGCCAACTGACAGACTCACAAGCTAGATTAAATGATTGGTATTTAAAACTACTGAATTTTGAAGTGCTTATATAACAAGAACTGGCTGATATAGAATTGTTTATTCTAGAGCTATAAAATGTGAACATTTAGGCAAGTGTTTCGCTATTGCATTTAACAGCATTTAAAATACAGGTGAAACATCACAAGTAGTTATCTACTAAACGTGTTAAAAAAATGATTTAGTTTCTTGATGCATTTATTTCCCCCATCACTGAAATTGGAATAAAGAAACTAAGTCATTTCCATATAACTAGATTGTCATAAAGATTAAGTAATTATTATTGGAAAGATATTGGAAAAGGGCCCAGCAAGTAACAAATACACACCACTTAATTGCATATTAAATAAAATACACACTATTTTCATTAGAGCATATGTGTCCTCTTTCTACTGGCATAAAATGTGCTTTGAATATTTTATTAGTTCTCTTTGGTGAAAGAAATTCTGCAAATGGGGAAATAACATGACCAATGTAATGTGATAAGAAATAAAATATTAGACATAAAATACTTTGCAATATTAAAAGTTTATCAGTATGTGAGAAACTACATTTTCTCAAGTAAGACAAAATGTTCATGATAAAAAGTTAAGCATTAAACACATGGAAATATGTATATAGTATGAAGATAACAAATCAATTATCTGAAACTCCATATATAATGTCATATATATATATAAAACTCCATATATAATGTACATATATAATTACTTAAGTCACTAAGTCATTTCCTTCAGTAAGACTCTTGAAGTAAGATCCCTTTGATCAATACTCTGGAAATATCATATTAAATTATAATTCCAGCATATGTTTAAAAAGTCCTCATATTTTAAGCTAGACTATTTTCGTGTATGTTTTGCTTTGTTCTTTCTCTCTTTCTCTCTGACTCTCTCTCTCTCTGTCAAGTTGTATGTTTCCAAAACATTGTGGCTATATCCTCTTCCTTAACAATTTGTTACATGACCTTTAGAAAAATAGGCTGTTACACTATTTATTTGAGGATCTTTCGTTTGAAATAGTTACTGTAAATTTTCAAGTGTCCCACATTATTATAAACCTTATCAATGAAAACCAAAAGAATTCAATAGGTAATAAAATATGTGTTGTATGAATTTTCAGTCGAGACTAAGCAGAGAACATCAATAAAATCAAGCGCCAACTGGCAAGGGTTTTATTTTTTTAAAGGAGGATATATTTCTAATTACTTCTTCATGCTTGGCACATTGACTGGAGATGACTTTTGCTTCCAGCCACTCAAAATATCTAATGGATAGATGTGTCATATAAATATGTAAATGATGGGCAGAGCTATTTATATCTATTTGCTGTTCCTCTTTAATGTGGCCCTATACTTTCTGTATGCATTTCAATGTATCACACATATGTAAATGAAAGAAAAAATTGTTTGAGCTGAACCATAGAGTTCACTAGTTTACAAAAAATTTTAGTAATTTCACCAGAATTAACTATTTTTACTATTAGAAAATATCAGTAAATCCGCACTTAAATGCCTTAAAAGTTTTAGTATATAAAAGGTACCATTCTGTTTCTTCTTTTCCTAAAGAAATTCACCACACATCAGTACTTATGAATTAGTTACTATAATCTTAGAGTATTATGCATTTTGAGAGGGAGATCACTTCTGTTTTCTCAGATAAGATTCAGGTTTTTCTCATATAATAACACTTACTCATTTGAATGAAAAATTAAAAAACCTACTTTAAAAATATAAAAACACTTTATTCTACTACATCACCAAAATTTGACTGTAGGTTAGGAAAGGAGTCAAGACTTTTTTTTAGACAAGTCTTTCTACTTACGGAAAGGAGTCTTTTGGATAACAGTTTCATAACTTAACAGAGCTCAAATAATATGACATTAAAAGCTTTCAATAATTATCCTATTAGTTTTTTTCTATGTATAATAATCCTAGTATTTTTCTATGTTAAAATATCCTTATCCTGGAATATTATACATTACAGAAAAATCACTAAGTAACACGATAATTTCTGGAAAATGAGGATGATATTAAGAAAGGGTAAGCTGAATGGCATATAGCTAATTTATTTTTAGACATTTTAGAGAGAATAAAATGCTATATCATTTTTGTTTCATGGCATACGAATTTAGATTCAGATGTTGCATTTTTATCCCAATATGGATATTTTCTCTTTATTCATATTTGTTCCTGCTATTCATATCTACATCCTCAGTCTTCACTATTTGCCCTAAGCAGGTTTCTCATTTTTATGATTTTTTTAGTGTGCCTGTTTTGACATTTTTGTTCATCCTCTTTCAAAAGCATGAATATATAAGACAAAAGTGGCAGTAGAAGGAAGAAAAGATAAGTAGGGATTAGAAAGAATGCTTATGTTTAAAATTTCCACATAGCAGATAAAAAATTATTTATATTTGGCAGGACATGATATATAGTTCAGTAAATCTGCTGGGTGAATTGTCAAAAGCAACACAATGTTCAATTTATTTTAAGTCTTTGTAAACTTGCTTCTCTTCAGACAAGAAAAATCTAACTACAATAGAGAATAAAGCTTGGAAAAGCAAAGTATTCCTTCCACAGCAGTCTTACTACTAGAAAATCACACTGTGCAACCTCTTTCTCCGACAACTATTTTAATCACAACTGTTCTTCAGAGTGAACCAATTCATCCTCACCTATAATTAATAATTATTTGGCATACCTCCCGGCCTGACTTCTTACTCGTTAAACTCACACTAGCTATTCCAGCTCACAAACGATCTCAATAAATTTTCATGACACTTTAGTTTGTTAATACAAGATTAAGTATTTAGATATTCTCAATTAATTGTATATGCCTCAAGTTTTTGCACAGACCATAAACAACAAAGCTAACACCCAACAGTCTTTCTATAACAAATCCCTCTTATTTTATTCTCTGTGTTATTTTCTCTTGTTTCCAGGTTGTTTATCTGCTATGTTTTTAATGCCATTTGATCCCAACAATAAAAATATATTGATAATTCATGTAGACTCCTTTAAATAATATTGCACTAAATATATTTATTTTGTGCATAGAAAAGATACATTCACTTCCTGGATGTATAACCATCCCCTTACATCTGTTTCATGGAATGCCTTTAGAATGAAAATATTTACCCTTTCTATTTCATGAGTCATGGAGGTATCCATTGTGCCTTCTAATGAAGATTATGCTTTAATTGTAAAATATTTGAACAAGGTAGAGATATATATTTTATTTATTTATTTGTGAAGTTAGTGATGTCCTAGGTTTAATATTTTTGTTCCACCCCTAAAATTCATATATTAAAATATTTATTACCAGTGTGATGACATTAAAAGGTGATGCCTTTGAGAGATGATTAGATCATGAGGGAAGAGCCCTTGAGAATGGGATTAGCATTTGATAAAAATATGACAGAGATCATTTCTGTCTTGGCTATGTGAGGCTACAAGGAAATCAACATTGTTGGCAAACTAAAAAGATTGCCTTAAAACTTCTGGCACCTTGATCTTCGAATTCCAGACTCCAGATATGTGAGAAATAAATGTTTGTTGCTTAAGCAACGTAGTCTGTAATATCTTGGCATAGCAGAAATGACTAACACAGGTGATATCTATTAAAAAGGTACATATTGGGAGGCTGAGGCAGGCGGATCACAAGGCCAAGAGATAGAGACCATCCTGGCTAACACGGTGAAACCCCATCTCTACTAAAAATACAAAAAATTAGCTGGGCGTGGTGGCAGGCGCCTGTAGTCCCAGCTACTCGGGAGGCTGAGGAAGGAGAGTGGCGTGAACTCCGGAGGCAGAGCTTGCAGTGAGCCGAGATTGCACCACTGCACTCCAGCCTGGGTGACAGAGCAAGACTCCGTCTCAAAAAAATAAATAAATAAATAAATAATAAAAAGGTACATTTACCCCTGCACATCCCCCACCACACACACACAAATTTAGACAGCTATTAATGGATAGAATTATCTTTGGGAGGGCTAAGGTTTTAATTAAGAATGTGCTTCAACATAATGAAGAAATAAAATGGAGAATAACTACAGAGAAAGTTTCACTGGTGAGATTGTCATACTTGAGACATCTGGAGATGCCTAGGTATAAAGAAGAAGGTCAAGAGATATCAGTATCTGCCACATGGTGAATGCCCTTCTTGTCCCCAGTGGCCTGCTTCGCGGAGGACATTGGCAGCTTTCACATTTATGTAATGCATAGACATTACTGCCACAATCTCCCAGGAACTGAAGATATTTCTGTGCTCCATCCCAAGAAGGAGTCACTGCAATGCCACTCCAGACACTGGCATCGTTGCCACAGCATTTGCACCAGCATGTCAGGCACCAGAGCCACCAGTGATGTGGACTAGCCCTTCTCTTGGCCCTGAAACTGTGTTCACTATTCAGGCACCTGTGTCACACACTAGCTCCGCTGCCACTCCATGAGAGTATATGTCTCCTACGTATGAGCTGCCATCACAGTAAGGTAGTCCATATTGGAACCCTGGAACTCCTGCTACTCAATATGTTCTTGAGCTCCAGACCCAGGTTTCTGATATATACCATGTATGTCCCTGCCTCCAGTGGAGGCACTAATGAAGCAGATGTATCTGCACTGTATCCCTAGAACAGCAGTTATTCTATCTTATGGACATGTGCTCTGGATCCTAACTCCACAGCCACTTCACAAGTGACCTTGTCACACACACCTTCACCAATGTAGCAGTGGGGGTGTCTGTGCCATAGATAGCAGTGCCACCACTGTCCCAGGCCCTGGAGTTATAGTCCCTGAATGTGGGCCTACTCCAAACCACGGCTCAGTGACCAGTCCATGAGAGTGTACATAAGACAGCAGTGCCACTGTTACTGTCAGTGCACCTGTGAACATATTATGTCCGGAATTGGTGGGTTCTTGGTCTCACTGACTTCAAGAATGAAGCTGCAGACCTTCTCAGTGAGTGTTACAATTCATAAAGGTGACATGTCCGGAATTGTTTGTTTCTCCCATCCGGAGTTGTTCATCCCTCCCGGTGGGTTCGTGGTCTCACTGGCTTCAGGAGTGAAGCTGCAGACCTTCGCGGTGAGTGTTACAGCTCATAAAGGCAGCATGGACCCAAAGAGTGAGCAGCAGCAAGATTTATTGCAAAGAGCAAAAGAACAAACCTTCCACAGTGTGGAATGGGACCCCAGCAGGTTGCAACTGCTGGCTGGGGGGGCCTGCTTTTATTCCCTTATCTGGCCCCACCCACATCCTACTGATTGGTCCATTTTACAGAGAGCTGATTGGTCAATTTTGACAGAGCACTGACTGGTGCACTTACAACCCTTTAGCCTCCTGGAGTGCCGGCAGAGAGGATGCCCAGGCCAAGGAGGCACCGAGAGTGAGCAAGGGCTGCTAGCACGTTGTCATGTCTCAATATCATGCCAAGATAAATCTTTTCAGTCATAAATTCCCTCATGGGGGAAAGAGAGATCAACATGATCACAGTATATTGCACCACTGAAGACTCCAATAGCTCTTAACAGTGCTGCAGATACCCATAGCCAGGGCCACTGAGAACACCTGAAATCTTTGCTGTTACTGACAGCAGTATACAGACCTGTACAGAGACTATGCTACTGCATCATCACTTTGCCAAGAATTGCCATATCCCATCAGACAGCATCCTCACAAACACCTATAGGTGAGGATCTTCCCTCACTGGAACCAATCTATAAAGTCAAGAAGCGCTAACTGCTGCATAAAATGAACAGACATCAACACAAGACAAAAAGATGCTATTCCTATCAAACTACCAATTACATTCATATGGAACTAAAAAAGAGGCCTAATAGCCAAGGAATTCCTAAGCAAAAATAAAAAAGCTGGAGGCATCACATTATCTGACTTCAAATTATACTACAAGGCTACAGTAACCAAAAAAGCATGGTACTGGTACACATACAGACACATAAACCAATGAACAGAATAGAGAGCTAAGAAATAAGGCTACACACCTACAACCATTTCATCTTTGACAAAATTGAGAGAAACAAGGAAGGGGGAAAGGAATCCCCTTCAGTAAAAGGTGCTGGGATAACTGGCTAGCCATATGCTGAAGACTGAAACTGGACCCCTGCCTTACACCATATGCAAAAATTAAATCAGGATTGATTAAATACTTAAATCTAAAACCAAAAACTACAAAAACTCTGCAATATAACCTATGAAATACCATTCTGGACATAAAACCTGGCAAACACTTCATGACAAAGATGCCAAAAGGAATTGAAATGAAAACAAAAATTGACAATTGGGATCTAATTAAGCTAAAGAGCTTCTGCACAGCCAAAGAAACTATCAACAGAGTAAACAGACAACCTACAGAATGGGAGAAAATATTTGCAAACTATGCATCTGATGACAGTTTAATATCCAGAATCTATAAGAGATTTAAACAAATTTACAACCAAAAAATAAACACCATTAAAAAATTAAAAAGTGAGTAAAGGATATAAACAGATACTTTTCAAAAGAAGACATACACACAGCCAACAAGCAAATAAAAAATGTTCAATACCATTAATTATCAGAGAAATGCAAACCAAAACCACAATAACATATTATCTCACACCAGTCAAAATGTCTATAATTAAAACGTCAAAATATATCATTTTCTAGCAAGGCTGTGGAGGAAATGGAACAATTATACCCTACTGGCAGAAATGCAAATTAGTGGCCTGGCACGGTGGCTCACGCCTGTAATCCCAGCACTTTGGGAGGCTGAGGCAGGCGGATCACAAGGTCAGGAGTTTGAGACCAGACTGCCCAACATAGTGTCACCCCGTCATTATCGAAAATACAAAAATTAGCCAGGCATGGTGGCAGGCTCCTGCAGTCCCAGCCACTCGGGAGGCTGAGGCAGGAGAATCACTTGAACCCAGGAGGTAGAGGTTGCAGTGAGCCGAGATCACACCACTGCACTCCAGCCTAGGTGACAGAGCAAGAGTCCATATCAAAAAATAAATAAATAAATAAATAAATAAATAAATAAATAAAATTAAAAATAAATGCAGATTAGTTTAGCCATTGTGGAAAGCAGTTTGACAATTTTTGAAAGAACTTAAAAAAAAACTACCATTTGGCCCAATAGTCCCATTACTGGGTATATACTAAAAGGAATAGAAATCATTCTACCATAAAGACACATGCACATGTATCTTCACTGCTGCACTATTCACAATAGCAAAGACATGAAATCAAACTAAATGCCCATCAGTGACAGACTGGATAAGGAAACTTTGGTACATATATGCCATGGAATACCATGCAGCCATATAAAAAAACAATGAAATCATGTCCTTTGCAGCAACACAGATGGAGCTGGAGGCCATTATCCTAACTGAACTAACACAGAAACAGAAAGCCAAATATTGCCTGTTGTCACTTATAAATGGGAGCTAAACATTGAGTGCATATGGTCACAAAGAAGGGAATAGCAAACACTGTGGTCTACATAAGAGTGGAAGGTGGGAGAAGAGGATGGAAAAACTACCTATTGGGTACTATTCCTATTACCTGGGTGATAAAATAATATGTATACCAAACCCCTGTGATATTTAATTTACCTATATAACAAACCTGCACATGTACCCTTGAACCAAAAAGTTAAAAAATAAAAAAAAATCACACACACACACACGCACACAGAAATATGAAAAACCAAGGACAAATATTATCACCAAAGAATCACAATAATTTTCCAGTGACTAACCACAAAGAAATTGAGATGTATGAACTTCCTGACACAGAATTCAACATAATTGTTTTACAGAAGCTCAGTGACCAAAAAGTGAACACAGATAGACAATTTAACATATTAGGAAAACAATAAATGAATAAAATTAAAAGCTCAACAAAAGACGGAAATAATAAAAAAGAAGCAAACAAGAATTCAAGAGCAGGAGAATATGGTAAGTGCAATGAAACCTGCACTCGACAGTGTCAACCACAGAATTCATCAAGCAGAAGAATAATCTATAAACTCAGAGAGAGGTCATTTGAAAACATGTCTTCAAAAGAGAAAAAAGAAAATAATGAAAGAGAATAAAGAGAGCCTCAGGATTTGTGAAACAGCACCAAGAGAGCTAACTTTTGCATTATAAAAGTAAAGGAAAGAGAAGAAAGAGAGAAATGAACAATAGCTTAAAGAAATAATGACTGAAAACATTCTAAATATAAGGAAAAATACAAACACTTAGGCATATGAAGGTTCAAGGTCTCTAATGAGCTACAACCAAAAATAGTTCACAAGACATAATGTAATTACTATTGAAAGTCGAAGACTGAGGGACTCTTGAAAGCAACAAATGAAAAAAGTTTCCTTACAAACCAGGAAATCCTTATGAGGCATCGGTGGATTTCTTTGCAGAAACTTTGCAGGCCAGAAGAGAATGAGATTACATTTTCAAAGTTTTGTAAGAAAATAACACAAAATTTCTAACCAAGGATAATTGGTGTAGCAAAAGTAAGGAAATATAAAGATTTTTCCTAGAGAAACAAAACCTGAGAAAGTTTATCATAACCAGACTTGTTTTAAAAGAAATGCTAAAGAAAATTCTTCAAGCTTAAAGAACAAGGATGCTAATTAGTAACATGAAAATATGTATTCAGAAAACTAACTGAAGGAAGGCAGTATATAGAAAAATTCAGAATACAGTGCAACAGTAGTGGTGGTGAGTAAATAATGTATATCTTTAATAGGAAGAACTAAATATGATTATAAATAATCATAGCCATAATAATTTGTTAAGGAACATATAAAAATATGTAATTTGTGACATCAAAAATGTAAAATGTGGGGGGAAAGTAAAAGTGTAGAGTTTTTGTAGGCAAACAAATATAAGTTCTTATCAGCTCAAAGAAGTGTATTATAATTATATGATGTTTTATGTAAGCCCCATGGTAACCACAAAGCAATATCCTATAGTAAAAAAAGAAAATATAAAAATAAAAAATCAAAGTATTTCACTACAGAAAAATCATCTAATCACAAAGGAAGACAGTAAGAGAGAAAAAAAAGAAACAAAATATATGCAAAACGACCATAAAACAATTAACATTTCACTAGTAAATCACTACCTATCAATAATTACTTTTAATGTAAGCAGAGTAAATTCTCCAATTGAAAGACATAGAATAGCTGAATGAAGTTAAAAAGATGCAAGTATATGCTGCTGACAAGAGACTCACTTTACCTTCAAGGACACACAGAAATTGAAAATGGAGGGCTGAAATTACAATTATTTGATCTTACAAATTATAGGTATGTATTAAATTATCACATGGGGCCAGGCACAATGGCTCACACCTATAATCTCAGGACTTTGGGAGGCCAAGGTGGGCAGATCACTTGAGGTCAGGAGTTTGAGACTGGCCTGGCCAACATGGTGAAACCCCATCTCTTCTAAAAATACAAAAATTAGCCAGGCATGGTAGCAGGTGCTTGTAATCTCAGCTACTCAGGCGGCTGAGGCAGGAGAATTGTTTGAACCTGGGAGGCCAAGACAGCACCACTGCACTCCAGCCTGGGCAGCAGGCAAGATTCCAAAATAAATATGTAAATAAATAAATAATCACATGAATCATGAAAATATGCATATCTCTCATGTATCTGTCAGGTCTCTGAGCCCAAGCTAAGCCATCATATCCCCTGTGATCTGCACGTACACATCCAGATGGCCGGTTCCTGCCTTAACTGATGACATTCCATCGCAAAAGAAGTGAAAATGGCCTGTTCCTGCCTTAACTGATGACACTGTCTTGTGACATTCCTTCTCCTGGCTCATCCTGGCTCAAAAGCTCCCCCACTGAGTACCTTGTGACCCCCACTCTGCCCGCCAGAGAACAACTCCCCTTTGACTGTAATTCTCCTTTACCTACCCAAATCCTATAAAACGGCCCCACCCCTGTCTCCCTTTGCTGATTCTCTTTTTGGACTCAGCCCGCCTGCACCCAGGTGAAATAAACAGCCATGTTGCTCACACAAAGCCTGTTTGGTGGTCTCTTCACATGGACGCGCATGAAAGTATCCATTTTTAAAAATTAGAAAAGTAGTAATTGAAGGGAGAGAAAAGGATATTCCATGCAAAGGGAAACCAAAAAAATTATATGAGTATCTCCATTATAACAAACAAAACAGAAATTGTCAAAAACTATTAAAGACAAAGCAGGTTATTATACAATGATAAAATTATCAAGTCATCAATCACATATAGCAACTGGAAATACAGAATAAACATCCTAACTTGAAAATCTAAAATTTTGAATGATTCTAAATTTGAAACTTTATGACCACCACCATGACCATCTCACTGTAGCATTTTAGATTTTAGATTTTTGGATTAGGAATGCTCAGTGGTTAAGTATACAGTGAATATTCTAAACCCCACCCCCCCCCACCAAAATTTTAAATCCAAGACACTATAATCCAAAGTTTTTCAGAGAAGTGATACTCAGCCTTACATATACACCTACATCACAGCACCTGAATAAATAAAGCAAATCTAAACCGCTTTTCACTTGATGTTTTCAAAGTTATCTATTTCTCTTTAATTTTTGATAGTGATTAGGTTACATCCTGGTGAAGTTTTCTTTGGGTTGAAGCTCAGTAGAAAACTTTAACACTGGATGTGAACTATAATACAAATGGAATCAGGAGACATATAAGAAATATCTAACAGTAGCAAAAAATGCCTTATTCTCAAGTACACATGAAACATTATCCAGGATAGATAATATGTGAGGCCATAATAAAAGTCTTATCAAATTTAAGAAAAGTTAAATTATATCAAGTATGTTGTGTGACTGCAATGGTATAGAAATGAGGAACATGAGGAACTCCAAAAAATTCACAAATATGTGGAAATTAACATGCTCCTTAGCCATCAATAAATCAAAAAAGGAATTAAAAATGAAAATTTTAAAAATATCTTGAAACAATTAAAAATACACACACAGCATGCCACCACATACTGGATGCAGGAAAGCAGTTTTAAAAAGGAGTTTAATAGCAATGAACACCTATATTCAAAAAGAAAGGAAGATAGATCCATCTTAAGTAAACTACCAAACATTTCACCTAGAGGAAATAGAAAACGAGGAACAAACAAAGCCCAAAGTTAATAGAGAAAAGGAAATAAAAAACATCAGAACAGAATAAATGAAACAGAGCCTGGAAAAATACTAGAGATGAACAAAACTGAGTTTTTTAAAAAGATAAACAAAATTGAGAAACATTTTGCTAGACTAAGAAAAAAGGGAGAAAATTCAAATGAATAAAATAGAAAAGAAGAAGAAATAACTCACACTACAGAAACAAAGAATCCTAAGAGATTACAATAAACAATTATATGCTAAAAATTGGATAACTTAGAACAGATGAATAAATTGCTAGACTCATGGAATGTACCAAGACGGAATTATGAAGAAATAGAAAACTTAAAGAGACCAATGATGAGTAAACAGATTGAGTTGGCAATAAAATTCTCCCATCAAAGAAAAGCCCAGGAACTAAAGGCTTCACTGCAGAATTCTACCTGACATTTTTTAAAAATAATGAAAACTAGTCATTCTTAAACTATTAAAAAAAAAAGTTAAAGAAAAGAGTATACTGTCAGTGGGTGCCTGTAGTCCCAGCTACTTGGGAGGCTGAGGCAGGAGAATGGCATGAACCTGGAAGGCAGAGCTAGCAGTGAGCTGAGATCGCGCCACTGCACTCCAGCCTGGGCGATAGAGCGCGAGACTCCTTCTCAAAACAAACAAACAAACAAACAAACAAACAAACTGTATACTGCTGCCAGCATTACTCTGTTACCAAAGCCAGATAAAAACACTACGAGAAAAAAAAGGAGGAACCAATATCCCTAATAAACATAGAAGTAAAAATTATCAACAAAACACCAGCAAACTAAATTCAACTGTACATTACAATAATAATTCACCATGATCAGAAGAAATTTATCCCAGAGGTGCATACTTCAATGTCTATAAATCTATAAAGATTATATACTACATTGACATAATGAAGGACGTAACCATATGAACATATTAATAGAAACAGAAAAAAGTCATTTGACAAAATATATCACCATTTTATGACTAAAAACTCTCAAAAAATTAGTTATAGAAGGAATGCACCTCAATACAAGAAAGGCCATATATTAGAAGCCCATAGTTAATGTAATACTCAGTGATATAAAGTTGAAAATTTTTCCTCTGAGATCTGGAACAATGTAAGAATAACCACTCTTGCCACTTCTATTTGATACAGGAGATAGAAAGAAATTATTTATGCAGATAGTAAGTGCAACAGAGTTCTTGGGAGAATTTTCCTTTTAACAAAAAGCAGCCCAAAATCATTTCTTTTCTAACAAAGAGCAGCCTGAAAAATGAAGCTGCAGACATAGATAAGCAAGCTGGAAGCTTGCACGAATGAATGCTGGCAGCTTTGCCAATAGAAAATGGCTACCCTGGAAGCCAGTTATGTTCAATGAGGAAGGTCCATCTTGACTTTTCTTTGTCACCACGTGTACAGTAAAGAAGCAGGCAACATGGTGCTGACCAGGTAGAGAATCCATTTGCATAACCATGGACCGGAAAACCTGTTCAGGACCCCTCTCTACAAGAAAGAGCTTTTCTCTTTCTTTCGCCTATTAAACTTTCGCTCTTAACCTTACTCTTTGTGTGTCTGCATTTTTGATTTCCTTGGCCCGGGAAAACGAGCCTCGGGTATTACCCCAGACAACAATGCCACTTCCTATTCACTAAGGTATGAAAAAACCCAGGCAGAGCAATTAGAGAAGAGAAAGAAATAGAAAGCATCCAAATTGGAAAGGAAGAAATTAAATTGTCTTTCTTTGCAGATGATGTGAACTTACAAACTCTAAAGACTCCAACAAAAACTTTGAGTAATAAAAAATTCAGTAAAATTGCAAGGTACAAAATCAACATATAAAAATCAGTAGTGTTTCTATACACTAACAACAAATTAACAAAAAAAATCAAGAATATAAGCTACAAAAATAATAAAATAATTAAGATTTAATTTAACCAAGGAAAAGCAAGATATAGGGACGAAAATCTATAGAACATTGAAGAAATTAAATAGGACAGTAATAAATACAAAGATATCTGTGTTCATAAATTAGAAGAGTTAATAGTGTTAAAATACCCATACAACCCAGAGTGATCTACAGATTCAATGCAATTACTATAAAAATTCCAATGACATTTTCACAGAAATAGAAAAACAGTCCTAATATTCAATGTAAACATGAAGATCCTGAATAGTTAAAACAAACTTAAGCAAAAAAGTGCAAAGCATAAAGTATCACACTGCCTATTTTTAAAACCTACTATAAAGTTATACTAATCTAAACATGATATTATAAACTCTAAAGACTCCAACAAAAATCTTTTAGACTTATAGACAATTTGAGTAAAGTTGTAAGACAAAAGTCAACATGCAAAAATCAGTTGTGTTCACGCGTTACACTGGCATATGATAGTATAAACCCTGAAGACTCCAACAAAAATCTTTTAGACTTATAGACAATTTGAGTAAAGTTGTAAGACAAAAGTCAACATGCAAAAATCAGTTGTGTTCATGCATTACACTGGCATAAACATAGATACATAGACCAAAGGAGCAAAATACAAAGTCCAGAAATAAAACCAACCATTTATAGTCAGCTGATTTTTGACAAAAGTAGTAATAACACAATGAGGCAAGAACAGTCTCTTCAATAAATTTTGTTGAGACCAGGATATTTACATTCAGAAGAATGCAATTAAAACTGTATCTCACACCATATACAAAAATGATCAGCTCAAAATGAACTTAACACTTAAATGTAAGAACTGAAACTGTAAAACTTCTGGAAGAAAGCAATAGGGGGCAAGCTCCAGGTCATTGGTGTGTGAAATTCTTTTTCTGATATGACCCTGCAAAACACAGGCAACAAAACCAGAAATAGACAAATGGCTTTACAGTAAACTAAAAAATTTCTGTGCAAGAGAAACAATCAACAGAGTGAAAAGACATCATAAATGATGGGAGAAATATTGATAATTTATACATTTGATAAGAAGTTAAATATCCAAAATATATAAGAAACTCAACAGCAAGAAAACAAATAACCCAATTCAAATAGGGGGAAAGAAACTGAATACACATTCCTCAAAAAAAGACACACAAATGACCAACAGGTATATGAAAATGTGTGCAATATCACTAATCATCTGTAATGCACATCAAAACCATAACAAGGCATAACATCACACCCATTAGAATTATTTTTACCAAAATGTCAAAACGTTAACAAATGTTTGTGAGGATGTGACGAAAAGGTAATCTTTACATATTGTTCATGGGAATGTAAATTTGTACAGCCCTTATAGAAAACGGTATAGAGGCTCTTCAAAAAATAGAACTACTACATGATCCAGGAATCCCGGTTCTGAATATATATCCAAAGGAAATGAAACTACTATCTTGAAGAGATATCTGTACCCACATGTTCATAGCAGTATGTTTTCAAAATAGCCAAGGTTTAGAAACAACCCAAGTGTCCATTGATGGGTAAATAGATTAATAAAATGTGGAAATCTTGCCATATGCAACAACATAGATGAACTGGAAGGACATCAGGCTAAGTAAAATAATCAGGCGCTAAAGACAAGTACTACATAATCGCACTGATATATGAAATCCAAAAAATTTGAACTCATAAAAGCAGAGAGTAGAATGGTGATTGCCAGGGACTTGGAGGAGGTGGAAATGAGGAGATATTGGTCAAAGTATACAAATTTCAGTTTTGCCAGATGAATTAACTCTGGAAATCTAATGTACAGAAGGATGACTACAGTTAACAATACTTTATCCTGTACTTGAAATTTTCTAAGAATTTAGATCTTAAGTGGTCTTTCCTCCCCCATACTCACACGGTAACTACGTGAGGGGATTAATATATTAATTGGCTTGATTGTGGTGATCATTTCACAATTTCAGAGCATCACATTGATCATCTTAAGTACATGCAATTTGTATTAATCAATTATACCTCAGTAAACCTGAAAAAAGAATAACTGAATAATTAACAAACTATTATTTAAATGATCAATATGCATAGGTGCTCAACTTCACTTGTCATCAGAGAAATGCAAATGAAAACCATGATATAATACCACTATACAATCAAAAAATAGCTTAAAAAATAATGGTAACCAATATCTAAATTTGGGGAAAATGTAAAGCAACTGAAACTTCCATAAATTCCTTGCAGGAGGATAAACTGGTTCACACATTCTGGAAACCTTTTAGCAAAATTTATAAGCAAATGTATTACTCACAGTTCTGGATGCTGGGATGTCCAAGATCAAGGCACTATCATGTTCAGTGTTTGCTGAGGGTCCAATCTCTGTTTCCAAGTGGGCACATTGAATGCTGCATACTCCAGAGGGAACCTAAACTTTTTGATGCCATCTAATAGAAACTAAATATGGGCCAGGCGCAGTGGCTCACACCTGTAATCCCAGCACTTTGGGAGGCTAAGGCAGGCGAATCACTAAGTCAGGAGTTCAAGACCAGCCTGGCCAACATGGTGAAACCCCGTCTCTACTAAAAATACATGAAGAAATAGCTGGGTGTGCTGACGTGTGCCTGTAATCCCAGATACTTGGGAGGCTGAGGCAGGAGAATCACTTGAACCCAGGAGGCAGAGGTTGCAGTGAGCCAAGATCACGTCACTGCACTCCAGCCCAGGCAACAGCGCGAGATTCCGTCTCAAATAAATAAATAAATAAATAAATAAATAAACAAACTAAATATGTGCTCTATGTGTCATCAATCCCATTTGTAGGTGTATACATACTCAATAGAAATGAGTCCATATGTTCTCCAATAGATCTGTTCCTAGAAGCAGTATTCATAAAAGCCAAAAATTGGAAACAATCCCAAATGCCCATCAACAACTTAATTGAAAAATAAATGTTGGTAACATCACCCAATTACAGTAATGGTTCTCAAGGTTTTTAGTCTCAATACCTCTTTGTATGCTTAAAAATTATTACAGAAACCAAGGAACTTTTGTTTATGTGAGTTATATCTATTAATATTTATCACCCAGAAAATTAAAATTGACAAGTTTTAAAAACCAGGAACACATGAGCACCCATCGCTTAACATAACCTCTGAAAAACTCGTCTGTATGCTTATGACAGATTAAGACTGAAAAGGGGAAGAATATCTTAGTGTTACAATGAAAATGGTTTAGACCTTGTGAACACCCTGAAAATGTTTCAGGAACTCTAGGAGTCTCTCTGTTAAACTCAGAGAAGCGGTGCTTATACAATAAAATTGAACAAACTACAACATGTAAAAATATGGATTAGTTTCCCAAACTTAATGAAGAAGCCTGAAAAAGACTACATACAATATTATATCATTTCTATTAAAAAAAAATAAACTCAGGAACAGGCCAGGCAAGGTGGCTCAAGCCTGTAATCCCAGCACTTTGGGAGGCCAAGGCGGGCGGATCACCTGAGGTTGGGAGTTTGAGACCAGCCTGACCAACATAGAGAAACCCTGTGTCTACTAAAAATACAAAATTAGCCAGGCATGGTGGTGCATGCCTGTGATCCCAGCTGCTCAGGAGGCTGAGGCAGGAGCGTTGCTTGAGCTCAGGAGGTGGAGGTTGCGGCGAGCAGAGATTGCGTCATTGCACTCCAGCCTGGGCAACGGGAGCGAAACTCTAACTCCAAAAACAAAACAAAAACAAACTAAAACAAAACTAAAAAACAGGAACAGACAAAACTAAGCCATGCTGTCAGAAGTGAGAATAGGGGAGTATGACTGGAAGAGAGCTAAAGGGAAGTGTTTAGGGTGCACTTACTGCTATTTCTTAATCTGGGTGCTCGGTTTGTGAAAATGCATAGGGCTCTGCACTTATAAAACTTTATGTGTGCATATTATATTTTAATAAACAGTAAAACACAAAAATATAACTTAAAAAACGTATTCAGATGCAAATATCATATATGAATATTCATAGGAATAGTATTCAGAAATAGTATTCATAAACCAAAAGGTAGAAAATATCCAGAATACTGCCAACTGATGTGATACATTTTTTGTTACACAAAATGTGATACAGCCACACAATGAATTATTATTCAGCTATAAATGAATGAAGTACTGAACCATGCAACAACATGGTGAAACTTTGAAAACCTGCTAAAGGAAATAAGCCAGGAGCAAATATATTTTATGCTTGCACTTATATGAAACATCCAGAATACACAAATCTATAATGACAGAATGTAGATGAGTGGTTGCTTTGGACTGAGGACTGGAGTTGCAAGATGATGGCTAAAATATAAAAGGTTTCTTTATAGTGTGATACAAATATTTTAAAATTGTTCGTGGTGATGGTTGCACAACTCTATAAATATAATAAAAATCATCAAATTGTACATGTTAAATATATGAATTATATCTCAGTAAAGCTGTTACCAACAACAACAAAATCTAAGCAGCTTTTACATTCTTCTAACTGCTTCTGAAAAAATCACTTCAAATTTGTCAGAAATGTGAACTGCATGTCTAATACATTTTTATGTAATTTATTCTTCTGATTATAATTAGCTGCTTTGATAACAAACTCTTCTGTTTAGGGAGGTCATTAAAATACTGGTTCAAGGCTGTCACAGCCTAGACTATGTTAGGCAGAATTTCTGTAACATTTGCTGTATTGTTTAGCAGTTTATTTTAATTCCCTTTGTGTTTGCATTGTTTCTTATGCTTAATTTTGTGATGTGTGAGTTCTTTAGATCTTGCATAACACTGGGGAATACTGCTAATTTCATAAAGTCTACACATGCTGAATTCACATGATTATGAGCAGTGTTTGGTTGTTCTCACTCCCTCCCACTCTTTCAGAAATCTTTGTGGCAGAATACAATAAGAATTAAATATTATTTTGTTCAAAATGTTCACAGCTTTTTCTTATTCCCTTCTCTACTTCCCTCTGCCTTTAACTTTAGTGAAGTGAAAATACCAACTGGCATCTGGCTTTTGTTCACATTTTAAATAAATGGCAGTAGGAAATCTTTGCCATAAGGCATAGCTTGCATTGATATTTGAGGCAGATTATTGCAGAGAAAAAGGATGTCTATATAAAAATGATTTGAAGCTTACAAATAAATATCTGATTTCAAAGAATCTGTCAGTTACTGTGAAACGCATTTTAAAATCAATGAGTAACCTGGTATGAATTAATACAAATATTTCATTTCTACTTATATTTATTTATATTTTATTTCTACTCCATTTACTTAAGCGTGTTTCTATATTAATTATTTCATATCTCTAATATATATATTTTCTCTAAATTTACAACTTTAGAATTGAAGACTACCCAAACTCTGTTAGGAATGCTTGCTTTCCAGGTATCACTGGTACTGCATATAAATAAGATGGCATAATTTATTGCTTACATTAGTGAGGGGGAATACTGCCTCAGCACCTCAGCAGAGGTTTTATAGTGTTTCCAAAGGGAAAAGACAAGGTGAGATTTATTGAGTTTTTTCAGCTTTATTGACTTATAATTAACATATATAAATTGCATATATTTAAGGTATACAACTTGATGTTTCAACATACATATACATTAGAAAATGCTCACCACAATCTACTAACATATCCACCAACTGACATATTTTCTGAATTTTATTTCTTTTTTTCATGCGATATGACCACTTAAGATCTACCTCTTAGCAAATTTCAAATAAATAATAGAGTATTCTTAACTATAGTCACCATATGAAACATTAGCTCTCCAGAAATTATTCATTTTTGAAGTCTAGTTTAAGGTAAGTGTTTTATTGTGAGAATTGGTTAGGTTTGGGAAGTATCATAATTTAGCAGTTTATGATTTGGGAGAACAAGGCAAACTTCTGAGGCCAAGAGGTAAATAGCATTGGGAGGTCTGCTGATTCTTCCTATTAAAGAGTTGCTGAGTTTTTCAGAAAATTCCTATAAATATTTCAAGTTATTTTCTTGGTCAAGAGTCTCTTGGAGCAGTAAAATTATACTAAAGAAAACAAGGAATAATAAAGACTTATTAACATAGCAAGCTATGTGAGGGCAGATAGTTCTGGTTCTCTACTGCTTTAACAAAGTCTTCACAGAGAGGGGACATTTGAACTTGTTCTTGCATCTTTGAAACATACTATTTCTTTTTATTTTATTTTTTGAGACAGGGTCTTATTATGTTGCCTAGGCTGGTCTTAAACTCCCAGGATCAAGTGTTCCTTTCATTTCAGCTTCCCATGTACCTTGAATTACAGGTGTGAGCCACTGCATTTAGCAATATACTATTATTATTAATGAGAATAAAATGATAGAAACAATAATAATACTTATTTCTTTATGAAAAACAAAAGCTAATAAAAGTTTGAGCTGGAAACTTTTAGAGATACAGGAGATATTGACATATTAACTTAAAGTCTTTAGTGAAAAAACATCAATGAAAACATTTGATGTTAAGAGCTCAGTAATAAGGGAAGGAAATTTACTACTAAACTGAACAAAATCAAAATTTTAAAAATAGGCTGTACTATGCAAAATACAAAATAAATAATTAAATCATTCTCAAGTAGCAACTGGTAAAGCTCAAGTTTAAGACAGGAAGATAGAGGGTAAATATGTAAGTTATTGCGGCATGTTTAGTCTCATCTAAGTTATATTTTACTTTTTAAGTTTAATAATATAAAATCTATAATAAAAACCTTTTTATTTTAATTTTGTGAGTGCACAGTAGTTGTATATATTTATGGGGTACATGAGATATTTTGATATAGACATGCAATGTGTAATAATCAGATCATGAAAAATAGAATGTCCATCCCGTGAAGCATTTATCCTTTATGTTAAAAAAATCCAATTATACTTTTTTAGCTATTTTTAAATGTACAATGAAATTATTTTGATTATGGTCACCCTGTCGTTCTATCAAATACTAGGAATTATTCATTCTTTCTACTTATTTATTTTTGACCCATCCCCACCTCATCCCCACTCCTCACTAACCTTCCCAGTCTCTGGTAACCACCCTTCTGCTCTCAATCGCCATGTGTTCAATTGTTTTGATTTTTAGATCCCACAACTGAGAACATATGATGTTTGTGTTTCTGTGCCTGATATATTTCACTGAACATAATGATCTCCAGTTCCATCCATGTTGTTGCAAATGACAGGATCTCATTCTTTTTCAAGGCTGAATAGTACTCTATTGTGTATATGTACCACATTTTCTTTATCCATTAATCTGTTGATGGACACTTAGGTTGTTTTCAAATCTTGACTATCATGAACAGTGCCGCAACAAACATAGTAGTGCAGATCTCTCTTCCATATACTAATTTCCTTTCTTATGAGTATATACCTAGCAGTAGAACTGCTGAATCATATGATAACTCTATTTTTAGTATTTTGAGGAACCTCCAGACTGTTCTCCATAGTGGTTGTACTAACTTATTCCCACCACAGCTGGGAATGTGCTGGGTCACACCTATAGTCAGTGCGTCTCAGAGCACAAGTTCCTCAATGTAGTACCTGTGTATCACTGCTGATTATTCAGGGCCCAAGGGCTATTTAGTCAGCAAGTGATGAATTTTGTGAGGACCGGATCCTTCTTTTCAAGGCAGCAAGTTCCCTTTTGTGCCAGGGTGTGTCAGGAAATGTCGTCCATCCAGGAGCTAGAACCTGGAATGGGGGCATTACTACACTTCTCAGTGCCCTATCCTACTGTGACAGAGCTGGTTTCCAAGATGCAAGACAAAGTCTTCTTTGTTCTTCCCCCTCCTCCTCTTAAGCAGAAGGAAGAAGACACTTTCACTGTTGTGAGGTGCACTGCCTGGGGTTGGGGAAGGAGTGCCGGCAAGCACTCCTGTAGCCACCTTGGCTGATGTCTCCCTAGATAACATGCCACCCTAGTCCTCTGGCTCTGAGCCCAGCCCAGCACTAGGAGTTGCCCAGGAATTACAGTCCTCATGTCCTATACTGCCTTTCAAATTTACCTAGGACCTCCAGAACACTTGAGCCTGCCATGGTAAGGCTTGCTGAGAAACTCGGGTTACAACAGATGGGATGGGCGATTCCCCTTTGCCGAGGGCTGGTCCAAACGCTCCCTCCAGGCACCAGCACTGGCTGAGCCTAGCACAGCTTTGCTCTCTACCATAACAGGGCAGCACTGAGTTCAATGTAATGTCTCCCAGTTGCTGTGCTCTCCCTCTCCTAAGTGCACAGGCTCTCCTCACCTCAGAGCTGCTGCTGGGAGATGGAGGGCTGGTAGTGTTGGCAATCCTGGACTGTGTCTCCAACCTTCCTCAATGTCTCTTTCAATGATATGAAGTTAAAACCAGGTAATATGATCACTCACCTGATTTTTTGTTTTTGTGGTGATGCTTAATTAAGTCATAATTCTATTTTAGTCCTAATTCTGCCATTTTCTATTTATAAAAATTATATAACTATAGTTCTTTATTTTGTTTGTATATACGTGTGTGTTTTTTAAACTTGGGGAAATAGCAAAAAAGACTCAGTTGTTATTGGTTTAAGTAAGACTACATATATAGTACTATCACCATATTTAGATTCAGTAGGTTTTGATAAAATTTAGTTGCATTATTTTAATTACTATTTTGTTATAACATAGGCTTTCATTTTTGAGATGGTCATCAGTTTCAATTAAAAACAACAAGGGATTTCCACTAAAGAGTCAAGTTTCTGAAATAAGGCATAATTTTACTATTGTGTTCCCAGACACAGGACTGAATGCCCTCACTTGTAAAGTCTCATGTACTTAAAATACTTTATACTCATCTTTGTCCACTAATGCTTCTTTGGTAGTCATTTGACTTTGGACTTAGAAGAGGATTCAGGCAATATGTGGTGAGTTTGTTTATCAGGTTGGAAATTATTCAATGCACAGGATGAGAGATGTGTAATATTGTGTTTCAACACCAGGAAGTTATAAGAACTCACAAAATTTCATGAAGGAGGAAATAAACATTTTCTGAAACTAGAATAAATATATCCCTTGCATTTTTGTTCTTCCCCTTACTTCTGCCAAGGAAGAGGATTGTTAAAGATCCTGATAACAATCTTTTTCTGGTTTATTTAGCCGAGAATGGCTCTTCAAACACTAGAAGAATTACATTGATATTCAAAAGTGGTCTTTGAGAAGTGTTGATGTTTCACTAAAAGACTCTTTGATACCAGATTTTGGTGCTGCCCTCAGCTTACTGTAGTTTCTGAATTATCTTATTAATCGAAAACTGTGATGGAGAAAGGTCTTCCAAGTGTTATAGGACTGTTTGGAAAGACATGTGATTGAAAACAAGATGTGTTGATCAGAAGTCACAAGAGATGTTATTGAATTTAAAGGCAATTAAGTTTGGACAAGTATTAAAAGGCTAAACTAAAGGACCCTACAAGGTCCAGTGAGGAGTGGGGATATTGTGGCCTACAGGGGAATTTTCTTTTCCTTGTTGATAGGTAACCAAAGAGAAAGGGGGGTGTTGTGGCCTGTTATGCAATAATCTTTTTCTTGCTTATAAATAATAAAAGTTCTTCAGAACACAGGAAGAGGTAACTGAGTAATAATACAGACTATTCAGATACACAATACTAATAGAATTCTACACATTCTATGTGAAAACTTGAAACTTGGAAAGCATTTTATTTAGAGAGATACTACTGTAACATAAAAACAATGTAAAGAAGACCAAATAAACAGTGATTAAAATGTGAAAATTAAAAACAAAACAAAACTGAAGACCTCAATTCTATTTCTCTGTAAATTCAATGCAAATGAGCACTTTTCTATTGATTTTAAAGCATGTGTTAACATTTTTACAGAAGATTAAAAGGGGCCAAAAACTGTCCAGATCATTTCCAAAATGAGCAAGGTAATGAAATTACCTACTAGCTGCCAAAGTGTATTATGAAGCTCCATCTAACTAGTTCTAGTAATTAGAAAAACATGTGATACTTGAATCAGTAATGGAAAGGTTGGTGCATTAGTTCATTCTCAAGCTGCATTGAAGAAATACCCGAGACTAGGTAATTCATAAAGAAAAGAGGTTTAATTTACTCACAGTTCCACTGGGCTGGGGAGGCCTCAGGAAACTTATCATCATGCCGGAGGAGGAAGCAAACATGTCCTTCTCCACATGGCAGCAGCAAGGAGAAGTATAGAGCAACGAGTGTGGAGGAGCCCCTTAACAAACCATCAGATCTCATGAGAACTCACTCACTATCACAAGAACAGCATGGAGATAACTGCCTCCATCATTCAATTACCTTTCACCAGGTCCCCCCCATGACACATGGGGATTATGGGAATCACAATTCAAGATGAGATTTGTGTGGGGACACAGCCAAACCATATCAGTTAGATAGGCCAGAAATAGATCCATGTTGACATAGACAACTTTACATATCAGAGGAGGAAGAAGTATATTCATTAAACAGATTTCTAGTGTTAAATAGCACTTTTTATAATGGATGAACATATCAATAATACAATAAAGTACTCATAAATACGACAACATTACAATGTAAAGCATTGTTCAAAAATAACAACACGATGGAATGAATTAGTTACATAACATTACCAGGCATATAACAATAAGGAATTGGGTTCTAAAATATATTAAGAATATCTAAATTCAATAAGAAAATGAAAAAGTCTACCATAGAAATAAAATATAAGCAAAATACATTACAGAAAATGAAAGCATGAAAAAGGAAATTTAAAAGGTCAAAAGTATAGACACACCCACAAAAAGCCCCACCTCACCTGTAAACAGAAAAGAGCAAATTAAACAACGGAGGTGCAAAAACTTTGGAAAACAAGTGGATAATATCTAGTAAAGTAAAAAGGGCACATAATATTCAACTAAGTCTTTTCACATTTTCTCCTAAACTTGTTTCTACACTGTAAGAGGATGCACACACACACATATTTCTACATTGTAATAGGGTTCACAACCACATGTGTGCTCACACATACACACACAAGCAAAAACAACAAAAACTAAGGTAGAGGATCTTAAATGTTCACATAAGAATAAATTTTTTCAAAATTAAACAACTGAGTATATAGAGCAGTTAAATCAAATAACATGTCGAAATTATGTATCAATGATCCTAGTTGGATTTTCTTTTTTTTGAGACAGAGTCTCACCCTGTCACCCAGGCTGGAGTGCAATGGCGTAATGTCAGCTCACTGCAACCTCTGCCTCCCGAGTTCAAGCGATTCTCCTGCCTCATCCTCCCGAGTAGCTGGGATTACAGACTCGTGCCACCACACCTGGCTAACTTTTTGTATCTTTAGTAGAGATGGGGTTTCACCATGTTAGCCAGGCTGGTCTCAAACTCCTGACCTTGTGATCTGCCCATCTTGGCCTCCCAAAGTACTGGAATTACAGGCGTGAACCACCATGCCCAGCCCCCTAGTTGAATATTTTATCTGTGGCATAACTAAGTTTGTTTTGTTAATGTTCCAAATATGCAAATTATCCTACATGTTTAAACTGAATATTACTGCATGAAGTAATACACACAAAACACATAAGGGATGACCGAAACCAGAAGCAAGATGGTGGTTACTTTTAGTGACAAAGAGAGGGGTATACAGAGTGCTTCAAATTAATCCTGAATACATATTTTAAAACTATGATATATATATGACATAATATTAGTAATAGATTGAGAAATATGACATGTACACATGTGTGTTATATGACTAACAATTTAGAAACATTATTTTAAAAGTTTCATCAGATTAAAATGCAAATATCACACATATCCTGTCCAGAAGAATAACAAATTTTTAAAAATCAACTTTGTATGATATTTATATCTAAAGTTCTAGTGCTTTCACATCAAGGTTTTAAATAATGTTATAATTTTCTCTGTAAATAAAAAAAGAAATTGTTAGCTTCCTAATCATATTCTTTCAGTTGAAAGGGATGAAAAGAATTACCATCCATGACTTTTAAATGTGTCATGGGATATATTTCAGCAGAGAAATTTTATAATATATATTGCAAATCTTTAAAAGACAGACATACTTTTAAATGTTAAATTATACCTCTAATAATGTACACTAAGAAAACATTAAGGTAAAAACATTTGTGTTGAAAAATGTTCATTATGGCATTATTTATTACTTTACAAATTTGAAAAACAGTTTGTTGAGTAGTGTGGGAATGGTTCCATATTCTTTGATGTGCTACAACATATTGAACCCTTGAAAATAGCGTTTTCATGAAATTTTCCATTACATGAAGAAATTGTATATAAAGTAAAAAAGGTTATAAGTCAGTAGTGAATTATATTCACACTAAGAAAAATTTGGATGTAACTGCATAAAGATTTATCTCAAATCAAAAGGCTTTATTTTAAATTTTGGTTGCATTTTAATAATTTTATACTGATAATATTTTATATAGAAATATGTATATATCATTTGTGTGTTTAAATTTATACTCATTTTCAAAAGTTATCCACAGCTACTTCAAACTTTATAACTTCCTACCAAATATATATGTAAGGTATCTTTGATTTCTGATAGTTTTATGAGTCCCCATCACTATAAGTGTTCATATGAGCCATGTTTTAGAAGGAATTATTGCACAATAGATAATATTTTTACACTCATATTAAATTTCCTAACTTTCATAATTTTTCTTGTATGACAGAAAACTTTTCTTATTTGAGAAAGATGGATTTTTTCTCTTAGAAAATTTACATGCAAATATTTGTTGGTAAATGGGCAGAGCATCTCCAAGTTGTTTTCAAAGGTTCAAAATATATATATATACATGAGGGAGGGAGAAAATGATAGGGCAAAAGGCACAGGATTGAAATAATTGGAGAATCTGGGTAAGGATGTACAACAATTCCTAGGACTATTCTTGCAAGAATTGTGTAGATTTGAAAAAAAAAATCAAAATCAAAAGTTTCTACAAGTAAACCTCAACTCAATAAAATAACTTAGGGAGCAGATTAGATTTCGGGTGGGGCTTTTCACTTATTTTCCAAATAGCCTCCATATTGCTGGCAGTTAGGCTGAGAGGGGGAGGCATGAGGACTAAAAAAAATCAAAGAAGTACAATGGATTGAGAACTATGACTTTAAAATATTTGTATTTAAATGTATTTTAAATAGTTCTCAGTTCATTATAAACAAAAAAGCTAATTGTTCAGTAATCGATGAAGATCTGAATAAAATATATTGCCAAAGATGAACTAGAAAAATAATTTCACTGTTTAAGATTTAAAATAGCACCATGTGTCACCAATCTTTCACAGATGTGAGGCAGGCTTTGAAGGCTGTGTAGTCTCAAAAAGGGCGTGAGTTCCCACAGTCATTTCAGATGGTGTCAAACGTGATCATGAAAAAGGAAGAACCCAGATGGCAAAGACAATGATCTCAGAGAACAGTAGGAATCAAGGAAGTTCCTTCTTGAGAGCAATATTATGGCCTAACCAAGGAAATTTCCAACCTTTACTGTAGATTCAGAGGGCTTTCACACCCATCTGCTCACGGACATTTAGATTGCTATGGACTAATGACTCTGGGATGTCTCCTACCATTATCCTTTCCTAATGTTAGCATCTATATATATATATAAATGTATAATTATAAAAATATTTATATAGAGAGATGTGATGGTTAATATTGAGTGTCAACTTGATTGAACTAAAGGATGCAGCGTATTATTTCTGGGTGTGTTTTTGTGGGTGTTGCCAAAGGAGATTAACATTTGAGTCAGTGGACTGGGAGAGGCAGACCCACCCTCAATCTGGGTAGCCAACATCTAATCAGCTGAGAGTGCAGCTAGAATAAAACTAGGCAGAAGAACGTGGAAAGAGTAGACTTACTGAGGCTTCCTTCCTTCATCTTTCTCCCTTGCTGGATGCTTCCTGCCCTGGAACATTAGACTCCAAGTTCTTCAGGTTTTGGGCTCTTGGATTTACACCAGTGGTTTGCCAGGGGCTCTCATGCCTTTGGCCACAGATTGATTGAAGGCTGCACTGTCGGCTTCCCTACGTTTGAGGTTTTGTGACTCGGACTGATCCACCACTGGTTTCCTTGTTTCTCAACTTTCAGGCAGCCTATCGTGGGACTTTATCTTGTGCTCCTATAAGTCAATTCTCCTTAAAACTCCCTATCATATTATTAGTTCTGTCCATCTAGAGAATCCTAATAGATGTTATAAGTTTTCCTGTTCCACTTTTAAATATTGAGCATGAGGAGGGCACACCACTTGTCTTTTTGGATTATGAGTCACACATATGAAGGAAGAAAAAAGGTATTTGGTGACTGAAAGAATGGACAATGAGAGAGGTCACATGTGTCTTCCATGTATCCACATGATTTATATTATATAGCCCTGTGCATCCAGGTATATCAAGTGATCAATCTAGCCTGCCTGTAGGACACAGCAAAAATCATATGCTTCTTCTACACAAGGCTGTTGAGAAAGTACTTTTACACTTTCCGTAATTGCCCATTCTCAGTTTGTACAGATGGAAGCAATGTATTCTGACAGGGCAGCAGAGAAGCAGCTTGGAGTCCAGATTTACCCCTTGAAAAATAACACTAAAGTGAGCTGCCTTAAATTGGGTATGAATAACAAACATTACATACATGTGTATATATGTATGCATATAAATTTATGCTACAGCTGAGAGTTTCCAATCATTTTAAACATTCAACAAAGGTTATTATACAACAGGTATTACAAAAGTAATTGCTGTCTTAATGACATAATTCTGTTTGTTAATTTTTTGCCAAATCTAATAGTCTATGGTGGCTTTTGGGAACTTGATGGAGAAAGTGTTAATACAGGCAGTTATGCATAATCTGAGCTCTTCATTTTTTAAAATATTTATTGATTTGCAAAATCACATATATAATGTAATCTCAGCTAGAGCAGAAATTCTTTATCTTCTTTATTGGTAACATTTCCTAAGCTTATAGCAATGTCTGAGAATAAAATATATTTATTGAACAAAAAACATATAAATAATAAATTAATAATATAATGCAATTTTGAAAAGTAAAGTGAGCATTGGCTGGATAGTAGAAACTCTGTTGGTAATTATTATTGCTTCTCCTGAGCAAAAGCATTGCCTTAAATTTCAAGACAATGAATAATACTTTTGTGAGATAATCATAAATAATAAAGGGACAATCTTGGCCAGGCATGGTAGCTGGTAAGATAAGTGCTGTAATCTCAGCAATTTGGGAGGTCAAAGCAGGTGGATTGCTTAAGTCCAGGAGTTCAAGACAATCCTGGGCAACATGGAGAAACCCCGTTTCTACAAAAATTAGCCCGTCTTGGTGATGCATGCTTGTGGCCCCAGCTACTGGTAAGGCGGAGTAGGGAGAGTCGCTTGAGCCCAAGAAGTGGAGGTTATCACAATGAGCCGAGACCATCTAGGTGACAGAGTAAAATCCCATTTCAATAATAATAATAATAAAACCCCAAACAAACAAAAAAAGACAAGGGACAATCTGTGTTCTATTTCTAGTGACTATTATCACGTACGTTTTATTCTTGATTATATATATTTTAGTCAAATTTGTTTGATGTTCCATAAATTCCCATGGCTATATCTACATATTGACTTAAATACATGGCATTTAAGAGCTTCCGCAATTAGTATATGAATTAATTACTAATTACAGTGACTAGATGTTTACCATAAGAAACAATGGCAAATTCATTCCCCTATATGTATCTCAAAGTGTCTAGTTGTTATGAAAATAGATATTAGTATTCTTTATTTTTCTTCTAAGCCTATAAAAGTAGTTATCATTTGAAGAAGTCATAGGTCTAAAGCTCATTCTCTCTTTAGATGAATCAGTAGGGTTACAGAATGAGTAAATGTGGTTACTACAGGTAGATAAAAATCACAATTTCAATGTATTTACTTTTTTCATGAGGCTTTATGCACACTAATTTCATCTGGAAGTTAGATGAAACCCCATTCTAATGTTCTGCCTTTCTTTCTGGCTATGAATTAAAAGTGGTGATTAAAGATAATATTTCCTGTGGTAGGCACTACCTATTATATTGTTATACCCATCACAATGCTAAGTTCATTATTTTATTTTATTTTTTAATTTAATTTAATATAATTTTATTTTTTTGAGACAGAGTCTCACTCTTTCTGCCCAGGCTGGAGTGCAGTGGCACCATCTCGGCCCACTGCAACCTCCACCTCATGGGTTCAAGTGATTCTCCTGCCTCAGCCTCCTGAGTAGCAGGGATTACAGGTGTCCGCCACCACACTCGCTAATTTTTGTATTTTTAGTAGAGACAGGGTTTCGCCATGTTGGCCAAGCTGGTCTTAAACTCCTGACCTGAAGTGATCTGGCCCGCCTTGGCCTCCCAAAGTGCTGGGATTACAGGCGTGAGCCACCATGCTTGGCCTCATTATTTTATTTTTATAAAGTTTCTAGGGGTACCACATTACCTACATGTTAATGAGAAGGAAGATTGGATAGTGGAGAACTGAGCAAACCTCAGAATGATTGTAAACTCTTGTGCTTCAATCCTGGACTTAGCATTTACAGATTTACAAACCCAGGAAAGTCACTTATCCAAAAAGTTTAAGTGTCTACCACTGTAGAATTCTAATTATCATACTAATTGTACAGTAGGATTAAATGAGATGGCATGTGTGAGCATTGTTTTGTCATTGGTGAAATGCTTTCCAAATATTAGAGATGATGCTGATATTGCTGATGTGCATAAGAGTGAGACCTTTAATAGACACAGCCATAGTTGGCGTGGCAATAGAAAACGATCTGTGGGTGAGATAACTATTCTGAGACAATACTACTGTGCTCAGTAGAAGGAGAGATGAAATTTAATATCCTTTCCCTTAGGCATTTCTGTGATAAGCAATATGGGTTGTAAGGCAGGAAAAGCAGCCCCATTGTTTCTTACTATAGTGATTTTACTTATATCCAGAAGCTAGACTCAGTCTTGGAAAGCAGAAACATAATTTTGCCTGAATACCAAGGAAAATTTTTCCTTTCTAAAAGTTCAATGAATTTGTGTATAAGCTCAAATATTCATTTTGAAAGGTATAATTTTAAAAATCTGTCTTCAGAAACTAAAGTTCAGTCGACTAGCTCTTTCATTATTGGCAACCAGACATGGTAAACTATGTTATATAAGGCAGATATGGAACCAAAAGAAGAGAAATTAAAATTTAATGGCCTCAGGTAAAAATCAGTTTAATTGTTCGTCTCTACTTTACAGCTGACTTTCTGATAGAAAAAGAATCACCAATATTGTTTGCTTAATTTTTCTTCTCCTGGAAATTACTAAGATGGTTATTGCTACTATTTGATGATGTAACTTTCATAGGTGTGAAAAATGACCAAACTGCTTATAATATGTATATTTTTTAGTTTCGGATTTGAAAATATCTGCTGCAACACATAACACTTTTTAAAAATCTGAGACTTTGAAGTTTAGGAAAAGATTTGGTGAAATTTTCACAGACATCTAAGAGTCTTTTAAAAGAGAAAGGATTGAGATTCTTATCCTTCTACCTTTTGATACTCAATTTTTCATAATCAGAGTGTTTGCAGTGATAAACCATGTTAAAAGCCAGTACCTAGTTGGATATTGAAAGGTTTAGTTCTTTGACTACCATGCAATGGAGACAAAAATCTTCTGATCTCATACTTAGAACTTCAAATAGAATAGCCACAGATAATTATGAAGTTAATGCTTTTCATGTGGGTGCACAACTAGGGATGGAGTCCACAGAGACTAATAACCAACTCACTTTAATTTCCATGATAAAAAGTTATCTTCTAATACAACATCTAATTACAACAAAGGCAGGCACCAAACAGAATAGCAAAAGTCCTGATCATGAACCTGTTTGGGGACTAAAGAGAGTGTGGGTGAATATAAAATTAAGTGCTCTAGGGTATGCAATCTTGTGGAGAAACCAGTCTGTATAGAAATCAAGTAGACAAGATTTTTTTCCTCCCACCCACCTCAACTCTGATCCAACAGTACATGCACTGAGGAAATCTTTCAGATTAGGAGAGGTTTCATCACATCAGTTGACAAATGTGCCATACTCTATTTTCAATAGATATCCCTGTGGCTGACCATAGATATTCTACACTTTTTTCTTTGAAACTTGTTCTGAGATGTCTTGATATTGTTAGACAGAGTTTTTTCAACCTTCTCCCTGTTTGACTACTGGTTTTGTTGGATAATTAGAACAACATCTCTGAAAGCAGTTATATATTAGTGTATTAGTCATTTCTCATTGTGCTATGGAGAAATACTGACACTGGGTAATTTATAAAGAAAAGAGGTTTAATTGACTCAGAGTTCCACATGTCTAGGAAGGCCTCAGGAAACTTAACAATCATGGCAGGAGGGGAAGCAAACACATCATTCTTCACATGGCAGCCAGAGAGAGAAGTGCAGAGTGAAGGGGGAAAATCCCCCCATAAAACCATCATATCTCCTGAGAACTCACTCACTATCATGAGAACAGCATTGGAGGACTTCCCCAATGATTTAATCACCTCCCACAAGTTCCCTCCCCCAATACATAGGGATTGCAATTTAAGATGAGATTTCAGTGGGGACCCAGAGCCAGACCATATTATTCCACCCTTGGCCCCTCCCATATCTCATTTTTTTCACATTTTAAAGCACAATTATGCCTTGCCAACAGTTCCCCAAGGTCTTCATTCATTTCACAATTAACCCAAAAGTTCAAGTCCAAATTCTCATCTGAGACAAGGCAACTCCCTTCTGCCTATGAGCCTGTAAAATCAAAAGCAAGTTAGTTACTTCCTAGATGCAATGGGGGTACAGGCATTGGATAAATACACCTTTTCCACAGGCAGAAATTGGCCAAAACAAAGGGGATTCAGGCCCTATGCAGGTCTAAAATCCAATAAGTCAGTCATTAAACCTTCAAGTTCCAAAATGATCTCCTTTGACTCCATGTCTTACATCTAGGTCATGCTGATACAAGAGGTGAGCAGTTCCGTCCTCCTGTGGCTTTGCAGGGTACAGCCTCCCTCTCAGCTGCTTTCACAGGCTGGCGTTGAGTGTCTGTGGCTTTTCCAGGTGCACAGTGCAAGCTGTCGGTGGATCTACCATTCTGGGTTTTGGAGGACAGTGGCCCACTTCTCACAGCTCCACTAGGCAGTGCCTCTGTGGGGACTCTGTTTGGGGGTTCCAACACCACATTTCCCTTCTGCACTCCTCTAGGAGAGATTCTCAGTGAGAGCTCTTCCACTGCAGCAAACTTCTGCCTGGACATGCAGGCATTTCCATACATCCTCTGAAATCTAAGTAAAGGTTCCCCAACTTTGATTCTGGACTTCTGTGTACCCGCAGGCCCAACATCATATGTATGTGTAATCTGACAAGGCTTGGGCCTGCACCTTGAGGCAATGGCCTTAACTGTACCTTGGCCCCTTTTAGCCACTGCAGAAGCTGAAGTGGCTGGGACATGGGGCAACACGTCCTGAGGCTGCATAGAGCATGGGGGAGACTAAGCCTGGCCCACAAAACCATTATTTCCTCCTAGACTTCCAGGCCTGTGATGGAAGGGACTTCCATGAAGGTCTCTGACATGCCCTGGAGATATTTCACCCATTGTCTTGGTGATTAACAATCTTCTCCTTGTTACTTAAGCAAATTTCTGCAGCAGGCTTGAATTTCTCCCCCAGAAAATTGGTTTTTTCTTTTCTATTAAATAGTCAGGCTGCAAATTTTCCAAATTTCTATGGTCTGCTCCCTCTTGGATGCTTTTCTGCTTAGAAATTTCTTCCACCAGATACCCTAAATCATCTCTTTCTTGTTCAAAGTTCCACAGATCTATAGGGCAGGGGCAAAATTTGAGTCACTTTGCTAAAGCATAGCAAGAGTAACCTTTACTCCAGTTCCCAACAAGTTCCCCATCTCCATCTGAGACCACTTCAACCTGGACTTCATTGTCTATATCATTATCAGCATTTTGGTCAAAGCCATTCAACAAGTCTCTAGAAAGTTCCAAACTTGTCCACATCTGCCTGTCTTCCAAACCCTCCACATCCTTAAGAAGCTCCAAACTTTCCCATATTTTCCTGTCTTCTTCTGAGCCCTCCAAACTGTTCCAACCTCTGCCTGTTACCCAGTTCCAAAGATGCTTCTGCATTTTTGGGTATCTTTATAGCAGCACCCCACTCTCTGCAGTACCAATTTACTGTATTAGTCCATTCTCACACTGCTATGAGGAAATACCTGAGACTGGGTAATTTATGAAGAAAAGAGGTTTAATTGACTCATGGTTGTGCATGGCTGGGGAGGCCTCAGGAAACTTACAATCATGGTGGAAGAGGAAGCAAATATGTCCTTCTCCACATGGTGGCAAGAGAGAAGTGCGGAGCAAAGTGGGGAACCCCTCATAAAACCTTTAGAGTTGTGAAAACTCACTCACTATCACAGGAACAGCATGGGGGAACTATCCACATGATGTAATCACCTCCCATGATGTCCCTCCCCCAACATGTGGGGATTACAATTTGGATTACAATTCAAAATGAGGTATGGGTTTGGAGCACAGAGCCAGATCATATCAACTGGTAACAATTGTACATGGTGACAATTGTGGTATTTTCTAGACTCAAATTATTGCATCTGAATTTTAACTCCTGGGGAAAGGGGATAACCACAATTGCGACTTATAGATAAGCACCCTGTGGAGAGGCTTTATGCCAAGGAGAGTGAATCTAGGTGAAAGTGAAATGCATAAATGTAGTGGTGAGTTCAGAATATGATAGATATTAAATTAACTATTTTAAAATAAGTCCTTGTTTTAATTGTATATTGGCATTAAGATAAGTAAGCATGTTACCTGGGAATCTTGTAGGCCTAAGCATTATCTTTATCTTCTGTGAGATGATATTTGCTCTTTCATTCTTGGAGAAAACAATTCTGTTTTTAAGGAACAATTTTTTGATATAATCCAAATGCTCTCAAATGCCCTTTGCAGAGCCAAACTTTCTTACAATGTCATCTAACACTAGTTTTGGAATGTGTAATGTACTGCCTGACCCAGTGTCAAAGGAGCATACTCTGCCATTTGTAGTTTCCTGCTGTGCAGTTCCACATGGAACAGCTCAAGAGGGCTGATAAAATCAAAGATTCCTTATTTCTTGAATACAGTTAGTACCTGCAAAATCTTACCTCTCTTTGGACTGAAGCCTTGCTGATCTCTTTCCTTAGCAAATTTATATGATGACTGTGAATTAAATTATATCAATTTTGAGATAAATGTTTGATTTGGCCTTCACTCTTAGTTGCTGCTTAATGTATATAAGTACAGTTTAACAGTTATGCCTATGGATTCAAACTGAAATCAGTTACTCACTCTGTGTTATTACTTAGGTGATATGGACAAGGTAAATATTAAAATGAGGTTCCAGGTCTCTAATCTTTAAAACATGTACATGGTAGGCAGTTTCTGAAATTGTTTTCAATAATACCCACCTTCACTGTTCATGCTCTTTTCTGGAACTTGATCTTCTCACTTGCTTCTAACAAATAAATTATAACAAACATGATTCAATGTCACTTCTGAGTTTAGACCATAAAAGACTGATTTTTTTCTTGGCAGCACATTTTCTCCTATCTTTTTGCTTGCCTGCTTTGAAGAAGCAAACCATCATATTGAGGATATCTATGTGATAAAGAACTGAGAGCAGTCTCCATCCAACAGCTAGTGAGTAACTGAGGCTGTTGGTCCAACAGCCCATGAACAATTGAATCTAGCACAAAATCACATAACTTGGGAAGCCAATTTTTGCTTTATTAGAGACTTGAGTTGACCACAGCTCCTGCCAATACCTTGAATGCAGTCTATGAAAAACCCCAAAGCAAAGAACCTAGCTTGGCCTTGCTCAGAATCCTGACGAAAGCTATAATAATTATGTGTTGTGTTAGGACACTATTAGTTGGCATAGTTTGTTATGCAGCAAGATATAACCAATATAATGTATAATACTGGTACCTACCTCAAACATTTGTTTTGGGAATTAAACGATGTAATATAAAGAATGTTGACTATTATTATTTCTTTCTTTTTTTTTTAATTCAATTAGTATTGAGACTTGATAAATGAATATGAGTCACATGGTTTTAGTCTATATTTATAATAAGCTCATATCAAAGTATTTTTGAACCATTATTATTATTATTATTATTATTATTTTGTAGAGACAGAGACTTTCTCTGTCACCCAGGCGGGAATGCAGTGGTGCGATCTCGACTCACTGCAACCTCCACCTCCTGGGTTCAAGCAATACTCCTGCCTCAGCCTCCTGAGTAGCTGGGATTACAGGCATGTGCCACCACGCCCAGCTAATTTCTTTTGTATTTTAGTAGAGACAGGGTTTCACCATGTTGCCCAGGCTGGTCTCAAACTCCTGAGCTCAGGCAAACAACCAGCCTCGGCCTCCCAAAGTGCTAGGATTACAGGCATGAGCCACCACACCCTGCCTTGAACTATTAATATTATTATTATTTTAGCTTGGCGTATATTTTTTCTATTGATAGAATGCATTTTTAAGTAATGGATTCTTATAATTTGCCAATTGTCACCTTATTTAGGCTGTGAGGGAAATTACTCTTTATGAAGGATTCCATGAGAGAGAATGTACAAATTTTCTAGGATTTAATGTAGGCATATATAAACACAACTTAGCTGATCTGGTTATTAAACAAATCCCTAGAAGTTATAGCTATGGAAATAAATCATATTTCCTCCAATGCAGAATTCTTTCTTAATTTACTTTAAAGCAATACGATTAAGGGTTAGTATTAAAAACTAATTCAAAGAACAGTATTTTAAGGTTATTTTGAAATACTTAATTCTTTTTTCTTTTCATAAGCAGAACAGATTGAAGTGGGAACCGCATTCTGGCCAGTGTAGCAACGAGATTACTGGCTACTCTGATTAACACTATATTTTTGCCAGCCTGTTAAGTATTTAAGCATATCTTCATATCTAAAACCTTGAAACCAGTACTATTGTTAAACCCATTGTCCAACCAGGTAAATAAAACTCTAAAAACTCTAAGAAATTTCTTTGATGAAGAGATTAGGAAGTATTGTCTTTGAAAAAATAGTGGAGAAACATTTTTTTCTTTACAAGAAGAGTGTACACATTTAATGTACTTAAGAAATAATTTGAGGGACCTTCTTGGAGACAAATTATTTAAAAAGAAGAATTGAGATAATGCCATCACTAGTCAATGTAACCAGCTAGTAAGTGGCAACATTCAGCCAAGTACTCTGCTTTTGAAGCTTATAATCTAAAATGTTATGCCACATACTACTAGTAATAATAGTAGTCATACTTATATGAATGAAATGATTAATATTTGACAGATAATTTTTAAATATTTGACATATACATAGTAATTAATACCATTTAACAACTATATCATGTAGGTATTGATATTAACATTGTACTGATTGGGTGAGGTGCAGAGAAATCAAATCAAGGTAAACTAGTTAACAAGAAAGTGCTAATTTTGCTGAACCTTTAAACTCTCTATATCAGAAGTCTCATGCTTCATGAATTTAATGATCTAGTGTTTTCACACATTTTTCAGAGTTGTACTAGGTATAATAACATATAAGTGAGAGAGACACATAGAAACAATGTTTAGAGAATTTTTTTGTCTAGCAAAGATTACCAGACATACTAGAAGAATCACATTTTTTCAGTATCACCATGTGGCAACTTCTTACATTTTATCACAAATTCATTTGTTGAGCGGGCTTTGATACTCACCTACCTGAGAAAACTGAGCTATAGGTGAAGCCAGAAATGATTTTTGCCTTTGAAAGACACACACTTCAATTGTGCTGATTATCCATGTAGATAGTTAAAGAGATGATGACTCTTGCCTTGTTTTAGGCTTCAAAATGCTAACATAAGCACCTGTGTGATCGTTATTGAAGACTCTTTATAGTTCAAAGTTTTAAAATGAGCAGGGTCAAATGAAGAAATTAAAAGACAAAACAGTTTAGTATCATTTTTAAGTCCTTCTCTTTCACTCTGATCTATTTTAGTGAATCTTTTCCCCATTACACCACCAGCCAAGAGCCACTGTGCTCAAGACTGCACAAGGATCAGGTGTGGGGCATACAATGATCCTGAGTTCCAGCTGGCTGAAAAATCTTCAGAGAAAATCAGCTCATGAGCTGTATGTCAGCAAGTTGCTTACCCTCTTTCATCTTTTCTATATTTTAAAAAGTTACTGGCAATTTTAATTTAAAAAATTCAAAAATCAACATATATTGAAAAAAATATACATTCTTCAGAATGAAACCAGTGATGTGCTGCTAGAGACAGATATGGCAGAGAAACAAATACCCAGAGTACGCACCCAAATACCCGGTGAATATATTCCCAGAATAATGATTCTCCTAATGTTATTTTCTAATGTATTTGTTTGTTTTTAGTTACATTTTTTATTTTTTAAAATAGTTTTCTGAAAGAGTAGAATTGCCTATGTCCACTGGTAGTGATTACGAACCTTTGGAATCAGAGTAATCATAGTAGAGCTGGAAATGCTAAGCTTTTTAATCTGAATTCCAATAAATAATTTTCATCATCTCATGAATCCTGCTGTTGTATTTTGTTAGGGAGTTTCTGGAGGTCTTGATTGAAAATTATAATTGGTTAATAAAATTTGACTTACTAGTTCAAGTTTGTTGTGGGTAGGGAAATTTTGGATTACACTGAACCATAATCTTTCTGAATTTTGTTCAGTCTGGGAAAGACCAAGCAAATGGTACCTCTCAATACGTATCAGGCTAGAGGAGTTTCTTATAGCATCTACCCTGTCAAGATGAACAAAGAAAATCAGACTAATCCAAATAGCAAAACAATCAGGGCCAGAGTAGTTTGGTTGAAATGGAACTGAAAGAAAGATTATGGTTCAATATAATCCAAAATTTCCCTACCCACAACAAACTTGAACTAGTAAGTCAAATTCTATTAATCAATTATAATTTTCAATCAAGACCTCCAGAAACTCCCTAACAAAATGCAACAGCAGGATTCATGAGATGATGATAATTATTTATTGGAATTCAGATTAAAAAACAAGTTTGCTCACAGAAATAAAACAAAGGAATGGTCTACAGTTTTTCACTACAACATTGCTGTAAAGTATAATTTCAAGTCTATAATTAGTGGACTAGGGAAGCAAAACCTATAAAACAAAACAAAACAAAATTTGTGCTGGGAACTGCTCCATATCTCTTTTTGCCAATTCATAAGCATGATGGAGAAAGGTAGTGCTGTGTGGCTGCTACTGGAGGAAACAAAGATTTGACCATAATTTCTTTACCTCAGCTTGAGTTTTTTAAATGTTTCATTTGGCCCAATGGCTCTCCAAAAATGTTCATGATAACTGAAATTAAATAATGCCAGAATTAAGAGGTAGATTTATAATTCAAACTCTCACACGTTGCAGGAATCAGTTCCATAGAATTGCACCTCTGGATACTGTAAACCAAAAACAAAACCATCTGAAAGAACTTCCTCCTTAGCCAGGGCTCCTTTAAAATTTAACCTAAGAGACTGGTTCAGGCCATCACGAAAAGTGGGGGCCAGACATGCGTCATTACATCTCTCCAGTATTAACATCAACACAGACTTCAAGCCTGATAAGAAACATTTTACAATCTATTCTTTCTGAAGCCTAGAACCTGAAGGCTTCCTCTGAAAATAAGAACTTGCGTCTCCACAGTCCTTTATCTTAACCCAGACATTCATTTCTATTGATCCCAGGTCTTTAGATAAATTCAACCAAATGTCAATCAGACAATTTTTAAATCTACCTATAAGCTGGATCCCCCACCCCCACCCCCACTTAGGAGTTGTCCTGCCTTTCTGGACCAAACCAATGTATTTCTTAAATGTATTTGATTCAAGTCTTATGTCTCCCTAAAATGTATAAAGCGAAGCTGCACCTCGACCACCTTGGCACATGTTTTCAGGACCTCCTGAGGGCTGTGTCACAGACCAGGATCACTCATACTTGGCTCAGAATAAGTCTCTTCAAATATTTTATTTTACAGACTTTGACTCTTTTCATCAAAAATACCTCTAAGATGAGCAAGTTCACCAATCTGTGAGATAAATTTGAAATCCTTATGTTGACTTAAAGTTTTTTTTTATCTGCAGAGTCTGCCCATTTGTTCAACTGGAAAAAATATTTTACCTCAATCTAATAGCTCTTAAAGGTCTGTGAGATCCTATATTATAAGAAAGCACTTTTAATTTTAATCATTCTTCAGAAGTGGTTTTCAGATCTTTCACATTATTGGAAATATGTCTAGAGACGTGCTAAAACTTTTAAACAGGGCTTTAATTTGGAAACATTCTCAATAGGAGGTTTCTTGTTTATTTTGGTATACTCTCTAGCTTCTCTCAATGCACTGTTATATGGCTTACATTAATTAAACCCTGATGTATGTATCTGAACCCTCATCTCTAGTCTCTTGTTTATTAGTAAGTTCTCACATTTCAAAAATTGTTCTAGCTTTCTCATCTATCTATCAATTCATTTTCATGTTGTAAACATCCTCATCATTACCTTTCAACTGCATTGTTTCTGTAACATTCTCATTGTTCTGCTTGCATCTGTTTTAGCTTTATGCTAGCCATTCTGTACATGGGTCAAAATGTCCTTCTCAAGATTAAAATGTAATCTTTTCTTTTAACTGCGTTCTCAATAGCTTTCCATTATCTTTAAGAAAAAAAGAAATCCTTGTACTTAGCCTGGTTAGTAGGCCGCTTGCCAACATTAGTTTCCTTAGCAGAATCTCTTGCTATCTCCTTCTTCACATGCACTTAACCAACAAAACGCAAATAATTTAACTATGCTCCCATACTGGTAATCCTGCAAACAACATTCTTTCCCTCTGGTCCTGTGCACTATATTTTCTCTTTCCTTTCTTGAACAATTTCCCTCATTACCTCATAAATGCCCTCGCTTTTTTAGATAAGTTTGACCTGACCCTTGCCCATATTCTAAAGGTTTGGGTGAGGATGAGGGACCCAGAATTTAATTCTGGCTATGCCATTTACTAGATATAGGACCCTTGGTGTGTTGCTTATCCCCAATGGACTTTAATTTCCACCACACAATTAAATAAATAGAATAATTGTTTATTCTCAATTCATGGGTTTGTTGAGAGAATAAAATGAGATGCAAAAATAATGTTACTTGAACTTCAAAGTGCTATACAATTCAGAGGCCTTTCTAAGATGACCATTACTATGTAAATTCATTGGAATGGCTTCTCTCCTAACCTCTACTTCTTTCTCTGCTTTATCTGTTTGGAATGAAGTTTTAATAAAGCAGGATACAGAGCAGTACTTGGCTAATCCTGCAGAAATGACTGCAGTGTAGAGCTTCAGTACATCAAATGTGTTTACATTTTTGAAATGATTTGTCAGTGGAGACTTTTTACAAAACAAATCCTGGAGATGTAATATTGGAAATTTTAATAAGATCTGAGTATTTTCCTGTGCCTATGGTAACTTTCAATAAGGTTTCTTCTTATGAGGAATAAATGGTATGAAAGCTGTGACAAGCAAGTTATTATACAAAGCAGTATTTTTTTCTTCTCCCCGCAAAACCACACCACAGATAAATATGGAATATCAGAGAAATCTGATTTATTTTCTTCTTGCGATAAACATTCTTTTGTATATATTCTTCACCCAATATTAATAAGAAAAATTTTAAAAGGAAATCTACAATAGGATAAAATATGCCTATGCAATTTATAAAGAAATTGGTCTTTAAAGAAATAAACAGTATGGGCCTAAATTTGTTAATGAAAAACTCAGATCTCAAAGTGAGCCCTAGGGCATTGTAACTGATAACAAGATAATAATATTTTTTGTGTGTGTGGGGGTGGGGGGCTTTAAAATACACTTAAAATACATTTTTATAAAACTTTATATGTTGATTTTACTTATAGTGTTGAGGCAAATTTTTTTTTTCTAAGAAGCCCTTCTGTGAAGTAGGTTGTTATTCATATTTTGTTAAGAATATTTACTAGGGTCACATATTTTGTATGTTGCAGATACAAGACTCAAATTACAGAGGACTGACATAAAAAGAGAGGCAAATTGACATCATGGAAAGATACTGACTTCGGAGTCTGTCATATTCACTTTCAAATCTGTGAAAGGATACCTTGGGCCCCCAAAATCAGTCAGGAAAACTCAAGCTGGAAACTGTTTAGGGCAAACTTGCCTCCCATTCTATTCAAAGTCACTCTTCTGCTCAATAAGATAGACGCATATCTGATTTGCTTCCTTTGGAAAGGCTAATCAGAAACTCAAAAGTATGTAACCCTTTGTGTTTCACCTATCTGTGACCTGAAAGCTCCCTCCCCACTTCCTGTCTTCCTGCTTTTGCTTCAAGTTGTCCCACCTTTCCAGACTGAACCAATGTACTTCTTATATACATTGACTGATATCTCATGTCTCCCTAAAATGTATGAAACCACGCTGTGCCCTGACCACCTTTGGCACATGTTGTCAGGACCTCCTGAGGCTGTGTCATGGGTGTGTCCTTGGCCTTGGCAAAATAAACTTCCTAAATTAACTGCAGCCTGTCTCAGATTTTCTTGGTTCACATTTTGGTAACCACGGGGAAGGGGGATTCTGAGTGGAGATGCCCCTGACCTTTGACAAATCTCCTATTCGCGCTTGGTACCAGCATGAGCTAACTTTATGGCTCAAACAAATAGGACAATTTGCTGAGGTCTGAGAGCAACCCCCTCCAGAGAGTACTTGATTTCCCAAAATTTGTTTGAGATCTAAAGTTTATTTTGCTGTACAACTTCTTTTTTTTTTTTGGAGTTTTCTTTGTTTCCAACAGGAAGGCAAGTTTTCCTGCTTCCATGACATTGAAAGACAGGTAACCAAACTGCATTCCTGAGACACAGGGCAAGAAATTAAAGCTACTCAGTTCCTCAAGGCCCAAGAACTATCACGGAAGAGGTGGGCACATAAGATTGTAAGGGCTGATTTTGAAAGGTAAAATGAGTTCAGTTTCTCTATAAATTAATTATTAATGTCAAAGGCACACTGATGCAAAAACAGTATGTGGACCCCTGAGTCAGATTAACAAGATTTTCTTGAAGCATTAACCAACTTCTTAATAAAGTTTATAAAAATTATAAAAGGCTTATGAAAGTTATATTCTATAATAAATATTAAATTTTATAGATTGTTTACAAAATTTTGAAAAACAAATGTATATATATTTAGGATAGTTAGCTCTTCTTGTTGAATTGATCCCTTTACCATTATGTAATGGCCTTCTTTGTCTCTTTTGATCTTTGTTGGTTTTTTATAAATCATGCTTCTATAAAGACACATGCACAAGTATGTTTATTGTGGCACTATTCACAATAGTAAAGACTTGGAACCAACCCAGATGTCCAACAATGATAGACTGGATTAAGAAAATGTGGCACATATACACCATGGAGTACTATGCAGCCATAAAAAAGGATGAGTTCATGTCCTTTGTGAGGACATGGATGAAACTGGAAACCATCATTCTCAGCAAACTATCACAAGGACAAAAAACCAAACACCGCATTTTCTCACTCATAGGTGGGAATTGAACAATGAGAACACTTGGACACAGGAAGGGGAACATCGCACACCGGGGCCTGTCGTAGGGTGAGAGGAGGGGGTAGGGATTGCAGTAGGAGATATACTTAATGTCAATGACAAGTTAATGGGTGCAGCACACCAACATGGCACATGTATACATATGTAACAAACCTGCACATTGTGCACATGTACCCTAGAACTTAAAGAATAATAATAAACCCCCCTCCCAAAAAAAAGGAAAAACAAATGTAATTGGCTTCCTGCTGTTTTTATTAGGGCTTCTTGTTTAGAAAATTATATCTCCTCTCTCAAAGAATGCAGGTTTTCACTTTTTTTGAAATGCTTGAATTATCACTTTGGTTAAATAAGTGACTTTACAATGACCTGTAATCCTGTTTTGTAATATCAAGTGTTTTAAATCTTTTATATTTGACAAACTTTCCAAAATCAAATTGTAAATTATGTCTTTTTCGAACCTAATTAATCCTTTAGGACATTAGTTTCCCTAAAGTGTAAAAATGGCATGACATGGCTTATTTGGTATGAAAATTATACAGGAAGCATTGTCAAATATGAAATGGTGTTTGGTTTTCTTTGGGTTTTATTTGTATAAATATATTATCGGTATGTGTTCCAAAATTATAGGAAACTCCTGCATTCTTAAATAACTTAGTGTACATTATCAATAATAATCGTAATTGTTAGGATAAAATTATTGTGTTGGACAGAGGTAACAAATTTCTTTGTCAGTTGTGTCTTTTAACTATGGCTGCTTTAAAGCTTTTTTTCATCCACAGAAAATTGTCTTGTTTTGTCTTGTTTTAAACTCTCTTTAAAAGGTGGGTTTATAATCAGCTATAGGACCCTAACAGGTGCACTTAAATGCAGGTTTTCTCATAATTTTGGAAATTGTAACATTAGAATAAAGGAAAAAACTTTCAGAACTCTCATGGAGAGCCAAAATGTTCATGACTATCAAACAGAACAGGAGTTAACTGAATTAACTTAACCAATAGAAAACTGAAGTAATCCTTTTGATTTTTTTTTTTTTTTTTTTTGCTTAAAACATTGCTGATCCTTTGTTTTGTTTTTCAGAGTTAAGCAAACTTTTCTTTTACGTTATTTACAACTTTTAATAACTGAGTAAATATATTCCTGCGAACAAAATTTGGAGCATATTTGTTTCTGTCTACCTGATTTCTACAGAATGTGTGAGTATTCTTAATTTATGGCAATATAATTATTTGTGAGTATTCTATTATTTGTGAGTGTTCTTAATTTATGGTAATATAGTTATTTGCATAAGTGACAAATAATCTATTTTATTTTGCAGTAGGACATAATTGGAGACACTGGTTATTTTATCAAGGCTTTGACTGGAATGGTGTGCTTTCCTTTAAGGAATCAAACTTACATTGGAAGGAGCAATGAAGAACAAGTGGCACAAAGGTTTTGGCATCAAAAAAGACACCACTTGAAAAAGTCACAGAGTAAGTTGGGTCCCAGGAAAGATATGGATATCAATTATGTCAGGAAATCAGAATCTCAAGGAGATGCTAGTACTGCAATGTTTATCACAGCACTATTCACAGTAGTAAAGATATGGAAACTTGTCTACAGACTGATGAATGAATAAGGAAAATATGATGTATACATAAAACACAATAATATTCATCCTTAAAATGAGAGAAAATACCACAATTGTGCAATAACATGAATGAAACTTAAGGACACTATTTTGAGAAAAATAAGCCAGTCACAGAACAACAAATATTGCATGATTCCATATATATGATATATCTAAAATAGTCAAACTCATAGAATTATAGAGTAGAATTGTGGTTGATAGAGAGGTGGAAATGGGGATGTGCTAATCAAGGGACATAAAAATCGCAATTTAGAAACAAAATAAAAAGAATGAGAGTGTAATACTCGACAAAAGATTGAGGATCCAGGGCATTTGGCCAGAAGGGAATATAAACCACAAAGGGCACAGAGAAAGAAAGGATCACAGGAGTTGTGGTGGAATGAGAGATGGGGACAGAAAGGAGGATGCACAGAACTATATGGTAATTAGGGAATGGGTAATAAGGTGTGATCTGGCAATGCAGGACTTTGTAAGGAAACTGACAAAAACAAAAAAAATGATAGAGGCAGGAGGCAGACAAATGCCTAGGCAGATAGGGGTGGCACCCCAATGAATTCCAACCTTCAACCTGGAAATAGTCCTGGGTAAATCCTCAATCCTCAGTCCCTGATTGAGAATCCACATTCCCGTGTGGCATGCTTTCCTCTGATTGATCCACTTGCTTCAACTATTTTACATATACCTACCCTTTCTTAATTGGTTTTCAACCCTATTTTGCCTACCTTTGTGTGGTGTCTTCATTTTAACCATTTTTGCGTACTCACAAACCAATTGGCACACTCCCTATTCTGATTGGCACACTCCCTATTCTGAGCTTATAAAAAGCCCCAGGCTCAGCCATATTGGGAACTCTCCTGACTTTGGGTAGGGGGATCACTCCCACATCCCCTCCCTGCTTAAAGTTGTTTCATCACTGAATACATCTTCCCATCTTGCTAACTCTTTGAGTGTTCGTGTGTTTACTTCTTCCTGGTTGTGAGGTAAGAACATAGACCTAGCTGAGCTAAGGAGCAAAAAATCCTGCACCAAAAATGACAATGATATTAATCTTCAATAAATTGTAATTCTTGTTCTTATAAGAAATAAGAGGAGTAAGATTAATATATGTGAATTAGGTTGATGAGGCTTCATGAATCATGCTAAGATTGACTGGATCATGATACATGACAGGAATTTAGATATGTACAGGGTCTATTTTTTTCATCAAAATATATCTATTGATTTATTTTGTATAGAAGAAGAAATAAGACAGGCAAAATTCTGTGCTCATAGAGTGTCAAGGTAGTATGGGAACAGGATATACAAATTAAACCAAAAAAATATACAATATTAGTTAATATGGTGAAAAGGCCACCACAAAAAATATGCCAGGTGAGGAGACTGAAAAAAATGACTGGGCTTCTTCTTTGGAAAAAAAGATACAAAATAGTAGAAGCTACTATGGAAAGGTTTGTAAGGGCAAGATACTTTAAGGAGTTGATTTCTGAGGACCTACTTTGAAAATATGAGGAGACAAGTCAGGAAATGCATGTTCGAGGAGAACAGTGTTTCAAACACATGAAAAAACAACTTCAAGATCTCTGAGATGAACATGATCTTAGTTTATTCTAAGAACCACAAAAGACCAGTGAAGCTGCTGTAAAATTACTTTAAGACAGAATAGGAGACACAGCAAGGAGAAAATAAGAAACTTCTCTAAGGAAGACCACCTAGGCCCAGGAAAGGAGTTTAGACTTGTATTTTAGGTGTGATGAGAAGTTACTGGAAAGTGTTGAGCATGAAAATAACTTGATTGTATTTACTTCTAAATCAGCTTAGGATGATCACCACTGACATCATAGTACAAATAAGTCAAGAAGCAACAGTGTATACAGTTCTTATGGTCTTTACAGTAGTTTGGGATAAATATAGTAATAATGCTTTCCTTGATGCAGAAAAGAGAGAGTATATTTGAAAAACGGTGAGAACAGGAAAATTGAGGACACACGTTGAGGACAAATAGATAAAAGTTTTAACTGTGAGGTAAGCCATACAATAATAGATCTTGGCTTGTATTTAACTTTATTTAATTTTTATTTTGAATGAAGAAAAGAAGAAAGAAAGGAAAACATACTTTCCTGGAAAAAGCAAGAAAGTATATGTTATGATGGTAAGGACTGCAGAAATGTGGATTTATTTTGAATGATGACAAAAGAATAGAGAGAAAAGGACAGATAACATTATTTTAAAGGATCAACTGGCTGAAATAGATACAAAATAGACTTGACTAAAATAGATAAAAATAGGTATTGACTATGATGGCCACTGGCTTTTTATCATATTCTGCAAGGCTGAAAGTGGGACAACATGGTTCTATATTTTATAAATTTTGAGAAAATCATTGTGTTGGTTGATTTTACACAAAGCAATACATTTTATAGATTAATGCTGTCCAGAAGATGAAGAATCAAAATTCAAGCATTTTTAAACAAAAATATTGTAAAACAGATAGACTCCTGGTTCTGGCTATGACACTTAAACGCTGAAAAAAATGTCACTCTTACTCTTACAAGAAGAAATAAAATTGTAACAAATTGAAAGTCAATGACTTTTCTTACAACCCGTAAAATACAGAGTTCACAGTGTAAGCCCCTATCCTGGAATCTAAAGAGACAGAAAAATTAGTGAAAATATCCACTGAGTTAGCTTATTGGAAGCTGAAGCTGCTGGAGGCATTCAATGGTAGAGAAACTTATGAAATTTTTATTGACTTGCTAGAGGCTAAGTGTAGATCAGCTTGAGACTGAGAAACTTCTGCGGGCCACAACTTTGCAAGACCCCATATGTTTGTGAGTTTTATCTTTAGAAGCCCGACCAGATCCCTACAATAAAGAGCCAAGAAAAATTCACTATTGTTTCAGGCAGCCAGAGGGGAAAACAACCATTTTGAAATATGCACAGAGAGTTAGCTGTAACAAACACCTTTTTCTGAAGGAAAATAACTTTATCAGAGTCTTATAAATACTGAGAAAGGCAATTAGCCAGCTCAAGCCCCTTTGAGCTTTACTGTATCATCATTAGAGTGAAAAAAGATTACTAAGAAATACTTTTGAAGGGCAAATGCCAATAATTCAGGCCTACTAAAAGACCAAGATTTAGTAACAATAGAGAACACTCTCCTCCTCCATACTTTATACCACATCAGCAGGGTTCCAGTAAAATAAATGTGGATTACAGCTGAAAGAGCTACAAGACACAGGCTGTATTTTAGAAAAAGTTCTCAGGGAAAAAGCAAAGACAACTAGGGAGAGTGTGAAAAATAAAAAAAAAAAAACTAAAAGCAACTGAAGTTTACACATGAGGTCTAGCTTTGAATAAAAAAATTACAATGCATGTTAAAAGGCAAGAAAACAAACTCATTTTAGAAAGACAAAGCAAGAATCAGAACCACACTAAGATATGTTATATATTAGGACATTATCAGAGAAGTTTAAAATAACTATGATTGACATGTAAAGGCCTCTAATGGAAAAAAAGTTGATGCATGAGTGAACAGTTGGGTAATGTAAGCAGAGAGATGAAAATGTTAAGAAAAAATCAATAGAAAATGCTAGAAATAAAAAATATTGTACAGTAATGAAGATTGCCCTTGTTAGGCACATCAGTTGACTGCATATATCTATAGAAAAACAGTTTGAAGATAATGTCAATTGAAACTTCCCCAAATAAATACAAAGAGAAAAAGGAATGAACATCAAAATCAAAATAAACAAAATGAAAATAAACAGAACATCAAAGAACTGTGAGTTATAATGGATAAGAATTCCCATTACAATGGTAAGGTGTCATTATGTATATTATATATAAAACATTACATGTATTATATATGGATAATATCATGTTTATTATTTGAAAAAATTAGTATAAATAATAGATATGATATATTATGTTATATATAATGTTATGTGTTAATATATTATATATCTAATATTATTTTATATATTGCATAATATTAAATGCATTAATATAATAGTAAATATATAATATTACACATTTCCAATTATAATGGAAGACACCATTATAATGGACAGACACCAAACAACTGATTTAGGAAGCTCTCAGAACACCAAGCAGGATAAATGCTTCAAAAATCCACACTATTCATATTATTTTAAAACTGTGGAAAACCAAAGATGAAGAGAAATTCTTGAAAAAAAAGCAATGAAAATAATGAAATACTTAGGAATATACTTATCCAAAGAGGTGAAAGCCTGTACACTGAGAATTGTAAAACATTGATGATGAAATTAAAGAAGAGATAGATATGTAGAAGGAAAGCATTATTTGAAATAATTAGTATTGTTAAACTGTCCATACTATCCAAAGTGATCTACAGAATCAATGCAATCCTTATGAAAATCCAAATAGTATTCTCTACAGAAATTTTTTTAAAAATCCTAAAATTCACATGGAACACCAAAAGATCCGTAATAGCCAAAGCAATCTTGAGCAATGAGAACAAAGCTGGAGGGAGGCATCAAACTTCCTGATTTCAAAATATTTTATAAATTGCAGTCACTAAAACAAGCATATAGAATCAGGGTGTCCGATCTTTTGGCTTCATTGGGCCACATCGAAAAAAAAAGAACTATCTTGGGCGACACATGAAATGCACTAATACAAATGATAGCTGATGAAATTTTTTTTATAATGCAAAGAAAATGTATAATGTTTTTAAAAAGTTTACGAATTTGTGTTGGGCCACATTCAAAGCCATCCTGAGCCACGTGTGGCCCACAGGCCACACACAGGTTAAACAAGCTTGATATAGATCAATGAAACAGAAAAGTAATCTAGACATAAATTCATGCATATACAGTCAATTGATCTTTGCCAAGGTAGCCAAGCACACACAATGGAGAAAATATAGTTTCTTCAATAAATGGTGAAAAAACTGGATATCCACATGCCGAAGAATGAAATTATACCTACATATCACATTATGTGCAAAAATCAAGTAACAATGAATTGAAGACTTAAACATAAGACATTAAACATAAAAGCAATAGAAGAGAATATAGAAAAAAAGGCCTCTTGACATCGATGATGGCAAAAATTATTTTGGATATGACCCCAAAAAGTATAGCAATAAAAGAGAAAATAGACAAGTGGGATTGCATCAAACTAAAAAGCTTCTGCACAACAAAGGAACCAACTGAGTGAAAAGGCAATCTATGGAATGGGAGAAAATATTTGAAAACCACACATCTCATAAGGGGTTCATATTCAAAATACATTAAAGAGCTAAAACAATTAAATGGCAAATAAATAACAACTAAAATATGGACTAAGACATAAAAAGACATGTTTTAAAAGATGATATACAAATGACCAATGGGTAAATGAAAAGGCGGTCACTGTCACTAATCATCAGGGAAATATAAATTAAAACCACATTGAGATATCACCTCACATCTATCAGAAAGACTGTCATCAAAAAAAAAAAAGATAACAAGTGTTATCATAGTAAGGCTGTGGAGAAAAGGAAACCCTGGTACATTGCTGATGAGAATGTAAAGTGGTACAGCCATTATGAAAATAGCATGGAGGTTTTTCAAATAATTGAAAATAGAAAAACCTGTAATCCAGCAATTCAATTTCTGGATTCATATCCAAGAGAAATGAGATCAGCATCTCAAAAAGTTATCTATATCCCATATTCACTGCAGCATTTTTTACAATAGTGAAGATATGGAAACAACCTAAGTGACCATCAAAATCTGAATGGATGATAAAAATATGGCATATACATGCAATAGAATATTATTCACCCTTAATAAAGATGGAAGTCTTTCTATTTTCAACCACATAGAGGAACCTTGAGGACATTATGCTATGTGAAATAAACTAGACACAGAAAGACAAATACTGCAGGATCTCACTTATAAGTGGAATCTAAATATGTTCAAAATAATAGTAGAATGATGGTTTCCAGAGACTGTGGTTTGGGAGAAATGGGGATATATTGGTCAAAAAATACAAAGTTTAGTTATGTGAGATGAATACAATTTCTGGATATCTGATGTACAGTTTGGTCGCTATAGTTAATACTGCATTGCAAGGGATACATTGCAAGACTGCAAGTCGATTTCTGAAAACACGAACAGTACCAAACCCTATATATACTATGTTATTTTCCCAATACTTACATACTTATGATAAAGTTTAATTTATAAAATAGGCAAAGTAAGACATTAACACAATAGCTAAAAATAAAATAAAACAATTATAACAATATACTCTAATACAAGTTATGTGATTGTAATCTCTCTCTCAAAATATCTTATTGTACTGTACTTACCTTTTTCTTTGTGATGAAGGAATGATGTAGGATGTTTCAAGATTTCATCACACTACTTAGAGTACCATGCAATTGAAAGTTTATAAATTATTTATGTCTAGAATTTTTTATTTTATATTTTAGGACTATAGTTGACCATGAATAACAAACTGTGGAAAGAAAAACTGCAGAAGGGGAATTACTGTATTTGAAATTCGCTAAAGGAGTAGATCTTAATTGTTCTCACCATACACACACAAAAATGGTACCTATGTGAGCAGGTGGATATATTAGTTAGATTTTTTTTGTGGTAATCACTCCACAATACATATGTACATGAAAAATCATATATATCTTAAACATATATAATTTTTGGTTATGAGTTGTACCTCAGTAAAGCTGAAAAAAACCTCTCAATAGAAATTAAAAATATTTTGAAGAAAGATAAAAAAATCAATAATCTACTCTTTTACTTTAGGGGACTAGGAAAGGATGAGGAAATTAAGCCTATAGCAATCCAAATAAAAATATAAAAATTGAAGCAGAAATTAACAAAAGTGAAAACAGGAAATTAATTGCAAAAATCAAAACAAAAACAAGAGCTAATTCCTTACAAAGATTGTTAAACGTGATAAACCTCTAGCCAAATACCAGAAAAAAATGTGGAAAGATGAAAATTTTTACTGCTAGAAGTTAAAGAGGAATATTGGCAAATGTGTGCCTATACATTTGATATCTTAGATCAACAAATTTCTTAAAAGATATAAGCTACCAAAACTCACGTAAGTGGAAGTAATAATCTGAAAAGGCTTATGCAATTAAATACATTGAATCGATAATTAATAATACTATCTAAGCCAAAAAAGCACCAGGCTCAGATGGTTTCACTGTTGTATTCTATCAAACACTTAAATGAGAATAATGCTGTTTCTCTAGAACACCTTACAATATAAGCAGAGGTAATACCCCCTAACTCATTCTATGAGGGTAGTATTACACTAATGCCAAAACCATGTAAAGGCATAACATTAAAGAAAAATTGAGAGCACTATCTCTTACAAATATAGGTGCAAAATCATCAACAAACTATTACTAATTAAATCCAACAAAGTATAAAAATAGCTGTATGCCCTGTACAAATTAGATTAAACTGAGTTACACAAGACTGGTTCAACATTCAAAAACCAATGAATACATCAACAACATAAACTAGTTGAAGGAGAAAAATAATATGATCCCATCAATTTATGCAGAAAAAGCATTCTATAAAATCCAACATACTTTAATAACTCTCAGCAAATTGGGATTAGAAGGACATTTTCACAACTTAAAAAATAACTTCTGCAAAGAAACCCACAGTTAAAATCATACTTGATAGTGAGAAATGATTGTGCCCTCTACAGTGAAGAAGGCATCGATGTTACCTCAGAGCACTTCTATTTAGTATTGTATTAGAAAATCTCGCTAGTGCAATAAGAGAAGAAAAGGTGATAAAATAAATACAATGTGTAAAGAAGAAATGAAACTGTCTTTGCTCACAGACCACGATTGTCTATGTAGAAAATTCGACAGAATTGACCAAAAAGAATTCTGACACTAATATGCCCTTAAGGCAAAATTTCAGGATAAAAGGTTAATGTACGAAAGCAAAAGGCAATTGCTTTTTATTATACTAGCAAAAAACAATTGAAATTTAATATTGATAACACAGTATCATTCAATTAGCATCAATAATAAAACATTTAGGTATAGAGCCACAAAACATGTAGAAAATTTATCAGGTTGGTGCAAATGTAATTGAGGTTTTGCCCATTACTTTTTAATGGCAAAAACTGCAATTACCTTTTTTTGCACCAATTTAATACATGTGGAACACTTCAAAACTCTAATTAAAAAATTAAAAATACTAAATAACTACAGAGATAGACCTAGCTCATCTGTCAGATGAGTCATTATTAAGGTATCAATTATTTCTAACTTGATCTCTTGAGTAAACAAAATCCCTATCGATCCCACAAATATGTTTTATAGATATTTAAAAAATGGTTTTAAAAATTTATACGAAAATGCAAAGATGCAAAATAGTCAACACAGACAAAGGGAGATAAATTTGGAGTACTAATATTACAAGGCTTCAAGATTACTATAAAGCTAGAGTGATAAAGACAGCACTGTGTTAGTGAAAAATAACCATAGAGATCAGTAAGCCAGGATAGATTTCTCAGAGTTAGAACATCACGAATATAGTCAACTCATCTTTGACATAGAAGCAAAGATAATTCAATTAAAGAAAGAATAGTTCTTTTTTTCTAGCACGTTGTTCTAGAAACCTAGATATCCACATACCAACAACAACAACAAAAAATCTACACACTGGCCTTACACCTTTCACAAGAATGAACTCAAAAGGAATCATAGACCTAAATGTGAAATTCAAAACTATAAAACTTCTAGAAAAATAACAGTGATATTGGGTTTGGCTATGAGTTTGTATATACATCATCAAAAGCATAATCCATGAAATAAATAGAATATAAGTTGGATTTTATTAAAATTAAAAATGTACTTACAAAACAATTGGTTAAGAGAATGAAGAGGATAGCTACAAATTGGAGAAACGTTTACAATACAGATATATTGAAATATTTATATTTAAATATGGAAATAGCTCTTAAAATGTAACAACTAAAAACACCAAATAAAAGAGGCCAAAAGATGTGAATGCACACTTTGCTAAAGAAGACATACAGATAAAAAATATACATATAAGGGATCACAAATTTAAAACAACAAAAATAGACCACTATACACTCATTAGAATGTCTAAAATACAGAAAATTAATAATACGAAATGCTGGCAAGGATGCAGAGCAATAGGAACTTTCATTTAGTGAGAATGCAAAATGGTGTAGAAACTTTGGAAAATACTTTGGCAGCCTCTTGTAAAGCTCTGAACATTCTTTCCATGTGATTCAACAATCATGCTTCTAAGTATTCATCCAATTGCATTGAAAAATTATGTCCACACAAAACCTGCATTTGGGTTAATATATCAGCTTTACTCAGAATCCCTCCAAAATGGAACCAATCAAGATATCTGCCGATAGATCAATGAATAAACAAAAAAACCAAAGTAAAACTGCTCAGTTCATAAAATGAAATGTTAATAAGTGATAAAAAGAAAGTATTTACCAAGCTGTAAGAGATGGAGAAACCACAGATGTATATTCATAAAGATTCCAATCCAAAAAGGTTAGATATTGAATGATTCCAATTATATGATATTCTGGAAAAGGAAAGTCTACAAAGATGTAAAAAATTTAGTATTGTCCAGGTATTGGTGAGGAGAAGGAAGAGGATGAATACATGAAGCACAGGGCATTTTTAGGCCAGTGAAACTATTCTGTATGATACTGTAATAGTGGATACATGGCAACATAAATTTTTCAAAACTTATAGAACTTTATAACACAAAGTCTAAACCTACTGCTTGTAAATATTTTTTTAAAAAATCATTTAAATGGACAAAGGATCCAGGAAATATGCAAACCATGACAAGAGAATCTAACTTGTATCACAAATATATGAAGCAAACTCACTGAAGGGGCTGGAGAAAAAGGTGCTGACCTAAGCAACTTTGGAAATAAAGGGAGCCAAAAGGAGGAATAAAGAACTCTCTCTACTCTAGTCAGTGTGCTGTTTCCACAGGGACATGGGTTAACTATTCTGATTTTCTGTACATATCAGAAGGAGACTGGAGACAATTTACAATTACACTGATCAAAGCTGGAAAAATGTCAGTAACAAAATAAATAAGCAGTAGTTTTCTTTTTAACTCAAAGTGCAAAGTAAATATCCACGAGACTATACTAATATAAATAAAAGGTTGAATTAATAAATAAGTAGGGGAGTATATAGACATACAGACCAATGGAACAGAACAGAGACCTCAGAAATAACACCATACATCTACAACCATCTGATCTTTGACAAACCTGACAAAAACAAGCAATGGGGAAATGATCTCCTATTTAATAAAGGGTGCTGGGAAAACTGGATAGCCATATGCAGAAAACTTAAACTGGACCCCTTCCTTAAACCCTACACAAAAATTAACTCAAGATGGATTAAATACTTAAATGTAAAACCCAAAACCATGAAAACCCTAAAAGAAAACCTAAGCAATACCACTAAGGACATAGGCACAGGCAAAGAGTTTATGATGAAAATGCCAAAAGCAATTGCAACAAAAGCCAAAATGGACAAATGTGATCTAATTAAACTAAGGAGCTTCTGCACAGCAAAAAAACTATCATCAGAGTGAAAAGCAACCTGCAGACAGGGAGAAATTTTTTGTAATCTACTCATCTGACAAAGGTCTAATATCCAGAATTTACAAGGAACTTAAACAAATTTACAAGAAAAATACAAACAGCCCTATCAAAAAATGGGCAAAGGATATGAACAGGCACTTCTCAAAAGAAGATATTCACATGGCCAAGAAACATGAAAAAAAAGCTCAACATCACTGATCATTAGAGAAATACAAATCAAAACCACAATGAGATACCATCTCACGCCAGTCAGAATGGTGATTATTAAAAAGTCAAAAAACAGGCTGGGCTCAGTGGCTCACGCCTGTAATCCCAGCACTTTGGGAGGCCAAGGTGGGAAAATCACAAGGTCAGAAGATTGAGACCAGCCTGGCTAACATGGTGAAACTCCATCTCTACTAAAAATAAAAAAATTAGCCGGGCATGGTGGCACACACCTGTAATCCCAGCTACTGGAGAGGCTGAGGCAGGAGAATAACTTGAACCCAGGAGGCAGAGGTTGCAGTGAGCTGAGATTGCACCACTGCACTCCAGCCTGAGTGACAGAGAGACACCCTGTCTCAAAAAATAAAACAAAAACAAAAAGTCAAAAAACGATAGATGCAGTTGAGGCTGTGGAAAAATAGGAATGCTTTTACAATGTTGTTGGGAATGTAAATAAGTTCAACCATTGTGGAAGACAGTATGGCAATTCCTTAATGATCTAGAGCCAGAAATACCATTTGACCCAGCAATCCCATTACTGGGTATATACGCAAAGGAATATAAATCATTCTATTATAAAAACACATGCATACATATGTTTATTGCAGCACTATTTACAACAGCAAAGACATAGAACCAACCCAAATGTCCCTCAGTGACAGACTGGATAAAGAAAATGTGGCACATATACACCATGGAATACTATGCAGCTATAAAGAATGAGATCATGGTCTTTTCAGGGACATGGATGAAGTTGGAAGCCATACTTCTCAGCAAACTAACGCAGGAACAGAAAACCAAATATCATATATTCTCACTCCTAAGTGGAAGCTGAACAATGAGAACGCATAGACACAGAGAAGGGAACAACACACACTAGGACCTGTAGGGGTTTAGGGGATGAGGAGAGGGAACTTAGAGGACGGGTCAATAGGTGCAGCAAACCACCATGGCACACGTATACCTAGGTAACAAACCTGCACCTTCTATAAATGTATCCTGGAATTTAAAGTAAAATTGAAAAAAAAAAAAAAGTAGGGGAGTATAGACAAATCTCCCACTGAACAGAAGAATTTCAAATAAATTAGGTGGATACTCCACTCTAAAGAAAGGAGAACATAACTCTCCATTCCTGAAGTGTGGGCATACATAATGACTTACTTCCCAAAACTACAGTATGGAAGGGGGTGGAAAAGAATAACTTTAGATGGAGACACCCAACAATACAACTGCAGTCTGATGCTTGAGGTCAAAATCAGTACTCATAACTCTTATATCATTTTTGATAGTATGGACCCTTGATACGATGTGATGAAAATTAAAGTTTCCCCTTTGATCTTTCTTCCAAAATTTCATAACCTCAACTTAATCATGAGAAAAAAAATCAGGCAAATTTTAATAGAGGAATATCCTACAATATTTCTCATTATTAATCTTCACTGCTCTCATGGTCATTAGAAACAAGGAAAGTCTGCCAAATTCACAGTGAAGAGGGCTTTAAGGAGACATGACAATAAATGCAATCTGATATCATGGTTGGAATCCTAGACATTAGGTTTAACTAAGAAAATCTGAATAAATTATAGATATTAGTTAAAAAGAACTGAATCATTAATAGAAACAAATGTACCATAATATATTGCTAATACATGATGTTAATAATAGGCAAAACTGTGGTGGGAGAGATGTATGCCAACTCTCTGTACTGTCTTCTCAATTTTTCTGAAAATGTGAAATTATTCTTTTGTGTTGTTTTTATTCTTTTTTCTTTTTAATTTTTGTAACATGGTGTATGTATTTATGGGGTACCTGAGATGTTTTGATACAGGCATGCAATATGAAATAAGCACATCCTGGAGAATGGGGTATCCATCCCCTCAAGCATTTATTTTTGAGTTACAAACAACCCAGTTAAACTCTTTATTTGAAAATATATAATTATTATTGACTATAGTCACCCCATTGTGCTATCAAATAATAGGCTTTATTCATTCTTTCTAACTTTTTTTGTACCCATTAACCATCCCCACTACTCCCCAACCCTCCTACTACACTTCTCAGCCTCTCTTAACCATCTTTCAACTCTCTACGCCCATGAGTTCAATTGTTTTGATTCTTAGGTCTGACAAATAGTAAAACTATTCTAAAAAATAAAGTCTAGTAATTTTAAAACTACTGGGAAACAAAATGATATATATATATTATATATATATATATACACACACACTTTGGTATATACTTCTATGCACGTCAAAAAAGAACTGGAGACAATTTTAAAAACTAACAATTGCCCGAGCTGAAAAAAATAAGCAAAAAAATTAACGGAGTAGGGTTTTTATTTTTTAAACTCAAAGTACAAAATAAAAGTCCATGAGTGAATTAATTAAATAGGGAAGTATAAACAAAGTATACATCAAAACATGGCATGTACATTTTATACTTCATTGACTCTCACATCACAGCTCTCTAATGGAAATGTGTTCAATTTTTCCAATATTTTGCTTTCCTACTGCTATCTACCTTCATATTCAGATAACCTCTGTTTTTCCTGGCTTATGTATATGTAATTAATATATTTTGTTCTTTTCTGTGTGAAGAAATTTCTAGATACTTGAAGACTGTGATTAAGTTATTCTGACATTTCCGGACTGAAGGGCTTACTGTGCTTTTGCTTTTTTTTTTTTTCCCCTCTGTCCTCCATCCTTCAGTAATAGTCTTTACTGTCCGCTGGTCTTCAAATGTCAGATATTTCTGATGAGTTCACATCATAACCCAAAGTACTGTGAGAAGTCCAAATAAAACTCTGATGGGACCATATTTTTCATAGTGAAAATCCTGTTTTAATGCATTGATTCTACAACACATGCAGTATAGACACTGGTTTAGAAAACTCTTCAGGAGAAAATTCTGCAACTCCTTCCTCTAAGTCTTGAACTTAGTAGAATAATAATTTTCATTCATACTAAATCAAGATGTAAATTTCATACATTTTTCTTACTTGACTATTAGGTTTTCATTGTAAAAGTAAAAATAATCCTTTCATTGCTAACAAACTTTGTAATAATTTCTTTCTCTTGCATGAACATAATGGAATGTCATAACACATACCTGTAAATCAGAGGATACAAGGGCGGGATAGAATATTAAAGTTATCATAAATATGAAGTAATTTTACTGTTTTAGATAGTATATTAACTAATTAAGCATGTTGACACAAAATTAATTGAAATAGCCTAGAATTTACCATATTTGCTCTAGGCAATCTGCATTTACAAAGGCTAAGCAGAAGCTAATGTAAACATAAAGCTAAATCCAAAGTACTGAAAGAGGAATAATCAATTTACAGTGACTTAGGTTTGTCTTATAATATACTTTTAATTCTGCATTGAAATATGATGACTTCAGTATTTTTACTATGAAATCTATGCTTCTACAACTGCAACTATTCCCCTACACACCTTCTTCATTGCTGTTATTTATATATAAAATCATTTCTCTTATTTCATGAACAATTTCCTTTTTGACATACATTTACCATGGCCAAAGGCATCATTCTCAACATTAAGCAAAGGAAGTTTTCGATGTAATATATATTTACTGTTTTTAATTTTTTCTTAATTACATAAATTTATAATATTTTAGGTGTTTCAAAATAAATGTGAATACTGGTAAACTGTATAATTTGGAGCAAGTATATTACCAAACATAACATAAAATTGGATAAAATATCTGTTTGAAGGCATTGGAGGCACATACAATAATGAAAAACTATCAGATTAGGGCCTAAATAACTCATTGAAGGAGGAAATCAAAATGGAATTAAGTAAATATTTTGCACTAAAAGATTAAAAATGTTATAATACTTGGACACATATAAAGCAATGATGACACAACATAGCCTGACATGAATATATTAGTAACTAAGGGGCAAGACAGAAAATTCGTGATAGAAGAATCTAGCTCAAGAAGTTGTATAAAGTGTGATAAATTCAAAAATCAAATGAACACATGAGAAGAAAAATAATAAATGTAAGTGTGGGAATTAGTGAAATAGACAATGTGTGATGTAGAGGATCAACAAAAGCACATGTTTATTATTTCACTAACCCAATTGGCCTGTGGGATAAATTAATAAAGATAAAGGAGAGAAAATACAAATGATTGATAACATAAAGGAAAAGGTGCCATCCTTGCAAACCCTGAAGCTCTAATGTAATACGAAAATGCAAAGACAGTATTGTTAAGAATTTTATGTCAATAAATTTGAAAAGTTAGATTAAATGGACACATTCATAAGAAAATTGAACTTGCAAAAATGGACAGATAATATAATGGAAAATATAAATATTGCTATCCCTATAAAACCATCCCACAAAAAAAGTTTAGGAATAGATAGCGTTATCTGAGAAATATATCCAACATTCTAAATAAGTGCTTGCTAATCTTCATTTTTATCCAATTCATAAAGTGGAAGACTTAATTATATTTCTATTTATCAGCAAAAAACAGATATTATTTACTGAAATGGGAGAGTTCCCTGAGACCCTGGCAAAATGTGCAAAAGGGGTGTGGCTCGTGTGTTCAGCCACCATGTGCTCAAACCCCTTACAGGAGGGGGAGCATGCAGACAGGCAGGTGCAGGAGCCAGGAAGAGTGCCTTGGGGCTCCAGCCCCACAGTAGCGTCTAGGGGTGGGTGCCTGCGACTCCCAAAGCCGAAGTGGGCATGGCGTGTGTTACAATGTGCTCTTTTAGCTTTGTTGTCTGTAGACAGCTTAAGTGTTAACCAGCTCAGTGGACCCTCTTTCTTTTCAAAAGGACAGAGGGCGAACGTGACAGCTTTCTGTATCCCAAGCTCTTGTCCAGCATCCTGGAAGAATCAGGTCACACATGGACTTGAGGGGTGGTGAATGGGGGGTTTTACTGGGTGTTCTATCCCAAATCTACTGACCCATAATCATAAACTCTAGCCTTAAAGGTTGAGAGAGGGCCAGGCATGGTGGCTCATGCCTGTAATCCCAGCACTTTGGGAGGCCGAGGTGGGTGGATCACAATGTCAAGAGATCGAGACCATCCTGGCCAACATGGTGAAACTCTGTCTACACTAAAAATACAAAATTAGTTGGGCGTGGGGGCGTGCACCTGTAGTCCCAGCTACTCAGGAGGCTGAGGAAGGAGAATCGCTTGAACCTGGTAGGCAGAGGTTGCAGTGAGCTGAGATTGCGCCACTGAACTCCAGCCTGGTGACAGAGAGAGACCTCGTCTCACACAAAAAAAAAGGTTTAGAGAGAAGGACTGAAAAAAAAAAATCTGTGTTTCAACAAGCCCTCCAGGTTATTCTGACACATGTCGATGATTGAGAATTAGTAACATATATCATGAACCCCTGAAAAAAAGACTATTAATTGTTAAGTTATTCATATTTTTATTAATTCATCAACCAAAGGAATGTTAGGAAATGAGTGCTCTTCTTGTCTGTGCATGTGCCACTTTTGGTTGTTGTTTAAAAGAATATCATCATGTATAAATATATAATAGTGCACCTGTAAGAATTTCTTTCAGATGTAATAAAAATTGAAAAAACATCAAAATTTGGAAATGTTGTCATTTCTGTAATACATATGATATTGTTAACATGTACTTACAGATAATTATTTTTGTCAGCTATCTCTAAACTATTCCATGGTTGAAACCAGTAATACTGAGATTTGGAACTCTCTGACAGGAAATTATGATGCCATTATATTCCAGTTAACTTCCAATACTTATGAAACGGTATTTACATATGTAAGTGGTAGAATATAACTATAATATTCTATTGTTAAATAATAAATATGTTTTAAACTAAGCATTTGAAAGACTTCAGGAAAATTTAAATAATGGATTGAACCACGACTATATATCTATATATAGTCATCAGTAAAATACAGCTCAAGGTAGTAATTAATTCTTATTATATCTCACTATTAATTGTATTATTTTTAAATTTATTTACCCTTTACATATGAAATGTGATGCAATGTGAACAAAGTTGTGTGCAAAAGATGATTCAGATATCTTTTTTTCTACTTTTTTTTTTTTTTTTAGACAGATTCTTGCTCTGTTGCCCAAGCTGCAGTGCAATGGCATGATCTTGGCTCACTGCAATCTCCGCCTCCCAGGTTCAAGCAATTCTCCTGCCTCAGCTTTCAAAGTATCTGGGATTACAGGCATGTGTCACCATGCCTCGCTAATTATTGTGTTTTTAGTAGAAATGGGGTTTCAACATGTTGGCCAGGCTGGTCTCGAACTCCTGACTTCAAGCGATCTGCTTGCCTCAATTCCCAAAGTGCTGGGATTACAGGCCTGAGTCACTGCACCTGGCCATAAAGAAAATGTGAAAAGTAAATTAAAGTTACATTACAGAAAATATTAATTGGTTCTCATACATTCCCTATTTAATCTAAGAAGTCATACATCTAACAAATCTCTTTCTAAATATTCAGATAGATTGAGGCTTTTATTTGATATTTAGTCTGCATGCATTCTGTTGAGTATTTTGAATCTCTAGACTATTAGAAATACAAAAATTAATTGTGTATGGTTCATACTTAACACAAGGATATTTAAATTGATTCATTTTTTTCTTATTGCTCATAAAAAAATAGCTAAATGTTCAGTATGGGATGCATTTCCAAAAAGAATCTATATTCTTGAAAATAAGATAGTTTCAGTAACATATGTCCATATTGTCTAAGTAAATGTTTATTAAATTGCTTGAGATAAACATTGAATGCATAATGACTAGGTATTTTGCACCTCGCTGTATTGATAGAGGATTCTAACTGCCAGAACTTAGTCTTCACCCTAAAGCAAAGCCTGTTCACTACCTTGTAAGTTGGCTCCCAATTTCCTTAGCTTTTAGAAGCAGAAATATTGGAAATGCAGTTGTTTGCACATAGCAGCAAGTTATTTACAGAGTAGCTACTGAAAGAGATCATCTCAGAGCTTTGTTAGATACACATGAAGAGACAATCAGGGATCTCCATCTATAAAGTAAAAGTACAACAGGATAATTCGCAAAGTATGCAATAAAATGAATTAGTAGATGAATGGGGAAAAGAATAACCCAGGAAAAATGAATTGCTCTTGGAAATTAAAAATATTGCTGAAATAAAAAAAATAAAAGGACTTTAAAATAGACCTTTAGAAACCTTAAATAACATTGAGTCAAACTGACATACCTAAAAAACAAAGAGCTACTGCTAGGGCACACAACAGTCAATTAATTAGAACCACAGAAAGACAAAAATTGAGTATATGCAAGAAAAAAAAAGAACCTTTGATCCTGAATTGCTCATTTAGTGGAGTTGCCAAATATCAAGAAGAAAGAAGGAAAATTTACATGAAACCTCTTTCTATTGAAATATCGTAATACAAAATTAAAGAGAAGATGATAATTATTAGGCTGAGTGATTATTCATAACCAAGAAGGGAAACAAAATAAAACAAGCCTTAAAAATCCAAGATTGGATGCTAGCAGGAAGTACAGAAAGATAATAATAAATCTATCAGTTTAGAGATTTTTATATACAAAATTTATACCAAATCTATACAAGGCAAATATATTCTTAGATATGAGACACTCCAAATGCATTTTATTTACATTTTAAAAACAGTTGATTTTAAGAATATAACTTAGAAATATGCGCAAAGCAAAAAAAAAAAATTGGAAAGAAGGCACAGAGAAATTGTAGAATTAACTCATGAGATTTACGGTAACATATCCCACCATGACAGCCTTGCACAAAATTTAGAATGGAAAGTCAGCAGGCTTCCAGCAATGTCATCAGCAATAATATTGGTAATAATCGAATAGGAACTAATCCAGAAGATATATAGCAATGAAGCCTTCTTCTTCTTCTCTAACCTAAGATAAGCAAAAAGAAATTATAGCTACACTACGAACAACACATGTGCATGAGAAATTCTTACTTCAAATTTGAAGATAACTACTGTGGTAGAAATTGGATCCATTTATGAAACACATGAAAAGAATATCCATTTAACAATATGTAATTTAACAAAGTAGATAATATCTGCTTTGTGTCATTGAAAGATATAATAAAATTGGATCAATGCCATGCCACCATCTGATTCTACTGGTTGAGCTCCAGAAGGCCCTTGGTTTGTTTTTTTGTTTGTTTGTTTATTTGCTTTTAACTTTAGGTTATGCTGAAAGTATATCCTCAGCTAGAAATATTTTTATATACATTGCTATACAGTAGTGAGTCCCTCTCCTGGAGTCCTTCCCATGGTATGTTTATTGCAGTACTGACTTATCCAAGAACACCGCCTTGTAATGTGGTGTAAGAATAGATAATTTCCACACTTTGCGGCTCCTTTGCATATAAGTTACTTGACAAATAATGCTTTATTATATGTGTATACATGATATTGTATTTATATACTGAACAATACAGATTTTAACTCCATTATTTTGATTCAACTTACGGAAAAATGCAGAAGAATTTATTATGGGTACATACAAAATGGCGGTATTTTAACCTCTACCATGTAAAAGGAAAAAAAAATGTAAGGCTTTATAATGTTGGAGGTGGAAGTTGAAAGAGAAGTTAAGATAATTCTAAAGGCACCAATATCCATATTGTACACTTTGAGTATCCCATGAGTTAATGCCTTAAGCATAGTGAGCTAGGGATAGGAATGTATATAATTTCAAGGCAAAAGTTAGAATAACAGAAAAATTAACTTACTCTCATGGGACTTGAAAGCAAGGGAAATTGAAGTAAATATGCTGATGTGTATGTTTCTTTTCATACCATGCATATTACAGTCCCTTTTTCTCTGACCTAGGAGTTTCATGTCTTCTGCCAGCATCCATGAATCTGTAGCTGGCTAATGCATTAGTTTCCAAGTCGGGTAACATCTCATTTTCTTCACGATTTTTAGCATAGCTGACAAACATGTTTATTTTTATTAATTAAATTTTTAAGAAATTCAGAAACTGGTAGCAGGACATTTTGCAGATATTCAAAACAATTTGGAAAATACTGGAATTGTTATCTGTTCTTTTTGTCCAGTGAATTTATCTTATATAGGGATGAGACTCTAGAGGTTGTGGGATGCAATATTTCTGGCCACAAGAAATGAGACATTAATGTAGTCATTTACATAGAACAGGATAAATAGCAAAAGAGAAGGTCTAAGAACTATGACATAAAATGATTTTACCCAGCGTTGCCAAATAACTTGAAGAGAAAAGAGAAATATAAAATCCCTGTATTCTCATCTGAAAGTACAGACTACAAATCAAGGATTTTCTGATTACACACTAACAAATATGTACAGGTGAAGAGAAGTATTTCCAAAGTTAGATCACAGTAGTATTTTCTTTCATTAAAAATAAGAAGAAAATTTTGGCAAAATGTCAAAATCACTCTACAAAAACTAAGTGATAAAGTACCTCTGGTTTATTTATCTCTAAATTATATTTATTCTTGAAATATAAAGAAAAAAATGACTTCTAAACTTTTCAGTATAGGGCCATACCATCATAATTTGGAGGTGAATGATGAAATGACCCAAGAAAATTATTGCAATTAAATAGCACAGTAAATTCATAAAGATATTCATATATGAGTAATTAAAATATCTAAATTTAATTAAATAATACATTATCTAGAAACATACTAAAAATTATCATCTAAATATTATACCTAGTTTTTTAACTTAAGTGACATTTTCTCAACTCTCTTTTTTAAAATCATAATGTTGAAATAAACAGTACTATGATATTAAGAGAATTAATTAACAATTCCTCTATTGATTGATTAACAAGCATATTTTCCCAACCATTTCTTATATTTATGAACAAATCCCTAAAATATTTTCAGGACCAAAGATACATCTTCCAATGGCATGAGTATTTTTTAAATAACTCATCAAATATTATCAATTTATTTTCTACATTATTATACAATTTTATAGTACCAGCAGCACACATTAAGTAAATGTTACTTACATAGGGTAGAAAATGGTGACGCCTGGTGGTGCTCCATAGCCATTAGAGTCAGACAGATTTTTTTGCCATCCTGACCTCATTACATATGAATTCTGCTGTGTTAAGCTAAATAGCTAGCTGCTGGAATCTCATCTTATTTGTAAAATGGGGGTTAATAATATCCATGGCGCAGAGTGACTCTATAAAGGATGTAACTCATGTAATTTGCATTCACGATTCCCTGAATAACAACATGCTTATTTGTTATCACCTAAAATTATGGTTTGAGCATGTATTAGATTGATTTATTACATGCAAGAAAGTCTTTTGTCAACTACCTTTTAATGGTCTTTTATATATTTTAAATGACCAGTGTTTTATTAATTTGCAAAAATTCCTTCTATGATCAATATTTTAAATTTCTGTTGTTATTATTAACAAATATTTAAACTTTCTGCTTTTTAGTTTTATTTTATTGCTTTCAGATTTAGAGCTATAACTCTACCTTGGTAACTGTGGGGATTGGTTCCAGGATACCCTGTGGATACCCAAATCCATGGATACTCAAGTCCTCAATATAAAATGGCATAGAAATTGCATATAACCTATGTACAACCTCCCATATACTTAGATTACCTATAATACTTAATACAATGTAAATGTCATGTAAATTGTTGTTACGCTGTATTGTTTGAAGAATAACAAGAAAAAATTTGCTACACATGTTCAGTACAGATGAAGCAATCTAATTCTTTCCCCCCAAATATTTTCAATCTGCAGTTGTTTAAAATCATGTCTGTGGAACCTAGGGATACAGAGAGCTTACTATATTTGCTTCAGGAGACCTGAAGTATTAATTTTGCACTTTTAAAGTTATTCTCTGATTATTTTTATACTTTTCTTGAACCATCTTGGATTTATTATAACTTATGGGGTAAATATATTCTAATTTTATCTCTTTCACTTTTTTCTTCTGAAATTTATGATTAATTATTCTGAAGCAATTATGGATTATTTTCCTTTTCCTCAACTTTCCCTTATTTTATTACCTAAGAATGATAAATACAATTATAAAGAACAACTTTCAAGTACCTAAAGATAACCTTTGAAAATATTCTTTGTTATTCTCTCTGGATTTGTTTATCTATTCATTCTGTTTTCTTCAGATAAATATATAGGAATTATAGTAAACCATAATATGAACTTACAATTTTTTCACCATACTTAAACCTTTGGGAAAATATAAACAGCTGAGTTGTCTTTTGATATTACAAAGCGATAAATTACAAACTTGCCCCCTCTTTTTTATGAAAATCATCCCCTCACAACATGAAGAAAAAGTAGTATTGTTGCAAACTATATCTACATATGTCGTCATAAACTCAAGCAAGAAATTCTAAGCTCAAATAGAAGATCTCAGAGACAACAAAAGAGATGAGAGGAAACATACAATCAATAAAGAAGGAAAAAGTCATAGGCAATTAAGAAATTAATAATAATGTTGGAAGCAGCAAAAGGAAGAACATGTACCACTCTAGTACACTGAATGAGATTTGCCAACATACTAGTATGGCATATTTGCAATAGAGGAAAATTAACACATATTTAAAAATGATTGGAGACAACATTAGCTCTATGATGTCCTTCTATACTGCCACAATGGTAATGTATCCACTTAAACTTACAAAATCTTCTGGGATCAGTCTTGTAATCAACCTATTCATCCAAATTAGTATATATAGCCCATGTTATTATTTTTATGCTATTTATTTAATTATTTTGAAAGGAAAAGCATTCAGGTGTTATATGAGTCAGAAGTTTCTCAGCACTAAATTATTAGTGGGCAGAAATCAGCTTCCCAATCACACTGGTATTTCAGAAAAATTTAATTCTTTGCTACACTTATAAGGCTATTTATATGATGTACAGTTATAAATATTTAATCCCAGTTTCTTTAAACTTTTAACTATATGCAATAAAAATAATTACTAAGCTTCACTTCCCCTACCTATCTCACTCTTATTTCCTGCCTTCGTATATTTTAGATATTGGAATCAGAACAAAAGGAGGTCAAAAGTGTAGCCATGAAGAAAAAAAGAAAATAAATTGAAGACTAAAAAAATATAATTTTAAAGAGACAATGAAAATGGAAGCTTGGATACTACAGTAGAAAGTACTCATAGTATTAATGGAAAGTTGATATAGCATGACCAACCTTGAAGCATGGCATTGCCAAGTTAATGCATATAATAATAACTTCAACAATTATAGACATCCTACTAATACTTTTTTAACCTACAAAGTAGATAAAACTAATGCTGACGGCATAATTTTTATAGCATTATTGTGTTTTGCTATGACTGTAGTCCCAAGAATAGGGCCAGTTGCATATTAGAAATGCCACAAATATTTGTGCAATGAGAGAAGGAAAGAAGGAAGGCAGACAGGCAGGAAGGCAGCCTATAAAACAGGGATCAATATCCACTGGGTCTCTAATGAAATAAAAATGGATTCATAAAATTTGTATGGATGCTACCACTGAATTTGAAAGACAAATTGATTATTTCTGAACATGTAATAACTCAGGGAATAGAATTCCCATGAAATTGTTCTAAGAAAACCATTAGAGAATACATTTTGGTCAACCAAGTGATCAGTAAAAAACCTAAAACATGAGTGTTTGCAGAAAGTATTGAATTATTTAAATAAAGAATTACAAGTTAAAATCATTCATTTATATGGTTACAGAAGCATTTGGTGTTATAGAAGGCACATATAAGAGAATTAGAATCATCAAAACTTGAGAAAACAATGAGATAATACTTTAAAAATAATGTAGATAATAAATTTGGGAATGGGAGGAAGTAAAAATATGAAGGATAGTGTAAATATGATAAATTTTCCTATCTTTAATTGTCATATGGAAAGGGAATTTCAAATGTTATTTAAAGATAATTTTAATGATGGTGTTCTAAAATATTTAAAATGTAAAGAAAAATTGAAAAATTTATGTAATATTTTAAAAATAAATAAAATTAAAATAGCATAATGTGCTCTGGAGTACTGAGGGTATTGTTGTTGTTTCGTTGTTGTTGCTGTTGTTAAAAACAGCCTCTTGTTTTGTTGCCTGGACTAGCGTGCAGTGGTTTGAGCATCGCTCCCTGCAGCCTAGACTTCCTGGGCTCAAGTGATCCTCTCACCTCAGCCTCCTGAGTATCTGAGACCACAGGTGTGAGTCACCACATCTGGCTAATACTGAATATTGAGTGATAGATTTGATAAGTCCTATTTGTTTGTATTAGCTTGTATCATTTTATTTTATGAATATGTTATAAAATGAGGTGAAGGCCACCATAACGACCACAGCATGGCCATTTCCTCATCTTTCCAAGCTTATCTAATTTCTGAGAGGAATGTCAACACTTACTGAAAATAGATTTCACAATTGATTTGATATTCATGTACCTATAAAATATCACATTGTTGTATGTATCTTTCATATTTAATGCCATACTGTACCTATTCTTTTGCAGCTACATTGTGTATCTTCGAAATATTATTTTTCTTTATTGATACATACAGACTTATGTAAATACATTTAACCTATGTAAAATATTTTGCTATATGAACAAAACACAGTTTATTGTCCACTCACCTATCAATGAAAATTTAGGTTATTTCAATTTATGACTATTATAAATAATTGTATACAAAACAGATAAAAAACAGTTTTAAAAAAACCTAATTGCTGAGCTAAAAAGGAAGGGAGAGCTATTTTTAACTACGGAAATCAAAGAGGGAGCGGAAATCCTGAGCAGCATGCTCATAAGCTAATGCTTCAGGGAATGAAGGTTATAGGACAATTATATAGAGCCCTTACTGAGTAGTGTCTGTGCTTTTAATGCCTCAGAGGAAAGCCGACATTGCCTTGGGCTGCACAGGCAGAGAGCTACAACTGAGAGCATGACAAATGTTGGGTTTGCTCTCCTCAGTGAAAGAGGAATAGAAAAACAGAAAAAATGTGCCCACAAACCCAAACAAGCAAAGGTTGACCTTTGTTCTTGTTTTCTTTCAGTAAGCAAGATTCAAAGCTGGTTACATATTTGTAATGAATCTAAAATTATGCTACAACTGGGATGTGGGGTTCTACTTGCCCAGAAATAAATGTAAATAATGGTCGGGACTGGTGAAATCCCAGGAGAACCTGCAGAAGCTCAGCAGACACTCTCTGCACAGTGTTTGTAGAATGTATTACATGCAATCCAACCACAGGATTGGGTGGGAGTTGGGTAGCCAGGGTGTTGAGGCAGTAGCACAACACTCCCTGAGGATGAAGTCATAGTGAAAACTTACAAACATTCAAACAATACAAAAAAGACATTCACATGAGGAATGGGCAGGAGAAACACAATACGATGAAGATCACTAAAACCTTCAGAAAAAAAATAGCTAAATGTTGCATTTCTGAATATAAAAACAGAAAGTATACTTTAAATAATGTGAGAAACAAAAATTGAATTAAATACATTTAAAAATGTATAAGAAATTCTTAAAAATCAGTAATCGGTGATGAAAATAATTAAATCGAATTTAAAAGAGAAGGAAAGTATCTTTGAAATTGAAACTCTTGGAGCGGAAAGAGTGAACTGGAAGATCTTAGGAAATATATCAGAAAACTTCTGCACATATGGATAAAGAAATATAAAAGAAATTAAAGTTTAAGAAGAAAAAAGTTTAAGAAATATAGAAGGCAGAATGAGAATACTCAAATTCCATATGATATTGAAATAACTGAAAAATCCTGAAGAGAAAATCACTGGAGAGATAATAGTAAAACATAACGAAGGCTGAGAAATTTCCAGAATTCACGAAAGATGTGATGCACCAGGTTAAAAATAGTACGCTCAAGTTGGAGCATAAATAACAAAGATACATTCATAGCTATATATCACACTGAAACTGTAGAAGAAAAGTGAAAGTATAGGAGTATAGGGAAAGAAAATCACAAAACCAAGCAGAAAAAAAATGACCTAAGTTAATTGAGTGAGGCACAACCAAAGCACCATACTGATGGCAAATTCTTCATCAGCACCTATAAGCAAAATGAAGCAATAATATTGTCAAATTGCTGGGATAAAATATTTGTAAACCCTAGAATTATTAATACAAGTTCTCTATTAGAAGTTAAGAGCAAAATGAATTCATTATTGCATATAACTTAAAGCTGTAATATTATATTTTTTAATTTAAAAGTTAGCAAGGAGATTTTTTCTTATCTAGTTACATAATATGTTGAAATTTTCATTTCATTGTGATTAGGAACTATAAGCACTACACATTCTACTGCATAATATTATCAATATTAGTGTCATCAGTTTATAAGAAAATTTAATTTTTAGTGAAGTACCAAAAACAAACATGGTAGATTGAATTTATTTATACACATACACAAACTCATATGCATACACACATCTATGATACCAAAGCAACAGAACATATTATTCAGATTAATTATATTCTTATTTTCTTTGGTCTGTTTTATCCATGAAAATCTAAGAGAAGTGGATGAGCTGTATAAATACATCTTTTTTGTGTGTTAATATTCTGCATATGGGAATCAATGTTGCCAGATATATATACTCACAAACATTCATTCTTTGGTATTAATTTTATGACTATTTCCAATTTTTTACATCTATTAAGTGGAAAATGTGCATCAATCTTAAAAATGTATGTCATTGTTACATAATTTTATATCAAACAATTTTCAAATATTTAAGCTATTTTGTTTTCTTGGTAATTACCACATACTTCAAAACCACTTGTTTATACCACTAGTTCCTGACTTCTTTTTCAGTCTTAGACATTGTCCATTGAATTTTACTATGGCAGATTGATATTCAACTTTCTGATACTATCCCTCCCAGCCATACATGCAATTACCTTTCCAAAACTTATTTTTAGCTTATGTTTGTTTACTACATTTTTAGTGTTTATAAAATCATTAAAATATAAATGTTATTCAGAGATGAATAATCTGTTTACATTTTTAGTGGGTTTTTGTATATATCATTGTGGAATTGAATAGTTGCCTCGTTTTTTGTTTTTGTTGCTTTTTTTTTTTTTTTCTCCCCAAGACTAAGTTTCGCTCTTGTCACCCAGGCTGGAGTGCAATGGCACGATCTCGGCTCACTGCACCTCCTGCCAGGTTCAAGCAATTCTCCTGTCTCAGCCTCCCTAGTAGCTGAGATTACAGGCGCCTGAGACCATGCCCAGCTAATTTTCGTGTTTTTTAGTAGAGACGGAAATTCACCATGTTGGCAAGGCTGGTCCTGAACTCCTGACCTCAGGTGATCCACTCTCCTCGGCCTCCCAAAGTGCTGAGATTACAGGTGTGAGCCATAGCACCTGGCTGCCTCATTTTTTTTTTATTAATTACTTTTATATGCATCTATCACTTCTCTATCCCTAAATTTTCCAACAGGAGTGTAGACTTTTAAGTGTCCTGGTTTGTTTGTTCGGTTGTTTGCTTGAGAGTGAAGTACTTTTTGGTTAGACGCTCTGAGGGTATTGATGGGTTTGTTCAGTAAGGAAATTCCCTGAAATAAAGTAGACTTGACTATTTTACTGGGAAAGCCTTCAAATGCCAGAATGTGGAGTTCTTTAGTCAGGTTGGAAAAGTAGCAGGTGCTTGACACTGTGGTGGAGAGACATATGGGGCACCAGTCTAATCCTTTTTTTTCCAGCCTTACTTTGAAAACAACTTTAGATGTCTGGCCCTCTCAATTCTTGAGCTCTCAGTTCCTTACTCTTGCTTTAGCATACAGACTGTTTGCTCCAATTTCTCTGGATTTCTGAAATATAATATTTCATATCCTTTCCGCTTTCCAATTTTAAAATATGTATCATGTTTTGTCAACATTTTTTTTGTTTTTGTAGGTGCTACCTATTAAATTTTTTAATTTTCATATTATTGCCATAGCAAGATTGAACGGGGCACATAGTTGTAGCCCAACTACCATATTTAACAAAAAAAGCAATATTTATCCAGATAGAATTTTCCTCTTATTTACTTTTAAATTATTAATTCAACCTTGTCTAGTATCAACTTCGTGTCCTTAATTTCTTTTGGTTCACTATATACCTGATATTCAGTATGTATTCCTTGCAAAAAGAAAAATACGTAATTGGATTTTTTTAATCCATTTTGAGATTTTTTGTGTCATAACAAAAGGGTTTAAGCCATTTATATTAATTGTGGTACCCATAATTTTCCAGTTGTCTCTATTAAGTTTTCTTTACTGTAATAATGTCAGCCTATTATGTCTTTATTTTACTCCTTTTACTTTATATGTGAGCTATGTTTCTTACTGTTACCTTCTATTTTATATATGTGGATATATTACATATGAATATAGAGTATACCTATATCTCTATGTACATGCATGCATATATAACATTTTACTTTGATTTTAAAGGCCTAATGGACATATATTTCTTAAAGTCCAGGGTATAGCAAAGTGTTTTATAATGACTTACTACAGATTATAAATTTATGATACATTTCCCTTTCTATTTTCTTCATCTATATCCAATTGTGAAAATAAAGTGCAGTTACTTTTTTGTATGTGTTTTTTTAATCTCTTTTGTGACAGAAACGTTTCCTCCAAAGTATATGTGTTAAATAAATCAATTTCTATTTAATCATATGAATACTTTTACAAACCTTACTTTCCTGTTTTTGGTTTAAGAAACAGCCAGGATTCAAAAAATAAATATAAATGTTCATTGCTTATTTTCTATAACACAAAATCCCTGATTTTTAGCTAACATTAATAATTTATTTTACCTGTAGATTTGTTCATGTAGTATTGCAAGGGGTACTTTTTAGGAACACTTCAATAGAGAACATCATTTTGAATATTAAGTATCTTAGGATATTGCTCAGTTTTCTTTAGTTGTCAAAAACAAGATGATTCTGCTTTGTTATTCACTGTACCAGAGAAGTTGAAAGGAAAGATAGCTATGTTATTTAGATAGAATGTTCCCTCTTTATTCCTTTGACATTTTTCTGATTTATTTTTTAATTACATTTCAAGAGTTTATATTACTAAGGCTAGATTCAAGTCTCCTCTCCCTCATTTTAAATTTGTCAAGACATCTATGAGCTCACTCAACATACATACACAAACCTTTCTTCCAATCAGGGAAATATACCTCTATTGCTTCTTTTATGACTGCTTCAATTTAGAATATGTTGTACATTTTTTCAATAACTAAATGATTTCTACACTGAATTACTATCTTTTTTCTCTCAGATATCTATGATTATTAATCTTCCCTTTGTTTTCATGTTTGCCCTGAACATTAATTACTTATGTCTATAGAGATTAGAGTGAAGTCTATGTGTAATTCATTTTCTCTAATACGTATTTTGATTTTGCTGTATTTTCTTTTACTTTTCAAAATTGTTTTTATTCTATTCATGTTTCTACATAAGATGTTATTTTCATTTTTTTCTCTCAATATAACACTTTCTTATTTAGTGGAGTTTATATATTCTTGCCTGATATTGAAGAGAGTTTTTGAAAGTGTTAAAAATTGTTTAGCGCTTATGAAGTTATTTTTCCTTTATAAAAAGGTAGTTTCTTTTGTTAGCTATATTTAATAATAATGTCTTTTTTTTTCTCTCATGACTTCTAATGAAAGAAGAGGATTTAAATTCTAAAATCAGGATGATGAACATATGATATCAACATATCATCCCCAAAAGGTTACTTGGGACCCTTTGTAATATCTTCCTTCCACGTTATCAACCCTGACTCAACAAATAGCTAATCTGCTTTTCATCTCTGTAGATTAGTTTGCATTTTCTAAAATTTTACATAAATAAAATCATACAGTTTGTATTTATTTTTCATCTGAATTTTTAACTCAGGTTACTTTTTAAGCAACACCTGTGTTGTTGCATGTAATAATAGTGCATTTATTTTACAGTTGAGTATAATTCCATTATATGGCTATGAGAAGTCTAATTTCATGCTTTATGTTCAAGTATATGATTCATTTTAATTTAAATTTTGTATGTGGTACAAGATATATATAAAAGGCCATGTTTTGCCTATGAATATCCCATTTGTCTAGCACCATTTGTTGAAAAAAACAATCCTCTCTCCACTAAATTTTCTGTATACCTTAGATAAAAATCAATTGACCATATTTGTGGGAGTCTTTTTCCAGACTTTCTATTCTATATATTGACATTTTTGCCTTTATACTAATATGACACGTCTTATTTTCTGCAACTTTAAAATGGACTTTTTAAATAAAGTTTCTTACCTTTTATAGACTAATATATTTTTAATTTAATCAAGCTAGAATTTATGTAATCTTCCTCTGTATATATTACTTTCCTGGAAAAGCATCTACTTCACCATGACTTTCACACATTTCAACCTAAAATCTATGAAAAATGTTAAGGTCCTTGCTAAATTTGGCTAGAGCCAGATTTTCCAACATAATTATAAATATATCTGTTTTATTTATTTAATTTTCCTTGAATAACAAGTAAGATTTTTTTGGTATAATATTTGCTGACTTTTGCTATATTTTTCAGTTTGGTAGGTTTTGTTGTTTTTATCACTTTTATTACTGGATATCATTACATTCTAATTTTTACATTACATTACATTATTACATAATTACATTATTACATTCAATAAACTTTATATTATTTTTATAATTTCTTGAATTGAGTATAAATAATTTTTTTTGAGATGGAATATTGCTCCGTTGCCCTGGCTGTAGTGCAGTGGCGTGATCTCGGCTCACTGCAACCTCAGCCTCCCGGGTTCAAGCAATTCTCCTGCCTCAGCCTCCCAAGTAGCTGGGATTGCAGGTGTGCACTACCATGCCCAGCTAATTTTTGTATTTTTAGTAGAGACGGAGTTTCTCCCTCTTGGTTAGGGTGGTCTTGAACTCCTGACCTCATGATCCACCCACCTTGGCCTCCCAAAGTGCTGGTATATTTTTCTTATTACAAAATGAGATGTTTAAATTTTTACTCTAAGTGGAATATTAGCCTTTTTCTAAACAGTTGACATAAGGACCAAATAGGAACATGGTTTATTCTCTGATTATGGAGGAACTGCTTGGCCAAGTCTCTCTTTGTTGTTTCTGCTTTGTTCTAGTCTCCATGTCACATACCAGATGTGGATATGACAGATTTCTTGTAGCTGCTTGTCTAGATTTCACAGTAAGGAACTCATCATATTAGGAACATACCAAGTTATGGAAAACACTATTGATAGGGATAGGAGGCAGAGAAATTCTAAGCAAAAAAGATAGGCCCCTGGAGAAGCCTCACCCTCAACCTGAAAAGCTTGAGACCACAGCCCAAAGTGAAACCTTACATACCTGTTTTCCCACTCCAATGCTGCCTTTTCCAAAACTACCCATGGCCTGCCCTGTTCCCCATACTGTAACTATAGAAACCCCAGACTCAGTCAGCAGAGAGGAGAAGCAGCTGGATGTTAGAGACTACACTGGACATCAGAGAGAAGCAGCTTGACTTCAGAGGGATGGCTTGACAGCATAACTTGAGAGAAGAATCCGGCTTGAGATGATTGAACTTCATGGGAAGATTACCTTCCCACCCTGGCCTTTTTAGCTCCCCTTCCCACTGAGAGCCACTTTCATCTGCAATAAAATCTCCCACATTTACCATCCTTTGATTTGTTCATGTGACCTCATTTCTCCTGGACATAGAACAAGAGCTTGGGAGCCACGAGTGCAAAAACAAGAGGGCCCATTTAACTGTTAACACTTAAGCTGTCCATGGATGGCAGAGCTAAAAGAGCACTGTAACACACCCTCTGGGGGTTCAGGGGTCACGGGAACCACCCCAACCCCAGCCCCGCCAAGGCACTGCTGCAGGGCCTGCACAGAGTTTTCTTTTGCTCGTGCCCAGAAGAATTCGCCCTGGCTCCTGCACCTGCTCACCTATGTGCTTCCTCCCGAGAGGCATAGAACACAGCAGGTCCCAGTGAGTGGAGTTTGCCCCTGCCAGCGCCCAAGTGGCCGGTTAGTTTCAGGGTTCATGCACTCCAGTTCCCACCTTGTTCACTCTATTCTCCCATCGGGAGTTTAAAGCTGTGGGCTGGGTGAACGAGGCACCCTTGTTGAGAGTCCCATGAAGCGGTTAGGGAAATATCCTGCTTTATTATCACTGTGATTCTTTTTTATCTGTTTTGGCCTGGCGTGTCATTGAGCCTCTCAGCCTCGTGGTCCCTAGATTATTTCAATAAGTTTTCTCTTCTGTACTTTGGCCCATTTAGTTTCTAGGCTTTCTTTCTGGAATTAAGAAAATGCTTTTTATGCCTAAATAAGATTTGTTCAATCTGTTTTCTTTATTTGGACATAATAGCCTTTTGTCTGAAGGGTTTTTTGAAAGAATCTTCAATGTGTTCATATATAGTTTCTAAACTTTAATGTGTTGCTTATGGAAAATGAATGTCACTCTTTTATATAGAGCATCATTAATATAGATTTTTTTCTTGCTTTTATATTATTTGGTGATTTCAGTCAGTATCTTTCTATTTTGTTTTTAATTTACCAAGATCCTGATCTTTCAATAGTTAAGTAGCAAAATGTGTTTGCAGCCCTTCCTCATTTTGAACTGCTTTTTTTGTTTGTTTGTTTTACAACAAAGAGGAGGTAAGCTGGCTTTTCATACCATTCAATTCTTACATATAATTATTTAATATGCTGTTCATTTAATATTTTGTGTGAAATGTTTTTAAGGTTCTAAGAAGAATTATATGAACAATTTTTGATGAATTAGAAAAGAATTAACATCACTGCCACATTTAGGCTTCTTGCAAGGGATCAATATGTTATCCCACTTAGCATCTTCCATTTTGTCTCAGTCAAGTTTTGTAACTTGCATAATATAGGTTGATAATTATTTATTTTTACATTATTTTTAGACAATGTATTTTGTTGTTGTTAATTATTTTTCCAGTTGCTCATGATAAACTTTTTAAATATATAATTCTTTAGAGAATCTAAAATTCAAGAGAAAAATAAAACTGAATTTTAAAAAATCAAGAGACACTTTTATCATTTCTTACATCATTTTCTTAGAATGGTATTATTGCAATTGAAAGTTTTTGCCACTGCTCAAACTAAACACTTATGTTCAGAAATTCTTACAATGCCAAAAATTAACATTATTAAAAATACATTGTATTGATCTACAGTAAATATCCTAAGACATATGCAAGGAAATATCAATTCCTCATAGTTTAAATTTAAAACTTGAGCAGTGGCAAATGTCCTGTAAGAAGTGATCTAGGATCTTAGTCATATGGAGCATTTATGAACAAATATATTTTGGCAGAAGAGAAAATATAGAGCTTTCCATATAGTTTCAGTGATCAAATAGAATATAGGTGAATACAAGGAAACTTACATGAAAGACTATTTTGAATTACTATTATATAAATATTAATTGTAATACATGGAATAGGAAAGATTTTTATAGTGTTTTAAAAAAAGTAATTTAAAAAGAATAATTGGTTGCCATGAACGGAAATCCCCAAACAGAAAGTGTTCAACTGAGCCAGTTGTTATCATATCACTGATTTCTTCTTTCTCAAAGTTTATTTATTCTTATACAACTGAAATTTTGCAAGGGACATAATAGTCCTTTTATGAAACCTCTAAATGCTCAATGGATTTATTCTGTGAAACTACAGGGTAAGATTAGGAACCATTTTGTAGTTATTTAAATTCATTATTAAGTTTAAAAACAGGAAAGAACACAATTTTAAAATGATTAAGTCAGCAATGAAATTCTAGATACCTTGGAAAACACAAAAACAAAATTGAGATTCACAAGTTATAATGTTATTGAAGTAAATTCAGGTTGCGCTATCTAGTTATATAAGCTACCATTCTGAAATATTTATTATGTACAAAACATTATAATAATCATTTTATGGACACTACTTCCTTTATCCCACACAACAACCCAATGTGACAGGTACTATTATCCCAAATTTACACAGAGGGTAACTGGGACTTAGAGTTATTAAATAACTTGCCCAAATCCATAGTTCATGCTTGGTAGAGCCAAGATTTGAACCAAGTTGAGTTTGAATCTAAAGTTCTCATGCATAAGCATCAGGCCTTATGTGAAACAGGAAGTCTGTACAACTAATCAGATGGCTCTGATACACCAAGCCTATTGTACAAAGGAAACATCGATGTAGCAAACCAAACCCCATGAGTTAGGATACCAGTTTTAGAGGAGAAGAGAATAATTTCAGTTTAAGATACAGTGAGGCTGAAAAACACATGTGGAAATTTTCAGGGAGTTCTCAAAACCAGGGCCAGTGGCACAGTAAATTAAAGTAGCCTATGAAAAATATTTTCTACTATGCAAGGCAGAAAAAGGATTAAATTCAACAGAATAGGAAGTAACAGAGCAAAGTTTAGGTCACCATATCCAAGGCAAGGGTAAAGTCGCCATATCCAAGGCAAGAAATGTCAACTGCATTTCCCAATTATGTTCAGTTTAGATACACATAATAACTCCATTAGGAAAACAAGCAACAAGATGGTAAATCACTAAGGTTCTTACTTTTTTTAATCTACTCAGTCTTAAAGAGTATTTTACACATGAAAATTGCTCTGTATATGCCAGTTAAGTTACTTATTATTCCCATTTTATAGCTGAGAAAACCGAGGCTTTCTGGAGTTCACTTAACTATGAATGACAGGAGGCAGAATTCAGACACAGGAGTTCAGCATTGAAGTCCAGGATTTTACATTTCAGCTGGCTGACAAATTTCTAAGCCACCATATATTCCCAAAAGCCTTAGGCTTCTGACCTAGTCTCCTCCCTATCTCATGTGACTTACATTTGCTCTTTTGTCAAATGGCATCAATTCAATAAATTAAAGAAAACAGATGGAGAAGCAGCACATCAACCCAGCAGTACACAATCCACTAAAGTAATTAAGCAATTACTTGCAGGAACACATTCCTCATTCAAATATAATAATGTGTAGCATTATCAACATTTTTCTTACTGAGGATTAAGAGCATTAAGAAAATTAAGCATCATTAAAAGGTTTGTCATGAAATTACATAGTAAATTATTAAAGTTAAACCGATTTTTGATTCATCAACGTGTTTTGTTCTTTTATTTAGTGAGGATCAATTTAGTGAAGGGGAAAATAGAGAGAGGAGAGAGAGAAGACAGAAAATCAAAGAGACTGGCATAGTCTTATCATGCCAAAGGAGATTAGTGGTGAATTTCCATCCGGGTGCTGTAAAAACCTTACTTAAAGGCCTCTTCTCAATAAATTATCTTGCAACATAAACTGAGAAGGAAAAGAAAAGTATTGAGAGACTCCTCTGTGAAACCTGTGCTGGCACATAAATTCCTTTTTAGTATTCTCCAAAGCTAGCCAGCAGCTAGCTAGCAACTGAAGTCAATCTATCACACACACACACACACACACACACACACACACACACACACACATCATGGTATGTCTCTGCATTGCATGAGAAAGGACAGAAAAAATGAGAAAGATGAGTTATTGACAGTTCAGCAGCACAGCAGGGTACAGAAAGCTCTCACTTGCCTCTGTCAGACCTAACGGTCTTTAATCTCTGGGCATCAAACCACCGGAATGTGAAACTGACCCTGACTTCTGTTTTCTTTAACATCAGGGTAATTTCCAAGCAGTACAGAAAATAGTTACAACATTTACACAGGTTCATAAAATAAGCTGATAAATTTTCAGGCCAAACAGATTATGAACACTTTTAACAATTTACAATGTTCCTTTAGCATACATCCTATCACACAGGCTGTACCTTTTGTTTCATGGGGATGTGGGGAGATAAAGATAATCAATTTTTTGAAAAACTGCTTTGGCCCTGGAACCTATGATATTAAGAAAGTGTGGTAGTCTTGTAATGAGAAAGTACTTGTGTAAGTTTGAGATTATGTGACCAAACAATATTACTGTAAATTTCAGTAATATAGGAAGAAGTTTAAGAAAAGTCACATATAGCTGTTAACATGATAGGATATTCGGCAAGAAGTCACATATGTTAATATAGTTCTGTATAATACAGTTCTGAAACATACTTACACATTGTATTTCTCTAATAGATAGAATACTGAAAACAAACTTTTGGAAAACAAAATCAGAGTATAGACAGGTAAAGAAAGGAAGAATATCAATGTTCAGAAACTGTGTGTTGTATAATTAATTTGTGAAAAATGAGAAGTAAAGAGAAAAATTTTTTTCCTTGTAAGCATTATCTCTTAAGCCGTCTGTTTTGATAAAGACATCACTTGACAGTTTAATCCTGTGTAAGCGCCTTTTGATCAAGTGTATTTTTCCCAAGTGTAAGAATCTGAAGTTAAAGGCGGTGCCTCAACTCAGGGTCCTAAATATTGTGCCGTGGATTGTCAGCATAAGAATCATTACAGAGCTCTATAAAAATGCATATATATGCATTATATATATAAATTTTTTCTAGTCCTTTTTCAGGGATTTAGTAAGTTTGGTGTGAGACCCAGAAATTATTATTTCTGATAGTCCCCAAGTGAATGCAGGAAGTCCCAAACTTAAGACCATAGAGTTTGGGAAACCACTGTCCATGGTTAAAGTAATAGCTCTGTTTGAAGAGAAAGAAAAGTACAAAGGATGCTCACGAAAAGTATAAAAGGTGCCACTTCCATTATCTGGAAGAACAGAAGGGACAATATTCTATGATTTCTATGGCTTTGAAATCTAGACCTATAAAAATACAAATCCAGTTAGCGTCACTCTACTTTATTGAATCATCATGTTGAATAGCTACCTGAGACTTCTCCCAAGCTCCTTTCCATATTACTGATAATCACAACAGTATTGTCTGATCATATATAAATTACCTTTGCCACAAAAATGCTTACTTGTGGGAAGACTACCATATTTAATCTTCCTTGGAGTGAATATGTGAGGTTCTTGGGGGTGGAGCATGAGATGCTGGGGCTTGACTCCTTCCTCTGACTTTAACCCTAGACACTACATTTTACATAGAAAAATGAGACACAATCTCCATTTTGTGAAAATATAATATCAACCTGCCTTTTGAAAAGGTTAGAATGTAGAATTTGTTTAGCTAAAAATTATTAAGATTGTGACTGCCTCAGTTAAGTTGAGGAGTATAGAATTGTTACATTGAATTGGATCAGGAAAGACCTGAGCCAAAAGCTACCCAACATTTCCTGTTTATCCAATTTCAGGCCTGATCACCAAGAATATTTTTTCCAATTCATTGGTCATTTAGACATCCTGGATTTTTATTTATTTGAAGGGCTAAAAGGAAACAGTAATAAATATGTGAATTTCAGCATGCAAAAACCTAAGTAAATTCTTGAACATTAATTGCAAATAAATCTGGAAATGATATTAAATGTCATTATTTTGGTCTCAATCATTAATAAAGTGTTTCCACAGAAAAATTTTGTGAAAAAAGTTATTTTACTTATTGTCTGCTAACCTAAAAACACTCTCACCTATCTAATGTATTAGGTAAGGATTTTAGATTGCTTACTGAAACAACACAGACTTCTTCAGGGTCCTTCAGGTAATACTACAAGGGTCCAAGCATCTTAATCCAGAATAAAACAGTATTTTAGGAATTCTGAAATGTTCAAGTGAAAGATGCTATATGAAAATCATCACTGTCTGAAATCTAAATACAGGTTTCAGTTCAATTTCTTCAAAATCTTGTATGTCCCATGTTCTCATGAGAAAAGGGGAATATATTTGCTTTCCTGCCTATCATACAGCATCATAAAATAACATAGGTGAAAGATATTTTGTGAATGCTAGGTGCAATTGTGGATGCAGTTTGGAATTCTAAGATCTGAAGTGAGGCCAAAGGAGAAATTAAATCCAGATAATTATCAGGTGGGAGAGGATGAGCTTGTGGTGGTAAAACACAACTTCATTATCTCAATGTCTTAAAGCAAAATCATGATTTTATTCCTCACTCATGTCACATGCCCCTTGGCTACTGGCAGGAGGGCTTTGTTTATTACCATCACACAGAAAGTAAGACAGATAGAGGAGACTTCATTGCAAACATGGCCAACCACCATACCAGAGGAATGGAGAGCTTTGAAGGGTTTAGAACCAGTAATAGCATACTCTAGCCCAGAAGTGTCTCATGCCATATCTGCTCACAGGTTATTGGGCAAAATGAGTTATGTGGCTGAATCTGACCACAAAGAGACCATAAAAGGCAATCCCACTATATATCTGGGAGGTTGACAGTGAGAACTATTTGGCAATTAGTGATGATGACTGCTATATGTAGACGTCAAGCATTGATGTGGATTTTGGACTCCAGGGAAAGGATCCAGTAGAAAATGCAGTTTGGACTAATTGAGACAATAGTATAGTTCCTCTGGGATCTGAGGGAAAGGATAAAACTACACAAACTTATTATGAACATATGGCTGCTGAACTCATGACAGGAGCTGTCTCTTCTATCCTAGGGTAAGTAGCTTTTCTGATAAGGACAGACAGAATCTAGAGGGTGGGGCTGTGCTCTGTGAAGTAGGTGTATCTTCAGAAATTATTTTCTATATGAAGAACTGAAGAACTGTAGGGAGCCTCACAGTTCTGACAGGATTCTTTTTTTCAAGTTCCCCTTTTTATTCTCTGCTTAGTTTCTGAAATACTCTGCAAATATTTTAGAATTTTCTCATATGTATAACCTGGAGTTTTTTGTGGGGTGGGTGTGTGTGTGTGTGTGTGTGTGTGTTTAATAAGAAAGGAGGAAAGGCTCCATCTAGCCTGGTATCAGGAAAATGATGAATTTTTAGAAGTTCTATCTGGGCAACAACAGGGGAATAATAGTGTGGCAAAAGGTTCACAAACACGCTAGTGTAAAGCAGTGGTGCACCTGAAGAAATACTGTTCTTTCATAAAGATGGTGGAAAGAAAGTGGAACTATGGGATACAGAACCTGTGGAAAGTACTCTTTGCCTTCCCAAAATTAATACTAAGAGCCCCTAACATTTATCAAGTGCTTACTAAGAAGCAGGGCCTATGGAGATGTATTTTATAATGTCTATCCTACCAGTGAGAGGTAACAGCATGCTGGCAGTCCTCGCAGCCCTCGCTCGCTCTCGGTGCCTCCTCTGCCTGGGCTCCCACTTTGGTGGCACTTGAGCAGCCCTTCAGCCCGCCGCTGCACTGTGGGAGCCCCTCTGTGGGCTGGCCGAGGCCGGAGCCGGCTCCCTCAGCTTGCGGGGAGGTGTGGAGGGAGAGGCGCGTGTGGGAACCAGGGCTGCGTGCGGCGCTTGCGGACCAGCGCGAGTTCCGGGTGGGCGTGGCCTCGGCAGGCCCCTCACTCGGAGCGGCCAGCCGGCCCTGCTGGCCTGGGCAGTGAGGGGCTTAGCACCTGGGCCAGGAGCTGCTGTGCTCGACTTCTCCCCGGGCCTTAGCTGCCTCCCCGCGGGGCAGGGCTCGAGACCTGCAGCCCGCCATGCCTGAGCCTCCGCCAACGAGCGCCGCCCCCTGCTCCACAGCGCCCAGTCCCATCGACCACCCAAGGCCTGAGGAGTGCGGGCGCACTGCCGCGCGGTACTGTCAGGCAGCTCCACCTGCAGCCCCGCTGCGGGATCCACTGGGTGAAGCCAGCTGGGCTCCTGAGTCTGGTGGGGACTTGCAGAACCTTTATGTCTAGCTAAGGGATTGTAAATGCACCAATCAGCACCGTGTGTCTAGCTCAGGGTTTGTGAATGCACCAATCGACACTCTGTATCTAGCTACTCTGGTGAGGACTTGGAGAACCTTTATGTCTAGCTAAGGTATTGTAAATACACCAGTCGGCACTCTGTATCTAGCTCAAGGTTTGTAAACACACCAATCAGCACCCTATGTCTAGCTCAGGGTTTGTGAGTGCACCAATGGACACTCTGTATCTGGCTACTCTGGTGGGGACTTGGAGAACCTTTAGGTCGACACTCTGTATCTAGCTAATCTAGTGAGAACGTGGAGAACTTTTGTGTCTAGCTCAGGGATTGTAAACGTACCAATCAGCACCCTGTCAAAACGGACCACTCTGGCTCTCTGTAAAATGGACCAATCAGCAGGATGTGGGTGGGGCCAGATAAGAGAATAAAAGCAGGCTGCCGGAACCAGCAGTGGCAACCCACTCTGGTCCCCTTCCACACTGTGGAAGCTTTGTTCTCTCGCTCTTTGCAATAAATCTTGATGCTGCTCACTCTTTGGGTCCACACTGCCTTTATGAGCTGTAACACTCACCGTGAAGGTCTGCAGCTTCACTCCTGAAGCCAGCGAGACCAGGAACCCACCGGGAGGAAGGAACAACTCCAGACGCCCTGCCTGAAGAGCTGTAACACTCACCGCAAGGGTCCGCAGCTTCACTCCTGAGCCAGCGAGACCACGAACCCACCAGAAGGAAGAAACTCCGAAAACATCCGAACATCAGAAGAAACAAACTCCGGACACGCCGCCTTTAAGAACTGTAACACTCACTGCGAGGGTCCGGGGCTTCGTTCTTGAAGTCAGTGAGACCAAGAACCTACCAATTCCGGACACAGTAGCACTCACCGCGAGGGTCCACGGCTTCATTCTTGAAGTCAGTGAGACCAAGAACCCACCAATTCCGGACACACCAGGTCAGTTATAGCATATGCACAGGAGGAGAAAAGGGCAAGAAAAGGTTAAACACCTTGCCACAAAACACATACCTGGGGCAAACCTGCAGTATTAACCCAGGTAGGCTGAGTCCATGGCCCACTTTTGTTGATACCATACTGTGGATGGAAGGTAAAAATTAAATGGCATCAAACTTAAGTCTGTGACTTAATGACAAGATCTATGTAGTGAAAGACACTTGAATTGTATAAAAGGAAGGTGAAAGAAAATGTACTAGTCTGGTAAGGGTTAAGAGACAGTAAATAAAAAATATATATTTGTAGTGTTCTATTTCCCTCCTCTACTCTCCAGAAGAGGTGAATGAAGTGTTTCAGGTTATGCGACCAGACAGCTGCCTACTTTATCTGGTGTCTGTGAAATAGGGAGTCACCAAGACCCAAAGGATAGCCCTTCAAACCTAGTCTGGCACATGAAGGTACAAAATCAAGTTACTCTTCTTCTAGTTAAATTTTAATTTGTAAAGCAATTTTTGAGTTTGGCATAATTGTGTACTCATCAACCTTCTTAAACAAAGACTAATTATGAAGGTAAAACAAAAATATAATGAAAACTGACCTAGAAATAATACGAAGCATCATAATTAAAATACAAGTAGCCTGTGACAACAGGAAGCAGGACTAGACAATCAATAGGCACCAAAACAAATCAAGAAGCTCAGCATTGTTTGGCTGAAAGAAGAGGTTGAAATTAATTTAGCAATGAAATGTAAAGATTGGAAGCAGCCTTGCATACACTTAGATGCTTTGAGAGGTGGGTAGATTAAAAAAATCATTACATATGTATAGATGAAAAAAATATAAGAAAGATTTTAACTAGGAAAATAAAGTAGTGATTAAATATAAATATGGATGTGGAAACTATCAAATCAGTTTTAAAAACATTTTTACGAAGGTTTGAAATTTGGATTAGTTATATTTAGATAATATATGCTTAGTGTGTGAAACACCAATTGCCACCAAATAAATAAAGGTTGTTATCAGTAGGAATTAAAGTAAATATTGAAAAGTGGAGATAGGAATTTTAGTGTAGGACTTATACAGAAAAGGAGAGACCTCTCCTGTCCAAGACAAGAGCCATGCAAAGGTTAGAAGTGTGAGTTAGCAGACCTGCTGAGCTTTGACCCCATGCTTTTCCAACGGTGCAATTAGTGACTTAGAGTAAATTCATGAGTTTTGTCTCTTACTTTTCAGGAAAAAAATGATGCACAGTTTTGAGATTCAAGACTTCCAAAGCGGCCTAATACCACTTATATCAGATGGGCTTATCTGTCAGGGCCAACATCGTGAGCAAAAGGTATTTGTAAGTAAGTGAGCATATTAAAATAGTTTATTGGAGAAAAATTCAATTTGTAGTATTTTAAAAGGCTCTTCCCTTGATAAAACAGAATACAATATACTCGTACCTAGACAATGCATGCATGGATAATCCTTAACACTTTCATTTTATTTTATTTTGATTTTATTTATTCATTGTTTAGGTAGTTTTGCTCTGTTTCCCAAGATGGAGTGCAGTGGGACGATCACAGTTCACTGCATCCTCAAACCCTGGGCTCAATGGATCCTTCACCTCAGCCTCCTAAATAGCTGGGACTACAGGCATGTACCATCACATCCAGCTAATTTTGTTATTCTTTGCAGAGATGGGGTTTCGCCTTGTTGCACTGGTTGGTCTCAAACTCTTGGGCTCAAGCGATCCACCTACCTCAGCCCCCCAAAGTGCTGGGATTACAGGTATAAGCCATGGCACCTGGCTTTATTTTTATTTTTATTTTTTCAGTTATTTATTTTGCAGTGAGGGCTTGCTCTGTCACCCAGACTGGAGTATAGTGGCACAATCATGGCTCGCTGTAATATTGAAAATCTGGGCTCAATCGATCTTCCCACCTCAGCCTCCTGAGTAGCTGGGACTACAGATAGGCACTACTGTGCTAAGCTAATTTTAAAACTTTTTTTAAAAAAGAAGAGGTCTCACTGTGTTTCTCAGGCTGGTCAAACTGCTGGCATCAAGGGATTCCCCTGCCTCAGCCTCCCACATCACTGGGATTACAGACTGGTGCAACTGCCCGACAGAACATTTAAATATTCTCATTGTTTTGTTCTAGCAAATATTTTCCATGCTCTCCTCCCATTGTTACTGTAATGATATCGCTACCAGTCCAACAGTAGCAGCCTCTGGGGAGTTTTGGAAGGATGACTGGAAACAGAAATTAGGGATATTTCTATATTTATAGAAATATTTATTCATAGAGCTATGAGTTGCTTGAGTGTATACATATGTAAAAATTCATCAAAATGTAAACTTACAATGTCTATTTTATTGTCTATAAATTATGCATACAATAGTATGTATAGTTCCATATAGTAAATTAAAGTTTAATTTAATGAAGTGAAATGGATAAAGGAAATGGGAGACAAATAAGTGGAGAAAGTGAATATAGATAACCATAAAAACTGATTAGTTGCATCAGCAAGCAAAAATAGCCCATTAACTGTTCTAAGAGTAAATGTCATCAAAACATTCTTGTTGCTTTTTTATAAGAGGAAATATATGTATATTTACATAAATTTATGTTTGTTGGCTCTGGGACGATCCACTAGAGAGGAAAAAATAATGAAGCTATAGCAATGTCCTTAAGTAGGAAAGAAAAGATCTAGAACATTCTTGGAGGAAATGGTTTTAAATAGAAGCTGCAATGTTCACCTAAATTAACTGAAATGCAGAATATGTGAGTACAGAAGCGTAGCTATGTATAGCTTCTGGTTAGCATGTATGGGATTTCTCTTCTGATTGCTTCAATTTTTTTACAAAATTGGAAAGTGTAGTTCCTCTGATATGTGGATGGAAAAGTAAGAGGTATTTTCCATATGAGAGAAGAGGAAAAGGTAGAAAGCAGTCAGACAGTGGAGCAGAGAAACACAGACCAATGCCTGGCAACCTATGGGACCCAGTTGAGGTCTGTAATAAAGGATTCATACAACGCCAAGTATGTTAAGGCAGGTTAACTGGATTTCTAGAAAATGCATTGAAAACTCAGGGAAGTGGCCACCAGATGGTTTTGCCTAGTCCATGTAAGCAGAGTAAGCGCTCAGCCAGCACTTGAGAACAGGAACCCAGAGAACAAATTTGGAGTCTATGCTTGAAAATTTTAGCTCCTGGTCCTTCCTTCACATGTCAACACTACTCTTGCCATAAATCTTGATGATAATTGTGATAACTTGACATCTTCTCCTCTTCTCCAATTACCTTGCCAACTGCCCTACACCAGCCACCATTTTAATGGTAAAACCCTAAAATCTGCCATCACCAATAACTGCAATTATATAAAAATCTTAGCTTTAATCATTCTGCATTCTAGTATTTATTTCTTATACCTTCAATTCTTTGGCAGAACTGTGACAGCATTCCATGATTCTACCACATTTGCAACATCCCTCACTCCCTGTCAGTCCTCATCTTTCTCCCCATGGCTTAACAAAAAATTTATTCCCTTACTCATATGGTTACTTCCTTAACTTTCTCTCTACTTGTGGAAAAACTCGACCTTAGTTGATAATGAATTTACTAATTCTTTTTCTCACCCATGCAACTGGATGGGTGGCTTTAGGAAAACATTCATCTGTGCTATAGTCTCATTTAAATGAAAGAGAACTAACTTTAAGGGAGCTGCTCAGCAAACCTTAATATTTTCCCTCATCTGTTTACTCTTCCACTCCTCTATATCAGAATGTTCCAGCCACTGTGCTACTGTGTATTGATATGCCACAAATAAGATATAAATTTGCAAAAATATTTGCTCCACCACTCAAGGAGAAGCTACGTAATGCCTGGTGTGACTTACAACTCGTTGTTACCTTGGACTTATTCCCAGTTACCTCCAGGTGTGAGCCATGGTTTTGCCCAAATATTATTTTCTGTGCACCATGATGTGAAAATATCAGAAAGTACTGTCTGAGATGGATATTTTATACTCAAATTTAAATGTTTTCCCATCCTCACTCTATGCTGATTGTTTTCCTTCTCATATTGCTGAAAAATAAATAATAAACCAGAAAATATTCATCTAATTCCAACCAGATAAACCAACCTACTTAAAACATGATTCCTGAATTCCTTTCTTTTGCTATGAATGAAACTATTTTTCAATCTAACCACAGCATTTTTCACTAGATTCCATCATTATTCCCATAATCAAGAATTTCACCCCTTTGATTTTCCCTTTTCCTCACATCTTCAATAATTCTCTTTGTAATGGTAAATTTTATCAGTTTATATTCTATCATTTTACCTTCCTTTTCAAGAACACCCCATCCTATACCCATATTTTTCTGCAGCTCCCACCTCATACTCTGTTAGCAAACTCTTCAAAAGAGCTGTCTATAGCTATTTTATCCAAATGTCTTCTTGCTGTTCTCTGCTGAATACATCCCAATCAGGTTTTACTCTAACTTTTCCACAAAAGCATTGCTTGTCAGTATCATCAGTGACTCCCACATTGCCTATCAGCAGTATCTTACATTTATTCCCTTCCATGAAAGGCAGAAAAAGGAAAAGCTCTTCTCTGCCCAAACGAAAGATATCCATATCCTAATCCCCAAAATATGTGAGGATATTATATTACATGGAAAATGGATTAAGGTTGCTAGTCAGCTGACCTCAAAATAAGGAGGTTATATTCGATTATCTGAGTGGGCCCAGTGTAATCACAGGAGTCCTTAAAAGTGGAAGTGGGAGGCACAAGAAGAGTTAGTGTCAGAGTGATGTAATGTGATAAAGATTCGACTTACCATTGCTGGCCTGAAGATGAGAGTGAAATATGAACCAAGGAAAGGGAGCAAACATAGGGAAACAGATTCTCTCTTAGAATTTTCACAATGAACGCAGCTCTTTGAGGCTTGATTTCAGCCCAGGATGACCCACATCAGACTATGACCTCCAGAACTATAAGATAATAAATTTGTGGGGTTTGTTTTGTTTTCTGAGAGAGGGTATCACTCTGTCACCCAGGCTGGTGTGTAGTCGTGTTATCTCAGCTCACTGCAACCTCTACCTCCTGGACTCAAGCAATCCTCTCATCTCAGCCTCCAGAGTAGCTGGGTACAGGCAGGCACCACCACACCAGGCATATATATATATATATATGTAATATGTGTGTGTGTGTGTGTGTGTGTGTGTGTGTGTGTATAGTGTGTGTGTATATATATACTGTGTGTGTATATATATACATATAGTGTGTGTGTATATATATATAGTGTGTGTTTATATATGTAGCGTGTGTGTGTATATATATAGTGTGTGTATATATATATATGCCTGGTGTGGTGGTGCCTGCCTGTACCCAGCTACTCTGGAGGCTGAGATGAGAGGATCGCTTGAGCCCAGGACGTAGAGGTTGCGGTGAGCTGAACTAACACCACTACACACCAGCCTGGGTGAAAGAGTGATACCCTGTCTCAGAAAACAAAACAAACCCCACACATTTATTATCTTATAGTTCTGGAGGTCATAGTGTGTATATATATATATACACACCCACACACACAATACACACACACACTATGTATATACACACACACACATTACATATATATGTAAAGAGTGTGTGTGTGTGTATATATATATAAAGAGCGTGTGTGTGTATATATACATACACATATACACACACACAGACACACACACTTTTTTTTTTTTTTTTTGATAGAGATGGGATTTCGCCATGTTGCCCAGGCTTATCTCAAACTCCTGAGCTCAAGCAATCCACCCACCTCCGCCTCCCAAAGTGCTGGGATTACAGGCATGAGCCACCACACCCAGCCAATTTGTGTTTTGTTTTTTTTTTTGAGACGGAGTCTCGTTCTGTCGCCCAGGCTGGAGTGCAGTGGCGCGATCTTGGCTCAGCCTCCCGATTAGCTGGGACTACAGGCCCCTGCCACCACGCCCGGCTAATTTTTTTGTATTTTTAGTAGAGACGAAGTTTCACAGTGTTAGCCAGGATGGTCTCTATCTCCTGACCTCGTGATCCGCCTGCCTCAGCCTCCCAAAGTGCTGGGATTACAGGCGTGAGCCACCGTGCCCTGCCCAATTTGTGTTGTTTTAAGCCAGTGTTTATATTAATTTGTTACAGAAGCTATGAAAAACCTAATCTATCTTATCTTGTGAAAACTACAGCATGTTCCCAAGATAGCACTCTCTTTTCTGTCTCCCTCTACCTCATTGTCCACTTCAGAGTTTTCTTTGCTAATGCCTTGCCAGCAACAGAATGGCTGCAAGTGAATCCTAGTATATTTTAAATCTATCTATACTCATTGTTTATGTCTTTTTACACATTGTATTTACTTTAGAGCCATCTAAATGCTGATGACTCCAAAAATTATCTTTCTAAGCAATATTTCTCTCCTGAATTCCAAACGCATATGTATTCACCTGTCTCCTTAATATTTCAACTTGAAGGATTATTAATTCACAGCCAACAATTCCAAGGCACAGTTCTCCATTCGTATCACTGTCCCCCACATAAACAAATACTGTCTCATATGGAGTCTCCTCTATCTAAATGAATGACATATCTGTCTTCCAGTTGCACCGGGCAAAAATTATTGTAGTTATCCTTGACACCTTTCAAATCCCATATCCAGTCTACTATCAAATCATGTTGGCTCTACTTTCAAATAATCTGCAAAACTTCCAAATAATCTGCATAATTTCATGTTTCACAACTGATCACCTGCTATTATTTATGCAATTAAATATTCTCTTAAGCGTTTTCACATTTGCTTTTCCATAGGTTTGAAATAATTCAGTTTCCCCATTTATCTGAATAGATTATTCCCTCACCTCCCTCAAGTCTCCTCTCAAATACATTATATTGAAAAACGTTCTCTAACCAACTTATTTAAAATCATCGTATTTAAAACCTTTCCTGGGAACATTATACCTCCAATATCCTGCTTTATTATATTCACAATACTTATCACCCTCGATTATGCTACGTTTCCTTTTCATTTGTTTATTTTCTTTCACCAACGACATCTAAGTTTCATGAGGTTACATCTTTGTTTTGTTCACATCTGTATCCTTTGTACCAAGAATATGATGAAGCAGAGTATAGAAACTCAAATAAATATGTATTGTTTCAATAGATAAAACCATGCTCATAGACTTTAGGGGAATGCTATATCTCTCTAAGCACAAGGAAGTGAAATTTTTACCCCAGTCCTTATATTACCACAACAAATATGGTTCAGTTTGGTGTTGGGAATGCTGTTTCCAATATCCTGTGTTTCACAGCAACATTAGGCTCTTATTCTAGGAGAAGTAAATTCTCCATTTTCAGTATCAGTAGCAAATGGCTAGTGAAATTGAGAAAGGCAGGAAAATAATCTCCCTGCTCATATTTGTGTTTTTCAGCCTATAAATCAGTTTACTACCTCTTAGAAGATGCAAGAACCATTTTCCATTCTTTTAAAATAAATAGAAATTATCAAGTTTAAAAAATGATGCCTAAAATCACTGAGGGGGAGGAGACCTGGAAATGATTTTATTTATTACATAGGGCAGATAAGGTTTATTCAAGAGACAAACCATCTGGTTTTGAGCCATGAAGTTTCCGTCATCCTTATGTTTCCTTGTTTGTCAGTCAGCATCTCCTTCTCCTTCCTATAGCTTTGGCTCGGAAGGAGCATTCCAACTGCAAGATGGAAAACAGAGTCCAAAAATCAGAAGCAATAAGCAATTAGCATTCTGAGAAGAGATGGACTGGGACAGCGGGATTGTGTCATAATCGTGTGTGTGATGAGCTATGCATGCTTCCTGAATTTGCTAGCCCTTTAATGTACAAACACTCCAACTGTAGTTCTTGGCAGCAGCTGCTACTAAGCAAATAATTTACTTAGCTGCTTTGATATGGCAGTTTTTCATTTTCTTTTTTTAAATAGTGACTTTGTACCTAACCCTATTTCTGGACAATTCTCTCATTGAGGAGAAGATAGTCACTAATATTTCCTTGCTTCCTGATTGCGTACATGTACGTATATTCACTCATTATCCTGTGGCATGATGGTCTACCCTTCCTCATGTGTATACTGTTCTAATGCCTGTCATCTAACAGTATCCGTTCCTAAGAAAATATATGGCTTTCCATTATTGTAAAGTATAAATGACAGAATATCTAAATTTTTTATTTATCTTAAGAGTAGTTGTCTCTTAACAGGAATCAGAGGTTTAAATAAGAAGAGACATAGCTCTAGGGAGACTCTGTATATGGCATTACACAAATGATGGGGGTATTACATAATCTTCCTGAGACTATGTAGTGTTACCACTATGTTTCTACTAATGCTAACTTATTTGTATATTTTCAAAATATATTACACAGGTTTGTATTTTATCCACAAAATCCATATGACAAATTTAGGATTTCTTTATAAATTTCACATTAAGAAGTAAATATTAATAATTCAAAATGACACAAAATGCCCATATATTTGTTTTTCCTGTAACAATTAAATCAGAATTTTAATATGAAACAAAAGAACAAAAGGGCACATTCACTCACTCCCTGAGAAGTATAGGGGAAGACAGGATAAATAGCATAATCCTGTTTTATTCGTGTACTATTAGTATATAATTGGTGAATATACATTTTTCACACTTCTGTTTATTTCAGTGCATAACTAAAACAAATTTGAAAAACAATATTTTTCCAAGAATAGTATTAATATCTCCTAATATTAAAATTTAGTTAAATGTAGTTAACAAAATACTCGTTTATTCCATGACATCTCGTGAATCAACTGAGGATAGGTGCTGTGTACATTAAATTAAAGTTTGGTTTTATTGCTGTTTTTATAAGTGCAAAGTTAGATTTTTGTGGGATGGGGCAAAGATGATGCCCAATGTGTGATAATAGTACTCCTGTCAAAATTTAGAAAGAATCTCCTTGAACAACATCTGAAGGGAAAAGCAGAGTTCTAGGAGAAACAGCATGGTGTATACATTCCCTTGTGGTTCACAAGAAAGGTGTGATAATGTCTAGAACATAATTCTTCAAGGACACTTTCACAGGAGCTAGGCTAGGAGGAAGAGAGATGCCCATTTTCTATCAGAGCCATTCACCTGGATGTTTCTTCTATATGCCTTCATTCTTTGTCACAACAAGAAGTAGAATATATAGTAAGAATGCATGAAACTTTTTGCTAGTCCTTTTTGTCTAAATTATGGAGCACTCAAAAATCAAAGGATTAGGACATCTCTTTCAGTGCATAGGGAAAACAAGATATTCTAAGAAACCTCCTAATCTAAATTACCAAACTATATAGAATATATTGCAATAAATATATTCTAATGAATACTAGAGTTCAAGAAAAATTAAGGGAATTTTTGTAAAGGAGAAATATCAAAGACAAAATGGTAAAAAAAAAAAAAAAAAAAAAAAAAAAAAAAAAAAAAAACAGGTACAAAAGTAAAGCTGAAATCCTTGCCACTCAAACTCAGTAAAGAAGCTTCTATGTAACAGCCTCACAGCTAACAGAATGGGCAAGGCCTTGACACTGTCAGTGTGAGCAGATGAAAGTGAGGCCTCACAAATCTGGGGTGTTTGGAGTACATCTTCACTCATAGGACGAATTCCCCTGCAGAAGAAGGAGAAGAGGAGGAGGAGGAGGAGGGGGAGGAGAAGGAAGAGGGGGAGGGGGAGGGGAAAACGGAGAGGGAGGGAAGAGGGGAAAGGAGAAGGAGAGGGAATCCACCTGGTAGCAAAGGGAAATAACAAGGCATGAATTTTCAATGATAAAGATGCCTTTAATCTGCCTGAACATCAGTTTAGAAATCAGAAATTACTTTATTCACATGCCTTTTGCCTTTGCTGAGGGAAAGGAAAGTGGGGTGCTATGGGCCTTTCTTATCCTATATGAAATTCCAGCTCCTCTCCATGTTAGCAAAATAGTTAGAATTTGTATACGGTGTTTTTGGCTCATAGGATAATGGTTCCAAGAAACAGAAAGTGAATGTCTCCAGTGTTACAACGTCATGGACTAGAAAGTGGCAGAATATTCTTTGAATTTTATTTTACTGGTCCAAATGGACACAGACAATGGCTGAATTGAAGCAGAGGGACAAAGACCCCACTTTCAGTGGGAGAAATGAGAAAAAAAAGTATCTATCTAAAAATATTCACAGTCTCAAATTCACCATCATTACAAAGTATATTCTGAAGTCTGATTTTCTTCCAACTAATCATCAGGCATTGGTAAAATCTTTGTGTTGAATTTTAAAAATGCATACACCTGCAAAAGTAAATTTACATAATTTTTCAACAGTCATAGGACAATAAAATGTTTTAAAAGTACATTGAAGAAAATTAAAGAAAGCTTTAATAAATTGGCTGATATATCCATTAATTGCATAAGTTTTTAAAATGTGAATTATATTCTATTTTATTTATGTATTTAATGAAATTTAATCCCAGAAGGTATAATTTGGAAAAATTGACAAGATGACTCTGAAATTTATTTGAATATACAAAGGGCTAGAAATAGTCAAGATAACTTTGGAGAAAAATAACAAATGTAAGATTGTGCCTAATACTGAGCAATAAATAAAACTTATAAGGCTGTTTCATATTTACACAAGTACAGCTCAATGAAACAATAAATAGAAAAGAAACAAACCAATACATACTATGACTTAATTTGTGACAGATTTTACACTACAAAGTGGTGAGGGAAAACATTTTCAATAAATTATCCTAGGTCAATTGGATATACATTATGGAAAATGAAAGATTAATCCTGACTCCCAACTCTTTCAATAAACAAATTCAATTTCATGTAAAATTAGATTTAAGCATGAAAGTTAAAAAAATGCAACTGTAAAAGAAAATGTGGAAGACTATCTTTATGAACTTAAGGGAAGCAATTTTTTTAAACTGGACATATAGAGCATTAACAATAGAAGAAAAGTTGATAAAATGGGCTGTTTTACAATTAACACACCCTCTTCATCAAAAGAAAACATCCTTCAAAATATGAAAATGCAGGCATATGGTAGTGAGAGAAGATATTTGTGATGTATATACCAGACAGATAACTCATTCATGGGGAGAAAAAGTTGATGTACTATAAAATAGTGTGAAAGTCTTCAACAGCCATTTCACAAAAGGAGGTATTCAATAAGAAAAAGAAATGATTTTAATCTCACCAATTGTTAGGCAAAAACTAGTCTGTGGTATGAGAAATGAGGGTTTCCTTATGTTTGGAGAACAGAAGCCAATATCCTAAAGGGATGAGGGAGTAATGTTATTAAGTTCCCTTTTTTTATTTTGATAATTAACTTGTGTGTTCAGTTTGTAAAATTTTATGAAATTTAGACTCATGTACAGTTCACTGAATGTGTTATCTACCTCAATAAAAAGTGTAAAATTGATGAAAAAGAGAAACAAAAGTTATAACAATAAAAATAAATTTTATGTCCACTGTAGGATATGATTTATTCTGAAATTGGTATTTATTTATTCTGGAATTTATTTTTCTGAAATTTATTTTCTGAAAGCTACTTATTCTGAAATTTTGTACTTGAATAACTATAATTTACCATATGTCTTGTCTGTACAGGAGAAATAATATTTCAGTCCATGTTATAAACAAAAATTTCATGTTTGCTTTTAGAAAACACTGGCTAATAAATATGGCGAGAATTATGTATAGAATTAGAAAGTTCTAAATTTACAAGAAGTAAGGAAATAATTGATTCAGGCAAAGATAGCCAATGGTTGCTAAAATCATAGGGTGAAATATATATAAGGGCCATATATTCACAGGGTTCCAAAATATCACCACAGAAAAAAATAACTTCAAAAGAAATCTGGCTGTATCCACCTCAATTCAATGATCAAATCTGGCATTACAAACAGTCTGTCATAGATATTATGTGGCTCCGAGTATGAGGAAATAAAATGTATCTATAATGATTTTGTAGTTATTTTATTAAAAAAAAAATACATTTAGTCAAAGCTTTTGAACTAACGTCCAGTCTAAAGAAAAGAAAGGTTAGAGAACCCACTTATAATTTAACGTAAGGAAACAATGTACACCTCTATAGAGGTCATCATATAAAATAGAAAGCCTCCTATCATCAAGTAACGAATAAAATGGAAATGATAGTTAATTACTGATTTATTTTCACCAATTTATTATGTTTCCATTTACTTTTCCCGTTTTATAATCCTTTCTGTATTGTTCTTTAAAAAAATTTTTTTTCCATAGGTTTTGGGCGAACACATGGTGTTTGGCAACATGAATAAATTCTTTAGCGGTGATTAGTGAGATGTTGGTGCACCCATCACCTAAGCAGTATACACTGAACTCGATTTATAGTCTTTTATACCTCACCCCCTTCCCATCCTTTCCCCCTGAATCCCCAAAGTGATTATTTAAAGCAATAACTTCACTTTCTGTTTCTTAAATATAAATTAGAAATTTTGTTATTTTGATATGTTTATAAATTCTGTATGTATTTTAATCTCAATAAAACATTGTTTTAAGACAGATACATTCAGGTAAAGCCCTATATTTACCTTTTTTTTGTTTCCCTTCTTATTGAAACTTTCATCCAGATTACTTTTTTTACACAAACACATAGGCAAATTTACCAAGCTTGGATTCTAATTTCTTCAATAGGTTAATTAAAATTATTTTAAAATTCTCATACAAAAACCCCTTTATCTGGATCCACCATAGGTCTGTTTTTATTGGCTTTCTGTTTATTCTTGCTTTTGTTTACAATTTTTTTCTCCACGTATGCCTCGTTATTTTTGGTCCATTATTAGATAATGAATATAAAAGTTTGTATATATAATGTGAAACTCTGTGTGATGTATTTTTTCTTCAGCCAGGCATCTAATTATACTACACCAGTAACTCAAGTTCACCTAACCAAGTTAGGGATTAAGTAAAGTTCGGATTCAGCATCTGTGAATGTGCTGTTCAATGTTAACCCCTGTGAGTCCTGATCTATTTTCAACTTATAGTTACTTCTGAGGTGTGACCCTTGTAAATCTAACCCCAAATATAGGGTTATTTATCAGGTTAGCTGAAATGTGGCAAAACTGAAACTTCAAATTTGTTCCTTCAGCCCTGTGAGTATATGTTCAACTTCTCAGGCCCACCCATAAACTTCTGTTATTTGGAGGATCAAATGAGGACTCTAACCTAAAAATAGTACCACTTGCTGAGCAGAAAGCTATCAGATCCCAGAATTGTGCAGTTTTTGGCCCTGCAATTATCCAGTGCCTTGATAGTTTTCTAATAATTTTAAATAGATATTTTTCAGGCTTTTTTTTTTCTATTTGTTCTCAGTGGAAGAGTTAATTTGAACTGCCTACTTTGCCATTATTGAAATGTGTATTCTTTTGTAAAGACTTTTTATTGAGTTCATTTAGCAACAACAATCAATTGTTAAATCTTAGAGACAGGTAGCTCACACACTCAATTTTCATAGAAACACATGACTTAATAGGATGATCATGTAATTTTTTTAGAGAAATGTGTTACTGATAATTAACTGCAGACAATAAGTGTAGATCTGAATTGGTCTATGAAAAATCAGAATGTAAATTGAAATGTATGGTTACCAAATTTTAATTTTATGTTAGAATTTTTTATGCAAGAATTATCCTTAAAGTATCAAGGGCATACAAATATATAAACAGTTGCTTTTTTTCTATTTTGTGAATGGTTTGTTATACTGGGTGGTAAACCAGGCCTTCAAGAATACATACCATAGGCCAGGCGCAGTGGTTCACGCCTGTAATCCCAGCACTTTGAGAGGCCGAGGCAGGTGGATCAGGAGGTCAGGAGACCGAGACCATCCTCGCTAACATGGTGAAACCCCATCTCTACCAAAAACACAAAAAATTAGCCGGGCGTGGTGGCGGGCGCCTGTAGTCCCAGCCACTCGGGAGGCTGAGGCAAGAGAATGGCGTGAACCCAAGAGGCGGAGGTTGCAGTGAGCCGAGATTGCGCCACTGCGCTCCAGCCTGGGCCCAAGACCCCGTCTCAAAAATAAATAAATAAAAGAATATGTACCATATTACCATAGATAAAGGGTGTGTAAAGCCTTTCTACATATAAATCAGCAAAGTTACAGAGCCACCAATTTTTGTGTGTGTCAATTTAAGGAGAAAAAGTTTCAGTAGATAACGAACATTGTTCAGTTGCTTATAACAGCATTTTAAGGCCCTTTTTCTGATGTGCAAAATATATGAAAAGAGATAGGATATATAACACAAAGAAAGTGGGTGCCTAAAATGAGCAATTTTTTTTTTTTTTTTTAGACAGTCTGGCTCTGTCGTCCAAGCTGGAGTGCAATGACATGATCTCAGCTCACCACAACCTCTGTCTGACAGGTTCCAGCGATTGTCCTGACTCAGCTTCTGGAGTAGCTGGGATTACAGGCATGTGCCACCACACCCAGTTAATTTTTGTATTTTTAGTAGAGATGGGGATTCACCATGTTGGCCAGGCTGGTCTTGAACTCCTGACCTCAAGTGATCTGCCTGCCGTGGCCTCACAAAGTGCTGGGATTACAGGCATGAGCCACCACATTTGGCCTAAAATGAGCAATCTCTAAGGAACCAGAAATCATTCTAAAAGTAAACACTACCATCATTCTATCAATTTATAAATCCTTGTCATTAAAGCCTTCATTTTTTTCTAGTTTAGTTTCTCAATGACTAAGACAGTGAAGCTACTAGTTGAATTAATTAGTAGCACCAGTAATATCTTATCGCCTCATATCTATCTTCTTCACATAAACCATAAACCTTTCAAGGATAAGGAGTTATTGCCTAGAATACATAGATACCAAAAATGAATAAAGAATGACATACATTAAAAAGTATATGTCTACATATTTTCTAAAATATATTTTTATAGAACAGAAATACACTTAATGTCCTATTTTCTTTTAAAATAAGAAATTCAGTTCAATTCAGCCTGGATTTAGTTCAATGTAAAACAATTAATCAGGAAACATAAATCTGACGCTGCCAAGAAGAAAATAGCTATTAAATCTTCTGAGAATTGACTCTGATAGGTGACATGGTAAAAATACAGTGGTGTTGATTGCCCAAGAATTTGGAAAGGAAAGAGCATAATGTAATAGATAGTACATAATATAAGAAACCTTATATTAAGTCAAGAATAAGTAAAAAAAATCATCCAAATTCTCAAATTCTATGCAAGCTATCCAGTTTATTTCTTCCACTTTATTTTCTCCAGTTTTATTGAGGTATAATTGACAAATAAAAATATATATTTAAGGTATAAAACATGATTTTATATACATATATATTACAATCAAGCCAATTACTATATCCATCAGCTCACATAGTTACCATTGTGTGTGTGTTTGTGTGTTCGTGTGGGTGGGGAGAGCATTTAACCTACTCTCCTAGCAAATTTCAAGCGTTAAATACAGTATTATTAATGATTGTCACCAGCCTGTACATTAGGTATCTAGAACATATTCATCCTGCATAAAGGAAACCTTGTATTCTCTGAGCAATATTTCCCCATTTCTTGCTCATGGGCCGAGAATCGGCCCATGACAACCACCATTCTACTTTCTACTTCTATAAGTCTGATTCTTTCAGATTGAAGATATAAGTGAGATCATACAGTATTTGTCTTCCTGTGCCTAGTTTATTTCACTTAGCATAATGTCCTCCAGGCTTATCCATGTTATTGAAAATGACAGGATTTTTTTTCAGGGTGAATAATATTCACACACACACACACACACAAACACACAAACACACACACACTACATTTTCTTTATCCATGCTTCCATCAGTGAATACTCAGGTTGAGTCTGTGTCTTGGCTTTTGTGAATAATGCTGAAATTAACATGTGAGTGAAGATATCTCTCTGAGGAGTTGATTTCATTTTCTTTTGATATATACTCAGTCAAATTGCTGTATCATATGGAAGTTCTACTTTTTAATTTTTTAAGGAACCTCCATATTCTTTTCTATAATGGCTGCACCAATTTACATTCCCTCCCACAGTGAACAAGGAGTTCCTTTTCACCATATCCTCTCCCAACACTTACCTTTTGTTTTCTTGATGATAGCCATCCTAACAGGTGTGAAGTGATACATCATTGTGGTTTGGATTTGCATTTTCGTGATGATCAGTGATGTTAAACCTATTTTTCTATACTTCTTGGACATTTGTACATCTTTTTGGATCAGTATCTACTGAGGTCCTTTGCCCATTTTTAATTTGATTCTCTGTTTTCTTGCTACTGAATTGTTTGAGTTATTTATATATTTTGGATATTAACCCCTTCTCAGATGTATGGGTTGAAAATAGTTTCTCCCATTCTATGAACAATGCTCATGTTATCTATTGAAACTTTATTTTTCTCCTTAAATTGACACACACAAAAATTGGTGGCCCTGTAACTTTGCTGATTTCTATGCAGAAAGGCTTTACACACCCTGTATCTATGGTAATATGGTACATATTCTATAGGTTGTCTCTTCACTCTTTCAAGTGTTTGCTGTGCAGAACGATTTTTAGCTTAATATCATCACATTTTCTATTTTTGCTTCTGTTACCTGTGATTTTGGGGTTATATCCAGAAAACGATTTTCCAGATCAATATCAAGAAGTTTTTTCTCTGTATTTCTTCTAGTAGCTTTACAATTTCAGGTCTTACATTTAAGCCTTTAATTTATTTTGAGTTGACTTTTATAAATGGTGTGAGATGAGTCTTATTTCATTTCTTTGCATGTGGATACACAGTTTTTCCAACACCATTTATTGAAAAATATTTCCTCACTGTGTCAAAAATAAAATGTTGAAAAATATTTCCTCACATGTGTAATCAGTTGACCACATATGCACGACTTTATTTCTAGGCTTTCTGTTTTGTTCCATTGGTCTGTAAGAGGGCTGTCATCATTTCTTCTGTCAGATGTGACTCAGAATCACCTTGTAGTTTCTCGACATGCAGTATGTGTCAACCTTCCTTAATTTGCTGGAAGTCCAATGCCCCTAGAGTTACTTTAGCCTCTAAGGACATGTTCAATAACACTTTATGTCCTTAATAATATACAAAGATGTAGGCACGTTTGTTCCTTGCCACCCAACAGAATAGTAACTCATCCAAGGGGCTGGAAAGGAAGTAACATGGTAACATAAATAGCATATTATACGAAAGCTTATATTCAATAAAAATACCTCTAAAGATCACCCAGATTTTTAAATTTAATCCAAATAATCCTGCACAAACTAACCACTGCATCAAAATGTATAAGAAATCCCATTCTTAGACCTCATTACATCCCCATTAGATTGTCTTACTCAGCATTTTCTTAAGTGGCTGGATCAAAATCTACCATACTCCATCTAACGGTCCAAAAACCGGTATTCTTTTCTTTTTTCTTCATTCAAGTAGCATGTTCACTGATTCACACTCCATATTCAAGGGCCCTTTTTGGTAACAGCACCTTGTTCAGGAGCCCCTTGTTCTTTCCAAGGGATTTCAATATAAATTTAGATCTTCAGCAATATTGTTTACAGTCTCAAGGCTTTTCCTCCTAAGAAATACTCAGTTTATAATATCCCCTGCTTAGCTTTCTTTGCATCATATGTGTTAATTATTTCTCCCATGGGGGGAGGGGCAAACAAAAACAACAACAAGCTTCATTTACTTTCAAAAAGACTAGCCATTATTTTGTCATCTTTTTTTTCCATGGGCATTATTACATCATCTCTGTACCATGTTATGCCAATTATAAACTGGCATATATTGTGAGAAAACAAATCTTCCTCTAGTACAGGGCAACTTGACCAAGCACTCAAGTTCAAAATGACCTCTCTGGGAAGTTGAAATAAAAAATATAGATTCTGGGCCGGTCTGAGGGCAGTGGTGCTTACAGCTAATTGATCACCACCAGTTACAAATGTATTTGTTCCTTCTTCACTCCCATTGCTTCATTTGACTAGCCAAAACAAACAAACAAAGGAACAACAACAAAAAAGCTAAAACAACAATTAAAAATTGAAAAAACAGAATTATAGATTCTGTATTATAAAGACCAGATAATCTTATATAGAAGGAAAAAATAACATCCACTCCAAAAATGACTTGCCTAACTAGAGTAAATAAATAATACAAATGGCTATCCACCCAGGGGGGAGTATTATATGTAGTTTGGAATTACTCAATTATTTCCAGTGTCATTAAATGATAATTAGGAGCAGAAAGATTTTTCACAGGAATACTTCTTGTTTGTTCGTTTCTGTCTGTTTTATCAAATTACAGTATCACCTTATAACGTGCTCGTAGTTAAAAAGTGACATAAGTTGTGAGGAGCTCAAATTCAGATTTCAATTATGAAATTACTCATTTAATTGTATTGAAATATGTGTTATTTAAACCTCTATCTGTAACCTACGGGTATAACAATATGTCTATACTGAGGTAATAATCATTTAACCTGGCATAATATCAATTATTTTAGAAAACATGCAACTGAAAACTCTTCCTTTCCGTAAGAGTTGGGGAAACATCTGATTTATTTGTGAATGCTAAATGTCTACTACCATGTTTAACATTATATTTGACCAGTATTCATTGAACAGCAACAGTAAAAATATAGAATATATAAGCAATGTTCTCAAAAATCTATTAGCAGTAAAATAAAATATTTTTCATATAGTGAAAAAGTAATCACCATGATAAAGCAAATTCCAATATAAGTACAGAAGTATCATACAAAATATTTTACAGTTTTTAGTTCCATTCCTGTTATGTATGTTAGTAAACAAAAATTAGAATATTTTAAACCCTATGTATCATAGTTAACTATCAGAATTATTCTTGTACATTGAAAACACTAGACAGTAGGGAGAAAACTTAAAAGCATCAGTGAGTCGGGCTCAGTGGCCCATGCCTGTAATCCCAGTACTTTGGGAGGCCAAGGCGGGCGGGTCACAAGGTCGGGAGATCGAGACCATCCTGGCTAACACGGTGAAACCCCGTCTCTACTAAAAAATACAAAAAATTAGCCGGGCGTGGTGGCGGGCACCTATAGTCCGAGCTACCCGGGAGGCTAAAGCAGGGGAATGGTGTGAACCCGGGAGGCAGAGCTTACAGTGAGCCGAGATTGCATCACGCCGCTGCACTCCAGCCTGGGCAACTCCGTCTCAAAAAAAAAAAAAAAAAAAAAAAAAGCATCAGCATCAGTGACAGTTTACAGCTTCTAGCAAAGCAAGAAAAAATTAGTATTAAAAGTAAACATTTTAAATTGTTATAATTGACATAAAATTTTGGCTATAAAATGAATGTGTCAATCAAGCAAAGAGCCAGTGGCCAACTAGAAGGAAGGCTGTTCAGTTGGAGAAAATATTTGGAACAAGAGCATAAAAATATATGCCTAAAATATATAATATGAATCATACTTCTGTAGCAAATAGTATACCAAGAAGACAGAAAGGCTTTCACTTACAAGTAGGTGAGATTTCAACAACTCTACATGATTTTTTTTGTCATGGTTTTCTGTAGATTGAAAGCCATCCTGAGGCCAAATATTACTCCCGTTTTGACACAAAAACACACACACACACAGAGCATAGTATTATTTGTATATTGAAAGTAAATGATTTAGAATTATCTTTACTCCATCCTCCAAATGATGCAAATTGTAAATCTGAAAATATTATTTTGCAAGTTTCATTGAAAATGTTCTTCCGTTGGAAATTCAATCAACTAATGTTAAAGTCTTTAAGAGAGAAACAGAAATCATGGGGCTTACATTTAAATTGAGAGAAAAATATTTTGCTACAGAGCTAGACTGTCTGCTTTTTTCCTCCCCCATGAGTCTTTTAAAGAAGTAACTACATTAAAACTGCTGTTGTATTTCTTGTCTGAAGATCGATTACTGAGCAGGTTGGATTATGGAAATTTTTATTCAATTTAGCATTGAAAATTTCTAAACTGGCATTTCTACATTTTTTACAACTCCTTCTATTAAGGCTTTTGGGAAGTATTTATTCCTAAAAGTTATATGTGGTGCATTTGGAAATAGAAGAGAAGATTTTCTCCCATGTTTTTTTAAACATATTTCTTAAAAAATTTATCTTACTGAAGTCAGTATGTTTATGAGTAGTTTCAAGAATATGAAAAATAAAAAATAGTTTTTTTGTTAAATAAAAAATCAACATATAGTTTTTTGTTAAAAGATAATTAGTTAATCCTTTGAAAATATGGAATTGTGGCATTTGTGCTCATACTTTTACGAAGATTGCATTTATTTAGTTTTGTAAATATTTCTTAGAGATATTTTAATTCTCATTTTGTAAAATTGGCAATAAATGATGAGATTGCTATAAAAGAGATAATGTTTTAAACAATGACTGTTAATTATTAGTTTTTGAAACCAGATGTTGAAAATGTCTTGCTAAAATTTAGTAAAATAACCAGTCTTAGAATTTTCTTATGCAATACCTCTCATTCTATCCATGCACTCAATCTGTTAGCTAGTATAGTCACTCTTTTCTATAGAAGGATAATAGTTATTGTTAATAAAAACCTGAAATGCTGCCAAATTTTTAAGTGACACATCTTGAAAGAAATATGGATATGTTTGGGATGCATTAACTATTCTGTTTGCTTTATCACAATTCTTGAAAACCATGTGTCTGTGAATAATAATTATATCTCTATTGACAGAGATTTATTCGTGTTTTTCATTATTGTGTTACATTTTAATTTATGTCCATATTAAAAATACTTTCTAGTAAAATCCAGATTATCTTGGGAAAAAGGATTTAATTAATTTTAGGATGAACAATGTTAAGTTCCAACAAGGGGTAGGGGTATGCTTTGGAGTGAACGTCTCCAAAAATTGAGCTGTGTTTGATGGCCTCCAAAACCTATAGTATTAATTGACGGAAAGAGGAACTTGGTCTCTAAAATGGGTGGTCATATACAGACCTCCCTTCTAGCCCCTACAGACTGACCAGTCTTAATGAATTCATGGACTGCATTTTCCTAAGCTTCCCTGCAAGGGTGAGCAAGTCAGAGCTCTTAAACCAAAGTTAATGACCAAATCATTTAGTCAGGTCCATAATAAAAGATTTGTCAATTTGTCTTAATAATGATTTGAACTACCCATGGCCATAATTCTATTCACAAATTACCATGATTCATCAAGAGTTAACTGCAATCAACTGTCTATTTGTTTCCTGCAAATGATTTTAAAATTCATGGAGTCAGGAAAAATTATTTTTTATGCCCCAGAACATATCACAAAACTTTTATAAGTGGCAGGAAAGAGTATCTGTTAAACACGTGAACAACTGACTTAATGAATGAATGGAAGGATGTGTGAATTTACAAATCTTTAATGCAAAGAACTTGACTGAATAATGAAGATGTTACCTTATTTATAGAAATTAGTTTACAATTCAGTATTCTACAGGGGTCTGTAATAATTTAAAAAATAATTTCAAATTTATTTTACATTCAGGGAGAACATGTGCAGTTTTGTTATATGGGTATATTGTGTGATGCTGAGGTTTGGGGAATGAATGATCAACCAGGTAGTGAACATAGTACCCAATAGTTACTCAAGTCTTTCATCCATATTTCCCTCTCCCCTTTATTGTCCCCAGTGTCTATTGTTGCCATCTCTATGTCCATGTACAACTTATGGGAAAGATTAAGTGGGTTAGCTCCTACTTATAAGTGAGAACATGTGGTATTTGGTTTTCTGTTCTTGTGTTAATTTTCTATTGATTTTCAATGAACAAAATAGACCAAACAGTGATCTCCCCTGGTACTACCGGGTAAAATGATATAGTCTCTAATCACAGCAGTCTGATTTCCCAATGGTTTCCAACACTATGGTGTCTCTGATTTCTAGTTATGTAATGAGTTCTGCAATGGTAACTTGACTTCGTTATAGTCGAAATATGAATTTAAGGTTTGGCAAAGGTGTGCCAGGCAGGAAGGGAGGCTAAGAAAGAATACATAGCATCCTATATTGGAAATCATGCAGAGCAATTATTTAATGTGTCTTCTAGGTATTCCTTCTCAACAATGCTTTAGTAGTTTTAATGGATTTATTGAAATTTATTGAAATATTCTTTTTTAACTCTTTCTTACCATAGTATAACAGTTATTCTCTGAGTGTGGACACAAATCTAAGAGAGATTGTTCTGAGAGGTTAAACGTTTATAATTCTCATCAACTAATTTCCGTGATTCCCAACAGTTTCTTCACCAGCATATGATGTTCTTGGTAGAAAACACATGATAGCATGTATATATTTATTTTGTTTGAACGAAGCTATACATGTTCTTTATTCATTTACTAAAACCTTTTCTAATGAGTTATTGCAGTTTTCCCCTACAAAAAAGATCACTATCTAGAGGTCTTAGCTTTTCTACAGGGCCTGACCTACAAGTGATATTCTAACATTATCCTGGAAAGATCTGCTACTACTGAGACTTATTTCCACTTCCCACTCTGTAGGATGCACCTCTCTATGGGCTAGAATCCTTATCATAGATACATGCTGTCATTATTAGTGCTAGTGTTATTCCAATGGAATAGACAATATTTTGTCAACCACTTGTAGGAAGCTATGACAGAAACAGTTATGAACTAAAATGGCAAAAAGAGTTTTAGCAAATAGGTCTGACTTCACTTAATCTTTCCCATCAGTTGTATGCATAGGACAAAAAGTTCAAGAGGGTAGAGGAGTCATGAAAGGTAGGAGCCTGGGTCCCTGATTTCCCATGCTAAGCAGGAACACCAGCACTGGCCTGATATATAAACAAAGAATAAATGTCTATTATGTTGAGCCACAGAAACTTCGGGGTTCATTTGTTGGATTATGGAGTATTTCTCTAAATAGCCTGATTGACTATAACAGTCTATCTTTCATCCATACTATTAAATATTGGTTTTGAGCCACATTTTGATAAGCTTTGAATCACTCAGTTGAACCATGATGTAGAATCATGGATTCCCATGATCATGCTCTTATCTCCCTTGCTTTGAAGATGTTATCTTCTTGCTATTTTGCTCTGTTTACATGTTTCACTGTGTTCTATATGGTTACGTATAAAGTATTCTGCTTGGGGCTGGGCTCAGCGGCTCAAGCCTATAATCCCAGCACTTTGGGAGGCTGGAGTGGGCACATCACTTGAGGCCAGGAGTTCAAGACCAGCTTGGGCAACATGAAGAAACCCTGTCTCCACTAAAACTTCAAAAAATGGGCTGGGCCTGGTGGCGCATGGCTGTAATTGTATTCTAAAGACACAAGGAAGAAAGAATTGGCAAAGCTTAATACTTACTGGTTGGTAAAAATGCACCAATGTTGCAATCATACATCAAGTTAATCAGTAACATATTCTTTTCAGTGTAAAAAGGTTAACACACTTTTACTAAGTCATCTCTGAATATGTGGCCGTAATAATACCCCTAAGCCCTTTGAATTCTGTTTCTTAGGGGTACTCCATCAGGAAACTGTCTATTACAAAAAGAGTTTTTCTCGATACATTTCTAGGTACACTTTGAAAAAGAATACAATTATGTAAGTTGTTTGAAAATAAAAGAGAGAGACCCTGCCATTTGCCACAGGATGGGTGGAAGAACTAGAGGACTTTATGTTAAATAAAATAAAAATAAAACAGACATAGAAAGGAAAATACTGTATGATCTCATTTATATAAGGAATTTTTTTAAAGTCAAATATACAGAGATAGAAAATAAACCATAGTTACCAGGGATGAGGGTGGAGGGAGAGGAAATGAGAGGATGTAGGTCAAAGAATACAAAGTAGCAGATATATAGATTTAACAAGTCTAGATATCTATTGTATAATTTAAAGCTATAATTCATACAATTGCATTGTATTAGGGATTTTTTTTCGTAAGTAGGTTTTAACTGCTCTTGCCACAGAACCATAAAACTAAGTGAGATGATAGACATTTAACTTGCTTCACTCTAGTAACCACTATACCATTTAAAAATACATCATCTTGTATACCTCAAAGATAACCAATATAAATTTTTTAATAAATAAGGTTTACTTACATTTTATGATGTCAGGTAAAACTAACTTAACATGCATTTACTAAGCTTTATTATTAATTGTATTATTTGTATTCAATGTTTTTCTGAATCAAATTCAGTTCCTTTTAATCAAATTGTTTAAAATGCTTGGTGTAGTCTTTTGTTGAAAACAGAATCCATTCTGCTGTCATTCCCAAGCACTGGTTACAACCAAAGGGCTTCTGACTTGTTCTAAACTGAAATGCAACATGAAGCTTTGTTTAATTTTCACAGTATACAAAAATGCCACTCTAACCTTCCAGCAAATGTGTACTTGAAAATATGGATATGGATATTTATTCAGTACATTATTTGATAGGAAAAAAGGAGACTCACACAATTGCTTCTCAGGAAAAGAGCCTGGTTTATTCATACAATAATTATACCACATTGAATTTAACATGAATAACCTATGACTGTATATAACAACAAATGCAATTATATTTTGTGATTTATACAAGTTGCTTATACTTACCTACAGTATGAAAGGATTTAGAAAATTTTTAAGTACACAGAAAAAATGACATTGTTTAAAAATGCATGCCTATGCATGAAACCTACATACATAATGCATAAAACACAAAATAATGGGTTATAATATAAACAAATTTTAAAACTCTAAATTTTAAAAAGTTAAAACGCTTCTGAAATATACAAATATAGGTATGAACAAAGGAAAAGAAATCCCCTATATTTAGATAGAATGATTCAAGATTATAAACATGATAAGTCTCTCTAATTTGTTTTCTAGATTTAATTTAATGATTTATAATTTATAAATTGTATAGATTTATAATTTAATGAGTTCTCAATAAAAGCACCAACTAGCTCTTTTCTAGAATTAGACTAGTTGATAATAAAGTTAATAGGCAACATAGATATGCAAAAATTTGGAAAAACTCTGAAAAAGAAACATAAGAGAAATTAGTACTTCCAAACATTAAGGCATTCTGTGATGCATTTGGTTATGAGTTAAATTGCAAGCCCCCTAAAAATATGCTCAAGCCTTAAATCTCAGTACCTGTGAATGTGACCGTGACCTTAAGTGGCAATTGAGTCTTTGCATATGTAATCAAGTTAAGATTAAGTCACACTTAATTAGGGAGGGCCCTTAACCAGTAACATTACAGTCCTATTATAAAGATGAGAAGAGACAGATTCAGGCTCTGGAGCTAATGGAAGATATACAGGACAAAGGCCATGTGATGAAGGATGCAGGGTTTGGAGAGATGCATCTTCAAACTAAGAAATGCCAAGGATTAACAGAAACCAATGGAAGCTTGAAGACTTAAGACTCAAGGAATTATCCTCCCCTGGAGCCTTCAGGGGGAGCATGGCACTGCAGACACCTTGATTTCACATTTCTACCCTCCAGAATTATAAAGCAATGCATACCTATTGTAATATGCCTCCGAGTTCGTGGTAATTTGTTATGGCAGGGTAGGAATTAATACACATTTATAATTAAACAGTTTGGTGCTAGTATAGGAAGAGACAGAAAACTACATTGTAAAAGAAAGTCTAGAAATACTACCATAAATATATGAAAATGTAGTATATTGGAATGTAGCATATAAAAATCTCTGGAGCAAAGACGAATTTTAAAATAACTGGATAGCCTATTTCGAAAAATATAAAATAGAATGTTTTATATTTTATAAAGTAAAATATAAACATAGTTATCTAGCAAATAAAAGTAATTTAAAAATGAAACTATGCAAGTACTCAAATAAAACAAGGGTGAATTTTTAAAAATCTGTATGTAAGAAATGGTGAACTTATAACTCAAAACCCCAAATTAAAGAAAAAAAGATTGCAATTTTGACTACATATATATTGATATAGTCTGGCTGTGTATCCTCTCCATATCTCCTTTTGAAGAGTAATCTCCAATATTGGAGGTAGGACCTGGTGGCAGGTTTTTGGATCATGGGGGGCAGATTCCTCAGGAATGGCTTGGTGCCATCCTCACAGTAATGCATGACTTCACACAATATCTGATTGTTTAAAAGAGCATAGCAATTCCCCCAACCCCTCTTGTTCCTGCTCTCACCATGTGATATTCTGGCTACTCTTTTGTCTTCCACTATGAGTTAAAGCTCCTTGAGGCCTCACTGGAAGACAGGCAGATGTTGGCATCACACTTCCTGTACAACCTAAAGAACCATGAGTTAGTTAAACCTCTTTTCTTTATAAATTATCTAGCCTCAAGTATTTATTTGTGGCAACTCAAAAATGGCCTGACACAGAAAATTGGCAGCAAGGTGTAGGAAGTTGCTATAAATATACCTGAAAATGTTTAAGCAGCTTTGGAACTGGGTAATGAGAGGAGGCTGGAAGAGTTTGGAGTGCTCAGAAGAGAACAAGAAGGTGAGGGAAAGTTTGGAACTTCTTAGAGATTGATTAAATGATTGTGACCAAAGTGCTGATAGTGATATGGACAGTAAAGTCCAGGCTGATGTAGTCCCAGATGAAAATGAGAAATTTATTGGGAACTGGAGTAAAAAATTATCCTTCTTATGCATTAGCAAAGAACTTGGCTGCTTTGTGCTCGTGTCTTGGGGCTTTGTGGAAGTTTAAACTTGAGTGATGTTGTAGGAAATCTGGTGGAAAAAATAATCTAAGCAGAAAAGCATTCAAGATGCAGTCTGGCTGCTTCTAACAACCTACAATCAAATATGAGTGCAAATAAATGACTTAAAGTTGGAGTTTATAATTTAAAGGGAAGCAGAGTATAAAACTGTGGAAAATTTGCAGACTGGCTCTGTGGTGAGAAAGAATCCAATCAGGCTGTGGAGCTACCACATGCTAGAGATATTAACATAATTAAAAGGAATCCAAATGTGAACATTCAAAACAATGAGGAAAAGTCTTCCAAAGCCTTTCAGAGATTTTCTAGGCAGCCCCTCCCATCATAGACCTGGAGGCCTAGGAGTAAAGAATGGCTTTAGGTATCAGGCCCAGGACCATGCTGCACTGTGCAGCCTCTGGACACTGCTCCCTACATCCTGGAAGCTCCAGCCCCTGCCTCAGCTCAAAGGGCTCCAGGTACAGCTCGAGGCCATGCCTGAGGGTACCAGCCATAAGCTTTGGTGGCTTCCACATAGTGTTAAGCCTGCAGGCACACAGAATGCAAGAGTAAAGGAAGCTTAAGAACTTCTGCTTAGATTTCAAAAGATGTATGGGAAAACCTGGGTGCCCTGGCAGAAACTTGCAGCCCATACAAAAATATTCTACTGGTGCAGTGCCAAGAGGAAATGTGGGATTGGAGCCCCCACACAGAGTGACCACTAGGACACTGCCTAGTAGAGCTGTGGGAAGGAGACCACTACCTTCCAGATCTCAGAATGGTAGCCCCACGGGCAGATTACACCCTCTTCCTGGAAAAACCAAAAGCACTCAACTCTGACTTGTGAGAGCAGCCATGTGGGTTGCATCCTGCAAAGCTGCAGGGGAAAGGCTGCTCAGGGCCTGGGGAGCCCACTCCCTGCACCACTGTATCCTGGATGTAAGACATTGTGTCAAAGGAGGTTATTTTGGAGCTTTAAGATTCACTGACTGCCCTATTGGGCTTAGGACATGCCAAGGGCTCTTACTTTAGGAGGATTTCTGTTCTTGGGGATGGGAATGTTTACCCAATGCTTGTACCACCATAGTATCTTGGAAGAAAATAACATTTTTCGTATGTTTTATGGAAGGAACTTGAGTCCTAAATGAGACTTTGGACTTTTGATTGATTTAATGCTGAAATAAGTTAAGATTTTGGGGAAGTATTGGGAAGGCATGATTGTACTTTATAATGTGAGAAGAACATGAGATTTGAGGGGCAGAGGTAGAATGATATAGTTTGGATGTTTTCCCCCTCCAAATCTCATGTTGAAATGGAATCCCCAGTGGTGGACGTGGGCCCTGTGGCAGGTGCGAGGATGGACCCTTCATGAATGCTTGGTGCCATTCTCACAGTAAAGAGTGACATCACAAGATATGTGGTTGTTTAAAAGAGAATGGCACCTCCCCTTTCTCTCTCTCTGGCTCTCTCTTGCCATATGATACTCTGGCTCCCTCTCTGCCTCCTAACATGAATAAAAACTCCTTGAGGTCTCACCAGAAGCTGAGCCAATGCTGGTGCCATGTTTCCTGTACAGCCTGCAGGACCATGAGACAATTAAACCTCATTTCTTTATAAATTTCCCAGCTTCAGATATTTCTTTATAGCAATTCAAAGATGGCCTAACACATATATTGATATATGAATATAGTTAATTGTGAGATAAGAAGCATGATGATCAGAATTAGAAGATAACCAACAATTAGGAAAAATATTGTGATATATATTATAGATAAACAAATAATAAATATAAATAATTATTGTTAAAGATGCTGAAACAAAAGACCATAGAAAAATGGGAAGGTATAAGAAAATTCACAAAAAATGATATAGTGATTCTTACACATATAAGAAAATGTACTGCTTCAAGCATAAGGTAAATGAAAATTTGAACTACACTGAAATAACATTACTCAAAAGTTATATAGTCAAAAATTGAAAGCTTGACTCTGTTGGCATATATATATGTATATATTTATATATGGCCTATGCATATATATATGTGTATATAAATATATATGCATAGGCCATATATATATATTTAATGGAAATGAAATACTATATGTATGCTTCTGATAAGATTGTGGCAATATCTATAAACTATTTTATCTATTAACTTACTTTTTGGAATTAATTTTCTAAAATATGATTTTTGAAATAAAGTTTAAAAATACTTATTAATAAAGTTATTAATTAAATAACTTTGTAATTACAATGTTTTGGAACAATAAACTAAATTACCATACTTGGGAAATCAGTGAATTATTGAGCAGCTGTAAAAATAAACATAAAATCTCTCTGAACAGATACTGAGTCATTGCCAAGTTATATTAGAAATTGAAAAAAGGGGGGCCAGGCATGGTGGCTCACGCCTGTAATCCCAGTACTTTGGGAGGCCGAGGTGGGTGGATCACAAGGTCAGGAGATCGAGACCATCCTAGCTAACATGGTGAAAACCCGTCTCTACTAAAAAAATATTAAAAAATTAGCCAGATGTGGTGGCGGGCACCTGTGGTCCCAGCTTCTCAGGAGGCTGAGGCAGGAGAATGGCGTGAACCTGGCAGGCAGAGGTTGCAGTGAGCCGAAATGGCACCACTGCACTCCAGCCTGGGCGACAGAGCGAGACTCCATCTCAAAAAAAAAAAAAAAAATTGAAAAAAGGAAAATATGCACACATAGAGACATACATGACAACCCAAAGGGATAAACTGTCAAATCATACTTACAATAATTAGAGCTCCTACCCAGTATTAAGTTTGCTTTATCAGTAGTTTCAAGAATACAAGTAGTCACCAGGCATATATAAAGCAAGGAAAAAAACCTAGGATAGACAACTTTGCTTTCCATGCATATCATACTGCTTTAGCATCATTCAGACTTTACATATGAGTTCATTAAGTACAAGAGGTGATTGCATGCACAAAGGAAGCTTTTTGGTTCAGGATGTATCTCCATTTGGTATTCCAATAGTTATACTGTTAATGTTACATGTTCAAGAGAGCCACACTCTGTAAATTCATGTATTCTAGGTTTTGTTTAATATAAGCAATTCTATTCAGATATGGTAAAACTTTTCCATAGATAAGATTTTTTTCCATTATAAAGCATCATTAGTGTGTTTTGCAGGATGTCTCTCACCAACATATTTAAAATGTGATTTGTCTTGTCCACCTTACTTTATCTCCTGCAGCCATGAGGCAGCCATTGCACACATACACACTTACATACACACACATATATCACACACACACAGAAAGCCTGCATGGGTGGATTAATAAGCTTAATTATTAAAAAACTAAAGAGAAAAATTAAATGGGGCAACTAATAAATTTGGTTCCCTTCTAAGTGATGGATGAGAAGTAGGGAAATGGATGATAAAGAGAATTATATTTCTCTGAGCATTAACTATTTTTGAAGACATATTTTTATATTTTTTAAAATTAAAATGAGATTGAGAGCATGCTTAAATTTGCAATACAGAAACAAAGTAATACTATTGTGTATGTAATTGATAGCAAAATTACACAGAAGAAAATGGGAAAATAAGCAGCACAATCATTTTCTGAATGCATACTTTTAACCAAATAATTCAAGTGGAGTATATTTTAAAAACAAAAATGCCATAAAAACCTACTTAGATAAATGGCTAACTGCAGTGTTGGAGCAAGAAAAATACAGGCTGAACCCGAAAATTCTTGCTGTGCCAAAAAAAAAAAAAAAATTATCAAAAAGAAGAAAACAAAAAAGGATGGAAGCTTATCAAACATTCCAGTAAGCCAGCTTAGAAACACTACTGCAGGCCAAAATTGAGTACATTTTTTGAAAACATTTATTATCAGACTTTGAATTTTAAAGGATTACACTGAATAAGTAAGTTTCCTCAAACAATTGAATAGGGTTCAATCATATAAAGGAACAAACTACTGATGTATACAACAACCAAATGAATCAACAAAACATCATGCTAAGTGAGAGAAAGCAGATGCAGAAAACTATATGTTCTACTATTGCATTTGCATAAAATTCTAAAAGAAGAATAATGATAGTTACAAAGAGAAGATCAATGGTTGTCTGGGGCCAGAATAATTACTATGATGCTTATGTAACAAGAAGCAAAGTGATTTTGAGATTGTGTAGACTTTAATAACTACATACATATACGTAAGTGTATAAAAATAGCTTATTCTATTTGTAAATTTTTTTTAAATCATATGTACAAAGACATAGCTAGTATTTAGGGTGTTTACTATATTCCAGGAAGCATTCAATGAGCTTTATAAATATTAGCAAAGAATTCTAGCAAAAAAATTCTGAAGATTATATTACTATATCATATTAGAGATAAGAAAACATAGGCACATATGTATATAAATGAAAAAGCATATGAATATAATAGCTACTTTAATTCGTAGAGAAAATGATATTCCTGGAAATAATAAATTTTTAAATTTCCTGACTTTTACTTACATGAAAAAAGAAGTATCAGAAAAAAAGCCATGCAAAAAAAATAAGTTTGTAATAACAAGATAAATTCAGGAAGAAATCTTAAGAGGAATAAAATAAAACAGAAATTTTGAAATTTTTTGAAAATCAAAGAAATAGATCAAAATTCAATGCGTTTAGTAAATTCAATGCGTTTAGTAATAAGGAGCTGTGGCTCTTTTTTTAAAGAGATAAACTTTTTTTAAAGAGATAAACTTTTTAAAGAGAGAATTAAAGACTTTTTAAGTCTAAATTGCGATAAGAACAATATTTAAAATATCTAGCAGAAAAGCATTAATTAATTGCTTGAATTGTTTGGTAGCATTTCTAAAATCATGGAAATAAAAGTTATTTTGAAAATGAAAGTTATTTACAATTGAAATTTTAAAAGGCTTGTGATAAAATTTGACACCTCTTCATGTTAAAAATTCTCAAGAAACAAGATATTGAAGGAAAACCTCAAAATAATAAGAGCCATCTATGAAAAATCCACAGCCAACATTATACTGAATGGTCAAAAGCTGGAAGCATCCCCCTTGAAAACTGGCACAAGAAAAGGATGTCCTCTCACCACTCCTATTCTACATAGTATTCAAAATCCTGGCCAGAGAAATTAGGCCATCCTAGAAATAAAGGGCATCCAAATAAGAAGGGAGGAGGTCAAACTGTCCATTTGCAGATGACATGATTCTATGTCTAGAAAATCCCATATCCCATAATCTTGAAACAAAAACACCTTTCACTGATAAACAACTTCAGCAAAGTCTCAGGATACAAAATCAATGTACAAAAATCACTACATTCACATGCACCAGCAAGAGCCAAGCCGAGAGCCAAACCAGAAGGGCAATCCCATTCAATTGCCACAGATAGAATAAAATACCTGGGAATACAGCTAAGCAGGGAAGTGTAAGATCTCTGCAAAGAGAATTGCAAAACCCTTCTCAAAGAAATTGGAGATGACAAAAACAAAAAACATCATATGCTCATGGATAGAATCAGTATCATTAAAATGGGCATATACCTAAAGCAATTTATAGATTCAATGCTATTCCTATCAAACTGCCAATGACATTCTTCAGAGAATTAACAAAAAACTATTTTAAAATTCATATAATACCAAAAAAAGAGCCCCAAAGAGCCAAGGTAATCCCAAGAGAAAAAAATGAAAAGACTGGTAGCATTACATTACCCAACTTCAAACTATACTACAGCACTACAGTAATCAAAGCAGCACAGTACTGGTACAAAAACAGGCACATAGACCAATGGAATAGAATAGAGAACTCAGAAATAAGGTCACTCACCTGTGACCCTCTGATCTTTGACAAAGTTGACAAAAACAAGCAATGGAGAAAAGACTCCCTATTCAATAAATGGCTCTGGGATAACTGGCTAGCCAAATGTAGAAGATTGAAGCTGGACCCCTTACTTACAACATATACAAAAACCAACTCAAGATGGATTAAAGACATAAATGTAAAATCTAAAATTACAAAAACTCTGGAAGACAGCCTAGGCAATATCATTGTGGACATAGGAATGGGCAAAGATTTTATGACAAAATGCCAAAAACAATTGCAAGAAAAGCAAAAATTGACAAACAAGATCTAATTAAACTTAAGAGCTTCTGCACAGTGAAAGAAACTATCAACAGAGTAAACAGATAACCTACAGAATGGGAGAAAAATTTTGCAAACTATGCATCTGACAAAATATTCAGCACTATAAGGAACTTCAATTTACAGGAGAAAAACAAACTCATTAAAAAGTGGGCAAAGGACATAAACAGACAGTTTTCAAAGGAAGACATATGTGCAGCCAACAAGCATATGAAAAAAATGCTCAATATCTCTGATAATTAGAGAAATGTAAATCAAAACCACAATGAGATACCACCTCACACCACTCAGAATGGCTACATTAAAAAGTCAAAAAATAACAGAAACTGACAAAGTTTCAGAGGAAGGAGAACACTTATACATCGTTGGTGGGAGTGTTCAACCATTGTGGAAAGCAGTGTAGCAATTCCTCAAAGAGCTAAAAGGGGAACAACCATTCAACCCAGCAATTCCATTACTGGGTATACACCCAGAAGAATATAAATCATCCTACTGTAAAGAAACATGCGTATATGAATGTACATTTCAGCACTATTCACAGTGGCAAAGACATGAAATCAACCTAAATGCTCATCAATGACAGATTGAATAAAGAAAATGTGGTACATATACACCACTTGTATATGTATTATATACCACTTGTATATGTATACATATACACCATGGAGTACTATGCAGCCATAAAAAGAATGAGATCATGTTTTTTGCAGGAATATGGATGAACCTGGAGGCCATTATCCTTAGCAAACTAACACAGGAACAGAAAACCACATACCACACTTTCTCACTTGTAAGTGGGAGCTAAATGATGAGAACCATGAACACAAAGAAGAAACAACAGACACTAGGGTCTACTTGAGGGTGGAGGTTGGCAGAAGCAGGAGAAGCAGAAAAGATAACTACTGGGTACTGGGCTTAGTACCTCGGTGGTGAAATAATTTGTATAACAAACCCCCATGACATGAGTTAACCTATACAATAAACCTTCACATGTGCCCCTGAACCTAAAATAGAAGGTTTTTTTTTTAAAAAAAACTGTTACTTGGAAATTTTTTATATTTAAAAAGGTATGAAAAATTCTTAGTTACACTAACCACACATTTATTTAACTATATATATGCTGACTAGTTAATATATACTTAACCAGTGATTACATTTAATTAGTATTTTTAGAGCTTCCAATATTAATAGCAATCACAGCATCATAAATTTTGAAGACTTAAGAAATATAATGTCTAATATTCCCAAACATATTTAATCAATGGCTTCTTTTTCCCTCGATAATTCCAGGAGAAAAGAAACTGATTTCTGCATAATAATCAACAAGAAAGGTCTTGGTAGTGATGTTCTATGTTTATTAAAATTAAACAAATATTCATGGGCTCAAGGTTTTGAAGCTCTGGGAGTATTATTTCTTTCATTAAATATATGCTACAGCTATGGAATCTGTACAGCAAGTATATTCATCCATTCATTCATTAATTCATCCATTCATCGTTTAGATATTTACAGAGAGAATATTTTACTCTGAAAAGTCAAGATACGCAAGTGTATAATATATACCATCAATCTTAAGAGTTCACAGTCTAGCAGTAAGGTGGAAATACACTTGATTTTAATTTAACACAAGAGTGTGATAATAAAAATATGACCAACATGCCACCAGCTGCAAATAAGAAAGTCGAGTCATCTACTGACAGATTGAGTACTGTCTACCATTTTGTATTTGAACGTATACCTTCATCTTGTTTTATACTTTCAGATTTACCATCTTTGCCATTTCATTTTATTTCTGCGCTTGTTTTCATTGCTCTTTTGGCTCTGGTGATTTGGGACAAATTCATCTTAATTTAAATTCTGCCAGTGGCTGTGTTGAAAATCTTAAAATGTAATTGTACATACATTTTCAATTAAGCAAACCATAGACTTATTTTAATGTTTTTCTCATTTATGTATATAGGATTTTGAAGTTTGTTTTTTAAAACTGTCTACATTAAATGCTGCTTGATTTTCTCATTTTCAAATCCATTATGGTTAACTTTCTAATTAATAGCTGTAAATCTAACATGCTCTTTTAAAATTTATGTAATATCCAGCACCATGGAGTGCAGTTCTATATTGCCCTATCATTTCACATTGAGAACATTTATGTATTTCTTTGTCATTACAAATTTATGTACATATACATATACATACCCACACACATGCACATGCATGCATACTGTTGACCCTTGAACAATGTGGGAGTTAGAGCTGTTGACCACACACAGTCAAAAACCCACATATAACTTTTTACTGCCCTAAAACGTAACTACTAAAGCTTACTGTTGACCAGATAGAAGACTTACTGATAACATAAACAGTCAGTTAACACATATTTTCTATGTTATATGTATTACATACCATATTCTTATGATAAAGTAAGCTAGAGAAAAGAAAGCATTATTAAGAAATTAATAAGGAAGAGAAAAACATCTATAGTACTGTACTGTATTCATCGTTACCATAAGTTTATGTCATCTGCTTACAAGATGTATTTTCTGCCTGAAATAGTGAGCACCCACAGCTGCAGACCCCAATCTACTGTACACATCAAGCAACTCAACTTTTTATTGTAATGTCATGACTTTTCTCTGCTTCTTGGATGCACTTTCAAAAGCACTAGTGGCACTTCAAATGAATCCCATGGTGTTATCTGAGGTTTTCAGTATTGCAGTAAACAGGATGAAAAATATGTAAGAACTGCTAGAGATCACTTTTTACTGCTATATGCAATTTACTGGAGAGATGAATTGCTTACTCAAAGATTATTAGCATCATACAGCATTTTAAGTGGGCACCTTTAAAATTTGAGCTCACCACGATAGCAACAGGAGGTGGCTATAAAATTATTAGGTAGTTCAGTATATACTACAGTTAATTTCATTCAGTTATGATTTACTACTGCATCTTTGTGTTTGTTTACATTTCTCTCAACTGTGAGTGGTGCCATGTGCAATCTGAAAGTGTTTGTGTGCAAAAGTGTTAATAAATTTTAACTTTTTATAATAGATTTGTGTATATTTTACCGTAGTAAATGATAGAATAGACTTGTATATGTATATATTTTATACACTTATGACATATTTGAATTTTTCAATATTTCTAGGCTATATAGTTATCTGTGAGATTTTTTAAATTGCTGCAAATCTCCAAAAATTTTTCCAACGTATTTATTTTTAAAATACAAATGTAAGTGACCCACACAGTTCAAACCCATGTTGTTTGAGGGTCAACTGTGCAATATATATCCTGTCGGTATACAAATATGGACATGCATGTGTGTATATGTATACTCTCCTTTTGCTTTGAAATATATAAATGGCATACACACATGCGCACACACACACACACACACACACACACACACAAATGACATTTTCAAAAGCGTAGGGGCTTCAATTGGAGGTGGAATTAGCAGTTGAAATCCAATCAAGTCCTGGAAACCTAGCGTGGTATGTAGCAAACATCCAATACCTCAGATAAATTAGAAAAAAGGGATTCTCAAAGGGTAGGAATGGGGAACCTAGGTACTACTTTTCTGAATAACAAGAGTTAAAGCTATTTTATATGTATCTAATCCAGGTGGTAGGTCCTTGAGTTAAGTCATGTAAGCTGCTTAAAGTAGAAACAAGTGATTTTCCATTCATTCATTCAGAGAAAACAAACTTATTTAAAGATTTACCCTAGTTTTACCAACCTGAATCTCCATAATTCTAAAGGAAAGTAGGCCTGCTCATATTTTATTTGCTTTGGCTGTTATTTATGTTTTTCTACTGCTTGAAATGTGGCTATTCATTTCCTTAGGATATTATGGTTATTGTAAAAGAAAATGAATAACTTGAGGAAGAGAAACTGGAATGGAAAGAGCAGAGAAATTAGTGGTAAAGTTATGGTTAGTAGCCATATTACGGGAACAGAGAAGAAAAATGAATCATTGAAGAAGTGATGATCAGGAGACACAAAGAACAAGCCCAATATTATACTGTCTGGGTAAGGAAGGAGAAAAAGAGTATTCATACCACTTTATCATCAGATTTAGAGAGACAGTTGCCAAGAATGGCATCATGCAAGGACACTTGAAAATTTTTTAAAAAGGTAGGAAAATATTTAGATAAAAATTTCCGGATCAAATAATATTTTCTTAAGCAACATTATTAGAAATATGATATTTGCATTTATTTAGCATTTACTATGTTTCTAGGAACTACTTAACTCTTACAACCACCCAATAACACCTATAGATCAAATTTCAGAGATACTATATAACTCTTCAAAGTCACATGGTTAGTGAACGGCAAAATCACAGTTCACAACAGTCTTTCTGATCGCTGAGTTTCCGAGCATTCTGTCTGTATTTTCAATGTAAGTAGAAAGAGCAAAGAAGGCACATTTGAATGAGCTACAGTAGCATACAGAATGGACAGTTGAGTGGAGATGGGCATATAAGCAATGTGCGAAAGAGACGGAATTATCAGGTGACGTGTTTAGAATGAGGTGCGAATTAAAAAGAATGACAATAGGAATCTAAATAGTGTCAATGAGGAGGATGAGGGAGTGAGAAACTAGCTTATGCCAGACGACTCATATCTTCATCGCACAGTATTTTCAATCAGAAGACACGGTGGACATACAAAGATAGAGTCATTTTGGATAAGAAATTAGGCAATTATGTCTGTTTCACATTCACTTCTCTCAAAGAGGCTTCAATTGTTTTATGTAATTCAAAATAAATTATCTTTCACCAAAATGGAAATCTGATATGTTGTGTCATTTCACACGTATAGAACAAAATTTAGCGCTTTATTTTCCATTTAAATTATACTTTTTAAAATTCAATAAATATTTTTAAAAATAGTTGTATAATCTTTACATTCATTATTCTATTGATGTCTCAGTGGTTGTGCTACATTCATTCTGCTTCATATAGGCATTTGGTCAATGGAGATGAATGAAGGTAAAGTAAATAAATATATAAATGAAGCAGTAAATAAATAAAAAACATAGTTAAACTCTTTCATCTGAAACATAATATGCTGCTTCTATTTTCATGCAAATATGTTAAAATTTACTTTTTCCTTAAAAATAAATTATGAATAAATTTGTCACATGAAGATAAGCCATTAAATATTATTTTAACAGTCATTTCTGCAATAGTAAACTGGTATAATTATAAAATGAAGAAATTAGTAGAATCATAGAGTCAAGAAAACTCCAATGTTAAAAAGATGCCCACTTCAAAATATTAATCTATAAAAAGTAATATGAATTTAATTAAAGTGGGATCTTACACAATATGGACTAATTCATATATGAGGACTATTGATAGACAATGATGATATGTAGATAGATGACAGATGAATAGAGGGCTTCTATGTGATTTCTGCTCTGATACACATTTCAAAAGGGAATATAAAGACATAAACTGGGAAAGGAGACTTCAATTAGTTTAGTCAATAATTTGTAGACCATAAAGTACACAATATTGTCTTCCACAAAGGATACATCCACTCCCCGCAAAAAAATCTCAAAACAAATGTATGCTCCTTTCTAATCTTCCCCCTACCACTGAAATCTCCCTCTCTTTCTCCTTTCCTTAAACCTCTTTTAACCCACCTCTTAATGTTGGAGTGCCTTAGGCCTCAGTTTTCCATTTTCTTCTTTTCAACACTAATTCAGGCTGCTGATTTTATTTAGTCTCATGGTCCAAATTTTTCTCCACTTTTATGCACAATGGGCAGATAAAACATATTTCACCAAAATTAAATTCTGCCCTTCCCACCACCGCCAACATATTCCCCCAATCTTCTTTACCCAGTCCCTTAGCTTAGTTGACAGAAAATCCATCCTTCCAGTTGCTTAGGCTGAAAACCTTTAAGTTATCCATGACTCTACTCTTTCTTTTAAAACTCTGCATGTCATCACAATATCTACAATGTGACCAGTTCTTAGCACTTCCACTTGCTTTGTTCACAGGCATAACTCAAGAGCCTGGAACAGTGCCTGTCATATAGTATCACTTGTTCACTTGATGAATATTTTGTGACTAAACAAAGAAAGATAAATAAATTTGAAGAGCCATTAGAAAAACCCTAAAAACAGAAATGTACATGGTTCTCTCAGGTAAAAATAAGTAACCAGAGTGAATGTTGGGCAAAACATTTTTGTAGGGGTGATGTGGAGGGGAAGGGGAAATGGAACGTAAGTTTCAGTGAAAAAGAAAATTAAGCATATGTTGCAAAACTTTTTATAGCCATGAGACATTTTAATTTAATCCTAGACATATTGTAAGAAAATAATTTGAATTTTCTAAAAAGACTTTAAACCACACTGGGTTAAATTACATCAGATTTTCTAACCAAAAAGCTGAAACTACTATGAAATTAAATGCCCTCATTAAAAGGAGTACTTTAAGTTTTTGCAACCTTAAAAAAAATGCTCATTAAAATGTTTAAAATGTCAACTTGTTCTTAAATTATATTAATTAGAAACAACAGCAAACACTTTTATTTTGCCTCACAGTCATACTAATTAAAAAATGTCCAATGTTCACTTAAAAGTAAGTTTCCTGCAGCTTGTTCAAGGAATGTCAAAATAAAAATACTACAGCATTTTGTGTATTAGCACCTAAGAAAGTTCAATAAACCCATTAAGCTCACACACACACACAGGATGTACTTTTTAAAGTTTTCCTGAGTCCATTGTCGATATTAAACACACCAAATAGGAGCTTATTTCTATGAGTATAAAGCAAATTGCTTTTTTTTTTTTTTTTTTTTTTGAGGCAGTCTCACTCTGTTGCCAGGCTGGAGTGCAATGGCGCAATCTCGGCTCACTGCAACCTCTGCCTCCCGGGTTCAAGCGATTCTTCTGCCTCAGCCTCCCAAGTAGCTGAGATTACAGGCGCCTGCCACTGCGCCTGGCTAATTTTTGTATTTTAGTAGAGACAGGGTTTCACCAGGTTGGTCAGGCTGGTCTCGAACTCCTGACCTCAGGTGATCTGCCCACCTCAGCCTCCCAAAGTGCTGAGATTACAGGCATGAGCCACCGCACTTGGCTAAAGCAAATTTCTTAACTCATTTCTTCAGTCACTTATTAAAGAAATAGTTTCTGCAGAACACTCAGGTCTAAAAAAAAATGCATTGGGAGCTATGGAGGTCACAAATAAGCGTGGAGCTTTTGGACGATATGATAAGAGGATAGAGAAACTGTGTGCTCACCATTATCTCCCTAACACCTATCACACTTGAGCACATAGTAGATGCTCCAAAAACAAATGTCAAATCCCGTGGAAACTGGGTTGATGCAATAAGGTACACACCTGTAGAACATTAAATGACAATCACCTGCTATTTATCATTAATTCATCCTATTTGCATGACACTTGCCACTTTTCCAAGTACATTTCTAAATAATGTCATTTGATTTTAACAGGTCCACAGCATAGGGTAGACATTTTCCTTTCACTAATTAGTATATATTAAGTGACTTCTCCAAATTCACACAGTAGAGCCGTTAAAACTTCCTTTTTTTTCAAACTTCCTTTTTTTCATGAAATTACCATATTTTTATATGCTATCTTTATATAATAGGAAATATAAACTAAGGAAATTGCTTCAAACACACTTATTGTGTCATTATTCTCTATAACATTTCCCCCTCATGCTGGTAAAATAATTTATCAGAAATACCCAAATCCAGTTCTGCCAGTAAGCAATTATTATTTCATATATCTTTATTTCTCTAGCATACTGTTATATTAAATATGAAGTAAAATATAAAGAGCTTTTTGAATAATTTATTTCATTTCCTAGATCCGAGTACCCTACGATTAAGAGGATGATGGGTATTACAGAATCTGCTTTAATATTCTGAATAATTATTTCAATTACCCATTTTTTAAAGTTACTTTTCTAATGTGTATCTATGTATGAGGTAGATACTTTTATATTCTATTATTTTGATGAGGATGTTGAGGCTTAGGGAATTCAAGTAACTTTTCAAAGTTAGATATTAAAACAAAAACTGAAACAGAGGCAATTGGATTCAAAAGCCCTTCTTTGAATACCAGGCTTACTTAAATTTTTTGCTTGTGTGTGTTATCCAGCATGTAAGCATAAATGTAGTAACTATCTCTCTGCATTTGCAACCTCCTGATATTTCCTAATACCTTATTTCACAATGATTTTATACATACATATATATATGCACATATGTATTTATATTTAGCCTCATAATCCAAGACCAGTTACAAACCTTAGATGAGAAAGAGGAAAATAATAACTTATTTGGTATTTCTGTACCTCAACAATGAATCAGTCAGAATGCTCTGCCTAATTTAACTTTACTGGATTCCATTTGTTAAGTGGTTGTGATCTGTCAATGAGATCTCTTTTTCTTAGTCACTATTCACATCTTAAGGACACCGTGCTGTGTCTGTTATCACAGAAGTTTGTAACCCAACATCAGTTTCTATCCGTCCAACACTGAGTCCTTATAATCTGATGCAAAATAGTTTAGGCTATGGAGTGTGAATTATAACAGTGGCAGTAAGTATGAAAACACAATGGTTAGTTTTAAATAATTAGACTGGAGTCACTGGAATGAAATTATATATGCAACACATATTACATATATCTAGGAAGTCTAATTAAGTAGGCCCTGTAATATATCTAGGAAATTCAGAAGTAGGAACTGAATGAAATGGATGGATTACTGATGAATCAAGAAATCTGATTTTAAAATAAATAAATAATAGAAACTAAAGAATCTGATATAGAATTTGTAGACAGAATATGATTTATAACTTTGAGGCATTTTTGACTCATCGTTCTCTTTGATTTCCTTTTGCTCCATCCCTGCATATATTGAACTGTCTAAGGTCTCTATCTGCCATGACTCTTGAGTCTTCCCACTTAGTCTAATGTTCAATCAACACTATCTTCTTCAAATACGTGTTACCACTTTGCTAGGTTACTCCAGTGACTCAGCAGTAATTGCTGTTATCTGACTATGGAGATAATTCTTTCGTATGCCAACCAGAGTTGTAAAGTAGTGCTTTCTGGGTCACCAGCACAGAATAATCAACAAGATATGCCACGGAAGCACATACCTATAGCCGTTCATAGAGATTCTCAGCACAATATTTGAGGGCCAAAGCACCTTTAAGAACATATTTAGGTGTCAAAGATCATCGGTATATATTTAGTTGTGATGCTGATATGTGAGGAGGCAGGGAAGTGCTGGGAAAAGAACATGGTCCCTGGCGAGGGCTCTACCCCTAGGTGGTCTGTGCTCACAAACCTAGGTGAGGACAGGCATTGCTGTTTTCGTGCCCAGGCCTGTACCCGCAGACCTAGGTGAAGGCAGGCATTTCTGTTTTCCTGCCCAAATGTTGCATTTTCCAAGACCATCCTGGCCCACTGTGCCCCCATCCTGTGTCTATAAAAACCCTGAGACCCTAACACAAGCGTTGGACTTCGAGAGGAACACACTGGCAGAAGAGCACACTGACAGGCACAGGCAGACGCTTGCAGGCCATTGACCAGGGGAAGACGCGGTGTTTGGCTGGGGCGGTTGGAGGAGAGCTTGGCCGCTGGGCTGCCTGACTCCAGGGGAAAACCACCTTCCTACTCCATCCCCCTTCTGGCCTCCCTATCCATCTGTTGAGAGCTACTTCCACTCAACAAAACCTTGCACTCCTTCTCCAAGACCACAGGTGATCCTATTTTTTCAAACCCTAAGGCAAGAATCCCCGGGATACAGAAAGCCCTCTGTCCTTGCGATAAGGCAGAGGGTCTAACTGAGCTGATTAACATGAGCTGCCTGCAGTCAGCAAAGCTGAAAGAGTGCATTATAACACACACTCACTGGGCTTCAGGAGTTGTAAACGCTCATCCCTAGATGCTGCCATGGGGTTGGAGCCCCACAGCCTGCCCGTCTGCTTGCTCCCCCTAGAGGTTTGAGCAGCGGGGCACTGAAGAAGGGAGCCACTCCTGCTGTGTCGCAGGAGTGTTCTGCGAAGGGGACAAGTGAACTTTTCCCGTTTCAGTGTGATTTAAAGAATTCTGCTAAGCACAATTGTTAACTGGGACTATTTTTATTGACTCATTTTTAGGAAATTTTTTCCTCATTCATTTATAAAAGAATACTATTTGTGCTATGATCTAAGAGTCTCAAAATTCACTCTGCTTTAGACATGATATGTAAATACATGTACTGCTATCTACTAAATTAAATATGGACTTCCCAGCCTGACATTCAAGGTCTCCCATGCCTGTTTGAACATCCACGTACCTAGCTTCCTACCTCCTGCTCTTTCTGCAACTACAAACATACACTATTTTTATAAAGGTGTTTTTCATCTTTTCCTTAAACACAGCACATATGTGTGTGCTTTTTATTATGCTGATAGTTATTTGCGTTCCCCTTGCTGGTTTTTGAATCCTTATGAATCTTTAAAATATTTCTTAAAATCATGTTATTCTGTTGCCCATCCTGATTTCCATAGTACCTCTTTCAGAGCTTTCTTATTAAATTTATTTGGGACTTTGGTTTATCCTCCAACTCTTAGATAATAAGTTTCTTAGCAGTGTTTTGTGTGCACATCCTGCTAGTGTGCCTCTTCTTGCACTGTGTAAATGCCTAAATGGTTGAGAAACTCTTAATATATCCCAATAAGCATGAATTGTGTTGCTCATACTCTCTGCTCCCAAACCAATGCTATCCATATTGTTCTGCTAACACCAAGGGGGATTTCAGGCAGGCTGAACCTGTAATCATACCCTGGGTCTCCTGCTAACTCACCTGGGAACTCAAAAGAAGTATCTGGACTTCATTTTAGTAGGAGGCCTAACTGGCTTTTTTTTTTTTTTCTTTGCCTCCCAAGAGTCTTTGACACTTTTTTTTTGGAACAACGATCTTTAAATTATAGCTTCGTCTAGGCTGCTGTGAGCCCAGAACATGCCCTCAAATTACAAGTCTACTTGTGCTGGTCAGCAAGTGCATTTATTAGCATTAATGTATCAATTATTTTTAATTAGTTCTTAGAACTTCTCTTTCACCAATAGTAAAGTCATTAACTGCAATTTGCAAATGAAAGTGATCACACTGTTTCTTATGCCCCCACACAATAGTGCCTGTCATTATCTAACCCAGAAAACCGCTTATTATTTCCTCTTATTTTAGTCCCTCTTTTCTCTTTATCTGTTTGTCCCACAGCCTATGGAAATCTTAACAATGCAGCAAAAGTTTCCTAATTGCTCTCATCCACCCCATACTGATATCAGAGTGAATTCTGACCTCCGCTATTCTTTTTGCTAGCTTATTTCTGGGTAACTCAAAAACAGAACACTTACGCAACCTCCAAAAACCCTGCCTTTGGAATTCACAATGGTTTTGTGTTTGAGGCCAGAGAGGAGGAACTTTCAATCTCCATTCTCCAGATCATTTCAGACCATAAGTGATTATGTTTTTTCCATTTAAGGCAATTCTTTGTACGTTTAAATTAAAGAGAATTGATTTTTAAATGTCATTTTAATATTTTTTAAATACTGAAACAAATCTAAAGACAGTTCTTAACCGGAGCAGGTGGTTCACCTTGAAGCAGAAGATATTATCACAAATGAACACCAGGAATAAACAAAATGTGGGATGAAAGATTGAGTTGCTCTATGTAAAAAGGACTCAGATGAACCTGTGAACCAATAACCAAATTATAATTAGCTCACTGAGCATTTAATCTAACATTTGAAATCATTAAATTATGAAATAAACCTAATTCATAACCACTTAATTTTTAAGTTCATATAAAAGTAGTTTAAATGAAGATACACTATATATATAGAGAGAGAGACAGAGAGAGAGAGAGAGTTTATTTGAATAAGTTAGAATTCCAAAAGTCCTTGAACTGAAATTTAACTTGATTTTTATTTTTGATTATAGTACAAAGACATCACTACACTGCATGTGGCATCAAATATTATTTCAATGGCTTTCAAGCCATGCTATTGGAACAAACTTTGGTTTGAACTACAGATTGCACTTAAATATTGTCCTGGACACGCTGGTGATGATTATAGACTATCCTAGCTATGTGAAAATTAAGAGAAATTTGGTATATAAAATATGAAATAGATTACATTTTCCATATTATTTATATTTCCAAAAATATTCACGTGTGTGTGTGTGTGTGTATAGTTTTCACTAATGACAGGATTCCTCAAACACTGTAAGTGACTTACTCAAGATCAATAACTAATTAGTGAAAGAGACAGGACTGGAACCAAATTCATCTGATTCCTGTTTTTATTTCATTTCTATCACAATATTGTTTTTACAATAAGATATCATGTCCACTATGTAAGATCTTATATTAATTTAATCAATACATACATTGAATGGCTTCTTTGTAAGCAAATTTTAAACAAAAGCGAAGGATACTGAGAAAAATCCATCAATGATCACATACAGAATACTGGAGCAGATGCTGAAGACCAGCAAGGGCAATCATGATAAAAATGTATCAGTTCCAGTTAGGACAAAAAGGGGACAGGCAAGAACTGAGAAAATAAGAATGAGCATTTAAACAAGACTACTTGTGCTACCCAAACATAGTTTGTGCTGTGATTTATCCACAAGACTGATGAGGTAAGAGTGTTTGCAGTCATGTTTACAGATGAGGAAATGGGCTGAGGTCATTTAGAGCATCTAATGAATATCACAGTACGTGGGAAGAGAAATGCTAGAGGTGCAGTCAACTCTGTTTTGCATCAAAGTCATGATCTTTCAGTGTTTAATATCAGTGACAAAGAATTGGCCTGGATGGAGCAGTAACATATTTAATGTGTTTAATGCTCAAAAAATAGAAATCAAAAGTTTTCAGAAAACAAACAGAATAAAAGATAGGAAAGATAGAAAGATTTTTGCATTAAACATAATTTTTTAAAACTTTTATTATAGGTTCAGGGATACAGGTTCAGTTTTGTTATGTAGGTAAACTCATAACACAGGGGTTGGTTGTACAGATTATTTCATCACTCAGGTACTAAGGCTAGTACTGAAAAGCTATTTTTTCTGCTCCTCTCCCTCCCACTCTTTACCCTCGTGTAGACCTGAGTGTCTGTTGTTCCCTTCTTTATGTCCATGTGTTCTCATCATTTAGCCCTCTCTTGTAAATGAGAACATATGATATTTGTCTGCTAAAAAAATGGCCTCCAGCTCCACCCATGTTCCTGCAAAAGACACGATCTCATTCTTTTTATGGCTGTATGGTATTCCATGGTGTATATGTACCACATTTTCTTTATCCCATCTATCATTGATGAGCATTTAAGTTGATTCCATGTTTTTTCTATCATAAGTAATGCTGCAATGAACATTCATGTGCATGTGTCTTTATGATAGATTGATTTATATTCCTTTATTCCATTATTCCAATAATGGGATTGCTAGGTCCAATGGTAGCTCTTTGAGAAATCACGACACTGCTTTCTGCAATGGTAAAACTAATTTACACTCCCACCCAACAGTGTATGTGTTCTCTTTTGCCTGCAACCTCACCAACTTCTGTTATTTTTTGACTTTTTCTTAGTAGCCATTCTGTGTGGTGTGAGATGGTATCTCACTGTGGTTTTGATTTGAATTTCTCTAAATATCAGTGGTTTTGAGTTATTTTTATGTGGTTGTTGGCTGCATGTATGCCTTCTTTTGAAAAGTGTCTGTCCTTGCCCTTTATCCACTTTTTATTGGGGTTATTTGTTTTTTTCTTGTAAATTTGTTTAAGTTCTGTATAGATGCTGGATATTAGACCTTTGTCTGATGTATAGTTTTCAAATATTTTTTCCCATTCCGTAGGTTATCTGAGTACTCTGTTAATAGTTTATTTTGTTGTGGAGAAGCTCTTAAGTTTAATTAGAGCCTATTTGTCAATTTTTGCTTGTGTTGCAATTGCTTTTGGCATTCTGTCATGAAATTCTTGCTCGTTCCTATGTCCAGAATGGTATTGCCTGTGCTATCTTCCAGTGTTTTAACCTTTTGGGTTTTACATTTAAGTCTTTAATGTATCTTGAGTTGATTTTTGTATATGGTACAAGGAAGGTTCCAGTTTCAATCTTCTGCATGTGGTTAGTCAGTTATCCCAGCACCATTTATTGAATAGGAAGTCCTTCCCCCATTGCTTGTTTTTGCCAGCTTTGTCAAAGATCAGATGATTATAGGTGTGCCATATTTCTCAGCTCTCTATTCTGTTCCATTGGTCTGTGGTTCATGTTTTTGTATCAGTACCATGCTGTTTGGTTTACTGTAGCCCTGTATTATAGTATGAGGTAATGTGCTGCCTCCAGCTTTGTTCTTTTTGCTGAGAATTGTCTTGGCTATTCAGGCTGTTTTTTGGTTTCATGTGAATTTTAAAATGATCTTTCTAGTTCTCTTCTTGATTTGGCTATTGATTTGGCTGTTGCTGGTGTATAGGAGTGCTAGTGATTTCTGTACATTGATTTTGTACCCTGAGACGTTGCTGAAGTTGTTTATCAACTGAAGGAGTATTTGGGCTGAGACTGTGGGGATTTCTAGAGATAGAATTGTGTCTTCTGCAAACAAGGATTGTTTAAATTCCTTTCTTACTATTTGGATACCTTTATTCCTTTCTCCTGCCTGATTAATCTGGCCAAGGTGTCCAATACTATGTTGAATAGGAGTGGCGAGAGAGGGCATCCTTGTCTTGTGCCAGTTTTAAAGAGGAATTCTTCCAGCTTTTCCCCATTCCATGAGATTGCCCCAGAGCTGCAGTGGGCAGCCCAGGAGTTCTAAGCCACAATCTACCGCCGGTACTCAAATGGGAGAGGAGCCTACACTTTCAGAGCATTGAGAGGGAGCACGGCTGCAACTGTGAGGAAATATAAGGAAGCCACACAATCAAGCAAGTGCCTACCAACTGACCCATTACACCCTAAGCACTACCTATTTGATCATACCCCAAAGCTTCAACACCAAAAATATCTTGCTAACATACTTCCCTGTGAAACCAAAGACAAGAAATTAGCTACAAATAAAGACCATGCACAAAGCCTCAGCCCTGTGGAAACATCTAGAAAAGAAGTTTATTGTCTGTACTCAATCTACACTGCAGTTAATAGATCATCCATATGCAGAGGTGAGAAAGAACTAATGCAAGAACTCCGGTAACTCAGATGATCAGTGTCTTGTGTCCTCCAAACAACCACACTAATTCTCCAACAAAAGTTCTTAACCAGGCTGAGTTGGCTGAAATGACAGAAATAGAATTCAGAATACAAATAGGTGTGAAGATTGTTGAGATTCAGAATGACAAAACCCAATCTAAGGAAACTAAGAAGCATGATAAAATGATACGAGAGCTGAAAGACAAAATAACCAATACATAAAGAACCTAATGGATCAGATAAGTCTGAAAAACACACTACAAGAATTTCATGGCCAGGCACGGTGGCTCACACCTGTAATCCCAGCACTTTGGGAAGCCAAGGCAGGTGGATCACCTGAGGTTGGGAGTTCGAGACCAGTCTGACCAACATGGAGAAACCCCGTCTCTACTAAAAATACAAAATTAGCCGGGTGTGGTGTCGCATGCCTGTAATCCCAGCTACTTGGGAGGCTGAGGCAGGAGAATCACTTGAACCCAGGAGGAGGAGAAGGAGGTGAGCTGAGATCATGCCATTGCACTCCAGACTGGGCAAAAAGAGCAAAAATCTGTCTCAAAAAAAAAAAAAAAGACTTTTACAAAGAAATAACAAGTATTAACAGCAGGATAAACCAAGATGAGGAAAGAATCTCAGAATTAGAAGACTGGCTCTCTGAAATATGATAATCAGACAAAAATACAGAAAAAAGAATGAAAATGTATAAACCAAACCTCTGAGAAATATGGAATTATGTAAAGAGACCAAGTCTATGAATCATTGGTATCCATGAAAGGGAGGGGCAGAAAGCAAATAACTTGGAAAACATATTTCAGGATATTGTCTATGGAAATTCCCCAACCTTGCTAGAGACACTAACAGTCAAGTTCAGAAAATACAGAGAATTGCTGCAGAAGTCTACACAAGAAGATCATCCCTAAGACACACAATCAACAGATTTTCGAAAATCAATACCAAAGAAAGAATGTTAAAGGCAGCTAGAGAGAAGGGGCAGGTCACTGACAAAGGGAACCCCATCAGGCTAACAGTGAACCTCTCAGCAGAAACCCTACAAGCCAGAAGAGATTGGGGATCTATATTCAACATTTCTGAAGAAAAACTTTTCAATCCATAATTTCATATCCAGCCAAACTAAGCTTCTTAGGTGAAGGAGAAATAAGATCCATTTCAGCTAAGCAAATGTTGACGGGGTTTGTTACCACAAGACCTGCCTTACAAGAGATCTTGAATGGAGCACTAAATATAGAAAAGAAAGTCTGTTTACCAGCCAATAAAAAACACACTTAAATACACAGACCAGTGACACTATAAAGCAACCACAGAAACAAGCTGGCACAGTAACTAGCTAATAATACAATGCCAGGATCAAATTCACACTATCAGTACTAACCTTAAATGTAAACAGGTTAAATCCCTCACATAAAAGGCAGAGTGGCAAGCTGGATAAAAAGGCAAGACCAAATGGTATGCTGTCTCTGAGATTCATCTCACATGTAATGACACCCATAGGCTCAAAATAAAGGGATAAAGGAATATCTACAAAGCAAATGGAAATCAGAAAAAAAGCAGGGGTTATAAACTTAATTTCAAACAAAACAGACTTTAAACCAACAGAGATAAAAAAAGACAAAGAAGGGCCTTACATAATGGTAAAGGGTTCAATTCAACAAGAAGACCTAACTGTTTGAAATATATATGCACCCAACACAGGAGCACCCAGATTCATAAAGCAAATTCTTAGAGACCTACAAAGAGACTTAGAAACCAATACAGTAATAGTAGGAGACTTCAACACTCCACTGAGAATATCAGACACATCATCGAAGCAGAAAATTAACAAAGAAATAATTTGATATAGATAACTAGGAAAAGACTCTAAAATGCCACATATACCTATTTTTCTCTAGATCACACTCATTATTTCAGTCTCTCCTTCACCTATTCTTTCCTCATTCAATAATTATGTCATTATGCCTAATCAAATATCAGGCAAAAAAAAAAAACAACTAAATTTGAGCAATGGTTGAGCCTTGCCATATAGCAGGCAAGGTGCCAAGTGTCTTGACAAATATATAATCACACTACATTTTCACTGAGACTGCAAGTTATATTGTCTGCGAGTCTCAGAATGTTGTCAGGATAAAGACAAGCTAAATCAGTAAAGACAAATATCTTTTACTTATTTGATGGAAAGAAAAATCAGGTGATCATCTTCTCCCTTGGAATTAATTGATTATCCCGGGATATGATATCAGAGACCCAGTGGTAATCACCACCACCAGAAATGTAAACACATAACAAAAGCAGTAGCCTAGTCAGCTTTAGAGAGCCAAGGTATAAACTCCACTCCTGCTCCCACAGCTACTTTGCCCACAAACTAATTCAATAAGACTGGAAATGCTGAAAAAAGAGGCTGGGAGAAATCCATGACATCTTTAAATCCTTGTCTACAGAGTCAGGCTTTTAATAAGCATTTCATCTGGGCTATGCATAGTATCATAATCTCTGTCATACCAAGATGTTTAACTACATATTTCTTCCTCAAATACTCAAATTGTCTTATGTCCCATTCTCTTTGTTGTTGTTGTTGCTTTAATTCCTTGACCATTTAGACAAAGTATTAGATACTACCCTTGTATCACAGTAAATCCACATCATAGAACATCTCTTATACCCGGCAGAAAGGATGAGAAGTTATTTTTGAGATTCTAATGCCCCTTGGATCAACTTGAGGCTGGTTTCAACACAATGTTCAATGACATCTCTGAAGTAGGTTCATTTTATTTTTCTACCTTGGTCAACATGTAATAGAAAATTCAGTATAAGCTTACCAGCATTCCAAGCTTCAACAACTTTTTAAAACCCCTTTTCAAGGGATTGCAATGCCTACATTACCAGTTTATGTCAAAAATCTTAGTTCCTGAAATAAATTTGCAGATATTTTGTAGAGTGAGGCAGGAGTATAGATATAGTAGATTCATCAGTTTTGTTATTGTGTAAATCATCATTCTACTAAACATGTTTTAATAGGCCTCTATTTCATCTGGATTTTCATTAACTTATCCTGTATAATGATAGAATCTCTCCCACCTGAATGAATTAAACATGGACTCTGGTATATACACACACATAACTTCCCTTTCAATCTGAAACAAAATGTATACTTCTTCTTCCTTCAGAAAAGTCCCTAAAATCAATTCTACATACACATTCCCAGTTTTAATGAATTGTTACAATCACTTTCTTGAGCAATCCTTTCTTGTTAAACTTATGGCTCCAACTGATCTATGTTCCTTTTGTTGGTTATATTATCCATTTAACAGTGTTGGAAAAGTAGGATGCAAGACCATTTATAAAAATAGTTGTGATAAATAACAAGGAAATCAAGGTACCTCTGCCTAGGGCATTTCCTCAGGTGAGGAGGGTACAACATCTTCAACAGAAAATGAGCAGTGAAGGAAGGGTTAATTTCTTCTAACGGGAAGGCAACGGCAGAAGATAATTTTTCAGGTATCAGGGAAATCCAGATGCCCCCAGATAACACTATTTCAATATTCCAGGTTGTATTATTTTCTTATTTGTGTTATTTTCATGAATATCTCTTCACCCAAGAGACTAGGCAAGGCTGAGAATACAGATGACTTGCAATTCAACAGTCTGCAGAAACACTTATAAATTTTGGTTTTTGGCTATTTCAACTACCCAGTTGTAACAAGATTGCTGTTTTAATAAAATCATGCATACTCCTTGAGTTTCAGTGTGCAGCTTGAGGAGAAAATTTAAATATTTGAGCTAGGTGATTCTTTTTCTCTGAATTTCTCCAGTCATTCAACTATGACTACCCTACTATGTGGCCTTTGACCTCCTCTTGCTCTTCACAATAATCTGCGGCAATAACCAAGAGCAAATTCTTCCATAGAGCAACTTACTTGTTTTATCCTTACATCTCACAGACTCTGAAGTCCCATGCCAGATTATGAAGAGTGTTTTCCTCCCTATTGCAAATGGATTTCTTTGAGGATCTATTGAATAGATGCAGTCCTCTAGATTGTTGTTTTCTATTTGTTAGAATTCTTTAGATGCAGTCAAGATGGTCTTAGTATAGTTAACATAAGCAGAAGGGGAATTGTTGGAGATATATTTGGACACACAAGAACTAGAAATCAGACTTGGAAATTGGCAGTTATCAATGCAGTTCAGATGTTCTTGGAACAGATATAGTCATATAACAGGAACATCCTCTTGGGGATTTAGCTGCAAGAATAGAATGAGCTCTGAACATTTAGGTGTCTTTATTCATCTCTTCATAATTCATATTTCAGGAAAAGAAGATTTAATTGTCTAACTTTGATTCCACATTTACTACTTAGCTAGGCTAGGAGAGAACTTCATTACAATAAATTATGTGGGGAAGAATTAAATCATCAAAAGGATATCAGGGTAATTTTACAAAATGAAAATCTGTGATGGATGTGTGGGTTACATTGCATTTAAATATTTGTATTTGGGGCCTCAATTTCCCTGCTTGGCATTATACAGGCCTAAATGTAGCTATGAAACTTACATATAAAGTGTCCAAATCAACTGACTTATCTATCACAGATATGAGAGTCTCAATACTCACCTTCCCAAAAACAAAGATGCTGGTTTTTATGATCCTCATTATAACATTCTAACAGGCTCTGAGGACAGAATCAATTTCACATTTGCCTCTTTATGTCCCACAATGCTTTACCTATAGTAGAGGCTTTATAAATGTTTGATGAATTTAAACACACCAATAAAAGCTTCAGCTAGTGCTTGTGTACAGTTTCTTATTTAGAGTCTTTTTCCATTATATAGAAAATATTGTTTTAGATTACTTGAAGTATAATTTTAAAAAAGTATGATAATTGACTTAATAACATTCAGGATTTTCTATAACCAAATCAGAAAAGCATGATTTCTTTTGGAAAAGCATGGGTCAAAATTTGTTTATATGACTCTTATTATTTAAATTTTTTTCTCAATTATGTTATTTATGGGCTCACTTTTATATTTATTAACCCTTTGTTTCATGAAGCCTCCAATACATTGCAGAAAATAGCATCTGTACACACTTATACTGTCAGGAGTTTTAACTACTTTCTAAAAAGTGGATGATAATTATAAAGTATATTGTTTCTATGAGACTTTGGAAAATATGTACCCATACCTTGAATTTTAAAAGTGTTATATAATCTTCCCTGCTTCCTGAACACAAACTAAACTGAAACTGTTTTCTTTAAGACAGACAAGTCAAGGAAGAGGTGTGTTTGGTAATTTGAGTAAGCTATAATGACATTTGTACTTGTTAAGAATTAAAATTGGAATGTTGGGAAATTTATACCCTCCTTGTGATTGGTAAATGAATTTCAGAAATTTTGTTTGCCTAGCGATAAGCCCCACTTTTTCAAGGACAGAAAAAGATATAGATTCAAGGATTCAATGTAGGAATGTGTGTAGAAATTGCAGGCTCTTTCTGTTTGGGGCCTCCACAGAGCAGAGTTCCATGCATAGTTACTAACAATCTTCATTTGGTAAAGAATTTTGCTGGAGAACACATCTACCAAGAAGAAAGGCCTCCTCCAAAGTGAAAAATATTTAACTTGGAGCTAGTCTCTGGCCAAATTGGGATAAATCTGCTTTTTTAGAAATTTTAACTTGTCACATAGGATTACTTGAGATACATAGCAAGATTGTGATGGCCTTATGGCTCCATCTGATCTATGTTCATTCACTTATTTTACAAGAGGCCTATTTCTCTTTCATCATTACCCACCAATCTGCACATTGCTTCCTACACTCCAGCTACACTGGCCTGCTTTCCATTTCTTACATAAGAAGACACTATTTCAACCCCAGGACCCCTTCCCTTGCTAGTTCCTTTGCTTGAAATATTCACTGATAGACTTCCATATGTCTGGTTCCAAACATAATGTTATGTAAATTCCACATCATCAACCAAGAGAGATCTTCCTTGACCACATGTTCTAATTTTAGCTTTATAGGCAATATCCCATTATCTTATTGTATCTTATTTATACTAGTTTGTTTTGTTTTGAGACAGAGTCTCACTCTGTCACCCAGGCTGGAGTGCAGTGGCACCATCCAGCTCACTATAACCTCCACCTCCTGCGTTCAAGCAATCATCCCATCTCAGCCTCCTGAGTAGCTGGGATTATAGGTGTGAGTCACCATGCCTGACTAATTTTTTGTGTTTTTAGTAGAGACGGGGTTTTGCCATGTTGGCCAGGATGCTCTCAAACTCCTGACCTCAAGTGATCCATCTTCCTGGGCCTCCCAAAGTTCTGGGATTACATATTACTTAGTGTTATGTGAAATACGACCAGACAAGAATGGAAGCATTACTAACTATGTTCTTGCCTATCCTCGGAATGTATAGTATTCCTTTTCACACTCTATGCTATTAATAAAATCTAGCTTGTATGGAATTTATTTGATATTTAAAACAACCCCTTCAAGTTATGTAACTCACTTTCTTCTTTCTAGAAATGAGGAACTGAGGCACAGAGAAAGCGTATCAGTTGTCTCAGATACAAAACTACAAACCTTGTCAAGGCAATTAGCACCCAAACTCGGTGGTCTTAAATGCTAACTACATTTCTTGATACTCAAAAGTGTTTGTTGAAGAATGAATGACATAGAGTGGATGAAAGACAGAGTATTACCTACATTTGCAACTCTCCTCTAAATATACAAGGAAGCGTAAATCTACATTATACATACGATTGACATGTAATTCTAACTAAACTCAAAACCATACAGTCACTAAACCTTTCCAATCCAGCATGTTCAGTTTTTCAGTTGTTTGGCTTAAAATTCTAAATTACAGATCAGATTCATGAAATTCTGATTTACATTTACCCTAAATTTTAACTTGAAACCCAAATGCATGCATCTGCACTGGGAATCCCAAGAGGGAGATGGTGGCTACATGAGGCAGGCACAGACAATTTACGTGCTCACTGCAGTGGGTTGAAACCATTGGCGGGTACTGGCTGAGGGAATCATATTTAATATTTAAATATTAATATTTATTAATGTAAAGCACTTAATACTTTAGCTACAAAAGCTACTTTTTTTCCGTGCAGTATGTGTAGAAAGTCAGAGGAAAAAAGTGTAAGTGGAAAAGCATGAGGCTATTTTCAGAAATTGCAAATGTCTTTGTTGCCTGTGGTAAACACTACTGATGAGAGGGATGCCCTGTTGAAGAGACTACATTCTGCCTAGAAAGTTACAGGTGACTGTGGAAGTGAAGCTCCTCCTTCTGGCCCTGGAAAAAATCATTTACACTGAGAAGGTGTTGGGATTGCGGGGAGCTATGATTTCACCTGAAATACTTAACTGAAGATCAGCAGTCTGGTAACAAGGGTTATGAACGTAAAACCCAGGGGAATTTAACCAGAAAGCATGGATTAAGAGAATTAATGAATAAAAAGACCCAATGTCAGCTGCAAAGTGAGAGAACATTCATAGCAAATTAATGGTTTGACAGTGTTCCAAGCAAAAAGGCAATGTTTTAAGATTAGCATAAAGTTTAAAAATTTGTAAGGAGTCTATTCTGAAGCAGTGTGGAATATTTTCTCTGAAACTTCCAGTAATAGAGCCTCTGTGCCTTCATGTACATGAAGGATTAAATCAAGTGGACTTTCAGAGATGATTTCCTTATTGCGCAGGGAAAGCAACTTGGTCAGTGTGGGGTAAGGGAAGCAGTCACTCCAACAACCGCAAATGCCACAGGCAGAAATCTCTGCCAAGGCTCAGTCCTCCAAAGCAAATGAAAGCACTAAAGAGCAAGCAGAAGTGAAGGGGAATACAAAGAAAGAAAGGGAGAGAGGCAGATGAATGGAGGAAAAGAAAAGAAATAAACTAAAATTGGAAAATCGCAAATAAAATTCAGTAAGTTAGTAGCCTGAAAAGCGCAAAAATTACAGGAGGTTGATTGTGAGGCTGAAGACAAGGAAGCCCCCAAGGTCAAGGACTGATAAATCTAGGCAAACTAGAGGAGGAGCCAGGATGAGCCTGCCACAGGGGCTTGAGGAAGACACTAGTTGGGGAGAGGCAACAACAGCTGTCAGAAAATTGAGGCATTTTGAAGTTGAAACAGATACATACTAGGAAGAAAAATAGGAAATCCCAGGCCATTCCAAAGTTGGAGCAATGAAAAACCAGGAAGATCCTGTAAAAGTTACATCCAACTGGAAAATAACTTTTAAAGCAGTTTTGAAACAAGCATCAGACAATTAAATAGCAATCAAAGAGCTAAGAAACATATCCAGATTTTCTTTATCCAGTCACCAAAACTATGGAACACTTCACAAATTTGCATGTCATCCTTGTTCAGGGCCCATGTTCTGTGTCATTCCAATTTTGGTATATGTGCTGCTAAAGTGGGAAATGAAAGATTTTTAAAATCCTGTTTCAATTCTAACAGACATATCTGAACATGTATTTTTCATCAGTGTCAAGAATTACACAATATAAATAACTCCCCTGACTTCAAAAAAAAAAAAGAGCTAAGAAAATGGTTTTAGCTCAGTATTATGTAGTGACAAATGAATAACACAAATCAGAGGAGAAAGAAGAAAATTGGCCAGGCAGGGTGGCTTATGCCTGTAATCCCAGCACTTCAAGAAGCCGAGGCAGGAGGATCACTTGAGCCCAGGAGTTCAAGACCAGCCTGGGCAACATAGTAAGACCGTGTCTCTACAAAAAATTTAAAAAAATATCCGGGCATAGTGGTGTATGCCTGTGGTCCTGGCTACTTGGGAGGCTGAGGTGGGAGGATTGCTTGAGCCTGGGAAGTCAAGGCTACAGTGAGCCATGATGGAGCCACTGCACTCCAGCCTGGGCAAAAGAACAAGATCCTGTCTCAAAAAGAGAAAGAAGAAAATTATTAAAAACCGAATCTTTAAGTTATGAAAGGACAAAGTCAAGCTTTTGAGCAAATGTTTTTATATTTCAAAAATAAATTCATTTTCTTGTTGACTTCTACCTTTCACTGTTGGTTACAAAACAAGTAATGAATTATAACAATTCATGAATATTGTAACTATTTATGGAAAATGTTTTCCCTAGCTGTACTTTTAATTAAAAGTAAATATTTTTTGCATAATTTTAATGAAAAACATATGCTTTTTCAAACAGAAGCATATGCACACCCGCACACACATACACACATACACACACAAACACATGCACATACATTGGGCTGTTTTTGACGTGGAGTCAAATTTTTGGTTTAAGTACCTGTCCATTTACCAGAAATCTCCATTAACTTGACTGCATAAACCACATCCCAAAATGAATACTATAGGATTTCACCATCACGTTCTTTAAAATAAAGACCGAAATTAAAGATGGTTCTAAAGTTATCTTAATGCAAATTATTTTTATGCCGTATTTCCAGTCTTTTTCAGCTTTCTAGCCCTCACTTAACACAATTTTAGTGACTTACCTTGCTTGTATTTGAAATCATTCAGCTTATTTTTATGAAAATAACTCTTTTTTGACAATCCTAATTGGATTGATGCAATATTTAATTAAACTATGTAAATATAATAATTGATATACCTGAAATGAATGGGCTGAAAAAACAAAAATCAATTTTGAAGAGAATAATACTCAGCCTGTGGGAACAAATATTTATAAGCTTCTTAGAGAGTAAACAACCAGCTGCCTGCATTATCAAGCTTTGGGCAGCAGTTAGTAAGTTTCACAGCTGAATAGGAGTGTTAATTAATCCTGCAAAAAGCTAAGTGGGTTTTAAAAAGATAAGTTTCTTGGTCACAATGGTCAGTTGTAGGTATCTGACAATTGCTGATTATGTAGTTTGTAAATGTTTACAGCTCACATGTGAAGTAACTTCATCTGTTCTTCCCTCTTAGTTCTATTATACACAGTTGAAGAGGAAAACATTTTAAAGTAAAAAATAAAAATAGAAACAAACAATTCACATCCCAAATTTGCCACTTAAAAGCTATGTGATTTTGAGAAATTTCTTAACCTCTCTACATTTCAGATTCACATCTATGAAATGGAAATAAAAATGTAGAGCTCAGGTTGTTGCTCAGGTAAATGAGAAACTGTAAGCAATGCATTTAGCATAATGCCATATAAAAAGTAGGTTTAAAATAGGGTAACTCTAACTATACTCTCAATCTTCCCTATAATCTTTTCTTTTTTCAGAATAACTTTTGCTTCTATATTTTTTACATATCCATTGGATTTGCAAAGATCTAAGATGTGTTTTTTTTATTCTTCATGCTCCTTTTCCAGGGAATCTCTTTCTAGCAACGTTTTCTTGGTTTGTTAGCTTCTGCCTCTCTGTCCACCTACAACAAAGAGCTTGCTAGTCCAATTCTTCTCCATGTACTTTATCAAATCATGTCATCTCCCATCAGTTAATTGGGGAAATTAATCTGAAGTCTTTTTCAGACATATATGTCACTGAAGTGGGTTATCCAAAACCCCATCAACATACAGAATTGAGGAGCAATCTGATACCCTGTGTGTTGTAGGAAAATTCAACAGCTTAGTGGAGTGCAAGCGTAAGATACTATGTTTGAGATATTTAGAATGAGTGCAAAAGCAGAGTTGCGAGAGGGAGAGAGAGAAGGAAGTTTCTGTGCTCTTCAGATACATTGTTGAGTCATTACCATAGAAAGGAGAACTGATTATCTTAAAGGCACTTGCTTGCAGGAAGCATCACCTAAACAATACTATTTAAGTTCTAACTTTACACAGTCTTCTGCTTTAAAAGGTGTATTAGACATGCTGATCACATCCTATACCTATAAAATGTAGCCTTATTTCTGCTGTAATATCATGGCCAGAGATCTAGAATAATTTTAAGTACAGTAAATATAGTAGACACGTAACAAAGATGTCCTTCACTCTAGAAATAGTAAAACTAAAAGTGTTGTAATCCAGGTCTACAAAAATCAGAAAAGAAGTAGACAGTTGGGAATACTGAATGTTTTTCCACATCCCAGAGCTCTCAAAATACAGCATTTTCACCATTAAAATCTTGAAAGAGGTTATTTCAAGGTAAATAAAACAATTCCACTGTACTTTGAAAGTAAATTTATGGAAAGTATTGTCTTGAGAAGTAATGAGTGGTACAAACTGAAAATATAAATTGCATTCTCGTGTCTATCGGCAGGACTACATGAATAAATATTTTTTTAGTGAGTTCTCTCCTCCTCCCCATCACACTTTCTTTCTCTCCTTTCCTTGTCTCTGCCTCCCTCTTACATTATATTTCTGTAGTCAATAACGTGTGATAAAAACCAATCATTAAATTTTTATTGAATCATAAATAACCTGGAACTTGAATGTAGAACAACATAATAATCCTCAATAGAGAAAAAAAGACTTTGATGGAAAGGTGGAAAGACTGAACAACTTTTCAAATTTTGATATGTTCTCTCAATACGTAGGAACATCACGCTATAATTAAGAGACTTAAGTCAGTTGTGATACTTATTAGATGTATGATTTTATCAACCTTATTTTACTTATCTTTGAAATGGCAAAAAAAAAATCCTTCTTACCTTTCTCTTGTGTGAAAGAAAATGAGATAAGATCAACTCTGCAACATGTTTGCTACAATGCGTGGTACAGAGAAAGCCTTTCATAAATGGTAAGTGACGTGTGTGTATTTGTGTTTGTGTGTGTGGAGGTGTGTGTGTGTGTATGAAAAGCAAAATTAAGCTGAGTGCATGCTTGACAAGCCAACTGATTTGGGATTTTCATAAATGACAGCAACTACATACTTTACCATAATTAGTAATCTCAAAACTGTTTATCATTTGTTCAGGGGGAAGCCACTGGACAATTACAGAGCACTTGGTGAAACACCACAAAATATTTGTGTATGAAACAGATAACATATATATATATATATATTTATATATAAAATAAATCAAATACCTCTAGTCATTATATACTAGCATAAAAAGTAATAATAGCAAGACCCCAAGAGCTAAACCATATTTATGATACAAAACAGTAAATTTCCAATAATTCTCAATTTTATTACACTTCTAGAGTTTTTCCTGAAATAGAAAGTGGATATCATTTTCTGTAATATTTATGGTTATAGTTAAAAGTGCAGAGCCCTTTGTGAAGTTTTGTGGACAATAAAACAAAAAAAGTTTCATTAATGCCTTGGAAAGCTTACACTCTCTTTAGGAAGTAAGAGGTTAAGCCCTAGCAACAATCAATAAATAGATTCAGAAGAGTATATAATTAATCAGTATAAATTATTTAATAAACGTGACATGCCACTGATAAACTGCTATCTTGTCTGTTTTTTTTTTAATGTGTTAATTCCCCCTAGTAAGTATGCTGGATTTGAATCAGATTTACTTTCCTTGCAGGTAACAGGACCAAAGCTGATGTATTGGCTGAATTGAATGATTGACCAAGGGTCAACACTATGATTTGTTCTAATTATACCCATTGGATCCAGAATACTTATTTTACATAATTCTCAAGCATTATTGACAACACATTGAGTAAAAACATGGGACGAAAACCCTTGTTTATTTGTAATGACTATCATGTTATGGTACAAGGAACTCATGTTTATTAATTAGAAGTGCATGGCAAAATCACTAGGACCACTTTCTCAAAGGCTTAAACACCAAGGAGCCTGATTCAGCAACCCCACATGAAAAACACTGCTATTAAGAATACATAATCAGTACATAATCTGTCAGGTCAAGGGTTCCACAAAAATGTGTCCTGCAGAAAAATAATGCAACATTTTCTCTCATTCTGAAATTCTAAGAAGCAGTGTAGTATAGGGTAAAGAAAATAATATTTGAGACAGAAAACCTGAGTTTTAATACCTGCTCTGCTTCTGGAGACTACTGGCTTCCTTGACCTTCAAATAACAATAATTTTTAGCTTGTAGGTTTCTCCTGAATATCTAATAAGTTAATATGTATTAAATTATACATGGTAAAACACAGCACACACATTATATATAAACAATATTAATCTTAAATTGATATTTAATTTTTTCAGTGGTTCTAGCATAGAATGTGTATGGATAAGGGGTGAGAAGGGAGGTCAGACTTTCATTCAGAACCTTTGAATTATTCTAACTTGTGTCCAAAAGAGTGATTTATTTTATCTTAGTAAACAGTATCTATTCTCTCACATACACTCACAAGAAATACATGTAATTTGAAAAAAAAATGTGAGAGGACACACACATTAACTAGGTATGATCTACGCATATTTTCTATCTTATTCTATTCTATCACCTTATTCTTAAAATAAACATTGTTATCCAACAAAATGATTCCATGAGCTGTCAGTAGACTGAATCCTACAGTTTACAAAGCATGGCTCTGTGAGGTATTTATATGGACAGAAGACAGGGAAATATTGGGTAGAAGAGGATGGTTCCCTAGTAAGGCCCACCCTCAAACCTGGAAACCCAGAGCCCTAAATGAGAACAGGCACTCCTGTTTTCATGCCCAAATTAGCCTTTTGGTTCGCCATACCCCCCTATCGTGTACCCATATAAACCCCAAACCCCAAGCTCCACAAAGCAGACAAGGGAACAAACAGAAGAGACAAAGGGAACAAACAAAAGAGCAAACAAACAAAGCAGACAAGGGAACAAACAAAAGAGCAAAAGAACAGCAGAATGGTGGCGCAGAGGGACGAGAAGGAACATCTGGGTGCCCAGAGGAGTTCGGCTGAGGACGTTCAGAGAGGAGATTGGCCACTGGATGTCCAAACTCCAGAGGCAGGTCATCTTTCCACTCCATGCCCCTTCCAGCTCCTCATCCATCCCACTCAGAGCCACCTCCACCACTCGGTAAAATCCTTGCATTCATCCTTCAAGTCTGTGTGTGAGCTGATTCTTCCTGGATGCCAGACAAGGACCTGGGTACCAAGAGAGCACTGAGCTGTTTAACACTTAAGCCATCCACGGATGGCAAGGCTAAAAGAGTGCACTGTAACACACGCCCAGTAAGGCTTCAGGAGTCTCAGACTCCCACCCCTGGACACTGCCATGGAGCCAGAGCCCAGGGGCACTCACCCCAGCTCCTGCACCTGCCCGTCTGCGTGCTCCCCTTCCCATAAGGGGTTTGAGTGTGCCTGGCAGAACAGAAGAGCCACACACATGTCCTGTGAGGGGGGTAAGGGAACTCTCCCGTTTCAGTATGATTTGATGGACAGTGAATTGAAAATGGCCTTGAAAACCAATTCTTCAAAGTCTTAACTTCCAGGTCTCTATGCATGTGTTTTGACATTGTCTTCCTTGGTAAAGAGATTACCGAGGAGCTCATCAATACCTCTTCAATAAGATAATTGTTGTAAGTCATTTACATAGTCAGCATCAAGTGTTGGGAGTAAGTATAGCTCAATTGGCCTGTTCATACAAGATAGAAAGGAAGAGGCAGAATGTTTAAGGTCTAGGGTGTTTTTGAGTGAATTCTTACTCTGAGAAGATCCTGATCAGCTAAGAAACAGCTCAGGAGAGAGTGTAATGAGATCATGAACAAAGTGCCAAAGAATAATGTGAAGGTAGTGATGACTTAATAAAACTAGACTTGAATTCAGAAAATCAGTGTTCTTGCCAAGTTCCTGCCATGAACCGCTGAGGTATTGGCTCCTCTGATTTTCCAATTGCTCAGAATTGTATTATATTATGGTTTCCTGGAGTTTTCAAATGGTGAAGGACCTTAGAAATCATCATCTCTGGCACTGTGCCCATTGAAAAATGTGAAAGACCATGTGGTACTGCTTGCTATTAGTTTTATCTCTTTTTGCTTCAAATTGTAGTATAAATATTGCCTTATATTAGAAGTTTCCTTTCTCCCTGAGTCTTTTTTTTTCTCCATTATCAACAGCTTTTGATTAAGTGTAGACAATGGAAAGAAACATTGGCTTTGGAGGCCAAAATAACTCAGTTAACACCTTGAATTAACTGGTGCTGCTTCCATCAACTTTAGCAAGTTACTTAACTTTCTTAATCTTTGTGTCTTTTATTAGTAAAACGGGATAGTTTCTCATAGGACCTATGTAACTATTAATAAGCAAATATGTTTTAATTTCATAGTATTTCCTGGTATTACAGTGGGCTTACTATAAATAAAGATCCTTTCCCTTATTTATTAATTTATATATTACAATGAAGAATCTAAACACTTAGAGAATTCCCTACTTAATAAATATCGTTAAGAAGAAAAATCTGTATCTAGGATATGTAAACCAAAATGTATCTGAGACAGGTCTCAATCAATTTAATAGTTTACTTTACCAAGGTTAAGGACATGCCTAGGAGAAAAAAAATACACGGAATCACAGAAACAGTCTGTGGTCTGTGCCTTTCTCCAAAGATGACTGACGGTTTTAATATTTAAACAGGAAAAGTGGGCTAGAGGGGAAAGATGGAGGGTATGGCAATCCACATGTTGCAAGACAAAAGGAATAGGTAGGGGAATAATTAATTATGTTTTCATCTGGTGCTTAGTAAATCAGCACTTTACATAAGATAAGTGAACACAGAGTAGCTATCTGTATAGATACTTTACCTTTTATCTGTAGCTATCTGCTTAGGAACAAAAGGAAAGGCAGTTTCTTGCATGACTCAGTTTCCAGCTTAATTTTTTCCTTTTGGCCTAGTGAATTGGGGACTGAAGTTTTCATTTCCCTTTCACAGATAAAAGTACAGATCCTCAATTTTCCAACTTGACCTTCTTAAAAAGCAGATGTTTATATAGCCCAACAATCAATTATGGAGGAGTAGGGGAAATGGAGAATCATTTTGGGAGTGGCCATAATGGCAGCAATCCACTCCTGTCTCCACAGGAACAATGGCCCAAGTGCCAGTATTTGAGATCTAACAAATAAGAGGAAGTTGTAAGTGAAATAGTGACACCACTCTGCATGATGTTTGAGAAATGCAATATTTTAATTTTCGGGAAAAAACAGAGAAATTCAAATGAGGTCTATTATTCAGTCATTTATTTTAAAAGCTCTTTGTCCCCTATAATTTGGGAACTTATTTTACTGAATTAAATATACTTATGTGGAGTCCTGATAAAAAAGCAAATTCGAGGAAGGGGATCCAGGTGTGGGAGGGCCCCAGGTGGGGAGAACAATGAACAATTGTGAATTTCTCTTCAGGCCCTGCCTCTCTGCAGAAAGCCCTGTCTCTGCTGTGCTGCCCGCTGCATCCTTACAATGTGTTTTCAAACCTTCTCTGATAGATTTGCCTTTCTTTATCTATGACTGTCTTACTAAATACCTTTACCATCCGCAACACCATTGCTAGCTAGCTGCTATCCACCCCATTTTCGTGGTTCGCATGGGGGCTCTCTTTTTAAGGGCAACCCTCCCTCCTCTCTCTCTTTCCCAGCTTGGGACCCTCGGTGGGCTGTGTCTAAGCATGAAAATAACTGAAGGTCTCTGGCCAGGAGTGCACTCTGGTGAGACTGAAAGGTATCTATGTGGAAGCGTTTGACTGCTGCTGCCCAATCAGGTGAGAGTTCAGAGATTGCTTTCCCTTTCAGTCTTTCAGTGGATGACCTCTTGTATCCCTGTAGTGATTGACAGCAACTGGCCAGGGCCGGTCCCTGGTGTAGCCTGAAGGCCATGAGGTGAAGAGGTTTGGCTCCCTTGCCTGGAAGGGAGAAAGGCCCGCTCCCATCCTTTCTGGTCCAAGGTCCCCAATTCCTCTGGGTGTCTCAATTGGCACATGTGCTTTAGGGAACTCAGACCCCCTCTTTCTCATTCCAAAATCTCCTGTGAAGACAGCCAGGCCTCCTGCAGACATTCTCAAATCAGGTGATCTCAAGCAGCCTCAGCGGTGAGTCTCCCCATTCCCATCTCCTCGCCTGGGCTGGCACTGGGCTGAGTTCTCCCTTTACTCTTTTTCTTCATAACTGGGCTGATCACCCATCATAAGGGCCCTGCACTGAGGGGTTCTTTCTAATATTTGGGCCACCCTGTTAGAAAGTGCACCCAAGTCCCTCAGCGGACATGAGTGGAACCGTAGTCCTCAGTGGGATGCCCTGAGAGAATCTGCAGCTGGTGTCCCCAGCAGACATTAGCCCCCAGTGGCTTGTCATTTTCCAGTCACATCATGGGACAAACCTGTTCTATTCCTTCAGACTCCCCTCTGGGTTGCATCCTAAAACACTCAAACAAATATAACCCTCAGACTCTCAAAAAGAAATGTCTAATTTTTTGTGTGTAATATAGCATGGCCCCTATACAGAAAATCCTCAAATTAGCCTCCTCACTCTTTTATAGCCAAGAGAAGAATAAGGAGGATTAGGGCTAAAGAGAAAGAAAAACTCAGGGACAAGAGGCAGACTCAACTGTTGGCTAATTTACAAGCCTCCAGCCCCGTCTAGGTTGCCCTAAGACACTCCTCCAGGTAACTGCCATTAGTGCAAAAGGCCAGGCCACTGAAAGGCAAACTATGCCAACAAAATAAGAGGGAAAAATCACCACATGGCTTACCTCCTCTGCCACAGGCTCCACCGCTGGAAACAGGGCCACCCTGAGGGCTGAAAGGCCCCCGGGACAGAATCTCAGTCCCTGATGGCAATAAGCTGAAGAGTACTCACTGCTCCAGCTGGCTTCCAAATCAAATATCATAGTTAACAAACCAAAGCCAAGGGCAGTTCTGGAGGCAAGTAAAATTATACATGTTCCTTTTGAGTTCAGAAGCTGCCTGTTATGAAGATGCCTCCTCTACCCCTTTGTGGAAATACCTTTTGCTTATATGATAAAAACCTGGAAAACTGCTCTCTGGACTGCAACAGGCTTTTAGACTGAGTCACTGTTGGAATTGAGTACATTAAAAGAAATAGATTAAATTAAAAGAAGGATGCATAATAATAACTTGGCTAGTCAGAAAATTCTCTTCATCAGTTAAAATTTTTTTTGCAAGCTTGAAAATGCTCTAAACTTTGACTGGAAATAAGAAACAACGGTCACTTTGTGCTGTAGGTCAGTTGCTAAGGACTTGGCCTCTCACAATGACATCTGGGTTCAATTTCTGGCTTTGAAAGTGAGTCCTTTGTGGTTTAACAGTTGTGGTACTTTTGCCATGTATTAATTATTTTCTTCTCCATGGACAGCTTCCGATTTCCTGTCCTGAAATTCTCTTTTCTCTGAGTTACCTTTGGGGCAATTCTAGATCTTAAATTGCTTACCATCTCTTTAGAGACAACTTGCGTGTTTGTGTTTAAGTTATTCCCTTAGTTAAGGCTTATTCATTTCACGTAGGAGATTACTATTAGTAAAATATTCAAAAGCCATAAATATTCATCATTTGTATGGATTAAAATCTGGTAATAAAAGATTTTAAATGAATTTTTCTTTTGAGAGCTCTGTAGTGAGAATTCAACTTAATTAAAGCTGGTATTTGGATTGTATGTGTACAGATATTGTTTTTAAAGCCCCTTCTCTCCCTTTAGAAACTTCTTAGTTGATAGAATTTTGTCTAGATTCTCTTTCTGTCTTTCTGTGCATTTATATGTGTTGTGTATAATGTTTTTATAAAAGAGCTCTAATTAATTGGCTTCAAGAAAAATAAGCACTTAAACATATTGCCAGAAAAACAGAAACTTTAATGCCTTTTAGGTCATATGACTCTATTTAACCCTCTTAAAAATTAAGACAGTTTGAAGCTTATTGGTAAAGTAAAATAAAAATGACTTCAAAGGTCACACATTTGAACTGAATTAGACAGGTCAGATACTGTTTGCCAGATGCTTAACGCCATAACTTGCTTCTATTACTTTTAATAATTGTTTGACTTATTTGTATTACAGTCATTAGATTATAGTTAAAGGCCTGGGGACATATGGAGTTAGCCTGGTCCCCTGGCTGGGCTGGGAAGAATTAGACATTATCTGCAGCTCATCTTACACATGATTAAAATTACTCACCACGTTTTTCACCAAAAATAAACATTGTTGAGTTAACATTGTAACATACTTGAGACTACTGGAGAAACAGTTTACATACAAGGTGTAAAAGGAAAGTAGAATGTGTTTTTGCTAGGAGTTACAGAAGGTATGGGATTCTTTTTAAGGGAATCTAATCTTGTCTAACTCAGAGGGTTTTAAGGATTGGCCTAACCTAAAAGAGTAATGGGATAAAACTAAAGGCTTAAGCAAGTTGAAAAGGGTTTGTGAAGCATTAATCTCATAAAATGTTCTGAGTATGAGCAAGTTGGCTAAGATTTAAAGGGGATTATTGAGTTTTCTGTAGGATGAACATTGAAATAAAAGCACACTAATGCAGGGCCAGAATCTAGGCTTATGTGTCTAAAGAACAGGGTTTTCTTAGAGAATTAGTCCCCTGTTTAACAGAAAACTGTAAATGGTTATAAGAGGTTTATGGAAATTTTACCATATAGTGAAGCTCATAAAGATTGAACAGATTGAATTAAATTTTAATAACAGGATGGAGGGGCCAAGATGGCTGATTAGAAGCAGCTGGGGTCATGGTTTTCACAGAGAGGAGTAAAAATTGCGAGTGAATTCAGCACTTTCAACTGAAATATCCGGCTTCTCCCACTGGGACTGACTAGGTGGACAGCTCGACCCATGGAGAATAAGGAAAAGCAGGGTGGGATGATGGCCAACGAGGCATCCGCATAGAGCCAAAGGAACACCCACTACATGCCAAAGGAAGCGGTGACTGTGTGACCCCCACCTGGGAAACTAGCTTCTCCGACAGATCTTTACAACCTGCGTATCAGGAGATCCCCTCATGAGCCCATGCCACCAGGGCCCTGAGGCCAAAACACAGAGCTGTGTGGAGTCTCGGCAGTACAGCTGCAAAGGCACACAGAGAGACCCGGGAGTTTTACATACTCCAGCCCAGGGAATCCTGGCAAAGCAGGAGATCCATTTGTACTTTCCCCTAGGAAGGGGGTTGAATCTAGGAAGCCAAGTAGCGTCATTCTGCAGGCCCCATTTCTGGCACCTCACAAGTTAATACCCACTCACTTGGAATTCCAGCCAGCCAGCTGCAAAAGGCTGAAGACTGCCTGGGACAGGACTGAGTTCTAGGAGGTGGGACAGCTGCCATCTCTGCGGTTCGGTCGACTCAGCTGTTCTAGCCTGCTTGCTCTGGAGAATCCAGGCAGTCCGGACAAAGAAGAGTCTCCCACAACACAGCACAGCTGCTGTACAAGATTGTGACTAGACTGCTTCTTTAATTGGGACCCTAATCCATCCCTCTTCACTAGATGGGGCCTTCCTGTGGGAATTTCAGCAACTCCAGTCAGGGTTATATGGACAGAACTCCGATCTCTCCCTGGGTTGAAGCCCCTGGCAGGGAGGAGCAGATGCCATCTCTGCAGTTCATTCGACTCAGCCATTCCAGCATGTTGGCTCTAGAGAGTCCAGGCAGTTGGGACGAGGAGGGGTCCCCCCAAATGCAGAACAGCTTCTCTACCAAAAAGCAGCTAGACTGCTTCTTTCAGTGGGTCCCTGATCTCATTCCTCCTGACTGGGTGAGATCTCCCAACGGGGGTCTACAGACACCAGCCAGAGGATGTTTGGGCTGGCCACAGGTCATTACCCCCTTGGGATGGAGCTTCCAGAGGAAGAAGCAGGCTTCCATCTTTGCTGTTTTGCAGTCTTCACTGTTGATACCTCCAGTCATGGAAAAACCCAAGGCAAATAGGGTCTGGAGCGGACCCCCAGCAAACTGCAGCCGCCCTACAGAAGAGTGGCCTGACTGTTGAAAGAAGAACAAATAGAAACAAACAAAAACGTCAGCAAAAAGGCCCCACAAAAACACTATTTAAAGGTTAGCAGCCTCAAAGATCAAAGGTAAATAAGCTCACAAAGATGAGAAAGAATCAATGCAAAAATGCTGAAAACTCATAAGGCCAGAGTGCCTCTTCTCTTCCATATGACTGCGGCACCTCTCCAGCAAGGGCACAGAACTGGACTGAGGCTGAAATGGCTAAATTTATAGGACTATGCTTGAGAAGCTGGGTAATAATGAACTTCGCTGAGCTAAAGGATCATGTTGTAACCCAATGCAAAGAAGCTAAGAATTTGATATAACAATACAGGAGCTGATAGCCAGAATAGACAGTTTAGAGAGAAACAAAATTGACCTGATGGAGCTAAAAAACACAACACAAGAACTTCACAATGCAATCACAAGTATCAATAGCAGAGTATGCCAAACAAAGGAAAGAATCTCACAGCTTGAAGACTATTTTTCTGAAATAAGACAGGCAGACAAGAATAGAGAAAAAAAAAGAAGTAATGAATAAAACCTCTAAGAAACATGAGATTATGTAAAAAGCGCAAACCTATGATTGACTGAGGTACCTGAAAGTGACAGGGAGAATGGAATAAAGTTGGAAAACATACTTCAGGATATGAGTCAGGAGAACTTCCCCAACCTAACAAGACAGGCCAACATTCAAATTCAGAAAAATCCAGAGAAACCCAGTAAGACTTTCTGTGAGCAGATCAACCCAAAATAAGCATAAGCATCAGATTCTCCAAGGATGAAATGATGGGAAAACTTTTAAGGGTAGCCAGAGAGAAAGGCCAGATCACCTACAAAAAGAAGCCCATCAGACTAACAGCAGACATCTCAGTGGAAACCCTATGAGCCAGAAGAGATCCGGGGCCAATATTCAACATTCTTAAAGAAAATAATTTCAACCCATAATTTCATATCCAGCCGAACTAAGCTTCATAAGCAAAGGAGAAATATGATCCATTTCAGACAAGCAAATGCTGAGGGAATTCATCACCCCTTTTCCCCAAATTTAGTGCTTCCCTGCAAGAGCTCCTGAAGGAAGCACTAAATATGGAAAGAAAAAAAAAGTTACCAGTCACTACAAAGAGACACTGGACTACACAGAACTATGAAGTAACCACATAAACAAGTCTGCAAGATACCAGCTAGTATCATGATGACAGGATCAAATTCGCACATAACAATACTAACCTTAAATGTAAATGGGCTAAATGCCCCAATTAAAATACACAGAATGGCAAGCTGGATAAAGAGCCAAGACCCATTGGTATACTGTCTTCAAGAGACCCATATCATGTGCAAAGACACACACAGGCTCAAAATCTAAAAAAAAAAAAAATGGAGGAAACTTTACCAAGCAAATGGAAAACAGAAAAAAGCAGTGGTCACAATTCTAGTTTCTGACAAAACAGATTTTAAACCAACAAAGATAAAAAAAATCCAGTGAAGGGCATACATAATGATAAAGGGTTCAATTTGACAAGAAGAATTAAATATCTTAAATATTTGTAATATACATTTATATTAATGATTTTTAATTATATAAATTAAATAATAATTAATATTTTATAATATTATAATATAAATATAATATTATATACCAATACAGGAGCACCCAGATTCATAAAGCAAGTTCTTAGAGAACTATAAAGAGACTTAGACTCCCACACAAGAATAGTGGATAGTGGGAAACTGTAACACTCTACTGACAATATTAGACAGATCATTGAGACAGAAAATTAACAAGGATATTCAGGATGTGAACTCAGTTGGGATCCAGCAGACTTGATAGATATATACAGAAGTTTTCACTCAAAAAATTAAAAATGTATACATTCTACTCATCACTACATGGAACTTACTCTAAAACGGATCACATAATTGGGAGTAAAACACTCCTCAGCAAATGCAAAAGAACTGAAATCGTAACAGTCTCTCAGATTACAGCACAATTAAATTAAAACTCAAGATTAAGAAATTCACTCAGAACCACAAAACTACATGGAAATTGAACAACCTGCTCCTGAATGATGCCTGGGTGAATAATGAAATTAAGGCAGAAATCAAGAAGTTCTTTGAAACTAATGAGAAGAGACAACATACCAGGATCTCTGGGATGCAGCTAAAGCAGTGTTAGAAGGGAAATTTATAGCACTAAATGTTCACACCAAAAAGATGGAAAAATCTCAAATTAACAACATAGCCTAACAACTAAAATAATTAGAGAACCAAGAACAAACAAACTCCAAAGGTAGCAGAAGACAAAATTAACGAAGATCAGAGCAGAACTGAAGAAAAAAGAGGCATAAAAACTCTTTCAAGAAAATCAATGAATCCAGGATCTGTTTTGTTTGAAAAAATTAGTAAGATAGATAGACTGGAAGTTAGACTAATAAAGAATAAAAGAGAGAAAATTCAGATAAACACAAACAGAAATGACAAGATGGATATTACCACTGACCTCACAAGAATGCAACCATCAGAGAATATTAGAAACACCTTTGTGTACATAAAGCAGAAGAAATGGATAAATTCTTGGACACACACACCCTCCAAAGACTGCACCAGGAAGAACTTGAACCCCTCAATAGACCAATAATGAGTTCTAAAATTTAGGCAGTAATAAATAGCCTATCAACAACAACAACAAAAAGCCATGACCAGACAGATTCACAGCTGAGGTACAAAGAAGAGCTGGTACCATTCTAGTGAAACTATTCCAAATAACTGAAAGGGAGGGATTCATCTCTAACTCATTCTATGAGGCCAGAATCCTCCTGATACCAAAACCTGGCAGTGATAAAACCAAAACCTGGCAGTGATAAAACCAAAACCTGGCAGTGAGAAAACCAAAAACAAAATTTCAAGACAATATACCTGATCAACGTCAATGCAAAAATCCTCAATAAAATACTGGCAAACCAAATCCAGCAGCAAATCAAAAAGCTTATTTACCACAATCAAGCTGGCTTCATCCCTTGGATGCAAGGTTGGTCTAACAAACACAATTCAATAAATGTAATTCATCACATAAATAGAACTAAAGACAAAATCCATATGATTATCTCAATAGTCACATTAAAGGCCTTCAATAAAATTCAGCATTCCTCTATATTAAAAAACCTCTCAATAAACTATGTATTGACAGAATATATTTCAAAATAATAAGAGCCATATATGCCAAACCACAGCCAATATCATACTGAATGGGCAAAAGCTGTAAGCATTCCCCTTGAAAACCAGCACAGGGCAAGGATTCCCTGTTTCACCACTCCTATTCAACATAATATTGGAAGTTCTAGCCAGGCAAGAGAAAGAAATAAAAGTTATTCAAATAGAAAGAGAGGAAGTCAAACTATCTTTGTTTGCTGATGACATGATCCTATATCTTGAAAACTCATCATCTGAACCCAAAAACTTTTCAAGCTGATAAGCAACTTCAGCAAAATCTCAGGATGTAAAATAATCGTGCAAAAATAGCTAGCATACCTATACACCCACAACAGGCAAGCAGAGAGCCAAATCATGAATAAACTCCCATTCACAATTACTACACAAAGCATTAAATACCTGGGAATATAGCAAGGTAAGTTAAGGACCTCTTCAAGGAGAGCTACAAACCACTGTTCAAGGATATCAGAGAGGACACAACAAATGGAAAAGCATTCCATGCTCATGGATAGGAAGAATCAATATTGTGGAAATGGCCACACTGCCCAAAGTAATTTATGGATTCAGTGTTATTACCATTAAACTACCATTGATATTTTTCATATAATTAGAATAAAGTATTTTAAAATTCATATGGAATCACAAAAGAGCCCGTATAGTGAAGACAATCCTAAGCAAAAAGAACAAAGCTGGAGGCATCATGCTGCCTGACCTCAAGCCATACTACAAAGCTATGGTAACCAAAACAGCATGGTACTGGTAAAAACAAAACAAAACAAACAAACAAACAAACAAAACACATAAACCAATCGACTAGAGTAGAAAACTCAGAAATAACAACATACGCCTACAACCATCTGGTCTTTGACAAACTGGACAAAAGAAAGCAATGGGGAAAGGATTCCCTATTTAATAAATGGTGCTGGGAGAACTGGCTAGCCTTTTGCAGAAAATTGAAACTGGATCCCTTTCTTAGACCTTATAAAAATAAACTCAAGACAGATTAAATACATAAATGTAAATACTTAACTTTAAAACCCTGGAAGAAAACCTAGGCAATACTACTCAGGACACAGTCATGAGCAAAGATTTTATGATGGAAACACCAAAAGCAATTGCAACAAAAGCAAAAATTGACAAATGGGATTTAATTAAACCTAAGAGGTCTGCAAAGCAGAAGAAACTATAATCAGCATGAACAGACAACCTACAGAATGGGAGCAATCTATCCATCTGACAAAGGTCTAACACCTGAGTCCACAAGGAACTTAAACAAATTTAGAAGAAAAAATGAACAAAGAACCAGATTAAAAAGTGAGAAAAGGACATGAACAGACACTTTTCAAAAGAAGACATACATGGGGCCAACAAACATATGAAAAAAAGCTCAACATTACTGATGATTAAAAAACGCAAATCAAAACCACAATGAGATACCATCTCTCACCACTCAGAATAAAAGTCAAAAAACAGCAGATACTGGTGAGGTTCTGGAAAAAAAAACACTTTTACACTGTTGGTAGGAGTGTAAATTAGCTCAACCATTGTGGAAGACAGTGTGTTGATTCCTCAAAGACCTGGAGGCAGAATTACGATTAGACCCTGAAATCCCACTGGGTATGTACTCAAAGAAATATAAATTATTTTATTACGAAGATACATACATGCATATGTTCACTGAAGTACTAATCACAATAGTACAATAGTAAAGACTTGGAATCAACCTAAATGTTCATCAGTGATAAACTGGATAAAGAAATATGGTACATATACTAAATGGAATACTATGCAGCCATTAAAAGGAACAAGATCATGTTCTTTGCAGGCACATGAATGGAGTTGGAAGCTGTTATCCTTAGGAAACTAATGCAGAAACGCAAAACCAAACACTGAATGTTCTCACTTATAAGTAGGAGCTGAATGATGAGAACACATTGTCACATCTGGGAAAACAACACACACTACAGCCTGTGGAGGGGGTTAGGGTTGAGAGGGAGAGTATCAGGAAGGACAGCTAATAGATGATGATCTTAATACCTTTTTGATAGGATGATCTGTATAGCAAACTACCATGGCACATGTTTACCTATGTAACCAACCTGCACACCCTGCTCATGTACCCTTGAATTTAAAATAAAGGTTGCAGAGTGGGGGGGAGGGGGGGAAGATTGGATATATTTGTTTATTAGGTTTTATTAAGAATTTGATTTAACAATAATACTCTAATATAAAGGTGAAATTCAGTTGTTTCTTTTAAATAAGATTTTCGTGTAATATTAAAAAATAATTTTTTTTTTTTTTTTTTTTTTTTTTTTTTTTTTTTTTTTTACTTTTTGGTAAATAACAGAAAAAGGAGAGGAGAGGAGACAGACTCAGTTAGCCTCATGCTGTCTTTATTGCATCTTGTTTGGAAAGCTTGGTCTCCCCTCTATTAGCTAGTAAAGATTTTTGTATTTTAAAAATTTTGGAGTTATTATTTTGGCTAAACAAATGACTTATAGTGATTCTGTACTAATCTCCTTTTCTGAGCAACTCTCTTCCAAATCCTGTTGAATAAACGGAACACATGGCACATCCTCCCTCCAAAAGAAAAATTAATACTCCTTTGTATTACTTAAGGGACCAAATACCATTCTCCCAAAAGTCCCTGTGATTAAGTTGGTTATAATTGAAAGGGAATTATTTGGTACAGTCTTTCTAACATTGGTCTCCTATTTTTAAAAATGTTTTCTTAGGGTATTAATGTGATCTTAATAAAATTGCAAGAAGTTTTACTTTTAATGATTCTTTTAAAAAACTTCTCAGAGGCCAGGCATGGTGGCTCACGCCTGTCATCCCAGTTCTTGGGAGGTCGAGGTGGGCACATGACATGAGGCCAGGAGTTCAAGACCAGCATGGACAACATGGTGAAACCCTATCACTACTAAAAATACAAAAATTAGATGGGTGGTTGCATACCTCCATAATCCCAGCTACTCAGAAGGCTGAGGCAGGAGAATCACTTGAATCTGGGAGGTGGAGGTTGCAGGGAGCTGAGTTTGCATCATTTAATCCAGCTTGGGCAACAGAGCAAAACTCTGTCTCAAAAACAAATAACAACAGCAACAAACTTCTCAGTATCATATCTCAGAAATTTAACTATTTGCAGTGTCTCACTGCTTCCTGCTTTTTCTTCCCTGTAGCAGGCCTGAGATAACAACTCTCCCTTTCAGTTTTTGTCAGCTCCTATAACTTTTTCTTCTGGTTCTAATTGTTACTATGGCACAATGCTAAAATGTTTCATCTTGAAGGTCAAAAAATTAAGCAATGTTTTCCTCTAACATAACTTAATTTTGTGTCCTTGACTTTTCTTAATATGTCTAAATTCTCATTGTAAAACAAACAGAAAACTAACAAAAAAAACCTTCTCATGCTGTTCTTAAGAGTCATGTATTCCCCTCCTATACTCATAACCCCCAACACAGTCTTACAATATTTTATCTTCCAGAATTCAGCACTTTCACCTTCAAATGATGCTATTAACACAATATCAGTCTCTCCCTAATGACGTCTACTACATTTACAAGTCTCCCCTGGATTCAGCTGGATATCAGTTTCACTTGATATGCACCCCCTCTCTAATGAGTCCCTTTCTCCAGCAAGATCCAATATTCTAGGCCCCACAGTGTGAGACAATGACTACAGGGTCTCCTGACAGACCAACAAGCACAGATAGGGTCAATTCTATGTCACAGACCAGCAGGAAGTAGTTGAAAGATGAGACCTCTGCCCTAATACCAAAGATTTGTCATTGTTCTATATAAGGGTACTGCGGAGTCCTTACGAGAAAGCAACAACGAGGAAGGGGCTCCAGGATGAGGAAGATCCCAAGTGGGGAGAAAAATGAACAATTGTTCTGAGAGACAGCTAATCACAAACAACCTGGGGGCAAAATGACCTCATTCCATGGTGGCTCCAGCAGCAAGACCTTGTTCTTCATGTAGTTCCCTCCAGCATGAGACTATAAAATTTCGCTCCAGCCCCTGCCTCTTTGTAGACAGGCCTGTCTCTGCTGTTCTGTCCATTGATCTTTGCAACATATTTTCATACCATCTCTAATAAATTCACCTTTCTTTACTAATGACTATCTTGGTAAATACATTTACCACCCATAACACCAACCTCAGTTGCTACCTGTGACAACTTGCAGTTATGGTATGTTTCTTGTAAACACATGCTTTTCTAAAATGTTCAAGAGTTCTTAAAATGTATTGAACTCATTTATCTAAAGCTTATCCATGTCAATCTTGCTTATTCATGCACTCAATGAATGAAGAAAGTGAGAAGAAAAATTAGCAGATGTCCTATACCTAATAGTCTTTTAGTTATACTCTATGGCTCATAACATATTAGTATAAATATACAGTTTTTTAACAAGCACTAAATTGGGAGTCAAATGAGTTGATTCTAGCCTAAGGTCTATGACTAACTAGCTGAAGAACTTGAACGTGTACATTCAGTTATGCTCTCAAGTTTCATTTATTTTGTTTGTTAAAAAATGTCAAGCAAACACAAAGCATGGACATTTCTAAAAGTGCACCGCAGGGACTTTCTGCATAAGAATGACTTGGAGTTTTTACTTGTTAATAAACAAGATTCCCGCATGCACTCCAACCCAGCAGGTATAATGTCCTAGCTGATAGTGACAAATCACAGATTTCAGTCATAGTAAGAAACTATGGAGTGTATGCTTTCACAGGTGATTAAATATTGAGAGGTCATTTTAAGAGACTTGATATGCCAAATATATTAAATGTTAATGTAAATTGAATATTCAATTTTGCTGCTTTACCCAGTGTAAGAATGGGCAGTCATACACACACACTACACACACACATATATAAATCTATAAGTCTATATATAATATATAAGATTTTTATATTTTATATAAATATATTTATATTTTATATATAAAATATATGATTATATATAAAATATGTTTTAAATATAAAAATCTTATATATATTATAAATATATCTTTATATACTGTGTGTAAAAGTCAGTCACCAGAAGAAAAGTTGATAATTTGTTGGTATGGGTCTCCATTCTAGCACGAAAAATGCCTGTATCTTGGGGGCTAAGGAAAACAAAACAATAATTCTTCATTGTTGTATGAAGCCTTCTAAAAGAATCCAAGTTCTTAAATAATCTCAGTAATCCTCTACTTGTGCAGTCCTCTCTCCTTGAGTGTGAGCCAGACCTAGTGATTTGCTTCTAACAAATAGAATGTGGCAAAAACAATAGAATGTCACTTTCAAGATTAGATCTATGACTTCCTCCTTTTTTGAACTCCTTCCTTTGCCATCTTACACTATCTTGTTCTCTCTTCCTCCTCTCTCTCCCCACATCCCCTTCACTCTCTCCATCTCTCATCTTCATGCTTGCTTGCTTTGATGAAGCAAGCTGCCATGTTTTAACTACCCAATGGGGAGGCCACATGTGACAAGAAACTGAGGACAGCCTGAGACTCTAATTCTGACAGCCCACAAGGAAAGCAAACATGTCAAATACCTTGTGAATTAAGTTGGAGGTGGATCTTCGCCCACTGGAACTTGCAGAATGACTGCAGCCCCAGCTGACACCTTGATTGCAACCTTATGGGAGACACAGAGTCAGACAACCCAAAGAAGACAAGCCAGGATCCCTAACCCAGAAAACCTGTAAGATAATTAATGTTGTTTTGAGAAGATACATATGTTAGAATTTAGAATGCAGCAATAGATAACCAATTTATTCCTTTTGCTGTATTGACTTTTGATGGTTAAGACTATATTGCTTTTTGAATTCTATATTATGACTTTTCTTCTTTATCTTAAAGGTCTGCAAATTTATACCAGTTACGACTTGAATTTCATTTTTACGTATATTTTACTATCTTATGCAGCCATTGTACCCAAACCCTTAAATATTTGCTGAATCAAAGTTTAAATTGCAATTTTCAGTTTGAAGACCTAAATGTGTATGAAATATAACAGAGGAAATTGTACTTCTGAGTTCTAAGAGAAAATAAAAGACAAAGCACCTATCAGGTTAACAATTGCATCAATCGTATTCAAATTATCATGTCAAATGATAAGAACAGCTTTAAAATTTTGCCTTAGGCTCTTTATAGTCCTGCCTCAAATCGGACTTTTGACAGGTTATTTTTATATACCCTATGTTTAATTTACTTTTTCTAATTTTTTTATTGTCTGTAAAAGTTGCAGGTCTCTGGAGGTATTATAATTGAATTATCCATTAAAATCTGCTTGAAATAATTACTATTGATTAGGAAAGAAGCCTGATAAGGTTTTAATGCTTTAATCCAATTGATAAATGTAATATGACCAAGGGATCAGGCTAAGTGGAAGTGACTGTATTATGTGTCTTAATACTGATAAATGCTTCCGTCTATTATTTAAAGATGCTGAATAGGAGGTTCCTGAGAAGGAAGGGAACCCTTCCAGTTGGCTCATTCTGAAAAGATCAGCCCTGGAACTTAAGAGTCAGCATGTTTATCTTTTAGGCCTGAATGACAATTAGCCAAATGTCACAATATAATTGTAGCCCTGGCTAATCTACTAACTGACAGTTGCCTCAGGATGTAATTTTGATATGTAGAATTGCAACTTATCAACAGCTGAGTAACATTTCCTGTCAAGGGCTAAGAACTATATTAAAAAAAGAAATAGAGAAACAAATATGTAAGATAAAGATCTGAGCTTTCCAGTATGAGGAAATAGTGGAGTTATCCTAGGCTTGTGATATCTTCTCACTCAATAAGGAATCTGCCTCTTACTGCATATACAAAAAAGAACAGCTGATATTAAGCAACCAGCTTGTGTAAAAGACTACTGGAAATACCAAACTATTAATGTATTCCTTAGAAGCTGATGGCTAAATCAAAAGCAGTTTAATCTTCAAGGAAGAAGCAAGTCCAAAGTGGAATTGCAAACTAGGAACACGTTATTGTCAACTGGAAGCAAACCAGGAGCATGTATGTTTTGCAAAGTAATAGCATAAAATTGCCTGGGGGGAGAAAGAAATTTCAATCAAGTTGCATTTAGAATGCCATTTGCAATTAGTATGGAGAATCTTTCATATGGAGTTCATAATAATATGTATAGAACATATTTCAGTCTCTGAAGAATTGAGAAATATGTTTTATTATTTGACCCCTGATAATAACACTGTGAGCAAAGTAAGAGAGAACCTAGAAAGTGTATCATTATTTAAGAACGAAAGAAAAAATAGAAGTTATGAGATTTATTAAAAAGGACACAAGAAAATGTGAGCACCACTGGTTATAACTAACCTAACTCTAATCTTTTCTGTAAATTTAAAATTTGCTTTAATTCATTGTGTTGGAAACATACATTGTGTATGTCAGTGTATGAGTATACAGACATATTTGCGTCCAGTAATTTTGAAACAAGGAGGGAGGTAAAGATAGGTGCCTATGTTGATGGCAAAGGCATCCTTTTTGGAGAGAGGTAAAGATAGTTGCCTACCTCGATGGCATTTCCTTAAGCAGACATGAATTTCTATCTGGGGAATGATGCAAGTCAGTATAGCTTTTCCACCTGCAACCTTCGTACTCTTTATTTGAAATCATTGCGAAAAAGAGTTACCTTAAGCCAGCTATAAAACTCTTTATCTCACCCATAAAAATGCTTTTTTAATTTTAACTCCAAGAAATTTCATAAGTACTAACATCCTAAAGCAACCCTTTTGTAGAAATTTATGAAACCATTGTGAGTTTATAATTCAAAAATGGATCTGAAATGATTATATTTTGTAGCTTCTTATTGGAGGTAATTTTACCAATCTAAAAATCTTTTCAGACAGGCTGACAATAGGACTGAAATCTTAGCTGACTTCCTTGCTTTGAAAAAATTTAAACTGTTCAATATTCCTACAAGTAATAACAAGCTAACAGCAACCACTAGTGAAAGTATCCAATGATATTATTGGGTTAGAAATAATGCATGTTTGGATTTCTAAATATATATATATATATGAAACTGTTTGAGTCAGTTCTAGGCCATCAGTGCCAAAAGCTTTGGTGAAACTTAGCCCATGACCCGGGTTTTGGGCAGTGGAGGGAAAACCTAGAGCATATTTCCAGTGGCAAGAAGCTGATCATTGAATTTGGCAAATTTGAAGTGGTGCTAATGGGATTCATGACAAGACAGAAATCTTGTTTTTTTTCTTTTATTATTATACTTTAAGTTCTAGGGTACATGTGCACAACGTGCAGGTTTGTTACATATGTATACATGTGCCACATTGGTGTGCTGCACCCATTAACTTGTCATTTATATTAGGTATATCTGCTAATGTTATCCCTCCCCCCTCTTCCCACCCCACGACAGGCCCCAGTGTGTGATGTTCCCCACCCTGTGTCCAAGTGTTTTCATTGTTCAACTTCCACCTATGAGAGAGAACACGTGGTGTTTGGTTTTCTGTCCTTGTGATAGTTTACTGAGAACGATGGTTTCCAGCTTCATCCATGTCCCTACAAAGGACATGAACTCATCATTTTTATGGCTGCATAGTATTCCATGGTGTATAAGTGCCACATTTTTTTAATCCAGTCTATCAATGATGGACATTTAGATTGGTTCCACGTCTTTGCTATTGTGAATAGTACCGCAAATAAACATACGTGTGCATGTGTCTTTATAGCAGCATGATTTATAATCCTTTGGGTATATACCCAGTAATGGGATGAATGGGTCAAATGGTATTTCTAGTTCTAGATCCCTCAGGAATCGCCACACTGTCTTCCACAATGGTTGAACTAGTTTACGGTCCTACCAACAGTGTAAAAGTGTTCCTATTTCTCCACATCCTCTCCAGCACCTGTTGTTTCCTGACTTTTTAATGATCGCCATTCTAACTGGTGTGAGATGGTATCTCATTGTGGTTTTGATTTGCATTTCTCTGATGGCCAGTGATGATGAGCATTTTCTTATGTGTCTGTTGGCTGCATAAATGTCTTCTTTTGAAAAGTGTCTGTGCATATCCTTCGCCCAGTTTTGATGAGGTTGTTTGATTTTTTTCTTGTAAATTTGTTTAAGTTCTTTGTAGATTCTGTATATTAGCCCTTTGTCAGATGGGTAGATTGTAAAAATTTTCTCTCATTCTGTAGGTTGCATGTTCACTCTGATGGTCGTTTCTTTTGCTGTGCAGAAGCTCTTTTGTTTAATTAGATCCCATTTGTCTATTTTGGCTTATGTTGCCATTGCTTTTGGTATTTTAGTCATGAAGTCCTCGCCCATGCCTATGGCCTGAATGGTATTGCCTAGGTTTTCTTCTAACATGGTTTAGAAGAAACCATGGTTTTAGGTCTAACATGTAAGTCTTTAATCCATCTTGAATTAATTTTTGTGTAAGGTGTAAGGAAGGGATCCAGTTTCAGCTTTCTACATACAGCTAGCCAGTTTTCCCAGTACCATTTATTAAATAGGTAATCCTTTCCTCATTTCTTGTTTTTGTCAGGTTTGCCAAAGATCAGTTGGTTTTAGATGTGTGGTATTATTTCCGAGGGCTCTATTCTGTTCCATTGGTCTATATCTCTGTTTTGGTACCAGTACCATGCTGTTTTGGTTACTGTAGCCTTGTAGTATAGTTTGAAGTCAGGTAGGTAGCATGATGCCTCCAGCTTTGTTCTTTTGACTTAGGATTGTCTTGGCAATGCGGGCTCTTTTTTGGTTCCATATGAACTTTAAAGTAGTTTTTTCCAACTTCTGGGAAGAAAGTCTTTGGTAGCTTGATGGGGATGGCTTTGAATCTATAAATTACCTTGGGCAGTATGACCATTTTCACTATATCGATTCTTCCTATCCATGAGCATGGAATATTCTTCCATTTGTTTGTGTCCTCTTTTATTTCATTGAGCAGTGGTTTGTAGTTCTCCTTGAAGAGGTGCTTCACATCCCTTGTAAGTTGGATTCCTAGGTATTTTATTCTCTTTGAAGCAATTGTGAATGGGAGTTCACTCATGATTTGGCTCTCTGTTTGTCTGTAATTGGTGTATAGGAATGCTTGTGATTTTTGCACATTGATTTTGTATCCTGAGACTTTGCTGAAGTTGCTTATCAGCTTAAGGAGATTTGGGGCTGAGATGATGGAGTTTTCTAGATATACAATCAAGTCATCTGCAAACAGGGACAATTTGACTTCCTCTTTTTCTGAGTGAATAGCCTTTATTTATTTCTCCTCCCTGATTGCCTTGGCCAGAACTTCCAACACTTTGTTGAATAGGAGTGGTGAGAGGGGGCATCCCTGTCTCGTGCCAGTTTTCAAAGGGAATGCTTCCAGTTTTTGTCCATTCAGTATGATATTGGCTGTGGATTTGTCATAAATGGCTCTTATTATTTTGAGATACATCCCATCAATACCTAGTTTATTGAGAGTTTTTAGAATGAAGCGCTGTTGAATTTTGTCAAAGGCCTTTTCTGCATCTCTTGAGATAATCATGTGTTTTTTGTCTTTGGTTCTGTTTAAATGATGGATTACGTTTATTGATTTGCATACATTGAACCAGCCTTGCATCCCAGGGATGAAGCCAACTTGATTGTAGTGGATAAACTTTTTGATGTACTGCTGGATTCAGTTTGACAGTATTTTATTGAGGATTTTTGCATTGATGTTCATCAGGGATATTGGTCTAAAATTTTCTTTTTTTGTTGTGTCTCTGCCAGGCTTTGGTATCAGGATGATGCGGGCCTCTTAAAATGAGTTAGGGAGGATTCCCTCTTTTTCTGTTGATTGGAATAGTTTCAGAGGGAATGGACCAGCTCCTCTTTGTATCTCTGGTAGAATTCGGTTGTGATTCTCTCTGTTCCTGGACTTTTTTTGGTTGGTAGGCTATTAATTATTGCCTCAATTTCAGAGCCTGTTATTGATCTTTTCAGGGATTCAACTTCTTCCTGGTTTAGTCTTGGGAGGGTGTATGTGTCCAGGAATTTATCCATTTCTTCTAGATTTTTTAGTTTATTTGCGTAGAGTTGTTTATAATATTCTCTCATTGTAGTTTGTATTTCTGTGGGATTGTTGGTGATATACCATTTATCATTTTTTATTGCATCCATCTGATTCTTCTCTCTTTTCTTCTTTATTAGTCTTGCTAGTGGACTATCAATTTTGTTGATCTTTTCAAAAAACCAGCTTCTGGATTCATTGATTTTTTAAAGGGTTTTTTTGTGTCTCTATCTCCTTCAGTTCTGCTCTGGTCTTAGTTATTTCTTGACTTCTGCTAGCTTTTGAATGTATTTTCTTTTGCTTCTCTAATTCTTTAATTGTGATGTTAGGGTGTCAATTTTAGATATTTCCTGCTTTCTCTTGTGGTCATTTAGTGCTAAAATTTCCCTCTACACACTGCTTTAAATGTGTACCAGAGATTCTGGTATGTTGTGTCTTTGTTCTCATTGGTTTCAAAGAACATCTTTATTACTGCCTTCATTTCGTTATGTGCCCAGTAGTCATTCATTAGCAGGTTGTTAAGTTTCCATGTAGTTGAGTGGTTTTGAGTGAGTTTCTTAATCCTGAGTTCTAATTTGATTGCACTGTGGTCTGAGAGACAGTTTTTTATAATTTCTGTTCTTTTACATTTGCTGAGGAGTGCTTTACTTCCAATTATGTGGTCAATTTTGGAATAAGTGTGATGTGGTGCTGAGAAGAATGTATATTCTGTTCATTTGGGGTGGAGAGTTCTGTAGATGTCTATTAGGTCCACTTGGTGCAGAGCTGAGTTCAAATCCTGTATATCCTTGTTAATTTTCTGTCTCATTGATCTGTCTAATGTTGACAGTGGGGTGTTAAAGTCTCCCATTATTATTGTGTGGGACCAGCCACTGCAAAAACATGCCAAATTGTAAAGACCATCGATGCTAGGAAGAAACTGCATCAACTAACGAGCAAAATAACCACCTAACATCATAATGACAGGATCAAATTCACACACACAATATTAACATTAAATGTAAATGGGCTAAATGCTCCAGTTAAAAGACACAGACTGGCAAATTGGATAAAGAGTCAAGACCCATCAGTGTGCTGTATTCAGGAGACCCACCTTACGTGCAGAGACACACATAGGCACAAAATAAAGGGATGGAGGAAGATCTACCAAGAAAATGGAAAACAAATAAAGAAGGAATTGCAATCCTATTCTCTGATAAAACAGACTTTAAACCAACAAAGATCAAAGGAGACAAGGAAAGCCATTACATAATGGTAAAGGGATCAATTCAGCAAGAAGAGCTAACTATCCTAAATATATAAGCACCCAATACAGGAGCACCCAGATTCATAAAGCAAGTCTTTAGAGACCTACAAAGAGGCTTTTTTTTTTATGCATGGGTTCAATTTCCCCATTGATAGGAAAAGGAAGAGTACTGTATTTTTGTGTATGTGTATCATTGTTTATTTGTTTTGCTTTGTTTTGATTGGATGCAATGATCGGGAAAAGAATAGTAGATTCTACATTTAGGCTAGCTTTCTCAAGTTAAATTTCATAATGGACTAGGAAGACTTTAGAGATCATATTTTCTCATTTCACCTTTGCTATTTTTTAAAATACAACCAGACCATGATATCTGTTTTACCTTACTCTCAGGTTAATATTTTCAGGAATTTCAACATTTTTTAACCTAAAAGAAACATTGGATTATTTTGACATATCTTCTGAGGAATCAGTGCTCTAAGTAAGTGTGTGAATTGACTTTGAGGTTAAATGAGCCCACTTCCCCAAGAACTTAATATACTTTAAAGACCACTTCCTAAATTTAGATAACCACAGTAAGAGATCAATTTGAATATGAAATATTATGTTTATAATAATACTATAATAAAAACATAAAATTGTAGTGGTTTTTAAATATTTTAAACACATGTATATTTATGATATTTATTACAACCACACTGATATGTAGGCTGAGGTTGCTTTCCCGTATAATATTTGAGGAAACTGAATCCTGAAGGTTTCAATCATTTCCTGAGATTTAGAGGGAGACAATGACAACACATGCTTACCATCAACATTTTAAGACTCCAAGTTTCATGCATTCTCCTCTGCAAGAAGTCCACACTGATTTGCAAAATAGTTAGCCAATGCTCTGTGATCCTGACAACTGTTCCAATTATAATAGCTAAAGTGAGAATAGGTTACATTCCCATTAAACTTTCTAGGAGATAATGTGAGATTAAGGTTGTATGGTGTGTCCTTATAATCATCTCAGCTAAGTAAAAGTATTGGTCCATGACGTGACTCCTAACTCCATGTAGGTGATTGTACTAAAAAGGTATAGGAGAAGAGATCAAGTATCTGTAGCTTCTGGGAGCCAGAACTACAGTGGTGTTTGCACCCACACATTTGCAGACAAGAGCAAGTACACGGGCCTATCTGCAGATCACTTATTCACAAATACCCCCTTGGAAAATTAAACCAGTCTGTCCAATCATCTGAGGTCATTCTATTTATAGAATGTGATCTTAAACAGTCCTTTTGCTTCCCTCTTCTAAATAAGCCACCCAGGTTTTGTCATCTCAGTTGTCTCTCACCTTATGATTACAGTGATCATTTAGAACTACTGATGAATTAAACAAAAATGATGTCTACTCCTCTAGACGTTCACTGGAAATGCACACATGGACTTTGGAATCAGCCGTCTTGTTTTCATCTATAATCTGATCAGTTAATGTCCACTCAGGCACTATTATACAACTTCATGGAATTACTTGCCATTTCTTAACACTTCATTTAATTTTCTCCTTCATTTCTATTGAGAACATTTGCCCTGTTACCTGGAATCTCATTCTCCTTTCTCCTGCTACTCTTTAAGATTAAGCTAAAATGTAATCCTCTTTTTATAGTGTTTCCTGGGACCGTCCAGGAAATGTATTTAGGCCTCTGTGGTTTTCTCTGTCATTGCAATCTTATCATATGTTTTAACCTTTCTTTTTTCACATGAAACACTTTATCCTGTGGTAATCGTTTGCAAAGCACTGTGTGAAACACTTTTCAAGAATTACCATATGTATTTTAAGTTTCGTAACAACACTACAGAATAAAGTTGTATTATGCTTATTTCACAGACAAAAGCACTGAGTTTTGTCAAGTTTAAACAACTTTTCAGATAAAACAATTAGTAAATGACAAAGCCAGACTGAAATACAATTTAAGCTGAATACCACTTTGTGTTATTTAAGGACTCACACATTTTTTTTTCAGTAGATTTTGACCTTTTTATGATAGGATTTATGTTGTATTGATCTCTGTGTTTTTATTGTCTGGATTAATTTTAGAATTTTGAAAGATAAATATTTAGGAAATCAGTAAATTTACTTTGGTGATGGCATGCACCTTGGAGAAAATGTTAAAATGTGTTTCATGAAGAAACATGGGAAGAATAAAATTTGAGGTGGTGTTGGTGATGGTAATGCAGTATATTTATATGGTCATGTTGGGACTCAGAGGTAAAGAGAGCTTTGCTGCTCAAGACTGTACAAGGTAGGGCTAGGCTCCTGAGGTGTCCAATATAAATATTTGCTAAATAGTGATGTAAAGCACCAAGAAATATCCTACACTATAACACATTTACTTAAAATTGTCGCTTAGAATCCAAGCTGTCTTTTTCACTGAAACATACAGGGACACTTTTGGATGCCTTCTTTCCTGAAAATAATTTCTTTTCTTTTTCATCACTCCCCAGATGGGGGCAGATCAGAATTTTTTTTTTTTTCTGAGAAAAAACAGCTGTCTCTAAGATAAGAGGTACTCTCCAAATTACTGTGAAGAAATGCTAATAATCATTCCCCTAGGAAAGAGGACATTTGTTTCTACATGTGAGCCAAGTAAGCATTATGCCAGTTCATCTGAAGGAAAGAGAGAAGGTCTGGCAGCTACAAAGATTGATGCTCAGCTAAACAAGTCATTAGGTGGCTGGGTCATGTTTTGAAAAATAGATTTTTGCACCACCACCCCCCTGCTCCTTATTTTAATGCATAAGTCAAGGTAGAAATGTTTTATTCTTAAGTCATTTAAAAGACATAGTGTTCACATAAATAATGCTTTTATTGAGAGGAAAGACATTTGTGCAACCATATAATTATATCCTTTTTATTGGACTATTGTTAAAGAATTATACCTTATACAGTATTGCAAATCATTCCCATAAGCATTGTGATTAGGGTGAAGTATTGTTTGGCCATAGATGAGCTCTCCAACAATATTAATATGAAATTTATTTAATGTATTGTGTTCTATCCTCTGTGGATTGCAAAAAGATATTTTGCTAAGTTAAAAACATTATTAAAGAGACACAAACATAATAATGAGGCAGGGTTATAGTATAGTGCTAAGAAAGACCATGAAGGAGTACATTTTTAAGTAAATTAAATTAAGCCTAGACAAATTATGAATATTTTTGGAATAGAAACATTCTTTCCCTATTCAGGCAAGATAAAAAAAATTTTTTTTGAGAGACATGGTTTAAGAGAAAAAGACAGAGATAGCAGTTAAGAAAAAAATATTAATCTAGCTAATGACTATCTTGAAAAATTATAAGTTGCAACAAGAACCTTGAATTTGATATTGTCCTCAATTTATAGTCCCTGAAGCAAAGGAATCATAGAACTAATGTGGCCTCACAGGTACTTAGGATTCTGCCAGGCTGCATTCAATACTAATTAAAGTTCTTAAAATGACAGGGTCACAGAACTAAAACAGACCTTGGTTTTCAAAGAAGACAAGGAGCTGGCATTTCCAGATAAGCATTCAGAGACTGGGCTCCTGAAAATCTGCAGACACTTCTTTTTTTAGTTGTATAGAGAAGATAGATACATCTTTCCTGCTCTGCTTTATTTCTGCTCTCAGTGGTTCCCTGTTGTTAGCTGTAAGTTAGGCCAGATGGTTGGGAGGGTTACAGCCTGTGAATCAAGAAAAAGTCTAATTCAAAAAGTCAAATTATATTTGTAAATATAATTTCTTGGGAATAAATAGAGTAGACACAAATCCCGAAATGCTGGCTGAGGACAGGTTCTTCAGCTCAGCACTATGACCTTGATAAGAATTTTGGCCTCTAGTTCCTAGTGGGCCTTTTAAGTTGCTTAGGTAGCCCTAAAAATGATAGAGGAAAAGAGACTGAATATGAAACAAAATAATATATATTTTTCCCTTTCTTGTGCTCAGTAGAAGGTAATATCAACTGGTAGTAGTCATTTGAATTGTAATTGTCTGGAGGTTAGAATAGATAATTTCAAATTTTAGAAAGACTAAAGATTCTGTCAATCAATTAACCAAGACCAGGCACTGGATCTAAATTTTAATTGTAATTATTCTTTTGGCACAAAATTTAAATGATTAAAAGTTGCATTTTGAAGATACACATATAAATATAGAAGTGATCATATATTAACCAATGACTCAATAACATATTGGCATTCTTGAGTTAATCAGACTTGCTAAGTTATTTAGATTCCAGAATATGTACAAGGAACGTAAAAAGGATATGCATAAGTCACCTAAGATCTGATTTCAGTAGTTGGGAAGACTGAAGAGAAAATGTCCAGGATGCTTGAGAATCAGAAACATGTCAAATCAAAGAACAAGTATTGGGTAAAATACTAATAAAGCACAATATGACCTTGATCAATTCAACAACTTTCCTAATGTTTCATTTATTTTCATCTGTACTAAATAACCATAATTGATATCTTTCTAGAATATCAGGCAATAATAAAACCTTCAATTACATGGTCTTGAATTGCTGCTTCATTAAAAAAATGAAGGAAGAGTAACAGATGAAGGTTATTTGTTGTTTGTTTCTAGAATGTTCTGGATCATATTATTATGGTTCATCGGTAAATCCTGAAAATGTAGGATCAAGAAAAAAGAGAATTAGAATACTCCCCAGTATTCACATCCCTATACACATTTCCCTAAAATAGAATATCTTTACTCTGATTGAAATCTCAAGAAAAATCCTGGTATCTAAAGGTGCTCTAGTTTTTATCTGGAATATTTGATTATTAGAAATGTCTTTGTTATAGCAAACTGACATTTATCTTTAAGCCATCAGTTCAAAAAGTCTAGGGCCATCTAGATGAAGTGTAATCTTTCTTCTAAATAACATAAGTTAGATTATGTAGAAATAAATTTCCCCACAAATCTTTTTTGATCAATGAAAACTTTTTTCATAAGTATGATATTGATTTTTTTCTATGCTTATTACTCTCCCTGGACACATTCCAGTCTGTCAATGTCACCATTTGAAATGTGATGTCTGGAACTAAATTCAATAACAGGGGTACAGAATAACAGAAAAATACAATTTTTTAATTTTTATCCTTACTTGAGATACAATATTTCCCTTCAGGTAGCCTGCGATTTTATTAGGCTCTGGAATTGCCATATTATATTGTTTACTCAAATTGTATTTCCAGACATCTAAAACTTCAAATGTATTTTTGACACATGGTGGCATTAAGTAATATTATACAATTTCTCATTTAATAAATACAGAGCTGATTATTTTTGCTCATTAAGACTTTGATGATCTAGCTGATTTATCCAAGCTGCCCAGCCTTTGAGATCCAACTTCTTTACCTGTAAAATGGGTAAAGAATCACTTGACTCATGGAATTCTTGTGAGAATTAAAATTAATTATGTAAAGTACTTAACACAATTTCTGACGTAATGACAAACGTTTCAGAGCCTTCGTTATCGTAACTATTATTGTTTTCATCCAAATCATTGGTAAAAATAACAAATCCACATCGTACTCTTGGAGTCCATCAATTCATTTATATAAAAACCAAGCGGGGCCAGGTGCGGTGGCTCACACCTGTAATTCCAGCACTTTGGAAGGCGGAGGCGGGTGGATCACGAGGTCAGGAGATGGAGACTATCCTGGCTAACACGGTGAAACCCCGTCTCTACTAAAAATACAAAAAATTAGCCAGGCATGGTGGTGGGCACCTGTAGTCCCAGCTACTCGGGAGGCTGAGGCAGGAGAATGGGGTGAACCCGGGAGGCGGAGCTTGCAGTGAGCCGAGATCGCGCCACTGCACTCCAGCCTGGGTTACAGAGCGAGACTCCGTCTCAAAACAAAACAAAAGCTGTTTTATCGAAATTCAGTTTCTTAGTTACTCATAAATACCCGCACCACCTAATTACTCTACTTACAATGTAAATGTCATTTCACATCAAGTTGTGCCACCTAAAGACAAATTGCTTAGCGATTAATATACCCAGAAACCATTTAATCAAAATTTAAACAACTTTCTAAGTATTTCTAATTGTGTCTATGGATCATAATTTTACCCCACTCATTTTTGAAACATTTTATTAACTCTTTTGGCATATCCATCCTGGATTGCAGTCCCATTGAAAAGCTCACAATTCTATTTCTCTGGGAAAAATAATTGAAATTTAATACAGTTAAAATTTTGACAAATTTGGTACAACGACCTCTTAGAGAAACGGGTCTCATGACTCCTTGCCTTTCTGCTCATGAAGAAAGATATTTTATTTCTTTCTAGGACTAACAAGGCGAAAGATGTAACAATCAATCATCAGATATGAGAGGTCAACATTTACCAGATTTGTCACAGGCACTCGGAGATATGACTAAGCTTTCTGTGGTGTGAACATCAGTAGGTAATCTATTTTCCCATCTTTCAGTAACAAGACACTGCTTTTTCTGTAGGAACCACTCCTCCTGTATTCTAAAGGTGTAGAAGGATCAGAAACTACTCATGTTTCACGAGATGGGCATGATAACCTCTAATTGGCCAATTGGAGTGCTGCTACTTAGGACTTGAAATTGGAAATCGAGGCACCTGGGGTAAAATTAAAGGAGGTGCTCCGTCTGCAGGGCTGACCCTGTGCTTACGTGACTGTGAGTGAGTTTCTCTTTAAATTTTGTGCATTAGGACTCATTTGTTTCAATCTGGTTCAGGTTCTAATTTGCTCTAACTACAAAATGACCCAATTTAGATAAATGAAAATCAGGTGTTGAACTTTTTCTTTAAGAGTTGCATAAGAAACTCGGGCTTTTCTGCTGGACTATCCGTATCAGCAGGACAGAAGCCGAGACATAATGACCCCGTGTCTGCCGAAACAGAGTTGGCTTGAGAATTAAGCCAGCACAGTGGAAAAAGAGCGTGGAGAAGAATGGACCCCTAGAAATATTTTCAGGTCTCTCAATCCAGGTATGTAAAAAGTGAGTTTTTCAAGATAAATTCTGTTTATAGTTTTAGCTAATTTGAGTTAGATCTCTTTCACTGGACACCAAAATATTCCTTTGTGTGCTTCATGACTCATTCCATCCACTGAACTGTCAGAAAGTATTCTTTATCTCTCTCACAGTATACAGCTTTCTCTTTATACACATTATTTTTTAAGAAATATAGATTCAGAATATATATGCATATATGTATGCATATATACATATGCACAGATTAAAAATAATAATACATATGTTTCTATGGAAACCAGATGAAGATTAAGAAATAGAACCTTACCAGTTCCTTTGCAGAAACCTCTGTAACAATATCTGCCTCATTCCTTTTATTAAATAAACATTTTATCATAATCTAACAAGGTGTGTTTTCCCTAAGCAATATATCCTTTACTTTTATGGTTCAGAGATTTTTGAAAATTGAATAATTTGTACATAAACCTTCTAGTTTTTTTAGATAAAATTTACATATAGTAAAATTCACCCTAACTAAAGCACGTTCTGTGGGTTTAAGCAAATAAATCTAATTAGGTAGCAACCACCAAAATCAAGATTTAGAACAATTCTACTACCTTCAAATATTCCCTTATGCCCTTCAGAGTGTGGTTTCTTTGACACAGAATAAAGCATATGAAGTTCATTTGTGTTGAATACTATAGTTTTACAATGAGCTTGAAATCAGGAAGTGTGAGCCCTTCTGCTTTATTCTTCTTTACCAAAATTGTTTTGTAATTTTAGTTCCTTGATAATTTCAGACATATTGTATCATGTTTATTTTAATCCAATTCAAAATGCCATCTAATATTCTTTCTGACTTGCACTTTTATCTATGGGCTATTTAAAAATATTGTTAATTTTCAACTATACAAGCTTTTTCATATATAATTTGGTAATGATGTCTATTTTAGTCAGTTTTTGGAAGACAACACATTTTATAGTCTTTCAAACCTTTTATAGTTTATTAATATTTTATTATGACCTATTTTGATCATATCTTGTTAATATGGTCTATCTTGTTATCTATTCCCTGAACCCTTGAAAAGAATATGTATTCACATACTGTTGGGTAGAATGTTTTAAAATGTCCATTTTGTCAATTTAATTGATATACTTGTTTAGATCTTCTATGTCCTTAGATATTTTCCATGTATTTTTTCTATTATTTATTAAAAATGGAATGCAGGATTTCAATATAATTTCAGATTTGCTTATTTTTCCTTTTATCTTTAATTTTTTGCTTCATGCATTGTAAAACTCTGTTTATAAATATACAAATAAAAGACATTCATGTTATCTTAGAAAATTTATTTTTTATTATTAATATTTATCTTTATTCCTGTTGTTATACCTTGTTCTGAATTTTCCTTTGCTTGACATCAATATAGACATTTCAAATTACTTCCTTTTGAATAGTATTTGGGAAGGCGTTTTTAGCTGGACATATCCTTACTTTGTTCTTTCTTTACTTAGATTTTTTGAAAATGATATTCTACTTGCCCTAATTTGTACGTTGTTTTTAAGAAGTCTAATAACAATCCAATTCTTGTGTCTTTTTAAGTTATTTAAACTTCTTGCTTGAAAGCACTGATGAGTTGTTTGTTTCGTAGTTACACTGCAATAGATTTATCTGAATAAGCCTCTGAGTTTACCATAGAAGTGGATTTTCCCTAATACCTGGTAGGCCCTCACAATGAAAGGATTCAGGTCTTCCGTTAGCTACAGAATATTATTACATTCCAGTTTTAAATTTTAGTTTTTCTTTCAGGTATTTTGAAATTATGTTAAAGGACTTACATTTCCAAAATTTCCTCTCTTTTTACTTCTTTTCTTAGTAGTTTTCAATTTCTTTGGTTCTATAAATTTGATTACAAATATAGTATGTATATGTATATACATATACATACTATATGTAACCTAACAATCCACTTCGTTTCTGTTGGCATGTAACCAACAGAAATGCATACAAGATTGTTTATACCAACGATATTCTTATTAGAAAAAAAGAAAATAACTCAAAATATTCATGTATTATGGAACAGGTAAACATATTATATATAGCCACACAAAGGAATGCTGTACGGAAATCAGAACGCATTAACTAAATCTACATGTAACAGCATGAGTGAATCTCTCAAACATAATATTGAACAAAAGAAGCCAAACACAATCAAGTGCATAAATTTTGATCTTATTTATATAATGTTTACAGGCAGGCAAACCTAACCTAAATCAAACCTAACCTAACCAGAATAATGATCAGTCTTACAGGAGTAACAGTCATTAGGAGAAAGAATAAGGAAGCATCTGCTGTGCTTGTAATATTTTCTGTTTTGTTCACAGTGCTCATTAAATGGATGTATTTATTTTATGAAATGATTTTCCAGCAGTATACTTATGACTTTGTGTATTTTTCTATGTGTATTTTATTCTTCATCACAGTATTTAAATGACATTCATCTTTTTAATACATGTCATTTAGAACATGATGAATTATTCTTTGCATTTATTTATGTATTTTTTCTAATAAGTGTTTGGATTTCACATTCTTTTTTGACCTATATGCACATGTAATTATTCTTGGCTTCTTCTTTTCCAATGTAATATTAAGTTTATGATATCTTCTTAACATGAACTGCTGAGTTTTTCCTCACACACTATGCTTTGAAATAGAATAAATAAGTATGGAATTTTTGTACCTTGAAAATGTAGTAACACTTGCTAAAGGAAGACATCTAAGTTTGAAGTTTTCTTAGAAGATTTTGACTATTCAGAGTCTATATTAATTATCAAGCAATTAAGATTTTTAAATGTTTTTCTCACATCCTTTTCAAAGCCCAATTTTTGACTTGAGTTGTCTCTAAAATTTTGGAGCTGTTCTTTAATATCTTTAGTTTATATAACTAGAAACTTTCTCACTTCTGATGTGTGAGGGTAGACACTTCCTCTTCCCTATCCTCCATCTGTTTTGAGTCTTGCCAGAGACATTTTAATTTTATTAGTCTCTCAAAAATCCAAATTTAATCTTCTTGATCTTCTCCTCCATATTCTATATTAATTTTTATTTAGGAAATATTAAGTTCTTCTATTGTGTATTATGAGCCCTAGCCATTACAAAATACACACTTGATTTATCAATCTATAAGTGTAATCAATACATTTTACTTTGTCTTCCAAATTGCAAAGATTGTAAAACACTTTAATTCCATTCTTCCACATCAGAAATTACATACTAATTGTTATATATATTAATCATTTTCTTTTAAAATTTAAACTCCACAATCCATTATTATTTTCTGCAAGTGATGTATTTGGTTACCTAAATATTTAACACATTGTGTGCATTTATTTCTTTTTTTGAAATGCAAATCTTCCATCAACACAACATTTAAAATTTTCTCTAGAAAGTATCTGCAGGTGACATGTCATGTCAATTTTTGTCAAAAAATATATTTATATTACTTTCATTTTGAAATACTACTTCATTGTTACAACGATGGAAGCTGACAGTGATTGGTCTCCCAGCATATTAACATTGTCATATTTCTGTCTTCTAGCATCCACTGTGAGAGAAGTCATCTGTCAATTGTTATCTTTTGAAGGTAAACTTTTTTTCTGGAATTATATAAAAATCTGTGCCTTGCCTTTGGCGTTCTTCATTATCACCATGATGTAGATTCATGGAATGCACAAACACATTGTTTGTAGCCACACAAAGCAATGCTGTACAGAAACGAGAATGCATTAGCTAAATCTACAGATAACAGCATGGGTGAATCTCAAAAACATAATATTGTGCATAAGAAGCCAAACACAATCAACAAACTAAGATAAAGTTTGATCTTAGTTATATAATGTTTACATTTATAACTATTTATATAATGTTAATAATGTTTCACTTATCCTGCCTATAATTCTTGTGCATACTGGGTTTCTTAAATCTCTTTCATCAGTTCTTTCATTAATATCTCATCCTTATATATTGCCTCATAATTCTTCCTTCAAATATTTTCTTTGGTGTACTTTCCCATTCCTTCTGGAATCCAATCAGTGGAAAGCATTGATCTAAGTAAGTAGTCAAAAATATTAGTAAAAATGCAAGCCTTCTTCATCACTTTCATTGGCGTACTATTGTCATTTGATTGCATGTTTAAAGAAACCCATTAAAATGTAAGTGGCTTGAGGGGAGAGATCACTTATTACTTATCTCTGTGTTTCCTGTAGTACCTAGCTGAATACAAAGATAACATTGGGTATTTATTTTTAACAATTTATAAATACAACTATAAAACCTTTAAAAGTACTTTATACTATTTTTTCCAGATATTGTATCCTTTCTATTCACAGGTCAATCTAATAAAGTTAATATATCTTCTAAAAGACTGAAATTATTCAATATTGTAGGAGTATCTGCTTCACTGCATTATTTAGAAAAGTGGGGAGTTTGATCAAAAGATAATATAACTTTTCCTAAGCAGAAATGACAGTTGGAACCAGTATCAAAACCTACCAATAGCCATGCAAGTAATTTACAGGATATTGAAACAGGGTTTTGAAGTATTGTGATGCTTTTTTTCTTCTGGTTTATTAAGACATTTTATAGTGTTGATAATTATTGAGACGAGTTATTGTATAGAGACATTAAATACAAGAACTGTAAAATACTTGAAAGTGATGGCCTGTTTGTGGAGGAACAAAGTGAGACATGAAACAAATGCCCGAGGGCAATATACTCTTCTGTCTACAGTTTGTCTTAACTATTGTGAATATTTCAAATAAATGAATTGTGGGGGGAAAAAAGGTTAAAAAAGCCTCTGAGATGAAAAAATAGTTGGTGCATAATTGATATGAATTTAGAGACTCCAAAAAAAACATATTTTCTTTCATATATTACCTAAGTCCCATCTGTTCTTTGTTAGATTTTTAAAATTTTTTTAAAGGGCAATCAAGAAACCTTTATCTTATTCTTGAGTCTTTCTCTGTTTGACATTGAGGAAACCAGTTTAACTGTCTGGGCCTATGTTTACTCATCTAAAAATTGAGTGGAATTACCTTTGTAGTAGAACCCAGAGGGAAATAAATTGTGCATCATAATAAAGATGGTGACTAGTGTTTATTGAAATATTTAGTAAGGTGATAAAGAATTCACTTGTAGTAATTTGCATAGTTCGTTCACCAGAGGGTATGTCTGCTTTTTACTCAACTTCTATGGACAGGCACATAACTGCAGTACCTGGTGATAGAAGTTTACATGTAGTGAATGTATCCATACTGGGTGAGCGAACAAAGACATACAACTTGCTTTTTTTGAATAGATTGATTTGTCTAGAGTTGTGTGACATGTGAACAACAAGGATGATTGTTTAATGTGGGCCCAAACTTGCAAAGGAGGATCACGAGGTCAGAAGTTCAAGACTAGCCTGGCCAAGATGGTAAAACCCCCTCTCTACTAAAAATACAAAAATTAGCTTGGCATGGTGGTGGGCACCTGCAATCCCAGCTACTCAGGAAGCTGAGGCAGAGAATTGCATGAACCCAGGAGGCAGAGGTTGCAGTCAGTCGAGATCACGCCACTGCACTCCAGCCTCGGGGACAGAGCGAGACTCCATCTCAAAAAAAAAAAAAATTATTAACAATAAGGTTATTTTCATATCAGTTGTCTTTTGTTTATAAAAAATAAATTAGAGCTAAAATAATGTTTATAATTAAAGGCTTTGGGTTATTTTAAGTTCTAGCTAAACATATTTTAACATTTTAAGCTATAAGAATTTTATTTTATAAAATTAACAATTAATTCAATGAAAAATTAGACATAAAATGTTGAATGACATTTTATTCATTTTAATTTTCATCTATACCATATACTTTACAATAATTTTTAAAGCCAGACTGAAACCACTATTTTCCTAGGATAATGCCTTTGTAATTTAGAAAAAAGACTTGAAATTTGGAAGAAGTCTGGATTTCTTTAGTTAAGGTATTTTAGGAGTTTCAAACTAATCAGGGAATATATTTTGCCAAGTTACTTTTTTTAAAAAACAGGCAAATTCTTTCAGGTTTAATTTACTCCTAATGAATGCAGATCATGATACTTTTTTTCTGATTTTTTGAATCCATAAAGTCAATCTCCACATTTTATAAAACAGAGCTTTTTAATTTTATTCAAATTAATGATTTTTGTGATACAAATTTTACCTTGTTATTGGTAAAAAGGAAAAATTGGGAAAGCATGGAATTATCTTTGTAATTACCTTCCCCCCGCCCAAGTTATTAAAAATACTATGGCCAAAGGCAAATATTTTTAATGTTTTAACTTATACCTTTCATTTATTATTTATTTATTTATTTGTTTGTTTTTGAGAGACATTGTCACGCAGTTGTGCAGGCTTGAGTGTAGTGGCGCGATCTTGGCTCACTGCAACCTCCGCCTCCCATGTTCAAGAGATTCTCCTGCCTCAGCTTTCAAAGGATCTGAGAATACAGGTGCATGCTACTACGCCCGGCTAATTTCATATATTTTTAGTAGAGACGGGGTTTCACCGTGTTAGCCAGGATGGTCTCAATCTCCTGACCTTGTGATCCACCCGCCTTGGCCTCCCAAAGTGTCACCGCGCCTGGCCTCTTTTATTTTAGTTGCAATCACACGCTTGCATTTGCGATGTCTGTACGACGATAATCTGTATGAGTGGATGATATGCTTTATTTGACCTTTCTCCATACAAAAGTATTTGTAAATATATTAAAATAAGCATTTTGATCACCAAGTATAGTATTTGCATAGATATGTTGAATTAATCAAGATTTCCATTTTTTCAACCTTTTCTGTACATATCATTTAAAAATGGGTATTTTAGCTGGGCGTGGTGGCTGTAATCCTGTAATGCCAGTACTTCGGGAGGCTGAGGCAGGGGGATTGTTTGAGCCCAAGAATTTGAGACCAGCCTGGGCAAAATAGTGAGATACCGTTACTACAAAACTTTTTTAAAAATTAGCTGAGCAAGGTGGTATGAGCCTGTAGCCCTAGGTATTCGAGAGGCTGAGGTGGGAGGATTGCTTGAGCACAGGAAGTGGAGGTTGCAGTGAGCTGAGATTGCGTTACTACACTCCAGCCTGGGTGACAGAGTGAGGCCCTATCTCAAAAAACAATAATAATAAAAATAAACAGTTACTTTTAACATTAGTATTTCTCAACCTTAGCTGAATGTTAGAATCACTGGGGGAGTTTTTAAAATTGTCAACTAACTCCTATGTTGTTTACTGGAATAATTAATTAATCAGAATCCTTTGGAGTGGGACATAGATCACAGTGTTTTATAAACTTCCTAGGTGGTTTTAATGTGTAACTAAGGTACAGCAGTACTGCAAATCAAAAGAGTAATAGTTGAAATTAATAGGCCTTACTTGGATAAATCTTAATGAGGCATTACTATTGCTCTTCCCAACAATTAAGAACGTGAGCTTCTTAGAACTGAGAGACAAATCATTTTGCATTTGTGATATATTTCTTTCGGTAAATCTCAAGTTTCCTACTCAAGTTCTCTACTCAAGTTTTCAGCTAGTTATTTATCATCCAAAATTATGTTTAATGACCTGTGCAATACTCATCACATGTCCTGGAAGAAGTTCAAATATCAGTGCTTTCCTGTTACAAAACTTCTTCTACTTATTCCTGTAAACAAGGCTTTTCTGTACGAAATCACATTCATTAAAGGAATCAAATCGATGTTAAACCTTGTCTCATTCTACCATGACAAAATTTTCATCTGAGAATACATCATTAAGACAGACATTTAAATAAAATCTAACATTTTACAGTTTTAAATGTTTTCAACCTGTTGCTTTAAATTATAATAATATATTTTCTAACAGTCAATGAGATCTTAATTTCTAATGGCCTTCTTTTTCTGAATGAATGGTTATCTTATCACATTGTTTTACTACTACTATTTAAAATTGTGGGACGTAAATTGAAAGTGAAGTTGTTCTGAATACATTCTTCTGCACTGTGCGTCAGATTTTAATTTCAGCTAATAAAAAGAGGTAGCAAACCAATCTTTCGTCTCCTCCTAAATTCAGGAAAAGCTTAAATGCTTAGGAATTATTATTTTCCGCATGGTTTGAAGGAACTGAAGTAAAATAGCTATATCTAGGTCTCCCGTAGAGAAGCAAGTAGTTTAATAGCTTTTCCAATTATCTTTCCCTTAGATATTTTTTTATCAACGTTTTCAAAGAGAGTGTTTTGGGTATATTTGTAAATTATTATTTTTTCCAACTTACATAATACATTACATTTTTGCTGCTAATATAATAATTCCTACAGTTTGACTTACTTTTAGTTTTCTATATTGTACAATATTTAGTAGATTTTTGTATTTGTTGCATACATTTTGTTAATTAGTAAAATCACCCTATGCATTTCCTTGTGACTCAAGATTTGGCTACATTCCATCATTTTTTATTTTTCAATTTAACTTCAAAATTAATACAGAAATAGAAATAATAATGAGATGTACCTTGTGATAAAATGAGAAGCATCTCTGTAAATTTGAAGATTTCTTCTTCTGGCAGTAAATATATGGTGCTTGTGTGACAGGAACAGCCACACATTTGGGTGAACAGTTAAAATTATTGATTTTTTTTTTCTTTTTTCCCATGTGCTTCTGTAACTGATTTGGTATTTCTTATTAGCCTTTCAGCATTATCATTTTCATGATTTCTCTTTTAAAATCATTTAAAGTGATTTTTCTATTTAATTTACTTGAAGTTTGCAGAAAAAGCTTAGGAAAGCTAATATTCTAATATCTCCAATTCATACCAACTCTACTGAGTTTTATACTAGTGTATTCAGTTTTCATAATATTTTTGAAGGATAGCTCTTCGTAGCCAATTTTACAGATGAGGAACTAGGTATATGAGAGAAAAGAAAAAAAGTAGAGTTTAAATCCACAAGTGTGTAACTCAAAATTCTAGGCCATTTATATATAGCATCCCACAAGCTAGTCAAACGTTTACATTGACGCAAACTCAGCCAAAAGAGCAACTTCTAAATAATTAGTAGAATATTGAACTTTAGCCAAGGATTCTAGGTAAATTAGGGGAAAAATGAAAGACAATAGAGAATAGGTAATGCATCAAATTCACATACTCTTCAGTTATAAGTGGGACCAATTATGATCATGACTGAAGATTAGGTAAGATATCATATCAATGACTGATAATAGTTCAATTTAATGTTTTAGAAAATAGACCTCTAGAAACAATTTGTTTTCTCTTTGTAAATTCTGGTTCCAAAAAAATATGTTAACTAAACAGCAAAAAGCTGCAGTCACGTAATAGGAGACTGATTTGATTTTTTGCCCAAGCAAAGTTGCCAGCATTTAGCAAATAGAAGCATGTATTCTAGGATATTTGAAAATCCTGGCAATGATGCCTGAATCCTCTGGCTTTGGATTGTTTACTTCTGAGCTCTCTCGCTATATGAAAGAGAGAAAAACAAGCCATAAACCCACTCAACATAATTTATTGACAGCAAAGCGTATTTAGGCTTCTATTTTGATAAACAGATGAAGTGGCAACTTTTGAAACTCTTTCCATGCTTTAAAAAGAAGGGGAAATGCATGTGGCAAAACACATTTGGAAATTTAGCAAACCTCAGATGTTTATTGTGAGATGTTTGATGAACCTAAACACAGCTGTGTAAACTTCTACCATGAGTATGGCGTTTTCCCTCAAAAATAGCCAACACCTCTTCATGCTAGCAGCGTACTGATAATACCATCCCATTAAGAAGTAGCTTTGTTCATGAATAGCATATTTTCAAATGAGAAAAACTTGCTGTCAGCCCATGCACAAGCTAATATGCAGTAATGAAAACACATTTCTAGAATAATTTAATATCTCAAAAATGCCCTAAGAGTTGTTACAAAAGTCCTACTTTAATTTGAATGTGTGTATTAGCCTGTGAGTTACAGATGGAAAGTCTACTAGTATGAATTTCTGGCAGGATAAGGTCAAAACAACAATATATTATTTTAAATAATTCCATGTTTTTAATTGACACAATGTAATTATTGTAGGGTAAAATTAGCAAAAATAATTTAGGGGGTTTGTGGGTGATATGTGTAAAAACCACCTGAAAATGCAGAAAAATTAAAAGTCCTTGAAATAGTCCTTGTCCCATGATAAGATTGCTTATGTCTGCTCTCCTGGAAATGCATTAAAAAATGGCAGATGTTTTCACAACAACAAAACAACAAACTAAAAATAAAACAAATACAAGAGGAAATATTGTTGATAATATAGACATTCCGTGATATTCACTTATTTCATTCTTATTTGTATAATAGTTGTATCCATCTTTAGCTTCATGTATTTGAGTTTCTTCTTTGCTAAATTGGTGTCCATGGAAGTTGAGAAGTTATTGGGAAAAAAAATCAGAGTCTTAGCAATTTGTGCAATAATGTTAAAAGGCATAGCGGGTGTTTAATTGGAGTCCCAACAGGAAAGGAGGGAGAGAATAGGGCATATTTGAAGAAATAATGTGTGAAATCTCTCAAATTTGGTGAATACAAAAATATATAGATTTAAGCATCTCTACAAATCAAAGCAGAATAAAATTTCACTCATGCACATTATAGTAAAACTACTGAAAACTAAAGATTAAAAAGAAGATCTTTAAAGCAATTAAAATAAAACAAAGTTTATGTGGGGAATAATGCTTCAGATCACCACTGACTTCTCATCTGAAAGTGTTGAAACTAGAAGATAGTGCATAAATTAAATGCAATGAGGAAAATAAGTTGCCAAATCAAACTTTGAAATTCAATGTAAATGTTATCTGAGAATAAAAAAATGCCTTTTAAAACGAAGAAAAATGATATAACTGTTATTGAATAAACCTGCCCTATAAGATATGCCAAAGAAAAATTTTCCAAAATGAAAACATGATACTTAGTCACAAAAGGATAATGAGCTTTAAAAGAAATAATTATCTTAGTAAATAAGAAAGCTAACTCTAAATATTCAGTTTCTTTATATAGATTCAAAGTTGATGGAGTACTGCCAATGCAATAAGACAAGAAAAAAAGAACAGAAAAATAATTCTATTTGAATATGATATGACTGGGTTGTAGAAATCCAAGAAATATACAGAAAACCTAAAATTAAATTTATTAAGGCCACAGTACTTAAGGTTTATTTTCTTAAAAATTGTATTTCAGATACTAGTAACAAAAAAATGGAAGCAATAAAAATCAGTTCCATTTACTGTAGTGTTAGGTGGTGTTAAAAATATACTTAGGAATAAATTTACCAAAACTTCTCCAAGACCTCTACACTGGAAATTATATAACCAAATGAAATAATGAAAGACCAAATAAAGGTCAAAATATACTATATTTATATAGTCTGCCCAATGCTGTTAAGATCCCAATTGTCCCATTTGATCTTTAGATTCTATATAATGGTGATTATAATCAAAACAAAGTTTTCCTTTGTAGAAATTGGCAAGCTGAATCTAAAATTTACATGAAAATGCAAGGACATAGAATATCCGAAGCAATCTTGAATAATAAAAATAAAATTGTGAGAACTACTTTACCTAATTTTAAGACAGTATGTTACTGGCATAAGCATCAACGCATAAATAAAAGAAAGTTCAAAAATAGACCCACATTTTGTGATCGCTTTTCTTTAATTACAAATGTGCTAACACAATCTAATAGACAAAGTAAAATATTTTCCCAAAATGTTGATAGAAGCTACGTATCAAAATGAAACCTGGATTTCTACCTTACATCATGTAGACTTATTAATTCAGATTTATAATAATTCTAAACATACAATACAAAATAGGAAATATTTTAGTGAGAAACTATAAGAAAATCTTTGTGATACAGTGGTGGGCACATAAAGCACCTAACTCTTAGACTGCATCAAGCAGTAATTTTTTAATGCTAAAAAATTAGACTTCATCAAGATGTAAATATCATCATCAAAAGAAATAGTCAGTGAATGGTGAAACTGCAGATGAGGAAAAATATTCACAAGGCAATTTCTCTTTTTTTTTTTGTTTGAGATGGAGTCTCGTTCTGTCACCCAAGTTGGAGTGCAGTGGCAGGATCTCAGGTCACTGTAACTTTCTTCTCCTGGTTTCAAGCAATTCACCTGCCTCAGCCTCCTGAGTAGCTGGGATTACAGGCACACACCACCAAGCCTGGCTGATTTTTGTATTTTTAGTAGAGATGGGGTTTTATCATGTTGGTCAGGCTGATCTCAAACTCCTGACCTCAAGTGATCCACCTGCCTCAGCCTCCCAAAGTGCAGGATTATAAGGATGAGCCACCATGCCCAGCACAAAGCACATATTTAAAAAAAAAAAAGGTATTCACTGTATGTAATCTCTATACTCAATATAATAAAGTTTTCTAAATGGCTAATAGAAGCCCATAGTCCTTAACATAATTAAGAATTAGAGAAATGTGAATTAAAATAATATGAGATACCACTGTGTTCACCAAAATGGCTAATACAAGTTTGAGAGAGATGGAAAGACAGATAGCACCAAATATTGGTAAGTATCTGGGTCTAGAAAATTCACTATTAGTGGCAAGGTAAAATGGTACAATTACTTTTTAAAAAATCTGGCAATTCATTATAAAATTCAATATATTCCTACCTTATGACCCAGCCATACTTCTCCTATGCCTTTACCCATGATAAATAAAAATATATTTTTTAAAGTTGTACAAGAATGTTCACGGAAACTTTATTTATCATAACCCAAAACTAGATAAAGCCTATGTGTTTATTAGTAGGAGAGTAGATAAACTGTAGCACGTTTATACAAGAAAATACCAAAGTATTTATTTATTTATTTTTGAGACGGAGTTTCGCTCATGTTGTCCAGGTTGGAGTGAAATGGCATGATCTCGGCTCACCGCAACCTCCGCCTCCCAGGTTCAAGCGATTCTCCTGCTTCAGCCTCCAGAGTAGCTGGGATTACAGGGATGCACCACCATACCCGGCTAATTTTTGTATTTTTAGTAGAGATGGGTTTTCTCCATTTTGGTCTGGCTGATTTCAAATTCCCGACCTCAGGTAATCCGCCTGCCTCGGCCTCCCAAAGTGCTGGGATTACAGGCGTGTAATCCACACCTGGACTAAAGTGTTTTAAAAATGAATACATTGATAATAAATAACATTTATGAATCTCAAAAATATTATTCATATTAAGAAAAAAGTTCCAAAAATACATAATATAGGCTTGTATTTATGTGACACTCGAGAATGAGGAAAATTATTCTACAGTAGAAGAAGAAATTAGCACAGAATTATTGCTTCCTGGTGATAGAGCAGGAAATGACTGGCATGGGGCATAAGGAGATTTCTGACTGATGGTAAAGTACTATTACTGGCTGGGGTTTCAGGTTACATAGGGTTATGCATTTTTCTAGACTCAATGTACATTTATGTACATTTCATCATATGTAAATTTTACATTAAAAAGAAACTGCTAATTTGTTAATGATATGCATGCTGTGGTAGTTATAAAAATTACCTTAAAGTATATCAAAAGTAAGATGAGTTAATGGTTATGTAGAGGAATAGAGATATGATAGAACAAGTGTAATAAAATATTATTTTAGATGGCAGCTTTCTAGGTGTTCTCTGTAAAGTTCTTTTTAAATAAAAACTAAAATTGTCTTATGTAATTTAATATTTTGCTTTGAAAGCTCTGTTATCCCCACCAATAATTCCATATCTGTCATGCTCATTATTCAGGAACAATGGGAATCTAAATGTGAAAGTAATGGTATTAAATCTTGGCTAAATACTCTTTAGCCAACTAATTAGTGAATGATTCATATTTCTAACAGAAGGTTAGATAGTTGATCATGGCCTATTCCCTCCCATGTTCCACACCTCAGGTCAACTGTCTAACAATTGTCCCTGAGTTTTATCTCAGCTCAAATGTTTTAGGATTAAGAGTCAGAGTCTATAGTCTCATACTTAAAAGCAATATAAGAACATTTGGTGTGTGTAAAAACTACTTGAAATTTTACAGGCTTTTGAATTATGTAGACTAGGATTCAAATCCCAGCTCAGCCTCTTACTAGCTGTATCCAATAATTGTGTTAGGATGACATGAAATAGTGCATGTAAAGCCTGTCTCTTTCTCTCTTTTCTCTCTCTGTCTCATACACACAAGATAGGATATTAGCCAGAGGCTCAAACCTGCACAGTTCATCTAGAGTTTCAGAGTTACAACTGAAAAAGGTTTGTTTACCATTGTCTAGATATTTGAAAAAACTTGAACCATAGTATGATTTAGATGAGAACCACTGGCCATTCAACAATAATCACCTCAGGCACCTACAACCTCTTGAGAAAAAAAAAAAACAGTTGGATGTAATCTGTATTGTCATTTCTAATCCATTTTCATGTAGCTTTTAAATAAGATATTTGAATAAAATATTAAATCTATTAGACAAATAATATTGTTGTAAAATAGCAAGGCTATGTGCATATATTAAAGCACAAAATGTCAGTACAGAAACATACTAAGGTCATTCTACTGCACTGAGTAAGATGAATTAGCACCATCTATCCCAGAGGCACTGAGTACAATGATCTAGTTCTAGGTCTCCCTCAGAAATTGCAGAGTGGCGTTGTCTAAATCATGGAAAAATCCTAGGCTAAGGTTTTCATTTGTGGGTTGGGAGGACTGCACTATATATGTTTTTATGTTTTCCCCCCCTTTTATTCCTTTTATTAAGAGATTCTCCCACATCCAGTACAATGAACCACATAAGATAAATAATATAATATTTCTCCAAGTGTGGTCCTTGAACTATGTAACGTAAGAATCACTTGAAATGTTAACCAGACTTAAACATCTTGAAAACCATTTTATACAATGAAACCAAATGGGGAAAGAATTAAACATGTAGAAAATAACCTCCCTCTTGAGTGTAGTTAATAACATTGGTTGAACCTTGGAATCACATGGGAATTTAACTAGTAAGGATACCCGGAGTCACTTCAGAGAATTTGATTCAATGGATTTTGGGTGTTACCTGAGTATTGGAATTGATAAAAATCTTTCCAGGTGATTCTAATAGTGGGAATAATGACTGCCCTTGTTCTAAACCAGAGTTTTTCCACTTAATGTGTATCTAAATAATCAGAGGATCCTGTTAAACTATATATTCTGATTTAGTACATCTGAGGTTGAACCAGAGACTTTGCATTTCCAACAAGCTCCCAGATGATGCTGATGCCGCTTATCTCAGACTATCCTAGGTAGTCAAGTTAAAAAAAATATTTTTCAAACAGACACAATTATATTATATATTATTGCTTTTGTATAATTCTGGGAATCCTGCATAGTCAACCTTTTGGTTTTCTGTCTGTGAAACATTCCCTGAAAACAGCACCAACATATTTACAGAGCTCTCTTCAAAACAGAAAAACGTTTCTAAACAGGTTATATCTAAAATAATAAAAAGAAAAACAAAAGGAATCAAACAAAAATAACTAGACAGAAAAATTAATGATGATGACTTGATGAATCTATGTGGAAGAGAATCTAAATGCCTCAGAATTCTATGAAAAGAGGCAAGTTTTAAACTGAAATGTGATTCAAGAGGTTGAGACACCCATTTTGACTATGAAACAGAGTAACTAACAATTTTCTGCTTCTCTTCCTCCATGGCCATTCTCTGTCCACAGTTGAAGGGTTGTTAAAGACTTCTTTCAGCATCACTTAGGCTTTTGAAAAAGTGATGGGAACATCTATCCTTGGAAGAATTAGGTAAGGGGAATCAGCATCAGTACTGGCAGTCCTAGTCTATTCTTGGCAGCTCAGCACAAGGCTATTGACAGGATTGAAGAAGCTAAAATTGTTCCCACTCTTGCACCCACCTTGTACTGTAATTTCAGCAGGAGTCAGAATTTGGCAGATAAGTCAAAGGACTTGAATATTTTCATTTATCTTCATGTCAATTATTTACAGAGTACCTCTCATTTTTTCTCTTCTGTCAGAGGGCTGACAATGTTTTGCCAAAAATAGGTAGCATTGATGTAGGGGAAAAGTGACAAAATTAATTATTGAAATTGAGTATTAGAGATTCAATAAGTGGTTGAAGCTGCTACAATTTTGTTATCAGTACAGTGGACACTGATCACATTTGTGTATTGAACACTTGAAACATAGGTGGTTTGAACTGAAATACAAGATAAGTGTAAAACACATACCAAATTTCAAAGATTTAGCATGATCAAAATGGAATGAAATTAGAAGTCAATTTGATGAAATGTCCCAAACTAATAACTGTCTACCTTGAAAAAGTAGAAAACTTTTTGAAAGTATAAATTTAACCCAAGCCATGTGGAAGGAAGAAAATGATAATGGTTGAGCATAAAAACAATTTAAATAGGAAATATAAAATAATAGAAAACCATGTTTGTTATTTGAAAGATCAACAAAACTTGTAAAATCTCTAGTAAGAATAACCAGAAAAAAGAAAAAAGTCTCAAATTACTAAAATTAGAAATTAAATAACATATATTACTATTGACATAGAAATAAAGATGATTATAAGTACTATAAAGAATTGTCAACAAATTAGATTTAAAATAAAATTGAGACATTTCTAAAAAGCTACAATTTACTAAAACTGACTCAAGAAATATAAATTGTAAATACTTTTATAAAAAGTAAATAAACTAAATCTATACTATTAAAAAAATCTCAATCTCAGAAGATTTTAACACTGATTCTGTCAAACATTGGGAGAATGAATACCAATTCTTTATAAACTCAAAAATTGGAAGAGAAGGGTACAGTTTTCTCTTCTTCTTCTTCTTTTTGTTTTTTTAGATGGAGTCTTTCTCTGTCACCCAGGCTTGAATGCAGTGGTGAAATCTCGGCTCACTGCAACCTCCGCCTCCTGGGTTCAAGTGATTCTCCTGCCTCAGCCTCCTGAGTAGCTGGAACTACAGGCACATGCCACCATGCCCGGCTAATTTTTTGTATTTTTAGTAGAGATGGGGTTTCACCATGTTAGCCAGGATGGTCTCGATCTCCTGACTTCGTGATCTGCCCGCCTCGGCCTACCAAAATGCTGGGATTACAGGCGTGAGCCACCACGCCCGGCCAAGAAGGGTAAATTTTCTGACGCATCCTATAATGTAAATATAACCCTGTTAGCATAACTAAATGAAAACGTCACCATAAAGAAAAAAAACTGTAGACCAATATATCCTATGAAAATAATGCAAAAAGTCAACCAATTACTAACAGAACTGTGCACTGTACAAAAGGATTTTATATACCATGGCCAAATGGAGTTCATCCTAGAAATTCAAGATTGGTTCAACAGACAAAATAATCAATGTGATATACCATATTAATACAGTCAAGTGCCATATAAGGACATTTCAGACTGCATAGACAATGGTGGTCCCAGAAGATTATAATGAAGCTGAAAAATTTCTATTGAGTAGTGACATCATAGTTATCATAACTTTGTAGTGCAATGCATTATTTATGTATTTGTGGTGATGCTGTTTGAACAAACCTACAATGCTGCAAATCATATGAAAGTATAGTACATAAACTATACATAGTACATAGTGCTTGATAGTAAATGACTGTTACTGATTTATGTGTTTATTAGACTATACTTTTTTGTATTTTAGAATGTACATCTACTTATTAAAAAATGGTTAACCATAAGACAGCCTTAGGCAGGTTCTTCAAGAGGTATTCCAGATGAAGGCATTGTTATCATAGGAGATGACAGCTGCATGCATGGTATTGCCCCAAAGACCTTCTAGTGGGGCAAGATAAGGATGTGGAAGACAGTGATATTGATTATCCTGATCCTGTGTAGGCCCAAGCTAATGTGTGCATTTGTCTTAGTTTTTAACAAAAAAAGTTAAAAAAATTAAAAATAGAAAAAAGCATATAGAATAAGGACATAAAGTATTTTTGTACAACTGCATACTATGTTTGTGTTTTAAGCTATGTGTTATGAAAAAGGAACAAATACTTTAAAATATTAAAAATTTTACAAAGTAAAATAGTTACAGTAAGTCAAGATTAATTTATTATTGAAGAAAAATTTTTTATAAACTTAGTTTCCCCTAAGGGTACAGTGTTTATAAAGTCTATGGTGGTGTACAGTAATGTCTTAGGCCTTCACATTCACTCACCACTCACTGACAATTCCAGTGCAACTTCTAGTCCCACAAGCTCCATCCAAAATACGTGCCCTATATAAGTCTACCATTTTAACATCTTTTATGCTGTATTTTTACTCTATCTTTTCTGTTTAGATACACAAATATTTCCTGTTGTGTTCCAGTTGTCAAAAGCATTCAGTACAGCATCATTGTGTACAAGTTTGTAGCCTAGGAAAAATAGGCTGTATCATACAGCCTGGGTGTCTAATAGGCTGTGCTATTTAGGTTTGTGTACACTCTGTGATGTTTGGAAAATGATGAAATCGCCATATGTTGCATCTCTCAGAATGTATTCCTGTTGCTAAGCTACACTTGAATGAAGAATGGACAAAACCACATGAAAACCCACAAAGCCATGAAGGAGCGGGCGGCTGGGAGGCAGTTGTGCCACCCAGAACCTGGCCATCAGTGCTCCTCCAGACTCCTGGTAGGAGAAGCCACCACAGGTGCTGGGCCCGCTTGGGTCTGGGCCTTAAGTTGGCCCTGCTGCCAGCATTCAGCCCAGACTCCAAGCACAGAGCATGGGCTGACTCCTCATCTGTCTTCCAGATAACACTCCTGGGGCAGCTAAGGGAACACAGGGCCAAGCTCCCTCCTACTTCCTGGTTGTTGCAGAGCAAAGAAGATGAGGGAGAACTAATTATATTCTTTAGGTCTAAATATAGTTGAAAAATGTGTAGGAGGAGATTAAGGTAGCAGATAGGACAAAGGACTAGCTTGCAGCTCCTGCTCAGATGGACAGCGCAGCATGTAGACACTCACATCGTGAATTTTTGATCCAAAAACTACCATAGCAACATACCAGAAAAGCCAAAAGAATTCACAGACTCTTTGAAGGAACTGGATCACCACTGCAGACTCCCTGAGATGCCAAAAAACTGTGATTCTGCTTGCTTTCTCAACTGGGAGGGTCATGGGCTGGGGCAAGTTCTCAGCCCTGGTCACCAGCTGCCTGGAAATAGACTGGGTGCTACTTGCGGGGGGATGGTAGGTGCCTGATCAGCCTTTACGACTTTGGGCTGCATAAGAGTGGGGTGAGGCCTGTGACTGCCAGCTTTCCCCCCCTTCCCTGGCAACCTTTATAACTCAGAGGAGGCAGCCATAATCCCCATGGGAACATAACTCCATTGGACTGGGAACCACAGCCTCATCCCCCATAGCAGCCAAAGCAAGCCCCCCCCAAGGAGAGGCTGAGGTTAGACCTGCCTATTCCTGCCCCCACCTGGTAGTCTTTCTCTACCTGCCCTGGTAGCCAGACAAAGGTCACAATCTCTTGGGAGCTCTGTGGCCCTGCTCACTGCCTGAAAACCTGAATACTTAACCAAGCATACCTAGGGCAAGTTTGCATCCTCTCTATAGGACCACAGCTGATGAACACTTGAAAGTGCCACCTCCTGGCTGGAGGCCAACCAATACAACACCAGTGCACTTAACAAAAACAAAACCAAAAACCCTCACAGAGCTCACTTCACTCCCATGCTACTTCCACCAGAGCAGGTGTTGGTATCCATGCCTGCAAGACCTGAAGGCAGATTACATCACAGGACTCTTTGTAGGCACTTTCCAGTACCAGCCCAAAGCCTGGTAGTTCTGCTGGGTGTCTAGAACCACAAAAGCAAAAACAATCACTACAGTTTGGTTCTCATGAAGCCCCATTCCTAGGGGAAGGGGGAGAACACCACATCAAGGGAACACCCTGTGGGACAAAATAATCTGAACAGCAACCCCTGAATCCTAGATCTTCCCTCTGACATAGTCCACCCAAATGAGAAGGAAGCAGAAAACTCTCACAACATGACAAAACAAGGCTCTTTAACACCCCCGAAGATCATACCAGCTCACGAGCAATGGAACCAAACCAAGAAAAAATCTCTGAATTGACAGAAAAAACAATTCAGAAGGTCAATTATTAAGCTAATCAAGGAGGCAGCAGAGAAAGGTGAAGTCTAACTTAAAGAAATAAAAAATATGATACAGGACATAAAAGAATAATTATTCAGTGAAATAGATAGCATAAACAAAAAACAACCAGAAGAATAAAACAAGCAAAAGAACAAACTTCAGAGCTCAGAGACAAAACTTTCAATCCATCAAAGACAAACAAAAAAGAATAACAAAGAAATGAACAAAACCTCCAAAAAGTTTGGGACAATGTTAAACATCCAAAGCTAAGAATGATTGGTGTTCCTGAGGAAGAAGAGAAACCTAAAAGTTTGGAAAACATATTTGAAGGAATAACTGAGGAGAACTTTCCCAGCCTTGCTAGAGATCTAGACATTCAACTACAAGAAGTGCAAAGAACACCTGAGAAATTCATTGTAAAAATATTATTGCATAGACACATAATCATCAGGTTATCTAGAGTCAAGACAAAGGACAGAATCTTAACAGTGGTGAGGCAGAAGCATCAGGTAAACTATGAAGGAAAATCTATCAGATTAACAGCAATTTCTCAGCAGAAACCCTACAAGCTAGAAGGGATTGGGGTCCTATTTTTAGCTTCCTTAAACAAAACAATTGTCAACCAAGAATTTTGCATCCAGTCAAACTAAGCTTCATAAATGAAGGAAAGATACAGACTTTTCCAGACAAACAAATGCTGAGACAATTTGCCACTACCAAGCCAGCAATACAAGAACCCCTAAAAGAAGTTCTAATCTCAAAACAAATCCTTGAAATACACCAAAGTAGAACCTTTAAATGATAAATTTCAGAGGACCTATATAATAGCAACACAATGAAAAAAATAAAACAAAAACAAAGTATTCAGGCAACAAATAGCATGATGAATAGAATAGTACCACACATCTCAATACTAACATTGAATGTAAATGGCCTAAATGCTCCAATAAAAAGGTATAGAATGGCAGAAGGGATAAGAATTCACCAAGTTTCTACTATCTTCAGGAGACTCCTGTAACATATAAGGAATCACATAAACTTAAGGTTAAGAGGTAGAAAAAGACATTCCATGCAAATGGACACCAGAAGCCAGCAAGAGTAGCTATTCTTACATCAGCAAAACAAACGTTGAAGCAACAGCAGTTAAAAAAGACAAAGGGGGCATTATATAATGATAAAAGGACTAGACCAACAGGAAAATATCACAATTCTAAATATATATGCACCTAATACTAGAGGTCCCACATTTATAAAACAATTACTACTAGACCTAAGAAATGAGATAGATGGCAACGCAATCATAGTGGAGGACTTTAATACTCCACTGACAGCACTAGACAGATCTTCAAGACAGAAAGTCAACATAGAAACAATAGGCTTAATCTATACCCTAGAACAAATGGACTTAACAGATATTTGTAGAACATTCTATCCAGCAACTACAGAATATACATTCTATTCATCAACACATGGAACCTTCTCCAAGATAGACCAAATTATAGACCAAAAAACAATTCTCAGTAAATTTAAGAAATTTGAAATTATATCAGGTATGTTCTTAGACCACAGTGGAATAAAATTGAAAATCAGCTCTAAAAGGAACCCTCAAAACCACGTAAATCCATGGAAATTAAATAACCTGCTCCTGAATGATCATTGGGTCAACAATGAAATAAAGATGGAAATTAAAAATTTCTTTGAACTGAACAATAGGAGTGGCACAACCAATCAAAACATCTGGGATACAACAAAAGTAGTGCTAAGAGTAAAGTTCATAGCATTAAATGCCTACATCAAAAAGCCTAAAAGAGCACAAATAGACAATCTAAGGTCACACCTCATGGAACCAGAAAAACAAGAACAATCCAAACTCAAACCCAGCAGAAGAAATTAAATAATGAAAATCAGAGCAGAATTAAATGACATTGAAACAAACAAATAAAAACAGTAAAAAACATAAATGAAACAAAAACTGGTTCTTTGTAAAGATACAATTGATAGACTATTAGCAAGATTACCCAAGAAAAAAAGAAGATTCAAATGAGCTCAATTAGAAAATAAATGAGAGATATTACAACTGATACCACAGAAATACAAAAGGTTATTCAAAGCTACTATGAACACCTTTACACACAAAAACTAGAAAACCTAGAGGAGATGGATACATTCCTGGAAATATACAACCTTCCTAGATTAAACCAGGAAGATAATAGAAACTCTGAACAGACCAATACTAAGCAGCAAGATTGAAATGGTAATTTAAAAACAGAAAACAACAACAACAAAAAAGTTCAGGACCAGATGAATTCACAGCTGAATTCTATCAGAAATTCAAAAAAGAATTGGTACCAATCCCACTGACAGTATTCCAAAAGATAAAGAGGGAATTCTCCCTAAATCAGTCTATGAAGACAGTATCACCCTAATACCAAAACCAGAGAAAGACATAACAAAAAAAAAAAGAAAACTAAAACCAATATCCATGATGAACATAGATGCAAAAATCCCCAACAAAATACTAGAAAACCAAATCCATCAGGATATCAAAAAGATAATCCACCATGATCAAGTGGGTTTCATACCAGGGATGCAGGGATGGTTTAACACACACACAAATCAATATATGTTATACAGTATATAAACAGAATTTAAAACAAAAATCACATGACTATCTCAGTAGATGCAGAAAAAGGTACAGACAAAATCCAGCATCGTTTTATGATTAAAACCCTCAGCAAAACTGGCATAGAAGGGGCATACCTTAAGGTGATAAATATCATCTACAACAAATCCACAGCTAACTTTATAGTGAATGGGGAAAAGTTGAAAACATTCCCCCTGAGAATGGAACAAGACAAGGATGTCCACTTTCATCACTTCTATTCAACATAGTACTGAAGTCCTAGCCAAAGTAATCAGACAAGAGAAAGAAATGAAGGACATCCAAATTGGTAAAGAGAAAGTCAAACTATCAGTGCTGATGATACGAACATATACCTAGAAAACACTAAAGACTCATCCCAAGAGCTCCTTGAACTGGTAAATGAATTCAGCAAAGTTTCAGGATACAAAAGTAATATACACAAATTAGTAGTTCTGCTACACACCAACAGCAACCAAGGTGAGAATCAAATCAAGAACCCAACTCCTTCACAATAGCTGCCAAAAATATATATTATAAAATACTTAGTAATAGACCTAACCAAAGAGATGAAAGATCTCTGCAATGAAAATGAAAAAAACACTGCTTAAAGAAATCATAGATGACACAAATAAATACACATCCCATGCTCATGGATAGGTAGAATCAATATTACAAAAAAGACCAGACTGCCAAAAGCGATCTACAAATTCAATGCAATCCCCATCAAAAATACCACCATCATTCTTTACAGAACTAGAAAAAAATTCTAAAATTCATATAGAACCAAAAAAGAGACCACATAGCTAAAGTAAGATTAAGCAAAAAGCACAAATCTGGTGGGATCACATTACCTGACTTCAAACTATACTACAGGGCCATAGTCACCAAAACAGCATAGTATTGGTATAAAAATTGGTACACAGACCAATGGAACAGAATAGAAAACCCACAAATAAAGTCAAATACTTACAGCTGACCGAACTTCAACAAAGCAAACAAAAACATAAAGTGGGGAAAGGACAACCTACTCAAGAAATGGTACTGGGATAATTGGCAATTCACATGTAGAAGAATGAAACTTGATCTTTATCTCTCACTTTATACAAAAATCAACCAAGATGGATCAAAGACTTAAATCTATGACCTGAAACCACAAAAATTCTAGAAGATAACATCAGAAAAACATTTTAGACATTGACTGAGGCAGACTTCATGACCAGGAACCCAAAAGCAAATGCAGCAAAGACAAAGATAAGTTGATGGGACTTAATTAAACTAAAACACTTTTGCACAGCAAAAGAGATAATCAGCAGAGTTAACAGACAACACAGAGAATAGGAGAACATCTTTGAAAGCTATGCATCCAACAAAGGACTAATAAATATTTAGAAACTACACAGAACTCAAATCAGCAAGAACAAAACCAATAATCCCATCAAAAACTGGGCTGAGGACATGAATACACGATTCTCAAAAGAAGATATACAAATAACCAACAAGCAAACGAAAAAATGCTCAGCATCACTAATGATCAGGGAAATGCAAACCAAAACCACAGTGTGATACCACCTTACTCCTGCAAGAATAACCATAATCAAAAAATAATTTTAAAAAAAGATATTGGCATGGATGTGGTGAGAAAGGAACACTCTTACACTGATGGTGGGAAAGTAAACTACTAGAACCACTATGGAAATTAGTGTGGAGATTTCCTGAAGAACTATAAGTAGATCTGTCTTTTGATCCAGCAATACACTCCTTGGTATCTATCTAGAGGAAGTCATTATATCTAAAAGGTAGTGATACTTGCACATGCATATTTATAACAGCACAATTTGCAATTGCCAAAATGTGGAACCAGTCCAACTGCCCATCCATCAACGAGCGTAAAAAGAAAATGTTATATGTGTATACACACACACACACACACATATATATATACACACACATACCGTGGAATACTATTCAGCCATAAAAAAGGAATGAAATAAAGATATTTGCAGCAAGCTGGATGGAATTGGAGACTATTATTGTAAGTGAAGTAACTCAGGAAGTGAAAACCAAACATTGTATGTTTTCACTCATATGTGGGAGCTAGGCTATAAGCACGCAAAGGCAGAAGAAAGGGAAAGGGTTGTGGGTGGTGAGGGATAAAAGACTACACATTGTGTACAGTGTATACTGCTTAGATGATGGGTGCAACAAAATCTCAGAAATCACCACTGAATAACTTATTCATCTAACCAAATGCCATCTGTTCCCCCAAAAACCTATTGAAATAAAAAAAATTTAAAAAATCCACATGACCATTTCAATGGATATGTGAAAAACACTTAACAAAATCTGACACCCTTTTATGACAAAAGGTAAATCAACAAGTAGAAATACAAAAGAACTTCAATCCAATAAAAAGCCACATCTAACATTATACTTAATGGTCAAAGATTTCCTTCTAATATTGAACCAAGGATGTCTGTCCTCCTTCTACTCAGCATTGTACTAGAGGTACTATTCAGGGAAATGAGACAAACAAACAAAAACAGAAATAAAAGTTATTCAGGTTGGAAAGAAACAAGTTAAAGTCTCTTATTTACTTATCGCATTATCCTGCATATAATTATACAGAATTTCCAATGAAACAATTACAGCTAATAAATTAGTTCAGCAAGGTTTCAGAACACAAGATCAATATAGAAAAATCAACCGTATTTTTGCACACTGTCAGTGCATAATCCAAGGATAAAATTGTTTAAAAATTCCATTTATCATAACATCAAACACAACAAAGCACTTAGGTGTAAGTATATGTACAAAGGTACAAGACTTGTATTGTAAAACAATATAATATAAAAGAAATTAAGACAAGTAAATAGAAAGCATCACATGTTCACTGATCAGAAGATTTAATATGTTAATATATCAATCCTCCTAAAATTGATGTAAACATTTAATGAACTCCCTATAAGATTTGCAGCTTCTTTTGTTTGCTTGTTTTTTGTTTGTTTGTTTTTGTTTTTGGTTGCTTTTTTGTTTGTTTTTTTTGGAAGAAATTGACAAGCTGATCTAAAAATATATATGTTAAACCAAAAAACTCATATTAGGTAAGATAACTTTTTGAAAAAATACATTAAAAGATTCTCACTTTTCAATTTCAGAACTTACAACAAGAAAGCTCCAGTAATCAAGGCAGTGCAGTACTTGCATAATAATAAATATAAATATATTAAATAGAAATGAGAATACTGAAATACATTTATAGTCAGTTATTTTTTTTGATGACAGTTTCAAGACAATTTATTTTGGAAAAAACAGTATTTTCTACAGTGTTGCTAGGACAATTGGATATCCACATGCAAATAATAATAATCATTTGCACTTTTACCTTCTATCATGTATAAAAATTAACTGTAAAGCCATAATAGATTTAAATAAATAACTTTGACAATAGAAATTAAAACCATTTGTGCTTCGAAGTACACTATTGAGAATGTAAAAGACAACACACAGAATGGGAAAAAATATTTGCAGTCTATATATCCGATAAGCTGGAGTATTCATAATATATAAAAAATTAACTACTATAAATCAACAATGAAAAGACAAATACCCCATTTTTTTTAATCGATCAAGGATTTGACTAAACATTTTTTCCAAGATGACATACAAATGGCCAATTACCACATGAAAACCTTATTAGTTAATCTCATTAAGAATATGCAGAGGCCGGGCGCGGTGTCTCATGCCTGTAATCCCAGCACTTTGGGAGGCCGAGACGGGCGGATCACGAGGTCAGGAGATCGAGACCATCCTGGCTAACATGGTGAAACCCCGTCTGTACTAAAAAAATACAAAAAATTAGCCGGGCGTGGTGGCGGGCACCTGTAGTCCCAGCTACTCGGGAGGCTGAGGCCGGAGAATGGCGTGAACCTGGGAGGCGGAGCTTGCAGTGAGCCAAGATCACGCTACTGCACTCCAGACTGGGTGACAGAGACTCCATCTCAAAAAAAAAAAAAAAAAAAGAATATGCAAACCGTAGAGTGAGGTGGCTCACGCCTGTAATCCCAGCACTTTGGGAGGCTGAGGCAGGTGGATCACGAGGTCGAGAGTTCGAGACCAACCTGGCAACATGGTGAAAACTCATCTCTAAAAAAAAAAAAAAAAATACAAAAATTAGCTGGGTGCAGTGGTGTGCGCCTGTAGTCCCAGCTACTCAAGAGGCTGAGGCAGGAGAATCACTTGAACCTGGGAAGCGGAGGTTGCAGTGAGCCGAGATTATGCCACTGCACTCCAGCCTGGGCAACAAAGTGAGGCTCTATCTCAAAAAAAAAAACAACAAAAAACAAACAAACCAAGAACACAATGAGATAACACTTCACACCTACTAGGATGGCTTTTAGAATAAGAAGAAAGAAACTTGCAAGCATCAGTGATGATGAAGAGAAATTAGGGGCCTCACACTTTGCTAAGAACAATGCAAAATGGTACAGCTTTCTTGTAAACATATTTTGGCAGTTTCCATATTTTGACAGTTTCCATATGACTCACAAATCCTACTCCTAATTATATAGCAAAAAAAAAATGAAAATCTATGTTCACACAAAAACTTGTATACCATGTTCATAGTAGCATTATTCATAGTAGCCAAAATTAGAAACAACTCAAATGTCCATCAATTCATGAATTAATTTAAAAAGGTATAATTCATGAAATAAAATATTATTCAGCCATAAAAAATAGGTTATTGCTTTCTGGTCCAACATTGATGGATCTTGATAACATTATGTAAATAAAACCCAGACATAGAAGACCACATATAATGGGTTTCCATTTATATGAAATAGCAAGAATGAACAAATGTACACACAAGACTAATGGTTTCGGTTACCTTGGTGAGTCTACAGGAATTATTCCTAATGGGTATCAGGAAGTATTCCTAATGAGTACCTGGGATTTGTGTGTGTGTGTGTGGGATGATAAACAAGTTCTGGAATTAGTCAAATGATAGCACAGCTTTTTGAATATGGTTAAAATCTGCCAAGTTGTACACTTTAAATTGCATATTTTTTGGTATGTAAAATATTTATCTCGATTATTTTTTAAAAAGCTATTTCTGAAGGGATCATAAAGCTTGAAAATAATTTAAGTGTTTCAGATTACTACCTCAGAATATTTATAGGAATTCAGAGATACTCAGCATCCATCAAGTAAAATTTACAATGTCTAGCATTTATTCAATTAATTATGTATGCAAATAAGCAAGAAAACACAACGGTAATGAGAAAACCTAAACAATCAAAACTGACCTACAATTAACAAAGCATTGAGAATTATCAGACAAGAGTATTAAAACAATTATGTAACTGTATTTCTTACCTTTAAAAACTAAATTGTCTAAATAATATATAGAGAATTGACCCAAATCAATAGAGAAGGAAGCACCAATCCCTAAAATGTATAGAAGAAAGCTCCCATCCCTAAAATGACAACTATAAGAGATTATTAGCAGATTAGAAATTACACAATGAAAGATTTGTAAACTAGAAAATTTAGCAACAGAGACTGTCAAAACTGAAACAGAAAAAAAAATGATTTGAGTCTTCCTATCTATGAGCATGGAATATCTCTCCATTTATTTACTTCCTTAATTTCTTTAATCAATTTTCAGTCTTTCTCATAAAGGTCTTGTACATATTTTGTGAGATTTATACCTATGTATTTTATTTTGGGGCAATGCTAATGTAAATGGTAATGCCTTTTTAATTTCAAATTCCACTTGTTTATTTCTAGTATAGCAATTGACTTTTGTATGTTAACCTTTTATCCTCCAATCTTGTTATAATGACATATAAGTTACAGGATTTTTTTCTATCAATTCTTTCTCTTTTTTTTCTTTCTTTCTTTCTTTTTTTTTTTTTTTAAGAAACAATGTCTCAATGTCTCACTCCACCTCTCAGGCTTGTGTGCAGTGGCACGATCATAGTTCACTGCAGCCTCAAATGCCTATGCTCAAATGTCCCTCCTGCTTCAACCTCCTGAATATCTGGGAATACAGGTGTATGCCACCATGACTGGCTAAATTATTAATTAATTTATTTATTTATAGATGTTTAGAAACTACATTTTACCATATTGACGGCTGGTCATGAACTCCTTGCCTCAAGCAATACCTCAGTCTCGGCCTCCCAAGTAGCTGGGATTATGGGAATAAGCTACCACACTGAGATTTTTTTGTCAATACTTTCAGATTTTTTTGCATGCATAATCATGTCCTCTGTGAACAGTTTTATTTCTTCCTTCTCAGTCTGTATATGTTTTATTTCCTTTTCTTGTCTTGCATTATCTAGGACTTCCATATTATGTTGAAAAGAAGTGGTAAGACAGGGTATCCTTGGCCAGGCGCAGTGGCTCACGCCTGTAATCCCAGCACTTTGGGAGGCCAAGACGGGCGGATCGTGAGGTCAGGAGATCGGGACCATCCTGGCTAACACGGTGAAACCTCGTCCCTACTAAAGATACGAAAAATTAGCCAGACGTGGTGGCGGGCACCTGTAGTCCCCGCTACTCGGGGGGCTGAGGCAAGAGAATGACGTGAACCTGGGAGGCGGAGCTTGCAGTGAGCCGAGATCATGCCACTGCACTCCAGCCTGGGTGACAGAGCGAGACTCCGTCTCAAAAAAAAAAAGACAGGGTATCCTTGCCTTGCTTCTGATCTTAGTGGAGAAGTGTGTAGTTTCTCAAAATTAAGTATGCTGCTAGATGCAGGTTTTTCACAGAAGTCCTTTTCCAGTTGAGAAATTTTTCTTCTATTTCTGGTTTGCTGAGAGTGTTTATCATGAATGTGTCCTTGATTTTGTCAATCAGCTTTTCTGTATCTATCAATATGATTATGTATTTTTTCTATAGTCTATTGATGTGATAAGATTACATTAATTGATTTTAAAACATTCATCCAGGCTTGCATGCTTAGGATAAGTTTCACTTATGATGTATCTTTTCACACGTTATTGTATTTGATTTACTATTTTGTTGAGGATTTTTGCATTTATGTTCATGAGAGATATTGGTCTCTAATTTTCTTATAGTGTCTTGGTCTGATTTTGATATTAGGGTAATTCTGGCCTCATAGAATTAGTTAGAAAGTAAACCCTCTGTTTCTAACATATGAAAGAGATTATAGAGAATTGGTATCATTTCTTCTTTAAATGATTGGTAGCATTCACCCTTGAACCCATCTGAGCCTGGTGCTTTCATTTTGGAAGGTTATTAATTATAACTCCCTTAATACAAGTAAGCCTATTTAAAAGATGGACTATTTTTTTTTTCTGCTGTGAGTTTTGTTAGCTTGTGTCTTTAAAGGAATTGGTCCATTTCATCCTGGTTATAAAATTTGTTACTCTTGTTATTTGATGGCTGATGTTTCAATATATATTCCCAATATTTTCAGTAATCTTTTCTTACCTACTTCATTAAATATATGTCTTTCCCCCATGTAGTAATGGTTTTCTTCTTTAAAGACTAGATCTTACCATGTTGACTGCTGGTCATGAACTCCTTGCCTCAAGCAATACTTCAGTCTCGGCCTCCCAAGTAGCTGGGATTATGGGAATAAACTATCACACCGAGATTTTTTTGTCAATACTTTCAGATTTTTTTTGCATGCATAATCATGTTCTCTGTGAACAGTTTTATTTCTTCCTTCTCAGTCTGTATATGTTTTATTTCCTTTTCTTGTCTTATTGCATGATCTAGGACTTCCATATAATGTTGAAAAGCAGTGATAAGACAGGGTGTCCTTGCCTTGCTTCTAATCATAGTGGAGAAGCATCTTTTTAAAATGCCAGCTAATACTACTACCATTAATATTATTGTCATTACATATATTTGTTTGTCTCCAATGAAGTTTACATAAAAGATTTAAACCAGACTGTCTAGATTTAAACCTCCAAATTCCTTGCCCTTGGGTAAGAAAATTAATCTTTCTAGTCCACTTTTCTGTGGAGTTAAATAAAGGTCAGACTCAAAAAGTTGCTTTGAGGATTAAATTAGTTAGTAGAGAAAAGCACTTATAAAATTATCCAACCCATTGTAAGCACTTCACAAATGCTAGCCCTATGTTTGCTATTATAAAGTTATAGAATCTCGTAGAATACCTGTAACTTGTTCATCTTCTCATTTCCCAGGACATATCACAGCAGCTGGTGCAATAGACTCTTTGAGTTAAGTGGCATGAGGGATTAAGCAATGGAAGTTGGCTCTTTCCCCTTCCTTTGTAGAATCAAATATTATGACAAAATAATAATTTATAAAAACAGAGTCAAGAGATCTGCCAAGTTAGCCCATGTTAGTTAAATGGTAGAGATGGTATTTGCAAGTGTCTTCCTAATACTTTTAAGAAAGAAAAATATTTTACTTTCTGTAATACAAAAGTATGTCACATCAGGATTGTGTAGACACAATTTGATAATAGAAAAAGCATTAGGTTTCTTAAGATTACATTTGCTATAAGTTATACTGCGTTATGATATGGGTAGCTCCCATTAAGTTAATCTTTTTCTATAAATGTGCCACAAATGACCAACTTAAGAAAACTTTAAATGAGTGGAGCTTATTGTGTTGGAATAATTCTAAAGTTCATAAATTGATAATATTTGTAAACTTTAAACTGTGTATATGTTCTATTCAATAGCACAATTCAAAATTAATGAAAGCAAAAAGTAGCTGTAGATTGATGTACCAGAGTGCGTACTGCTTGCCAAGTGGTAAAAAAATATATATACCCTTGAAGTTGATTTATGCTTTTTTACCTGTAAGATGTTTTGCAAATATGTAATAGTTTATTTTCTTTAAGGTATCAAATTTTTTGTTTTACATGTAGATTCTAAGTTTTGCAAAGCTACTAGAAACAAAATTTAGATTTAGCATTTGAGAGCAAGAAATATAAAACTTTAAATTTATTTAATACTGTATTTCTTATGCATAATACAGTGTAGATAATAAATACCATTATACCCAGTTGCTCAAAAAGAAAAAAAAACTATTTTATCAAATGTAAATACCATGAATATTAGGTCTATCCTAAATTACATATGCATTTTTAAGTTGTATTACATAATATTTAGTATATGACAAAAAAGGTATATAATTTATATGTGAGGTATAAACCATAAACTAGACTTCCATGAACACAACTGATTGTTACCAACACTGCTGCCTGCACCTGGTGCTGTTTCACCATCCATTCTCCTGCCTTTCTCACTAAACTTATGATAAATGGATTTTGTATCATCCCTTTGCTTTGTTTTTAATAATTTTATTACATACTATTTCTAAAAATGTATTGTTTAGTGTCATTTTCCTTCAAAGAGAGTATGCATTCCACCAGTATTCACAACAATATTTGTATTGAGCAAGAAGATTCAATGTTATCTCACTATGATGATGGTTACCTGTCACTGAAAAAGTAAGAAAAGGTGACATTACTATTTTGGCTGATATACTTGATTTTGATTATCAATGAAAAATAGAATTGCTATTTTAATAATGGGGGGCAAAGATGGGAGAATATATATTGGCTGCCTCCCAAGAAATTCTATATCCAGTAAAGTTCAAAAAAAAAAAAAAAAAAGAGAGAAAAAAAGAAAGAAAGAAAGCCTATGGCAGCCAAATAGTAGCAGAACTACCAAAGAACCAGAGGCCTTACTAGTAAAAGTTTTGGTCTTCCTAGCAGGTAAAGAGCCCAATGTAATTACTTGCTTACTGAAAAATAGGGAGCATTAAATACGTATAAGAGGAGATTAGACATGACAACTACACGTTATGTAGAGTTGCAGATATGAATTTTAGTAGCTACCTATATTTACTTTCTTAAATGTATATCAAGTTTCATTCATCTATTTACTATACACTTACTATTTTCTTTACTAGTTCATAGTCATAGTCAACTATAATTTTTTTTTCACTCTGTTAAGGTAGAATTAGAAATAAGCAGAGGAATGGCATCATCTAGAGATGAATGTCATGCCCATTGAAGGACTACCATTCGTGGAAAAGGTAAGCATGTTTTTGCTTGTGTGGCAGAGTTATGTTGCATGGAAGCATGTTGTTTGGAAGTTTAAATATATGTAGAAGGTTAGTAAGGAAGCTTTAAGATAAAAGCAAGGGAAATGGATAACTGTCAATTGGTACACAGCCATTCCAAACTCTTGCTAAAAGATGTCTCTCTTCTACAGAATTTACATGATTAAAAATCACCATTTCTCAGATACCCAGATATGAAAGTTCTACATCAAAGTTAACTTTCTTAATTTGTGTAGTATATGAGAGACAGAAGGAAAGTAGAAATTCCTTCTTCTTGATGCTGTAGTTATACCAATGTTGAAAATTTCCAGGATCAACATTCCAGGTTGTTATTAAGTTTTTCTAAAGAAAAATCTGCACTTAGTTTAGATAACTGTACTTAGGTATTTAGCAACTGAGTACAGATTTTGAAAGTCCATTAATTATTTTCATGGTTATCCAGAGAATGTTGAGGTAGAAGCAACAGTGGCTTTTTGGTGCTCTGATCTCTTTCTGACTTTTGAACCCATGTAGACCACATGCCTGTCTCCATGTTTTCCACTTTCTTGACTATGGAAGTGGAAGGTGTGATCCTGGTGGACCTGTCTGATAATCTTTTTCTGGGACCCATTCCTTAAGGTCCTTCTGATAACCATTGCCCTAGCCATTTAATTTCTAAGCACTCCAGTTTTTAGTTGAAATTTCTGAATGCTAAGAGCAGAATGCTGTCTATTCTCTAAAACCGAAAACTACATGTTTAATAAAGCATATTTGTACCTACATGTAGTAAAATAACAGTTTCACACATAATTGCTGTAAAAACTTTTCTTCAGTTGGAGGAAAAAAAAAAGCATGCAGGACTTAACTACTAGTTGAATCTTTCTTTACAAATCTGAATGATTTACCCAAATCAGAGAGTTACAAATAGAAGAGCTTTTCTCTCCAAGTTGATCTGAAAGCTTTAAGAATTTTATCAGTTTAATTTTTTGATACTGTTACTGTTTATACAGAATGAGTTGAAATTGAAACAAGAACTGAAATATGTGCACATTATATTACAATGTATAAAAGGAGCTTTTAATAGTAGAAATAAAAATCCAAAGTCCTTTAATTGAACCAACTAATATGAGAAGCAGAAGAAAGAAATATATTCAGCAGGTAATAAAAATGGCAAACAAGATATTTTAAATTCACAGATTTGGGCACATATAGAAAGTGTAAACTACCATGGTCTGTGACATAGCCTCAGGAGGTCCTGAGAACATGTGCCCAAGGTAGCTGGGTTACAACTTGATTTTATACATTTTAGGGAGACAACAGTTACAGGCAAAGACATGAATCAATGCATGTAAGGTATACATTGGCTTGGCCCAGAAAGGCAGAACATCTTGAAGTGGGGGCTTCCAGGTCATAGATGGATTCAAAGATTTCCTAATTGGCAATAAGTTGAAAAAGTTAAGCTCTGATTGAAAAGTTGAAGTCAGCTTGAGTTAAGATCATGGGGGTCTTGGAAGCCAACGTTCTTGTCATGTAGCTGAAGCCTCCAGGTTGCAGGCTTCAGAGAGATTAGATAGTGAATGTCTCTTATGAAACCTTAAAAGGTGTCAGACTCTCCAGAAGAAACCTAGTAGCGGAAGGAGATTCTTTACAGAATGCAAATTTCTCACAATAGACAGCTTAGCAGGGCCATTTCAAAATATATCAAAAAATATATTTTGGGGTAAAATATACTTTGATTTCTTTTAGGGCCTGCTATTTGACATGTGATACTATACCTGAGTCAGGTTGGAAATTGATATCTTATTGCTACTGTTTTGTCCATCTTAATGTCTCTGTTTTTATGTTAATGCTGGTCAGTTGTGTTTAAATTCCAAAGGGAGGAGGGTATGATGAGGCATGCTCAACCTTCACTTCCCATCATGGTCCAAACTTGTTTTTCAGGTTTCTTTGGGATCCCCTTGGTCAAGAGTGGGTCCATTTAGTCAGTTGGTGGCTTAGAATTGTATTTTTGGTTTACAAAAGCAAAATCACAGATAGAAGCTCACCTTTTATTGTTTTTTCAAATAACAGGCTGTTGATTTTATCAATAGAAAATATAATATAAATAAATACTTGCTTCCACACTTAGATATTTTAAAAAATCTAATAGGATGGAGTGGTCAATAAATGCCATTTTTCAGAGTCCGGGGTTTAACTGAGAATGACTGAATAATCTTTGATAGTGTGACATCACTGCCAACACTAATGTGATTTAAGACTGAAAAAGAGAGGAACATATTTGGCATGTACATTGTAATGATCCTCTGATTTCTTTCTTGAATTAATAAAACCTATTCTAAGAGATGAGATGGATTATTTGGACTGGGTGCAACTGTGTAGACAGCACATGTGACAGAGAGATGGAGAGTCTCATCCAGGCAGGACAGAGGCCACTTACGACTTAAGCCACGATATGCACGTGCTTTAAATAATATTTATTCACTTATGCCTTTCAATGCTATGTCTTCAGTCCTGATCTCTCAACTAAGCTCACCATTCATTAATAGGCAGCCCAAATAAGATACATCCAAAACTAAAACCTCGATTTATTTCTTCAGATTTACTCTTCCCTGAATATTCTTCCAATATGACACATGAAAATTACATTATAAAATCTGTTCGTTCTAAAAATATTGTAATTGTAGTTGATTCCTTCTTTCTTTTACACCCTGTGTCCAATTACTGGCAAATTTGAATCTTATTTATTCTACATTCAAAATATATTGAGAATCTGAATTTTCTAGATATTGTCACCCTTAGCTCTCTGGGTTGTGGCATTTATCTCTCCCCTGGACTATCACAACGCCCTCTATTCTTGTGCCCATTAGTTTCTTTACATGCAACTCAGAGTTATTCCAAAAATAATTAAAATCAAATCAATTATCTGCTCAAAGATTCTCAATGGCTTCCTATACAATTAATAAAATGCAAATCCACCATGACCTATAAAATATCACAGACATTGCCTATCCAGTAACTCAGTGACCTCATACTCTACTCCTCTGTCTCTTTCTCGTTCAGCTCTAGCTTCGTGAGTGTTTTTTTTTCTTAATTTCAATACATGTGCAGATTTTTTATGTAGATATATTGTATAATGCCCAGGTTTGGGGTATGGATCTAGTCACCCAGGTAGTGGGTTTAGTACCCAAAGGGTAGTTTTTTACCCACGTCTCCCTCCTTCCCTTCCCCATCTAGTAGTCTGCAGTATCTATTTTTCTCACGTTTATGTCTATGTGTGCTCTCATGGTTCTTAATGTTCTTCAATCACACAAACATGTCATCTCTAGTTTGGGGCCTTTGGCAATCCTATTGCCATTAATTAGAACAGTCTTCCCAAAAAAAGACTTCATTGATTTCTCTTGCTCCAGACATCTTCTCAAATACCATCTTATCAGAGAGGGCTTTCCAAACTACTCAATGTAAGTTCGCTCTCCCATCCTTGTCAATGTTCACCACATGTTACAACCTGACTTTTCATGTGTTTATTTTTTTACTGTGTCTACCCCTCTACTAGGTGTCCCTGAGATGAGGGACTTCAACTCTGTTTAAATGACCTACACATGATAGCCACTCAAAAAATATTTGTGAAATGAATGAATATAAGAAGAGAAAGTAATCAGTAATTAGGATAATTATTTAGCATGCAACCAGGATGTATGAGTAGATTAAATCATGTGAGAAGATAAAACTAGGAAGTAATGCTCAAATAAGCACCATAATTAGTGACCAGAATATGGTACAAGAATCCTTATATTTAATTCAGGAAGCCTATTTAACAAACAGCAGGCCTACTTTGGTATATGTTTCTAGAACAGAAAAACAAAAACAAACCACTGGTTTTCTTCTTTCTGGTTTCCTTTTCCTGATGATTTGGAGTTCAACAAGACTTGGGCACAGGAGACTTCAGTATCTGTTACAGAATCAGATGCTGAGAATATAATGGTGAAGAAGACATAATCCTTGCCTCCAAAGAGCTCACAGATTCAATATGGGTGGTGGTGGCAGAGGAAAATGAAATGCATCAGGCCTTATTGGAGTGGTGATTGCATGCTTCTAAGAATGGCTTTGCTACACTAGAGGACAGCTATTTCCTCTTGTGCCTTCCTTAGTGGTAATGACAGGGCAATATGCCCATGAATTTTGAGGATGAACTTTTCTCACTAAAAGCCAGAGAATAAAGACAAATTCCACATGATATTGCTTATATGTAGAATCTAAAAAAGTTGGAGTTATAGAAAAATTTTGGAAAGTAAAATAGTGGATACCAGAGGCTGGGTCTGTGGAGGGTGAGTGGAAAGTTGTTGGCCAAAGAATACAAAATTTCAGTTAGAAAGAATTAGTTTCAGAGCTATACTGTACAACTTGGTGACCATATTTAATCACAATGTATTATATTCATGAAAATCCCTAAAAGAGTAGATTTTGCGTTCTTACTACAAAAAAAAGTGAGTTAATGCATATGTTAATTAGCTCAAGTGAGACATTCTACGAAGTGTACATATTTCAAAATATCATGTTATACAGCATAAACATATACATTTTTATCTGTCAATATAAAAAATAGTTTAAAAGTAAAAAATAAAATTGTTACAGGGCATTGAAGTTAGACTAGTTTTGCCATACAGTGTAACAAGTAAGATGAGAAATCAGGCAACTAGCGAGAAAGATTTTTTTTTTTTTATTAAAGCAACCTCAACCATTAGAAAGAAATAAAATAAAAATAAATAAATATATACTCCCAAACTATATAAGAATTTCTTACTTTGGATGATTCAAATATATGTATTTTTTGAATTGTGCCCAAAGCGTCTACAATGATTAAGTCAAAGAAGCAAATCAGAATATGGTCTAATTAGATAATTATTGGCAAATCTAAACATTTGAAGGAAATGGTTCATGAGGCTCTAAGTAGGACCAAATCCTAGGGCTAAATAAGAGGATGGTTAGTTCTAAATTAGAATGATGGTTTACATTTGTATGGGCTTTTATAGTTTGATAACTATTTTTCCTATATATTATCTTGTCTAATTGTCACAATGACTCTTTGCAGATAAAAGTTAAAAGCAACAGTTTTATAATTAATGGCCAGCCCTTATGGCTTTTTTGTGTGTGTGTGAAAAAAACCATTTTTTATGAAACTCCATTTTTCTTATGAAAAACCCATTTTCTTATGAAACCCCATTTTTTCTTATGAAAAGCTATACACATGTATAGGCTAGATTGATTAAATCCTTTACAGTGCACCCTGAAGAGCATTAAAAACCTGTCCAGGGTAAGGAGTCTCTACAACTACTGGTTCAATTCCACTAGCTTTGAATATTATTGGTCTTCTTCATTATCTTAATATTATTTTAATATAGTTGACAAATGATGCTCTCAAAGAGTACAAAATATCTGTCCTCCACGTTACCATATATAAGTAGTTGTAAACTTGTGGTTTCAGCAAGTGTATGTTGGCATCTTAGGTATGTAAAGAAAACTAGATTGTTGACTAGCAAGTGACCTAAGAAACTTTCCATTTTGCTATTTGACCTAGTGTTGATCATATGAAGAACAGGAGACAATTATATAATTGTATTCTGAATCTATAATGGCAGAATTATGCTGATTTTCGTTAACATCAAGAAATATGTTCAAAAGAAATGCAGAAATTCATTTACAATGCATCTAAAAATTTTGTTTCCAAATGATCCCACTGTGTCAGTTTTCTAAAATGTATACATACTCATTTTTATGATCCTTTTATATCTTCGACATACTGAGTGTTTGATACAGCCGTATCTTAAGTTCTGCTAAAGAAAACATTTACAGAGCTGATTTGCCACATGTATTTTTTTTAAACTGACCTAGGTATTGTTGTGCTTATTTCCAAAAGGTCTCAATTGGATGGTTGTTACCTTTTTTATTGTGATAAGAAACGTATAACAAATTTACTGTTTGATCATTTTGAAGCATATAGTTATAAAGTGTTGGGTACATTTACATTGTTGTGCAACAGATGTCTAGAACTTTTTCATCTTATAAATCTGAAACTCTATACCCATAAACACTAATTTCCCTCTCCTTCCTCTAGTCCTTGATAGCTACCTATTTCTACTTTCTGTTTCTGTGATTCTGAGTATTTTAGATATTTTATATGAGTGAAATTATACAGCATTTGTCATTTTATAACTGGTTTATTTCAATTAGCATAATGTCCTATAGATTCATCCATGTTGTTGTGTGTGTCAGGATGTCCTTGTTAAGGATGCATAATATTCCACTGTATGTATTACCGTATTTTCTTTATCCATTCATCTATGTATGAGCATTTGGATTGCTTCCACTGCATAGACAAGGTTAATAATCCTGCAATTAATATGGGTGCGCAAATATATCTTCAAGATTCTGCTTGAATTATTTTGTATATATACCCAGAAGTGAGACTGTTACATTACATCGTAATTTTATTTTTAATTTTTTAGTAACCTTCCTACTGTTTTTCATAATAGCCGCACCAATTTTTATTTTCATTAGCAATGCACAAAGCCTCCAATTTCTCTGCACCATTGTCAGCACTTTTTATTTTCTCTTCTTTTGATAGTGGCCACCCTAATTGGTGTAAGGTAATACCTCATTTTGGTTTTGATTTGGATTTATCTTATGATTAGTGATGTTCAACATTGTTATATATTCTTGTTGGCCATTGGTATATCTTCTTTGGAGAATTGCTACTGAAGTCCTCTGCCCATTTTTTAAAAATCAGTTTTGTTGTTTTTGTTATAGAGTTCCCTTATATATTATGAATAGTGACCCCTTATCAGATATATGAGTTGCAAATATTTTCTTGCATTCTATAAGTTGCTTTTTTACTTTGCTGATTATTTCTTTTGATACACAGTTTTTGAGTTTGATGTCCCATTTGTTTATGTTTTCTTTTGTTGCCTGTTTTTGGTGCCATATTAAAGAAATCATTGGCAAATCCAGTGTCTTGAATTATTTCTTCTAGGATTTTATCTTGAAGTTTTATAGTTTAGTTCTTAGGTTTAAGTCTACAATTCATTTTATATTACTTTTATATAATGTAGGGTAGGAGTCCAAGTTCATTCTATTATACATGGATATCCAGTTTTCCCAGTACCATTTGTTGAAGACACTGTTCTTTCCCCATGATGTAGCCTTTAACACCCTTGTTGAAAACCATTTGGCCACATATGCAAGGTTTTATATCTGACTTCTCTCTTCTGTTCCATTGGTCCATATGTCTGTCTTTATGCCAACATCATACTGTCTTGATTACTATTACTTTAAAGTATGTTTTGAAATCAGAAAGTGTGAGGCTTTCAACTTTTCTCTTCTTTTTCAAGATTATTTTTGCTATTTGAGTTATTTTTAAATTATATTATAAATTTTAGAACTTTTTCCTATTTCTAGAAAAACCATCTCTGGAATTTTGATAGGAATTGCATTGAATCTGTGGGTTGCTTTGGGTAGTATAGACATTTTAACAATTCTAAGTCCTCTAATTTTTAAGCATGAGGCTGCATGAATTTTTAGACTCTCCTTTTACATGAATGTGCCCTACAAATGTTGAGGTTCACCTGTAGGCTGTGATATAGGGAGCCTTTCCAAAGCAAAATGTATCTTGATTATGGAACCAAAGACTTATGAGATCAGGGCACTTCAGAGACGGGAAGGATCTCAGCCATACTTCTCATTTGGCCCAAGAGTGAAAACTGCTGATAGTCTTCTATGTTAAAAAAAGAAACTACCACAAATGTAGTGCCTTCAGATGGCACCCATTTATTGTTTCACAGACTTTCTAGGTCAGAATTCAAGGCACAGTTTAACTGGATCCTCTACTTATAATCTCATTAACCTGAAATAAATGTGCTTGCTGGGCTATAATTTTACCTAATATTCTTCCAGGCCCATGTGACTGTGGTAAGTTTTGGGATCTTAAAGTTGTAGGACAGATGACCTCAGCTCTCAGACGCTACTTCCTTGCTACATAGTCCTCTTCCTAGCCTCTGATGTCTGTCATTCTGTCATTCTATTCTCTACCTACCTCCATGAGATCAACGTTTTTGGCTACCACATGTGAAGGTGTACATGCAATATATTTGTCTTCCTTTGGTTTATTTTACTTAACATAATGACCTCCAGTTTCATCCACATTGCTACAAATGACATTATTTCATTCTTTTCTAGGACTGAATAGTATTGCATTATGTATACACTATATTTTCTTTATTCATTCATCTGTTAATGGATGGTTATGTTGATTCCATGTTTTTGCTATTGTAAATAATGCTGCAGTTAAACACGGGGCCGCATGTATTGCTTTGATATACTGATTTCCTTTCCTTTGTTCCTTTTTTTTTTTTTTTTTTTTGATAACTACCCAGTAGTGGGATCATTGGATCATATGGTAGTTTTATTTCTAGTTTTTCAAGAACTCTTCATACTGTTTTTCATAATGGAATTTACATTCCCACCAATAGTGTATGACAGTTCTCTTTTCTCTGCATCCTCACTAACATCTGTCATTTTTTGTCTTTTTGATAACAGCCATTGTAACTGGGGAAGATTATATCTCATTGTGGTTTTGATTTGCATTTCCCTGATGATTAGTGATGTTGAGCGTTTTTGATGTACTTTTTGGCCTGAGAAATATCTATTTAGATATTTTGTCCACTTTTTATGAGATTGCCTGTTTTTTTGTTTTTGTTTTTATTTTTGCTGTTAAGATGTTTGAGTTCCTTTTATACATCTAAGTAATTTTAAATTAGTTTGTAATTCTTTGACCTATGAGTTTGCGTGTTTTTTAAATTAACGTATCTAAATGATTATAACTGCTGCTTGCAGTTTTGCTATTGATTTGAGCACTACATACATAGTGTGTTTAGAGATTATAACATACATTGCTAAAATTTTCGTTCATGACTGAACCCAATCGCAGTTTTGCAAAAAGTTGCAAAGTATTAAAACAGTGTTAAACACTTATTTGGGGGAAAGGGAGCAATAGCAAAAAATATACCCATCTTCCACCTTCATGCTACATTTAAATTTATTTACCTTATAATCTTTATAGATGAAAATGATGTAAAAATTCCTGTGAAACTATATAAAACAGATCATTCATTAATTTAGTGTTAAAGTTTTACTGAATCTATGTAATTTTAATCGAGAGACTACTTCAAGTATCAGAATGTAGAACAGGAAAAAGACAAAATGTCCTTTTGAGATATCCATTGTTGGTAGGGGATTTGCAGTGAAGCTGCATGTTTCTGCTTGATGGTGATTTGGCTTTTTATTCTCATCTGTGATTTTGTTCAGGTTAATTCTAACATTTTAAAGGGGAGATTCAGACTCAGCAAGTCTTGAAATGAGACCGAGATTGTGCATTTTTAACACACGCTCAGGTAATGCAACAACAGCATCAATTGGTAGCTTGTTACCCAGTGGTTCTCAACTCAGCTGAATGCTTGCAATAACTGGAGATCTTCAAAAAACACAGTTGGAATCTAAGGCAGGTGCCAAGATTTAGTATATTTTAAAAACTCCTGAGGAGATGCTAATCAACTGCCAGGGTTGGAAATCACTAGCATCCACATTTCAATAATTCCTCAAAAACCCCGGCCAGTTTTTATCTTCTGTAAGCCTCTCCTTAATAAACTTCCTGTCAATTCCAATCCTCTCCCTCCTCCCACTTTCCTGATAATCTGTAGCACCTTCAAGTCAAAGTCATAAGATGTATTTTTACCTTTATAAATTCACTACATATTTCAATGTGTTAGCCTTGTATCCTTAATAATACACTCTTTCTGTGAATGCAAGGACTCAGTTACCTTTAGAGTAAATATAGTGTTTAAACATACAGATTGAGTTTAAATTTTCAAAAAAGGAAATACTTTGTGGTCAATTAATAGTAAATAATATTTGAAAAACAGTTTAGAAAGTACTTTCACACATTTTCATTTTTGTTTTACAGGAAACTTGTACATTATGTGGTTTTCAATACGTATATCAGTTAAGAGAAAGAAGAGGTAATTTTTTTGAACAAGGATAATACGTGCTAGAGCCAAGATCAGACATTAGTTCTTTGATTCTAAACACTGTGTGTATGTTTGTCACAAGACTTCATAGTTTTTATATCATACAAGAAAACAATACTGGGTATTCTTTCTGTTTTCTTAGCAACCAGATTACTTTCACATGCATTGACTTACTTAAAATTGGCAACAATCTATAATTAACTTGATAACCAACTTCAGCCAAATAATAGATTTGAATTAATCAGTCTAGACATATAATAGACAAGTAGTTATGCCAGGAACTCCAAAGACAAGGTTTGGAACAATATGATATTTATAATGTTGGCATGGATGTCAGATAAAATATAGAGTCATCCAAAATTCTAACTCTCCTTTAACTCTGCATCACCCAGTAGCAATAATATACCCTTGTAGAGGAATATGTGCCAGAACTGAAATAAGTACTTTATCTGTTTAAGTCATTTTAATGCTCACAACAACCCTAATAGTTAAATTCCTTTCTTCCCTCCCTCCCTCCTTCCTTTCTTTCTTTCTTTCTTTCTTTCTTTCTTTCTTTCTTTCTTTCTTTCTCCTTCTCTTTCTTTCTTTCTTTCTTTCTTTCTTTCTTTCTTTCTTTCTTTCTTTCTTTCTTTCTTTCTTTCTTTCTTTCCCTTCCTTCCTTCCTTCCTTCCTTCCTTCCTTCTTTCTTTTTTGGAGGAAAAAGTGCAGGCACAGACTGGTAACTTTCCCAAGCTCATCTGTTAATTAAACGGCAAAGCTAGGATTAAAAAAAAATTCAGTCAATCCTCAGAGTTCATCCTTTAAACCAGGGGTAGGCATACTTTTTTAAAGTACACAGCGGTACCCATTTGGTTAAATACTGTATGGGACTCCTTTCCTTACTACAATGGTTAAGCGCATTATATGTGGGCAAAGTCAGAAATATTTATTATCTAGCTCTGTATAGAATTTTTTTTCTTTTTGAGATGAAGTCTCACTCTGTCACCCAAGCTGGAGTGCAGTGGGGTGATCTCAGCTCACTGCAGCCTCTGCCTCCCGGGGTCAAGTGATTCTCCTGCCTCAGCCTCCCGAGTAGCTGGGATTACAGGTGCGTGCCATCATGCTTGGCTAATTTTCATATTTTTAGTAGAGATGGGGTTTCACCATGTTGGCCAGGATGGTCTTGAACTCCTGACCTCGTGATTTGCCCTCCTCGGCCTCCCAAAGTGCTGGGATTACAGGCATGAGCCATCGCGCCCAGCCTGAAAATGTTTGTTAATGGTTGCTTTAAACTAATTTGCTGCATTTTCTGTGCAATTAGTCCATCTAAACATCTGAAGCATTTATTCATATGTCAATGTGTTCTACACATAGAGTACTTACCTAATTTTTCCAAATATTATATTGAAAAGCATGTTTGTATAGTGCTTTTATTTTTTATTTAAAACTCTTTCACAACCTTTATCTCAAGTTCCATAACCACCGTATGAAATAAGAAGGTCAATGATGAGTCTCTTCATTACACCGATCAGAAAAGCCAAGCCAGTAAATGTCACAAGTATCATCATGCAGACCTCCAAATTTTGAGTCTACATCACCATGACATCATGAGACTAACACTATATGAGTATATTACTGACCTTCATAATGGCTTAAAAGACATTTCTATTCAATAAATACTTATTGAAAGCTTGCCATATGCCAAGCCTTGTATAAATGTTAAATCACGCTGTGGGAGGACAAAGCAGGCGGATCATGAGGTCAAGAGATCAAGATCATCCTGGCCAACATGGTGAAACCCCGTCTTTACTAAAAATACAAAAAAATTAGCTTGGCATGGTGGCATGCGCCTGTAGTCCCAGCTACTCAGGAGGCTGAGGCAGGAGAATCGCTTGAACCCGGGAGGGGGAAGTTGCAGTGAGCCGAGATCATGTCACTGCACTCCAACCTGGCTACAGAGTGAGACTCCGTCTCAAAGAAAAAAAAATGTTAATTCACTTTGTACTCATAACAAATCTCTGAGGTAAGAACAATAATATCATTTACATAAATAATAACATAAATTACAAAACGTAGGCACAGGTTATAATAGTTTAAGGAGCTAACCCAAGGTAATACTGCTACTGAGTGATGGTATTCAGCTTTAAACTGAGGGGTCTAAAGTCCTTGCTTATAATGATTTCACCACATTGACTCCTGTGGAGCTCATGCATCAAGGCTGTGAATTTTAAAATGTGAATCTAGTTGAGATTTGAGAATTCATCATAAATGCTTTTAGAAAACATATTAATTACTCTCATTTTGATGACTCACAAAAATAGAAGTAAAAATAATTTCAACTCAAAGACATATTTAGTGTAACTACTTAATTGGCTAAAATACAAACACGGGGGTGCATGTATCGCTTTGATATACTGATTTCCTTTCTTTTGTTCCTTTTTTTTTTCGTTCATGACTGAACCCAATCACAGTTTTGTAAAAAGTTGCAAAGTATTAAAACAGTGTTAATGCATTCACATAAAATTTCTTTCATTTGCCTTTTTCAGACTTTAACATAGTTAATTTTCTAATTATTTTACAAATAAGCTTAACACATGTTAATTATGTTTGATTATTTTGCTCTAAAATCATATAATTATAAACACATTAAAAATGAAATTGAAAAATTAAAATCCATCTAAAAAGGTACACATTGTAGAATAACACTTTCCTTAACACTTTGGCCAATGAATTGTGAACAGCTGTTTACATATGTTGTTTTCAAATAGAAGCTTTAAGATCGAATCCATGTTCCAACACATCTTCTGATCCGTTTGCAGTGGTGACTTCAACATAGTTCAAATGACATGGGGTAATTACATGAAACAAAGCCTGAAGCTAATCCAAAGTGAATGTGTAATTAGAGTGGGAGATAAACATTTTACTATTTTATCTACAAAAATTTTGAATCTTTTGCTACTGATCCTCATTACCATAATTGTTGGTTGAACTTTATGTATATATGTATATATATTATATATATACTTTATATATGTATGTATATTATATATATACTTTATATATGTATATATGCATATATATAATATATACTTTATATATGTATATATGTATACATAATATATACTTTATATGTATATATGTATATATATAATATATACTTTATATGTATATATGTATATATAATATATACTTTATATGTATATATGTATATATAATATACACTTTATATATGTATATATGTATATATAATATATATACTTTATATATGTATACATATATATTTGTAAACTTTGGAATAATCTCAAACTTACAGAAAATTTGTAAGAAATTTCTGTCTCTGTGTGTATGTGTGTTTGGGTGGGTGGGTGTGTCTGTGATATAATTCCTTCCATATCGTATGAAACTAGGTTTCAGGAATTATGGCCCTTAATTGATAAATTTTTCAGTGCTTTATTTCCTAAGAATAAGAACATTCTCTTAGAGAACCATCATAAAAGTCAACATGTTTATATTACCTAATCTACAGTCCATAATTTAAATTTCATCATTAGCTTTTTAAATTTTTTATTTTTATTTAGCTTTTTCTTTATACTGGTCCAGAGTCCAGGCCAGGGTCATGCATTACATTTAGATTTTATGGTTTAAGCCTGTAAGAGTTCCTCAGCTTTTCTTTGTATTTTACTATATTTTTGAAGGGCATCGGACAGTTATTTTGTAGAATACCACTTATTTTTTATTTGCCTGATGATTCCCCATGATTATATTTAAGGTATGCATTTTTGTCAGGAATGCCACAAACATGGCTGCCTGTATCTGAAGCCATGAATTAATTTGTCCCATTATATTAATTTGTCCCATTGTAGGGAATGTTAACTCTGATTACAGGATTAAGGTAATGCTCTTCATATTTCTCCACTTTAAAATTACTCTCTCTTTTGTAATTGATAAGTAATTCACAGGAGATGCTTTGAAACTCTTACTAAACCTCCAACCACTGATATTAGTATTCATCAGTGACTCTTGCCTAAATCCATTTACTATGATAATAGCAAAATGATTTTTTGAACTTCATAATTTCTTCTATTCTAAGGATGTTGTCTTTCTTCCCTCACTTCCTCCTTCCCTTCCTTCCTTCTGTCCTGCCTTCCTTCCGTCCTTCCTTCCCCCCTTCCTTTTTTCTTTCGCCTTCCTTCCTTCTTTCCTCTTCCTTCCTTCATATATTCATATATATATGTGTATATATATGTATGTGTATATATATGTGTATATATATATATATATAAAAGGGAGAGAAATAAATGGGAATAAATGCACATATATTTAAATATGCATCCATATAAATAAATAAATGCATATATATGCACACTTTCTCATTTATAAATAAATGCATATATATGTATTTATAGAGAGAGAGAGAGAAAGAGAGAAAGAGAGAGTGCATTCCTTACTTTCTGGAACACAATGCTGTTCTAGACTACTTTGCTTTCTCTGCCCCCAGATCCGGAATCAGTCATTTCTCCAAGGAGCACTGGTTCCTTTTAGTAGAGAAGCCATTTTGAAACCAAAATCTGAGAACAGGAAGGGGTTATTGCTGATGATAAGTATCATCTTCTAACTAAATTCAAAGCAAAATTACTTTTGCTTTCTTATCCAAATTGCTACTGGTAAAGAGAAGGTATATGAGTACCTTACTTTGAAAGAATTATACTCTGTCTTTCCTCCAGCACAAATAAAGATAAATAATAATGATGATCTACAAAGTACTGAGCAAGAAAAACATCAATGAAATTCTAAAAATTATATTTGTCTTTGATAGGTTTTAATGCTGTTGATCCTCATATAGACTTGAGAATTTCCTGGATGTTAAAATATACGTCATATATATTTTTATATCTTATTTTATTATTATTATTTGAGATGGAGTTTCGCTCTTTTTGCCCAGCCTCCCCAAGTAGGTGGGATTACAGGCGCCTGCCACCACGCCCGGCTAATTTTTTGTATTTTTAGTAGAGACGGGGTTTCATCATGTTGGCCAGGATGGACTCCATCTCTTGACCTCATGATCCGCCCATCTCAGCCTCCCAAAGTGCTGAGATTACAGGCGTGAGTCACCACGTCCAGCCTTTTTATATGTTATTTTAAGGGAATCAAGAAAATTGCTTTATTTCCTTTGGGAAAAAACACAGCTTTCTAATATTTCAACATCTAAAAATTGCTTAATAGAAAACATATGACTTCCTTAATTGCCTTCATCATTCATTTTCTATTTTGAAATGTAAGTGTGTCCCCAATATTCATATCCTTCAAGTGCTCAGTTCAATTCTCACCGAATCACTTTGTACCATTTTCCCCTAGTAAGTCCTTTTCTGAAGAAATCGTGCTAAAAAATATTAGTAGATTGTTGTGTTGCATGAAAAGGTTAACATATCTTGACTTAAAAATGAGTGTATGTGTATATATATGTGTTTTTTTCTATATATATCACTTTATAGAGATGGGAAATAAATAATAATTTAGTTTACGCAGTTACTTTGATGGGCATATTTATCTCATTTTATGATGGATTCATCTGCTGTGAGTGGTTAGTCATCACTAAACCTTGTCTTTTGCATCCCAGGCTTAGAATACATTTGGAAGTTTTCTTTTCGCTGTTTAGCTTGAGCATACTTTGTGAAGTATTTTCAGTAAATGACTCCTAGTTAAGTCGATAACTACAATAATATAATGTCTATAATTGCAATAATGCAGAAACATGGAGTAGAGAGAAAATATTAAGGCACTTTTAGGATGGAATAATCAGTAAGTATTACAGATTGACGCACAAGCTTATATTTAGTGTTTAGAGATATAACACCATCAAACTTTAACATGGGCATTACTATTTAGGGTATGCTAAAACATTGATTAGTAACAATGCTAGGCAGAGTTCTAAGATGATTCCCATGACCATTGCCACCTGGTATTTTACTTGTGATTATAAGTTATGTGGCAAAAGTATATTGTAAATGCAGTTAAATTTACTAATCAGTTGACCTTAAGATGGGGAACTTGGCTGAGTGAGTGCAACTGACATGAATCCTTAAAAGTAGAGAGTTTTCTCTGGTTGACTGCAAAAGAGTAAGTCTGACACACTCAGAGTGTGAGGGGGATTTAATCAGAGGAATCCTGTTGCTGGCCTTGAAGGACTAAATTGTGATATTGTAAGAGAGCGAATGAGGACCATGGCATGGAAATTTGAGCAGCTTAAAAGATGACAGTGTCTTCTGGATGGCAGCTCAAAAGGCAGTAGCAATATAATTCTTACAACTGCAAGAAAAGATTTCTGACAATGACTCTAGTGAGGTTGGAAGCAGATTCTTTCTTATAGCATCAGATAAGTAGGCAGTCAACCAACACTTGGAGTGTGGGACCCTGAGACAAGAATCTAACTGCTGCAATTTACCATGTTGCAGTTTGCATGGATTGGGAGTCTAACGTGGCTCAACTGGATTTTCCAAATGTGAAGCATTATATTTGTAAAGCTTTGAGAGAATCTTGAACTCCTCCAGAACCTCATAGTTCTTTCAAGTAAATAGATTACAAGGCCAACCCCACACTAAAATTCCTTATGAGAACACACCCCAACTACAGTTAGAATTTCTGCCTTACAAACTCAAGTAATACAGGGGCTCTTGAATTTTTAAAAAAATCAAATAGTCTAGGATCAGAAAGTGATTGCAAGGAATATGTCTTTGTGTGGTGTATGTCTTCCAAATCAGAGATGTTTGCTGTATTTGGATGAGAATTAATCTTGTCAGTAAACTTTACCCACCTCTCCACATAAAATAAGAAAATGCAGATACTTCTATAGCCTCTCTTGAAATTAGGACACAGAAAAACCAAACCTGGAATTTTCATTTAGGGGCAATGATATAAAGAATGCCCAAGGGAAAAAATATTTTGATGGCAAGAGATGTAGCAGTATTGATGTTCTAGTGTACAAATAGAGGTGCAGTATTGGTGTCCAGGGAAGATGGTGGCAGTGTGGGCTGGCTGATGTGTGGTCCTGACTGAGCTGAGCAGGAATGGGTGGGAAGTTGAGGAGGTAGGACAAAATGTATTGTATGTTTACTCTGCCCAAAATCCTGAGATCTGCCGTGTACATTGTGTAGAAAAGAGTTAACATAGCAGGTAGCAGGCCCAAAACTGTTATCCTTTAAAAGGCCTGCTAGCTAGCCATTGGCTGACATCTAGAAACTTGGATTTTAGGAGTATTCTCACCATCCACAAACTGACAAAGTAACCCACTGTGCACCAACTGTTTGTGCATATAATGTGTGTTCTTTGCTGAATACCTGCTTTCCTTCTGAGAGTCTGGAATTTTGGTATGCCCTAGGTAGAGGGCACCTATTGCAACCCCAAGAAAAACTCTGGACACTGAGTTTCTAATGAGCTTCCCTGGGCAGGAACATCAAAAACATGTTGCTGCATTTCTGTTGCTGGGGAACAGTGTCCTCTGTGTGTTCTGTCATGGGAAGGAGTCAGCATAAGGAAAGCTGCACACGATTTCTTCAAGACTCCACCTGTGTTTTTGCCCTTGTGATCTGGCCATGTATCCTTACTAAATCACAGTCATAAATCTTGTCATGCGTATTATTATATGCTGAGTCCCATGAGTCATTCCATTGAATCTCCTAGATTCAGGGTCTTGGGGACTCTGACACATACATACATCATTTACTTTCCCAATAACTACTAAATGGATTTATTCCATTCACTTTGAGAAATTAGAAACCACACTCCACATTGCTGAAAAAATTGTCCAGGTTACAGGGTTGTGTAATGACATCACTAGCAGGCAAATCTGTGTGTGTCTAATGAGGTGTTTTAGAACTGGTTGAATTGTAGACTATGCTAAAATGGGAATTTAAAGTATTGTCTTGGCCTACTGTTCTCCTACTGTTTAAACTGTTACCTTCCTATGTAAAATCCTTATCACTCAGCCACTAATCCAGTCAATAATATGTCACTTAATAAATATTCATTGAGTTTTAAGTCCTAGCCAAAATATGGGCTCTACTAGTCACACCTGACTACTTTTATGTGTAGTTCAGTCCATATTTGAAGAGTTATTATTGCAAGAAAAACTTTCTGAACAGTAACTCAAATCAGCCTTCTTTATGTGCTTACCTCTGGACTTGTTCTCTCATTGTGGCCACAATGAGTAATTCTTCTCTTCCCAGTTCTGAGATTATAAATCTTAGATTTTTTTTTAGTCTCAAATATTACATACAATTATATCCTAGTTAAGAATTGATACCAATTATAGATATTTGATATTACTATTTCTAAACTCAAGCTTTTCCAACCTTTCCTGCAACTCTGAAAATCGGGACTAGATCAAAATTATTTGTCCAGATGTGGCTATCTGAAGAGCATAGTCCCTGTAAAGTACTTAAGTAGTCATTGTTCTAAAACGCATTCTGAGTCAAGGCCATTTCTTCATCAGAAAAACCTCACTGTTAAATATTTTCTTTCCTAGCTTCAGAATTGAAGGTTTCTACACCTGTTGATCATTTGTATGTCATCTTTGATGAAATATCTGTTCAAGTACTTAGCCTATTTTTCAGTGAGGTTATTAACCTTTTTTTTGAACTATTGAGTTTTGGGTGTTTCTAATTTATTTTGGAGATTAACCCCTTATTAGATATAGATGCTCGTGGACTAATAACAGGGTTACATCCAGATAAAATCATCATAAGTTGAAGATATTGCAAGTCAAAAATGCATTTAATCACCTAACCTACAGAACATCATAGCTTAACCTCCCCTACCTTAAATGTGATCAGAACACTTACATTAGCCTACAGTTGGGCCAAATCATTTAACATGTAGCCTATGTTATAATAAAATTTTGAGTATCTCATATAATTTGTTACATACTATACTGGAAGGGGAAAACACAATGTTTGTATGGGTGCTTAAAAATAGTTTCTATGAATGGGCATAATTTTTACACTATTGTAAAATAAAAGCATTGTAATTCAAATTATTATAATTCAATTCTGAGTGTATATAGTTTTCAAATATTTCCTCCCATTCTGTAGATTGCCTTTTCACTCTGTTGATTGTTTCCTTTGTTGTGTAAACACTTTTTAATTTGATACAGTCTCATTTGTTTATTTTGTTTTGTTGACATTTCATTTGTGTCATATTCATAAAATCACTGCCAAATCAAGTGTCATGAAGCTTTTCCTATTTTCTTTTTATTTTAAACTTTGGATATTTTACCCTCAACTTGAACATTTATTTCTTTTTTTATTGACAAAAATCATATACATTTATGACTGGGGGAGGATTGGAGAGATGTTTGTCAAACGATACAAAAGTTCAATTAAATAGGAAAAATAAATTCAAGAGCTCTATAGTTCAACATGGTGACTATGGTCAATAATAAAATTGTATACTTGAAAATTGCTAAGAGAATAGATGTTAAGTATTCTTACCACAAAAATACATATGTGAGGTAATATATATGGTAATTAGCTTGATTTAACCATTGCACATTGTAAACATGTATCAAAACATCATTTACTACCCTATGTTTTCTTTAAGGAGATTTAGAATCTCAGGAATTACATTTAAGAGTAACCTATTTTGACTTGACTTTTGTGTAATATATAAGGGCCCAATTTCATTCTTTTTTTATGTATATATCCAGTTTTCTCAGCACCATTTGTTGAAGAGACTATCTTTTCTCCATTGTGTATATTTGGCACCATTGTCAAAGATCAGTCGGCCATATGTGCATGGATTAATTTCTGGACTCTTTATTCTGTTAAATATCACTAATCATCAGAGAAATTCAAATCAACCCTCTACAATGATATATCGCCTCACTCCTGTCAAGATGGCAATTAAGAAAACAAAACAAAAAACAAGTGTTAGCCATGGAGAAATTTGAACCCTCACACACTGTTGGAAATGCAGATGGTACAGCTGCTATAGAAAACCATATGTGACGTTTCTTAAAAACTTAAAAATATAAAACTATCATACCCTATGATCCAGCAAGCCAGTGTCTGAATATATATTCAAGAGAACTGAAATCAGAGTCTGGAAGGTACATTGGCACTTCTATGTTCATTGCGGCATTATTCACAATAGGCCAGATGTGAAAGAGGTGTCTATCCACAGATAAGTGCATGAAGGAAATGTGGCATATACATAAAATGGAATACTCTTCAGCCTTAAAAAAGACATTCTGCAGTATGACATATTTAATTTGAAAAAATAAAGTTATTTTGAAGAAGCTTTATAGTTCTTTGCTAGTATGAAAGACAAAAAATGGAGTATCTAACTTTACTTAAGACAGAATAATATTATGTTAGAATTTACTTTTTATTTTGTGATTATTGCAAAAATAGCCCATAGACATATTCAATTCATCTCATTTACATTAATATCATAGATAGCTTAATACAACCTCATTTTCATTAAATATTATAGGTATTCTTCACTTTTGCTACATTCTTTCCCCACTTTAATTATTTTCCTCAACAATTTTTTATTGTGTTTATGCCATTTGGTATCCCACAAACACATGCACATAAATGCATTACAATTGTTATGTTTTTATTACAGATTCCAAATCACTTATTCCAAATCATCAAGATTAATTTTTGTAATAGCTTGGTCCGCCATAACAAAATACCCAAGACTGGGAAGCTTAAACAACAGAAACGTATTTCTCAAAGTTCTAGAGGCTGGAAGTCCCAGATCAGGTTGTTAGCATGGTAGGGTTCTGGTGAGCACCCTCTTCCTGGCTTGCAGATGGCTGCCTTCCAGCTGTATTCCTAACATACAGGAGACAGACATTTCTCTCCCTCTTTTCTTATAATGCCACCAATTCCATAGGATGAAGACTACTCACTTATCACCTCATTTAGTCTTAATTACCTCCAAAAATGCCATCTCCAAATACTATCACATTTCAGGTTAGTGCTTCAACATATGAATTTTAGGGAGGAGGCACATAATTCAGTCGATAGCAGTTTTAAAGTAGGTCATAAGAAATGGACCCTTATTTTATAGATGTGTTAACTCTACGGAGTTATAACAATTTCATTCATGTTGTAGTTGTCAGTAACTAGCTCTATAATTGAAATCCACAGTAGCACTGTTGAGCCTTTGACAGTTGCAAAAATCAGGGGTAAGAGAATCCTGATAGAATAAACCAACCAACCTTTGGTCTTGCAGTAAGATAAAGAGGTTAACTTCATTTCTTTACATAGACCAAGCTTTGGTAAATGTCATCAGCATATTTTCTCCCCTCATTTAAAAGTCTGAGCTGGTAAGGTTTAACATTAAATCTCCAATTTCCTTTATTGTCCCGGAATTAATCTTTTTAAAATTCTTGAAATATGTGGATGCATAAATTATTAACTAAAATTAGGAATGACTTTATATTTGAACTTGGTACAAAGAGAAAAAAAAATGAATCATGCCTAATTCAAAGTGTGATGCCTGAGTTTTTGGATGAAGGAAATAATTTCAAGGTAGGATTTCAAATTTGCATTTTCCTCTTTGTAAATTATGACCTCTGTTTAATTGTCCAAGTGTAGCTTTTAATCAAATCGACTTTGGAAAGTGAGTTAGTGAGTTTTACTTTATGTTACATTGTCATTCCCTTATACAGATAGATATCTAAAGTAGGAGGTATAATAATCTGGGGGAGGGACATTTTAGACACTTTCTGGGGCCTGATTTTCATGAGGTTTATCATATATTCTTACATATAAGAAAGTTTAATAAATATTTCTGGAAGCTAATTTGCCTCGATTTGGGAAAATCATTTTTATAAGGAGTGTTCACTATATTTGAGCATTTGAGGGAAGAAAATAATGTATAGGTTATAATCTCTGCTCTCAGGAAAATAGGAGAAGCAAGACTTTTACAGAAGAAAAAAAAAACACAATATATAATCGACAAAGTGCAATACAGATTGTAGTTTTTGGAAGCCTTCAGGGAAATATAGTAGCTTTAGATTAATATTAAATGATAGAAAATGTGTATAGATGAGTACAAAGGAATGTGGGGAAAATAGAAATATTAAAGCAAGCAAGAATCGAAGTCAAAATATGAGGTTGAGCAGAGGGTTTACACTGGACTGTAGTGAGAATAGATAAAGTAATAAGGATCCAGTGTGATGTTTTTGGGTTGTTATATTTTTCCTTCTTAATGAGGATTTTGCACGGCTATTTTCTGTAAGTTTTGCAGATTGACCAGTCTGATTCTCATTGACATTTCTGTGCTGTAGATATATTTTGGCAGTTCTGTCCAGCTTATCATAACTCTTTTCTGTGAGAATATCTTTCTCCTTCCTTAGGGTTGCCAATCACTCTGTTCACGAACTACTACTGTTTCCTCAACTCTGTCTAGTTGCTTAGACCAGGAGTTGACATATGATCCAGGTTTGTTATAGGGATTATAAAATTGGGGATCGGAGACAACTAATAAGCTTCTCTTTGCTGGTGAAACTGAAGGGCATTTAAAATATGTAAGTTTTGGGGAGTTATACTATGTGGACAGAGAGACCTTAGAAAATTGTTTTGATGAAGGAAAAGATTGAAATAGACATGAAAAGAGACACAGGAAGATATCAAAGAAAATTGCCCGCTTTTGATTGCTTCCCAGTTCATATTTTTCTCTTTTCTTTTTCCCCTTCATTTGTTTCTTCCTTTCTCTCCTCCTTCCTTTCACTTCATTAGGTGTTTACATACCTTCTGTAACATGCACCTACAAGTCAGTTATGGAAGAGACCACAGATGTTGTGGTATATGTAATTTTAGTAGTAGTGTATTTTCTTTGATTAACCCATGGCCAGTACAAATCAAATATAATGTACTAGAAATTATAATATACTAACAAAGCCTAATACCAGAACTGTAAGGTGAAGTAAGGAAATTAACCATTAAAAACAGAAACATAGAAAATCAATTTGATTGGGAATATCATTCTCACATTTAACTCCAGGCTGGTATCATCTGGGAAACTAGTTTACTTTTGAAACAAAGCTAGTCTAGGATGGTGATTTTAACATTGTCAGTTTTCAAAACATGTATCTATTTTTTTAATTTAGTTTTGAATATTCTCAAAGTAATTAATTGGTTTTACAAATTAAACACCAAAAATATACATGAGAAAATATATTTTACTACATTTTCTAATTTACCTTCAAATAAATCTATTTGTTTAGTCTCTCAGAAACGATTCATACATACTTTTTAAAAAAACTTTGAAATCTGCATTAGAACCCAAATCTAAATTAGTATATTTAATAGATGTTATTCTTTTATGAACCACGGGGTCAGAAATATCTTCCGTCTAGCTTTGTTGAAGTTTTGGAACAAATTATTGTTTTGATGTGAATTAAAGTTGCCATTGTATGAAATAATATATTTTCAGAAACACTGAATTGTCAAAAATATTCTCCTTAAATAGGTCTATTTATGTCTCTTTTCAAAATATATTCCTAAGTAACATCAATGCGTTAGATTCAGCAGAAATATCACTTTTCATCTTACATTGAAGTGTGTTTTCTCATTTAGCTTTTACTTTATTCACAGCATTTTGTTCTCTGTGTCTTTCTCTATATTTCAAGAAGCAAATTGTGATATCAAGATGAAAATGGATGTATGTTTGCATATAATTTTAAGGCTTGTCATTACTGTTGTAACATCAACCTATTTTATACAAAAATTGATCATCCAGTGATTATTGACAATTAGGTTTCTTTACGGACACTAACTACATAACAAGAAAAAACACAGATAAAATTTCATAATTTGATCTCAACTGTAGAGAAAACTCATGGAAAAGAATTTAACAATGAGGCCTGTGTTTAAATGTTCCATTGATGACATAGAATATTTTGAGTTGCTAAGTTAGATATTTTTACTTTCTCGACTGATCTATTGCACCTTTAGCTTTTGACCAAGATGGAGTAAAATGAACTGATTTTGTACTCCTGCCTTAAACAACGAGTGACTCAGACACAATATATGAAACAACGGTTTTCAGATATTGGACAATAGCCAGCACAGGAAAGTTAACACAGAGAGAAACAGACAAACAAAATAGCCCTGTAATTGCCCCATTGTTTTACCTGTCAAGAGTTTCTAAGCTACAGTGCATGAAGGGGGTACCCAAACCCAGTCTTAAGTTGAAGAAACAGAACTGTGAATTTGGGAGGCCAGTTAGAATTTCCAGGGCAAATTATAGGAGAGAAGAGAGCTGCATGGAGAGCAGAGTTGTATACAGAAAATCACACAGGGTTTCCTTCAAGTCCTCAGCTGATGGCCAATCAGTGAAAAAATATATATAAAGAAACTACCCAAGGTTGAAGACAGACCCATCAAGAAATAACCACAAGAAGAAAAAGAAATAAAGGTAACTATATGAGATATGAGCAGTATTTAATTTGCTTGACTACAGCAATCACTTCATTGTGTATATTTATATCAAGATAAGTACATCAAAATATCAAATTTTAAACTTTATATATAATAAAAAAAGAAAATTTCTCCGAGGCGGGTAGATCACGAAGTCAGGAGTTGAAGACCAGCCTGGCCTAGGTGGTGAAACCCTGGCTACAAAAATTAGCCAGGCACGGTGGCAGGCGCCTATAATCCCAGCTACTCAGGAGGCTAAGGCAGGAGAATGACTTGAAGCCGGACAGCAGAGGTTGCAGTGAGCTGAGATCGTGACGTTGCAGTGAGCTGAGATCGTGCCACTGCACTCCAGCTTGGGTAACAGAGTGAGACTGTGTCTCAAAAAAATTTTTTTTAAAAGAAAAAGAAAAAGAAAATTTCTCAGAGCTCAAACAGAGCTACAAATAGTTTGTATTTCTACCTGCCAACATGGAAAAAACAAACTTACAATGGATTGAACATTAGACAGGATATTCAGAAAAGTATGGCCTCAGTAGTTTGGAAAAATTAGTTCTAGACTAACAGCTCTCTGAAAATAAGCTTAGAAACAAGACTTGGAAATATCAAACCTTTCCATTGACTTAACTGTGTCCTAAAACAAAGCTAAGAAATATTTACAGAATACTTAAGTATGTAGCACTAAACATGATAAATACAATATTCAACATCTTAGAAAAATTACCAGGCATACAAAGAAGCATAAAAATATGAATTATTATAAATTTAAAAATCAGCAAAAAGATATAGTTTCAGAAATAACATAGATGTTAAAGTTAGTACCCAAGTATAATAAAAAACTTATTGTAACTCTACTTTATATATTCTACCAGGTAGCGAATGTATGAGCATGTTAAAGAGAGAAGTAAAAAATTTAAAAAACAAAATTAAACATCTAGAATAAAAAGAAAAAACATCTGATATGAAAAATACCCCATATGGAATTAACAACAGTATACACATTGCAGAAGTGTGCTTGTAGTGACAGCAATAGAAATGACCCAAAATAAAGCATACAAAGGGGAGAAAAATAAAAATAGATAACACTGTAGTAAATTAACAGTGCATCAGTGAACTATGAGACAACTTTCAGTGGCTTAATGTATGTTTACAGTAATTGGAGACCCCAAAGGACAGAAATGATGGGGTGGCCTAGTCTTTGAGAAATAATGGCCAAAATTTTTCTAATTTACTGAAATATATAAACGTACGGACCCAAGGAGCTCAATAATCCAAATCTCAATTACAAAACAATATGAAGAAAACTACATTCAGACACATCTTAGTCAAATTTCTCAAAACCATTGGGAATGAGACAATTTTAAAAGCAATCGGAAAGGACACATTATGTAAAGGGGAAAAAATATAATAACAGCAGAAGACTTCTGGTCAAAAAAACAATGCAACCCACAAAACAGTGGAGCACTATTTTTAAGGTACTAGAGGATAAAACTGCCAACTTAGAATTTTATACCTAGAAAAAATACCTTTCAAAAATAAAGGTGAAATGAGTACCTTTCTGAAATACAACAGCTGGAAGAATTAATCACAGGCAGACCTCTACTCCAAAGAATGTAAAAACATTGTTTTTTTCAGTCAGAAAGAAAATACCCAGTGGAAATCTGGATCTATGCAAATTATTAGGTGCAATGGAAATGGTAAAATGTAGGTAAATAAAAAGAAATTATCTTGTCTTTTAAATATCTTTAAAAGATAACTGACTGTTTTAATGAAAGTAACAAACTTTCTAAGTGTTCTGAGTGTCCTATATGTTGGTTAGGTTAGTAAGTACATGGGTGTTCAGTTTTCTCAAATCCCATCAAATTCTGAACTAAAATCTACACAGCATTTTTTGTGTAAATTATACCTCAAAAATGATTTTGCTTGACAAGTGAAAGAATTTTGTTATAATTTGAAATCTATGGAATATCAGTGATACTAAAGTTATATATTTTCATCTGTTTATTGCTAATTTGTGGTATTTTATGTTATTAATTATTTTGAATCTGTTTCCGAATATTGTTTCATAAAATGTTCCAAAGTGTGTGAACGTTGTTCATTCCAACTACCATAATCAGATGTTAAGTTCAGAGTGAAAAATCAGTGAATAATTAGAAAATTCCATGTAGATAGTATAGACTGCCACTGTCATACTGTCCAATTACAAAAAAGTATCCATTGAGATTGGTCTAATTAATTATTAGTATTCCCAATTTATCTATTTTCAGTTTAAGGTAGAAACTGGGGTTATCTGGTATCTAAGTTAATGAATGCATTTGTTTCTCTAAATTATACCATGCCATGTGCAGTAAAAAAAAGCCCAGGGAAGAAAGTCTTAAAATTTATTAGTAAAGATTTATATAATATGGAAAGAAGAACTTAGTTTTAAGGTATGCTAAGTTTTGCATGCGACCATGGAATTTCATTATAGGAGATCTTCCGTAAGTGATTTTTTTTTAAAAGAGGCTTTTCTTTTAAAAAATCTAGATCCTTCTTTACTGAAAACTGCAGATCCCTCAGATCTCAAATTCATTTGTGTGGGTGTGTAACTTTTTTTCAGCGCTGTGCAGTTATTTCAACTGATCCAAATGGAATTACTTAAATCCCATTGTTCAAATCAATCTTCCATATTGGAAGAAGACATTGTTAGGATTTCATTTTAAATATCTGAACCATAAGGGTCAATTATTTTTATGGAAATTGCTGTCTATCTCATTGATGTCCTTCATGTGGATGCTTTTTATTTCTAGTTTGGCTAAGACATGGAGATTGTAATTTCTTTTAAACACCTACTAAATTACAACTGTTCTGTCAAAAATATAACAAGTTATATGTGTGCCACATTTAGCTCTGGCCTCCAATTCTTCCAAACACAAAAGCTCCATTACTGGAAGCTGTCAGTTGAGCTGTTTCATAACTGTCAAATGCATTGTTATTTGGGAACTTCAGCAACCATGTCCCTTTTGCCATATTCAGCATATTGACATTTCCTTCAAATCAGGGGTGACAAGCCAAGTATAGATTTGGCAGTTATCTTAGGGGTTTAATTAGTGGCAGCTGGAGATGCTGAATTTCCAATCCCTTATGTTGAAAAAATACTGAATTTCCACCTGATTTTAAACTCCACCCTCTTTTGAGAATCACACTAGCCTTCCACCTTGGAAACTCCTTTATCTCCAAATCACTCTTCCTGATTATTGGTTAAACTGAATCTATTTAAATATCTGAAAATAGGAAGAAGATAACACTCCTGTGAATGATTGATAGCAAATATATTTTTGCCCTATTTCTAAGAAATTATTTTACATGTGACATCTGATCTTTTCCCCACTGCTCTAGACCAGAGGTTCCATTCCATTGTTGTTTTTGGACCATCTGCATCTGCATCACCTAAGAACTGGTTAGAAATGCAAATCTTCAGTCCTGCCAAAGATCTATTAAGTAAGAAGGTCTAGAGGTGGGGCCCAGAAATTTGTGTTTTAACAAGTTTGAGAACCACTGATTTAGAGGTCTAATACTGGCTGGGTGTGGTGGCTCAGGCCTGTGATCCCAGCACTTTAGGGGACTGAAGCAGGAGGATCACTTGAGCCTACTAGTTCAAGACCAGCATGGACAACATAGAGAGATCTTGTCTCTGCAAATAATTATATACATATATATATATATAATGCATGTTATATATATATAATACACATGTCATATAATACAACATAGACCCTGTCTCTGCAAATAATTATATATACATGTATATAATACATGCATGTTATAAATATAATACACACATTATATATATATATAAAATATACACACATATATATGTACATATGTGTGTTTCTGTGTGTGTGTGCGTGTGTGTGTGTGTATTAGCTGGGCATGGTGGCAGGCACCTATGGTCCCAACTACGTGGGAGGCTGAGGTGGAAGGATCACTTGAGCCAGGGCAGTGGAGGCTGTAGTGAGACATGATCATGCTACTGCATTCCAGCCTGGGTGAGAGAGTGATACTCCATCTCAAAAAAAAAAAAAAAAAAAGAAGAAGAAGAACAAGAACAGGATATATAGTATTACTGCATCTCTTTTCTCCTATCTCTTTCTTCAACTCCTCTCCTTTAACTTCAAGATATATATTTTGCTTCCCCAAACTTTATAAGGAATATTATTTACATCTTTAAACTTTAGTGAATGAATAAAGTTTTACCTGATTTGTTTGATTCCCAATCCAACATTTTCAGGGACATGTCTTAAATGACCAAAAGTGTGCCCTGTTTCTGTCCCTGGATTATTCAACTGTGGCCAACAGATAGTAGTTTATATTTACCATAGTTTTTCTCACTGCAATCCTGTGAGCTATGAGAAAGAAAGAAGAAATATAAATTCCCAGAAGAACGAGATAGATAGGAACATAATTCCAGAAAGCCCAAGTCTACATTCATCAGAATCTGGAATCCCTACACCCTTAAAAAACTCTCAACTTCAACTGGATCCGAAGTACCTTGTGAACATCTTTTCATAGTACATTAACATTTCCTTCACGTATGGTTTGGTGCAGCTCCTGATTTTGATTTCCGAAGGACTCAATCAGTAGTAATTGCTGATCTTAGTCTTCTTGTGTGTGGGTATGTATTTCTTTTCTTAAATTAAATTAAAGTTCTGGGATAAATGCAGTACGTGCAGGTTTGTTACATAGGTATACATGTGCCATGGTGGTTTGCGCCCCTATCAACCCATCACCTATGTATTAAGCCCCACATGCACTATTTATCATGGATAATTGACTTATAATCATTAGATCACACACTACTCCAGTGAGTTGGAAAATTCCCTCTCCATGAAAGTTAATATTTCATCATTAAGATCCCCAAAGAATGATATCACTCTTTGTTGGTAGCTGCTTCTTTCTAGAAACTTGGGACGAGTTTGTTAACAATGTTGGAAAATAGTTGAGCGGTATGTATCACAGACTCATTTCACTCCAATATGCTATCTCATTTAATATCTCAGAAATCAGCAGTAACTTTTCTTACATCTGGGATATAACTCGATGAATTAGGTGCTGAATGAAACACAAAGGATTTTGTGGTCTTTGGAAATCATCTTGTATCTTGAATAATATTGAGATGTTGTCCTGATTCAATAATTTATTGAGTGACTTTATACATGCTAAGATAAGTTGTCTCTGCTGTGTTTCTTTATCATGAGAACAGAGATCATCCCCACAGTTTACTCTTTATTTATTTAACATGGCATTGTTATTTATTTATCAATATGTCTTTATTCTTTATTATTTATCCCAGGAGATTTTTGCCCAGGAAGTTAGAGCTGCACACATCTTTGTTGCACATTTAAGAAACCTCTTAAAATACTCATCAAATCTACCAGAGAAAGTTTCAAACTATGATTTATGCCAGAGTCTTTGAAACCATTACCTCAGAATCCTTGCCTTACTCTGTTCACATATATTAAGCTATTATATTATGGCTTTTCTTCAATCCTAACCAAGCCCTTGCACTGAGAGAACTGCCTTAAACCAGATGTAAAATCTCAGTAAATATACTTTTTACTCTCCCACTCTGGGACATTACTAAGGCCCTAGAAAATTGCCATTTTCCAAAACTCAAATTTGTCTTATCAAAGGATATTTTGGTTAAGTTTGGGAAAGGCAGCATACACATGCAGCTAATATAATGTGTTCAGATTGTACATTTATTCACACAACAATGAGATGTACAGAGCAAATGCAGTCTCCATAATTAATTTGGTCCTAATTATTATACCCTATCTGCTGCCTTAAATATCCTCACCTCAGTTCTAGTTGATGTTATGAAACCACTGAGTCTCCAGTGGCTTTCATTTTGGACCACTGATGTCCTCTCCCCCGACGTCAGCACTCAAATCAACTAACTTCCAAGTATCCTCTTGGGGTGATCAGAAAATAATAAATTTTTCCCAGGAATAACAGTAGCATAAGTCAACCTTCCATTCTTCTTAATCTAATTTTACTGCCAGAATTTCATGACGTCAGGGTTCTCAAAGAATGCGCTTCTGAGAAACAATGGAAGAATGAGACACATATTACCATTTTATAAACAACTGAGCTTGAGTCTCATGTCTGAATCAGGACTTTTTGATAAATATGTAACTGATAGATGTAACTTAGATTTTAGTCTCGAGTTGTGATTCTAATTTCTCTCTCACGGTCTACCTCATGAAAACTGCTGGGGCATGTATGCCTACAGAGAGAACAGAGAGAACAAAGAGATGGCTCCAAGTGAATTCATTTTCTTGGACACTTGCAATAGTGCAAAATCTAGAGAATGACTTGGCTGCCTCCGCAAGCTGTCCTGACCCAAGTCTGAACCGGGAATCAGAGAGGGCATATTCGTATTTTAAAACATTTAGGTTTAGCCTCATCTAGTCCAATGAACCTCATTGGGTGGTAATTGTGGTAGGCAGAATAATGGCCCTGTGCAAAGATATCCAAGCCCTAATTTCTGGAACCTGTGAATTTGTTACCTTACTTGGCAAAGAAAAATGAGTTGCATATAGAATTAAGGCTGCTAATCAGCTGATGTTAAAATAGAGACATTATCCTGTATTATGTGGGTAGGCTCAATGTGACCATCAGGGTTCTTAAAAGTAGAAGAGGGAGGAAGAAGAAAAGGTCAAAGCTGTGATATAGTGTGTAAGTGACTTGACCTGCCATAGCTGGCTTTGAAGATGGGGGAAGCATCCATGAGGCAAGGAATGTGTATAGCCTCTAGAAGCTGGAAAAGACAAGAAAGTGAATTCTTTCCCAGATCCTACAGAAAACAAAACAAAACAAACAAACAAAAATATATAGCCCTACCAACACCTTGATTTTAACTCATCAAGACCTGTGTTGGACTTCTATTATAAAGAACTGTAATAGAGTATATTTTTGTTGTTTTAGCCACAAGTTTATGGTAATCGATTACAGAAACAATGAAAACTATATGCCAATTAAACTGTCAGCGACCCTTTCCTTGGAAACAAGTGGGTAAAGCAGACAGGGGTATTGGTAATGAACGGGCAGAGGGGAATAAAGCTACACCTGCTCCATTCTGAATTAAGCACCCCTTTCTTAGAAACTTATATTCTTTGTACATGCCTCTGTCACTCCAGTTATTACATGATATTACAGATGGAGATATGTATGTCTGATTGTCAATAAGATAATTAGTAATTTAATGATCAGCAGTATTATTATTTTATCTTCTTAAGTTACATTCCCAACGTTTAGTATGTTTCACTTAAAATTATTATATATTGTTAATTTATTCAACAGTTAGTGAGCACCATCTATGGGCTAGTACTAACAAAGGGTATTGAAATGCAATCAAAAGCCCCCAAGAAGTTGATTTGTTAGCATCACTTGGAAGAGACAGGTTATGCTGAAGTCATACATGACCTCAACATTTCAGTGGCTAACAATAGCAAATGTTTATTTTTTGCCAGTGACACATGACTAACATGGGTCAGTTTTGACTCTGCTTCATACATTCTCCAACTTAAAATCCAAACTGATTTGGAAGTCAAAATCCAGAAGCAGTCTCTTTCTACTGCCTTGCCACTCTCATGACAAAAAAAAGAGGAATCATGAGTATCCTTGTACTAGAGCTAAAAACTTTTTCCTATAGGTAACACATGTTACTTTTGCTCACATTTCATTCAGAGCAAAACTAATTGCCACACTTGGAGCCGGTGGAACAAGAAATTATGATTATCTCCTAAGGAGGTGCAGCTAATATTTGTGAAAAAAAAAACCAAACACACATATAATCTATTGCACTACTACCCCAACCCTAATATTTTTAAAGATTAATTCAGTTCTAGTTTTCTCTATGAAAAATGGAGATAACTCATATTGATCACCTCATCAAAACTTGACAGTTTAACCACTGTGTGCTTTTATATTTTTTAATCTAATGGGACCATATGCTGATCATATTTCATTATTCTGGCAACAGTTAAAATAGTTCTGGACATAAAAATGAGTACCAATAAATGCTTGTTTAGTGTTGAATTAAACATATGTATATTGAACATATATAAATATACATATTTTTTCCAAAAAGGTTAAGTGCTATAAAACAAACCTCTTCAACTCTGGTGAGGCTTGCCTTAGAAATAAGTCCATGGTGTCTTCATATTAGACAGAATAGAAAAAATAATATGGATACCATAGAGCAGATGCCTGTTTTATGAATGTCTTCTACAGACATAGCTGCAAGGCCACAGACAGGTTAATTATGACTATCAAACACAAAGTAACTATGTGAAGGGCAGTAATTTTCAATTGGAGGATAAGAGAGGACATTTAAATAATAATGGTATCATAAAAACTTGTATATATTTAGAGATGCAATAACAAGCTTCTAAGTAAAGTTTCTTGCAATTGAAAATGCTAATGAGATAACTTGAACATCCCCAACCCAAAGACAGACACACACACACATACACACATGCACAGACACACATGTACATGCACAGACACACGCATACACACACAGTGTATAAAAAAACTTCTGATAAATAATTTTTGATTATATAGTGTGGTAGGAAATCTGGTATTCTGATAAAATGTAAAATGGATAATACATTTTAAAGAAAGTTACAATATAAAAGCAATTTCCAAGAATTATAATTCAATAAAATTCCCCGAATATTAAAGCTCAGCTGAATATAATTTTGTCCTCTATTTCAGAAAGCAATTTAAAATCATGTAGGGCATTAGAAATGTTTCTTATATTTGTAGCCTATTAAATTTTATAAGGTACTTTTCACATACATTGTCATTTGATTCTCACGACGACCTCATGAAAGGCAAAGCATTATTAAGCCCCATTAGCACAGCTTATGACATATAATAGGCAATTATTAATAAATATTTGTTGTTGGAGTGAATGAATGGATGACTATCTCAGTTATGAGGAAGGTGAAGTTAAAGGAGTTAACTGTTTTACTCAAGGAGACAGACCCTGAAGCCAGGACTTCTGTTTTCTGAGAAAATCTTCTTTCTCTTCACCATGAATATGACCTCCCTGTGAATGTGAGCTTGCCTTGCTCAAATGGTACATAGAATAGAAAAGTGTAAATAGTGTATTAAAATATAAATTGGCTAATCAAATCTCAAAAGGCTATTGTTAAGTAAAACTTTTTTTGTAAAATAAGTAATTTGACTTAGTATGTAAAGTTTATTTGTGCATTTGTGCATGCATTCAGTTATGTGAAAATTGCAAAACCTGTGTTCAGTGCTACAAATTATACAGAACACTGGCTCCCACTTTCTGTGTCATAGGCTGCTAGGCAGTAGTGAAGCCTAGAGACCTCATCTCAGAATAATATTCTTAAATGCACAAAATAAAATATGTAGGATTACAAAGGAGAGCAATTATGCTTAAAAATAGTTATATCATGTTGATAACCACTGCATAGTTAAATTATGGTAATGATTATTATAATTATTGATCATTATCCATGATATTGTAATATTATACACACTATTAGAAGGAAAACAGAGCCAGTAATCCTTGCATAATACATATGCATTTATTCAAAGAGAAAACGAAGGTGAACATGTACATTTCACTGCTTAAAATTCCAAAAATACTGCAGTTAAAATTTAATATTATCGTGTTAAAGGTCATGCTAAGGCAAGAATTCTAGATATTATTTCATACTCTTCTGTGTGGGTCTGAATTATTTATTTTATTTTCAAAACCTCCCAAAAGGGGAGAATGACATACATCCAACACTATTTCATAGATTTGTTGTCAAGGTGAAACGTACTAATATATGGCAAGGCATTTTAAAATTTATATAATACTTAAAATGAAAGGTAGGATTTTATAGAATAAGCAATAAAGTATGAAATTTGAAAAAACAAGCCAGACCACAATACTCAAAGTTATGTGCCAGGATATGTAGAGTAGAACGGTTCAATCAAACAGTTGAAGAAGTGTCATAAAACAGCCAGTGCATGTTTATTGTCAAGTGTGTGGTTTAGATAACTAGGATCATTGGAGGCTGTAGTCCAAGAAATAAATATGATCTGAGATGGGAAAGTAATGCTAATTTAACAGGAAGTGTTTGGAAGGAAGGAAGGGAAGAAGAATGGGAGAAGAAGAAGGGGAGTGGAGGGAAGGGAATGAGAGAGGAAGGAAAAGACTTTAGTCACAGGGCTGTTAAGAAAATTAGTGATAACAATGGTAAGAATCTTGAAGTATATTTAATGTTTAACAAATGATAGCTATTATTATAATTTTGCATCAAGCAGTCTTTGCAGGAAAACCCCTTTAGTTTGCAACATCTGCCAAAAAAAAAAAAATGTCTAGGCCTGTGTCACAGGGAAAGGCCAAGTAATAAAATTCTTCATTATCAATTGTTTGTATGGAAGTGTTTGATTTCTACTCTAATCAGCTAAAAACACAAACTGAAACTTATTTAAGGAATTAGAGTGCCTGATGGAACTCAAGACCCCACAAGAGACTGCAGAGACATCTGCAAAACCACCAGGACCCAAAAAGCTCCATGATGTAAAGAATCCACATTGTAACTATCGGCACACTTGACAGCAGAGACATATATATCAAATCCTTTCTGTAAATCATGCTAACGGGCATTCATTGAAAATATGACTTACATCCCATATGAGACTTTAGTGTTTTCCTAGGTTCAGAAACAAAAATTACTTATTTTTCTCCTAGTTTGAGTCAAAGCCTCAGTACAAATGATAGAAGTCACATACAATACATACCCAAAACCAAAAGATTATCATGTATATGTATCTATTATATATATAATATGTAGGTTTACTATATAAACTTCTTGTAATAATTATATAAAAATATAATTATCTCTCACACACACACACACACACACACGAGAATCCTACTGTAAATCTCTCATTTATTACCACTCCTAGATAGTCACTCCTATTACAGTTATATGAATCCTTCTGGATATGATTTTGCCATTAAAAATGTATGTCTGTCGTTTGTTCGTATTTTTCTAACATTAACATTAAAGATGACTCACAATTTCCCATACATTGTGGTGTTTATTGTTAAGGTTTTAAAAATTATTATACCTTGCCCATCTTTTTAGGGCCTTGTAACTCAAAATCATTCTTTTTCAAGCCTGCCTAGCTTCACAGGATGACTGAGCTATAAATTACTTAAGCACTTTCATACTTATTAACATTTAGATATTTTTCCATGTATCGGTTACTGGATATTAAGTAAAAGTTAAAATACACACACACATTGCCAATTTGACTGAAGAAAGAATCTCATTATTTAATTTGTACACCCCAATCATAAAAGATAGTTACAAACACTTTATTTTATTTATTTTCCTACTTCTGAGGATTACCTATTCATGTTCACAGGTATCATAGAATCCTCAAGTGACACTGGAAAAGCTGGAACATGGGAGCAGCCACATTTGTCAAGGATGCATAGGAGACAAGAGCATCAAAGGGTTCTCAAAATTGCAGGCAACCTTGTTCTCAGCCAACAAAGCCCTAACATGCCTATAAGAGGATTTGTAGAAATTTATTTAGGGTGACCTTCAGACCAATTGGTATTTTCCCTCATGTTATGAATAAAATTGGGTAAATTTAAACACTTATTTCTACTTAATGAAAGTAAAAGAAAAATAAGTAAAATGAGTAAACTGATTTAATAAGTCAATTAATTTTGAGGAGTTAAGTGTTCCTCTAACTGGACCAGCTGTTTGTAGATCAACATTCATTCTAGGGCTTTGCTTTGGCATTGTAATACGGCCTTATAGAAAACCTATAAACTATGTTAGTATAATCCTAAGAAGATGGCATCCCCAAGACATTGATACTTTAAACAAGATAGCAAAACCTATGAGACAAAGCCTCCTTACTCGCCCTTTGTTTTTCTGATTTTGTGGCTGAGAATGGGATAACAGCTATTACCATGGGGATAGGAAAACATTTCCTAAAAAGTAAAAAATATTTTACCACATGGGTAACGTGTTTGCTGACATTTTTTTCCCTTAGTCAACTAAACAAATTGGTCATTATTTTGATCCATCCATTTGTGAGGAGAAACAAAGTCAGTTCAGTGGCAAACCCTCTGTTGTGTCCACACTTCAGTTTATAAAGGTCCTAACGACTGGTAAGGTATAATAGCAAGACAGGAGAGTTTTGTTAAAGGTAACCCATCTCTACATTTTCTGTGAAAAACCAGCCAATATACCCCAGTGGAAAACATCAATCAGGTTAATTGTTTGCCTTATTCTTATTTTCATTCTATCTGACTTATTCTAATTATAGATCCCCCTCTCAGACTCCCAAAATAAGTGCTCAAACTTCTGATCATTCCGTATCTCAACTGCCAAATTAGATGCCAGCTATTAACCGCTGCCACCTCATCAACCTGAACTGTTCTTTCACTGTCTGCAGTTAGGTCCCTTCCAGCCACCTTAGAATGACAATGCTTTGTTCACATGCCACTGAAGTCTGATCACATGCCCACTGAGTCTTATGCTTCTACTTTAAGTAGCTTACTCTGCTTGTCAAAATGATCACCCAGTCAAAGGATCCACAGTATTCTAGTTTGAGTAAAACTCAAAAGGTCTTGAAGGTTTGCATTAAGAGAAGTTGGTTAATGGGTACAAATATACAGTTTTATAGAAGAAATAAGACCTACTGTTTGATAGATCAGCAGTTTATAATAATCCATTGTGTATTTCAGAATAGCTAGAAGAGAATAATTCCAATGTGAATGTCTCCAGCATAAAGAAAATACATACATAAGATAATGGATATCCCAGTTACACTGATTTGATCTTTACAAATTTATGAATGTATTAAATTTTCACATATGCCCTTAAAATATGTACACCTATTACCTATCAATAAAAAATAAAATTAAGAAAAAAATATCTGGTTTAATTGCATAGTCACTGATTTATTGATTATCATGTAAATGTCATTACTTACTCATGTAATTTCTTCAATTATGAGACCATATGTTATTTGTAATATGCTTTTCTCTAAATTTTATTAAGATTTGATAAACAACCTTCTTATATAGCAATTCACCACTCACATATTTCTATCTCTTCTTCAGAAATATTCTCTATTTAAAAAACATAGGTTTACTGTAAGCAATGTGATGGTAAACGTTTTAATAAATGTGATCCAGTGTCTTGAATAGCACTGAGATGGATGATAAATGACTCGCGCTATCATAAATATGAAGGCAGTAATATTGGGAAAGTGACTGCTTTGGTTTTCTGGCATACCCTTTGACTGATGTTGGCACAAACTAAACCTTTTCTTCTCTAGCTTTACTTTTTAAGGACATGAAAAAAAATCACTTTTAAAAATTTCAACAGCTATTACATATTTGTCTTTGTCCTACCTTTTTTAATTAATATTTTAATCTCAAATGTTTATGTTCTCTGGATATTGTACTACAGATATTCTTAATACCTTGCTGGGGAACTTGATCATTTTTAATGACTCTAAATTTACCATTCTATTTTTGGCCTGGAATCACCTCACTCTTTTTTTTTTTTTTTTTTGATGGAGTCTTCTCACCCAGGCTGGAGTGCAGTGGTGCGATCTCGGCTCACTGCAAGCCCCGCCTCCCGGGTTCACGCCATTCTCCTGCCTCAGCCTCCCGAGTAGCTGGGACTACAGGTACCCGCCACCACACCTGGCTAATTTTTTGTACTTTTAATAGAGACGGGATTTCACCGTGTTAGCCAGGATGGTCTCGATCTCCTGACCTCGTGATCCGCCCACCTCGGCCTCCCAAAGTACTGGGATTACAGGCGTGAGCCACGGCGCCTGGCCTGAATCACCTTACTCTTACATGGGCATTACTATTCTCTATCCTGATAGAGTCAATCTATCCCTTGCAACTGAGAGTTCAACCAGAAAGGATGACTAACTTTTACTCATAGATGATGTAAATAAACCTCCCACCACAGCGTCATTCCTTGTTGCTTGGGAAAATGCCTGACCCACCTCCACAGGCTGATGTAACTGCACGTGTCACATCGCAGCTCAGGTGTTCTTTGGGCCTGTCCTGCCTGTGTGAAAGAATAAATTACACACAGCACCAAAGAAAGGTTAAAAGTAGTAAGGATTTGAAAGTTATTTCTGAAAAGATACGGCAAGTTAAGAAACTATTCAAAGTAAATGGGACAGGGCAGTTACAAAGAAGGTAACCAGTTTGAGAATAGTCAAGGTTCATACAGCTAGGTTCAGTGATTGGCATGTAAGTGACAGTATAATATCATCAACAAAAGCATGATCTCTAGTGCCATCTTGTCTGGGATAAAATTTCAGCCTGGACTAACCATTTGACCTCAGATAAATTACTTTAATCCTAATACCTTGATAACCTTTTCTCTATAATAGGAATAGTAATAACAGTACCTATCTCCTGAGATTTTTCTGAAGAATAAATGATTTCATATACCATGCAATTAGAACAGTGCCTAGCATATAATAAATGCCACATAATATTAGATGTTATTATCCTAACTCATATGGGCAACATTATAAATCTAAATTTGTGTATTACTTTGCTGGCCTTGGGATGTTTACTTCTTAGAACATTATTTTTCAAGACAAACTACATGTAACAGAACTTCTTGTAGGCAATGGTTAAAAATCCAGATCTCCACACCCACAAGATGTCTACTGTGATACACAGTGGAATTTGAGACTGCAGCTAGAATTCATTCAGGGTGAAAGTGGTCTCTGTCAGGACCATGTTGCATAATTCCTGTGGCATTTATATGAACCAACTAGGACATCAACCTTATTATAGTCAATAGAAGATGGTCAGGCTTATATCTGCAGTGATTTTGTACAGGGTTCTTCCCTGCTATAATGATGTTTTCAGTTGGATATAGCACACAACGAGGCAAGGGGGGAGAGAATAGAACATTTTATCTATTCTTCTTTTTCTTGTATTTCAGCTAGGAGAGTACTTCCTTGCTTCCAAAAACAACAACAGCCACCACCACAAAACTGACAGAATATAAGCTGCTCAACACATTTCTGATCTAGGTAAAAAGGGTTTGGCTTCTTAGATGATATGGTTTCCCTTAGTTATGATCTAAGGTGAGCCACTCACTCCAAATCTCTGGAAACCTCTATCATTCAGCCTTTCAATGATAAAACAGGACATCAAAGAAAAACACATAGAAATTTCCATTGAAACATTTTTTTCTCAATAGTATGGGGAGGTGACAGAAACTTTGGCATTTGGAAAATATATAGTTTGCTTCTTTTTCGACTTGATAGAATGCAGTTAACAAAATGCAAACCTTAATATTCTTATGGTATTTATTTTTCAATAATCTGTCTTATAATTTTACCTAGGTAAGACAAAAAAATATTTCATGAGATGGAAGTTGGACTAGGACTAGTAGGGGGATCACCTAGCAGTGTGATATTCAAAAAGTCAGGGCAGAGCGGTCTTAATGTCATAGGATAGATTTTCCTAGAAACAAATATTTAGCTTCACATGAGAAACCAATATCTGGAAAGTCTTATTTCCTCTAAACTATTAAAGGTGTATTATAATATGCATTTTATTATATTATAACATACTGAGGTAACATCAGGCCAGAATTCCAGACGAGCAATAGATGTGAAAGGAAAAGAGAAAGTCAGGGAAGAGGAGCAAGATTGCGTTGGCTGGAGAACTTAACCATTGTCTTTTCAGAGAATGCATTTATTTATCTCTTAACTTTGTCAAAAATTCACAATTGATAGACATGCAGGCAGGAGTTAAAATTCTGATTTCTCATTGATAAGCTTCAGATTAATGTTCAAACTCTCAATCAGGGAACTTTCAGGAGGAAAAGCAGAATGTCATTTTTTGAATGCAGAGGAGAGGTGTTAAGATCATGATGTGAGAAAAGTAATGCATTAGCCCTTTGGGAGCAAGGGGAAAACAGCATTGATCTCAATTGTGAGGCATGCGGCTTAATTATGGCTTTAATTGTAAAAAAAAAAAAAAAGAAAAAAAAGTATGTGACTTTCAGCAAGCCATCTCTCTTTTCTCATTTATAAACTTAGGAAGTTGCACTAAATTATCTCCATGTGGAATTAATGGGATCTTTTGGCTAAATGAGTATTTTGTGAAGGGGAAAAGAGTATGATACTTACACGTATCAGCTCTTCCCATAGTTATCAAATAACTTTAAATGCAATAGATTGCTACAGGAAGAACTATTAGAGAGAGATATTATTGTATTTGAATGTAATTATTTACATTTCATAGACAAAGAACCGATTGGGAGAAAATGCTTAAAGTGCTGCCTGAAGAGAAAAGAAAATGAAAGTTCTACTTAATAATTTTTCTCTTTGCTTCCAAGACTGCATGTCCTATGACTAAGAGATAGTGTTGGGTAAAATGTGCCTAAATTCTTTTGGAATAGGATGAAAGCCCATGCAAGCAGTGGGAATCCCAAGAAAACTAGACACTCTTTTATTTTTTTGTGACCTCAAGAGAAACAAGTGTGCCTCAATATTTTACATGATTGTCTAAGAGAGCTGTTATCCATGTCAGTAGAGAGAGAAAATTGATTTTTTTTTTTTTGAGATGGAGTCTTGCTCTGTCGCCCAGGCTAGGGTGCAGTGGCACGTGGTCTCAGCTCACTGCAACCTCCGCCTGCTGGGTTCAAGCAATTGTCCTGCCTCAGCCTCCAAAGTGAAAATGGATTTCAAATATTGACAGCACTCACTGACTTTCAAAATCAATGTGAATTATATATTCACCAATCTTCATGTGTGTATGATTTCTTCTTGTTAATTATACTTATTTAGGATAATCAGAAATTCTAGAAGTGCTGGCAGAAAATATTTTATATAATTAATTCCATAGAGAAATCATTAAAAAAATCCACTGATGAAAACATGGATCAATAAACCAAAGTGAATAAAAACTTTTTTCAAGTACAGATTTAAAAATTTGAGCCATTTTTATCTATTCTTGGTTACATCAAACAGACATAAAGAGTATTTATACAAAAGTCTCATAAACATTGCCCCAACTGTACATTATGATCCAGAGGATTGATTTTTTCAAACATAGCTGAGCTTCTACATTGCCAAATGTGATTTAACACAAATATTTTAATGGCTTACATAATAATGTGTGCAGTTCTGGACTCTGGAAATATACATATATACACACATATCAATGTTATTCTAATACAGCTGGTATATAGATGTGTGTTTAGAAAATCCCGGGCTGGGGAATTGTCCAAATGCCATTCTCAGTAAAAAATGATTTAGTCTAATGTTTCTTTCAAATGTCTATGTATTTCAATATACTTTGGATTGCTCTGCTTAAAGAAAAGACCATACGATGTACCAAGAAATTTTTTACACTCCAGCCTAAGTAACAACAGAGCTTTAGGCTTCAGGTCTCACATTTGGAACTATGAATCCTGAATCCATGGTATGTGTGTGAAGTGGGAGACAAAGAATGGCTATGGTTGGGATAAGTTTAGGAGGTGAAGCTATTTGGTAATCAGATTTTATTGTCCCCAGTAGTTTATATCTCTGAAATCAAATCATCGGTAAAATAGGAAAAAATAAAAACTTTTTACGAAAAGATCCTCTAGTGTTCGTGTGTGTGTGTGTGTGTGTGTGTGTGTATGTGTCTGAAGAAGTGTTTTGATACCAGTTAGTTGTTTGCCATCTGAACAGGATGAAGACTCTGAAACATCGTTCTTATCTTGGAGTTAGTCATGCCTTTCACTTTGTGGAAATCCAACCTATTTATACCTGAGCTAGACGATGACCTTAGAAAGTGGTGTTCTTGGGTGTATTTAAGGAACATGGTGAGTTATGGAGGAAAAGGGAGGCTGATCAGTCATGATTATCTTGGAACGTCCATGGGAATGGTCTATGGGACAATGGAAGCCCAGAAAAGTGCTACCACCTCACACAAGGAGGCTCAGAGTTTAGATTGAAAGTCAATGGAATCAAGAATTTGATTGCTGAGTTCATTAGTTATAGTTTGCTGCTGAAACAAATTACCACAATTTTAATGGCTTAAAACGTCAACTTAATCTCTTATATTCCCACAGTCAGAAGTCTGAAATGAGTTTCATGAGGCTAAAGTCAAGAGGTTTCCAAAGCTGTTTCCTTCTGGATGCTCCAGGGAAAATCTTTCTTGAATCTTGCAGCTTCTAAAGGATGCTCCCATTTCTGGGATTGTGGCTGAATCACTCCAAACTCTGCTTTGTCGTCACATTGCCTTCTTCTCTGACTCTGGCTCCTTCTGCATTCCTTTTATAAGGACCTTTATGATTCCACTGGGCCCACTACAATGATACAGGATACTTGAGAATCCATTATTATTATACCACAATGAATAATAAATCAACACATCCAACTGATAAAACTTCAGCATCCTACTTTCCCAAACTGACTTTCCTCTTGCTTTCAAGACAGGCATATCTTTTCATGATACTTAGAGTATACATTTAATTAAAAATAACTCAGAAAACATGCAGTAGGAATTATTGTAATTGCAGATGGATGATGGTGAAAAAATATATGTTATATAATCACACTTACACAAAAGTGTAAATTATGGTGGAAGACTACTTTGTTTTCAGGTTTCTCATCCACTGAGCTCAGCTGTGGTAAATCACTCTGCTCTTGAAAGTTCTACTAGTCTTTATTGGAAGCCACATATAAATAAGAATAAAATACAGCAGACATCTGCCATCTATATGGGGAGCAGGGATGGGGTGGGGTGAAGTAGGGAGCAAATACATTTAGGAATGAGAGTAGATTAATCATCTGAAATGAGTCAATCATGTATGGGGTAATGTAGCCTAGACCATTTGTTTCTAGTAGTTATGTAACTTTGCATTTTCATATGTGATACTTTTGATTTTAATATCTGAGTTGGCTGATGAGGTAGCTTTCTAAGATGAGATGTTTACAATATTTTGTCAACATTTACTTTTTAACTTAGACTCATGTATGTTTTTAAAAAGTGAGTTTAGTCAATCATTAAAAATCACCATTCTCGGCCAGGCGTGGTGGCTCACGCCTTAATTCCAGCACTTTGGGAGGCCAAGACGGGCAGATCATTTGAGGTCAGGAGTTCGAGACCAGCCTGGCCAACATGTTGAAACCCCGTCTCTCCTAAAAGTACAAAAATTAGCCGGGTTTGGTGGCATGTGCCTGTAGTCCCAGCTACTTGGGAGGCTGAGACAGGAGAGAACCTGGGAGGTGGGCATGTAGTGAGCTGAGATCGTGGTACTGCACTCCAGCCTGGGTGTCTCAAAAAAAAAAAAAAAAAAAAATCACTATTACTTTTAGGTCTTATAGATAAATTTTTCTAGAGATTTGGATTGCACCCTGTCTCTAAGCAAGTCTCTCTGGCATTACGATTAAAAATTTAAAGTCATCTAAAAATATAAATATTTGTTTCAAAAATAAAATTTCCCAAAATCAAATTGGCATATTTAAAAAATTTATAAATGTTTCATATCCTTTATAAGTTGAGAAGGAACTCATACTGCATTTACTTCCAGCTTTAAATCATTAAAAATTATATTACCAATATGAATATTTTCTTTTTAAGACAAAAAGAAGTAATTTAATGACAGCACTCCTTGAATTATATTTGTGCATTCATTATTAAATTAAAGATATCATCAGATAAAACAAAGGTTTTGAAATCTAGGGCTTTTTTATTTAAAACATTCTACTATTATTTGAAGAAATCTTTTTTATCTTATATTTCTCTTGTCAGCTCTGAGTAATTACAGTAACATGCTGCACACTATTATATTAAACCACCAGAAGCAGCAGCACTTTGATCTTTTCAACAAACTTTTGTTTTATGTCAGATGAACTACTAGGTCTTAAGGTCCTATCATAAAGTGCTCAGATTATATATGTATGTATATGTACATGAATTCAACAAACAAGGAAAAAAGTGGTAATGAAGCAAGTGTTTCTTTGATTCATAGTTAGCTATTTTTGATGCTAATGCTGTTTGAATATGCCGATCCTCTCAAACATAACACGTATAACGTAAGGAGGAAAGAGAACAAACAACAGATGTAAATCATAATTTGAATTTCCTAAATCCATTAGTAATTATTTTCTGATAGGTTAGACATAAAAGGCTGATTGGGGGGGAAATAATATTGCTTTGGCATTAAGTATGATTGAGTCTGAATTCAAGTACTGTCTCTCACTATGTGACTTTGTGTGGGACTTCAAACATTTTTCACCTGAAAGTCTTTTATATAAATGAAAGAAGTTGGATTAGGTCATGTCTGTGGCCTCTTTCATAGCCCTAAAATGTTGTCACTTCTTTGTCAAACATGACAAAATTCTGCTATTTTAGGTTAAACATATATACTGATGATGACATGAAACAATTACTTAAGCCTCAAATAGAGAACATTTTTGAACTGAGAGATTCTGTTAAAAACAACATGTATGTAACTAAATTTCAGGTAGTTTGTGAGCTTCTATTGGCATTTTAATTAGGACATGTAGAATAGAACTTTATTGTTTGAAGCAAATAACTTGTGATTTTATCGGAATGTAGGTTCTCTTCGGGCAGGGATCATGTCTTGTATATTTTTCTCACCCTATAATTTTCTCACTACTTTATTTACTGATTGGTTTCTGTGCCCTTTGCCACCAACCTCATAATCCCCGCTGCTCTCTTTATTTCATAAAGCTTTACTTCAAGATGTAGTTTGAAATACTTCTGCCCATTTTTTCAGCCCATGTTTATATAATTTGGTTTCCCAAGAAGAAAGAAACAGCACAACAAAGCTAAGCATTTTAGGAAGCAGATATTCTTGTAAACTAGTAATATATGGCACATTTCTTTCTGCCTAATCCTGTCTATGTCTTCACTCATTTGACTGGTTAATACATGTGTGTGTAAATTCTTGTCCAAAGATAAATCTAGATCATCTCTAATAGGTATCATAAACTTTATATGTAAGTGTTCTGCCAGAGAAACTGAAATCTACACCAATGAATCTGCATTTCAATGGTTTGTGACACCCTACGTTCAACTGGCTTCTCTAACAGATTTGGTGACCTGCTGTAATTTAACCTCAAAGTCCTAATGATTGATTTCTTTACTGTAATTTGTTTCTACAGATCATTAGCTGATGGAGCGAGTGTCACAGGGAAACTAGCTTAAATGAAAGACAGAAAGGGAAGAAAATAAAATCTACTGATGGGTTTACTTGTTATTTGTTTTTAAAAGTACAAACTATTCTAAAAAACATTTAAAATTGATGAAAAGGAGCTAGATACCTCTCAGTTTTATCCTTCCACCCAGTTAATTTTGTAATCTTTAACTAGGTTCACCTTTAATTCTTTACGGAGTCCCACATTACCTGTGTTACCTGGATTAGTCCCTTAAGCCTTCCTTGCTTCGCTTCCCAGCTCTACCAGAATCCATGGCTGAATGGTTCGGTCTGCATGCCAGCAGACGCTTACAGAATACACATGCTCTATCCTCAGCCAAGCTTTTCTCTGACTAAAGCCAAATCCCATCTTTGATTTATAATTAATAACTGTCTCTGATATGACCAGGTATTTTTAAATAAATAAAGAAAGAAAGACATAAATTAAGCAAAGAAGGCAGATTATATCATTTTGTAGAACGGACTTTGGTATAGGCAAATCAGCTATTAAGTTTCACAACACACTAGAAAATTACCCAGTGAGTCTTTAATTATCACTCCAACACCTAAATTATGAGTTTATATTATCGATCACTTAGGTATTAACATTTGTAGTGTGCTGCTGTACCTGATAGACTGTTATATTGAAAAAAATCAGCTCTCTCAACATCTGAGAAATTTTGATATATAGTTTTCATCACTTGGGCATTTTCCATTCTTATTCTGAGGGCTCAGAAATTCTCTGTCTCATCAAGTGAATGGATGTCCACACAGTTTGGTTTCTCTAATGGTTTGTGACACCCTACCCTGAACTGGCTTCTACAACAGTTTTGGTGACCTACTATAATTTAGCCTCAAAGTCCTAACGATTGATTTCTTTATTGTAGTTTATTTCTACAGATTATTAGCTGATGGAGCAAGTGTCAAAGGGAAACTAGCTTAAATGAAAGACTGAAAAGGAGGAAAATAAAATCTACTCGTGTTCATTTGTTCTTTGTTTTTAAAAATACAAATTTTCATCAATTTAAAATTGATGAAAATCTGAATCTGAAATGAGATTCACATACCTGAGAGGTATTAGGGAATACACTTGGGATCGATATTGGTGAGCAGAAAAAAAAGAAGCAGAGTTTCACATAGGAAGAAGTTGAGCTCTGATAATCTCAGTGAAGGGCCTATGGTGGTCTCTGAAGTTGGAATGACCCTGCAGACTTTTCTTGAATTTGGGCAAGAGACCCCATGTCAATCAATATTGAATGTGGGTTGCGCAGGAAGTGGATGTGACCTTGGAAGGGGCAGCTCATATCAGCTAAGACAATTCAGAACACTGATAGCTAAGACCTGACAGCCAGCAGCAATCCCAGCAATAGGAAGAATAAGTTCTTCCATCCTGAAGAAGGACCTGGGCAACACATTTGTAGCTCCCACTACAAATATCTTTGCTGAACAATATAAACAAATATGTGGGAATCAGTGCTGCTCCTCTACTTTGTAGCTGAAGCCTAAAATACCTCCAGGAAATATTCCCTCTCACTTCGTTTCTCCTTTGAAATATAGCTGCCCAAATAGCAGCACATTAAGTCATTTATATTTGTAAACAGATACATCTGTCATGTCTCTCTGTAAGGAGAATGACTATGATCATAATGGACATCTCTTTGAAAGGACATAATAAAAAGTGAGAAGAGAAAAGGAATGACCAAGTTAAGAAATGAAGGAGGGTCCTTTCAAATAATGTTTTGCATAATTGTCTGCAACTAAGTCAATGAGTGAGTCTTGGGTAATTTGCTTAGAATCAATCACAGGAGATATATATATGGACTCTGAAAGATACCCTCTAAAAGCATCACCATTTGATGCTTATCTAAATGAATTTTGTACTTTTTATCTTTTCTATGCTTTTAAATACCAATAGTGAAGGAAACACAGTCCATGTTTACAGGACTGAATTACCCATGTATCCATCCAGCTATCTATTAAAGAAATATTCCTGAGAAACTGTTATATGGCTATGTACCTGTGCAAAGTGCTTGGGGTACAAACTTGTTAGTCACCATCACAAGGAATTTACTGTCCATCAGTTGAGAAAAGAAAATACAACAGAAAGTGAGGAGAATTGCAGTAGAGATGTGTACAAGTTTTAGTGGTGACTAGAAGAAAGCCTGTGGAAAAGCAGAAAGGTTGACAACAGAACTGGATCTTAAACTTGTTATTACAAGAGAGTGTTTGAGTCAAAATAAGTTGAATGTATTAAAAAAAATCTCTCCCGTGTAAGTTATACTTGTTGTTTAAAAGTCTCTATTCATATCAAGAATATTAAAGTTATACCTATCTTGTAGTGTGTTCTACATATGGAAGAAAATATAATCCTATGGGAGCATTCCAGTGGAAATCCTTAAGCAGAATAGTTGGGACAATCTTTGCTAAATTGCTTTCACTTTAGTTTTGTGGACAGCTGTTATACAGAATCCTTATCAGCTATGTTATATTTCACTTACAACTCCCACCAAATCAATTTTTTAACGTCACCTCCTAAGTCTAAGTTTCCCTATCTGAAAAATAAAAAGATTTTTTTTTGAATGGTGACAATGGTTCCTTTGAGGTTCAATATCCTGTGAGTCTACTTTAAATCTACACAAAGGAGGTCTTACATCTTTCTTTCCATGAAGGAATCTGTATCTTTGGCTTCTTTTGATTCATTGTAGGCACCGGACATAACAGAAATAATGTAAAATCATAGACTGAACAAGTCTGTGGGATGTATTTGAATATTATCATTTGATTCCACAAAAGGCAACTTCACACTTATTTTAAAACTGTTTCAAGTTATTCAGTGAACACAAACAAGCCGTCTAGATTTCCATTCCATGTCCTTGGCCCCTGCCTTTGTCTTTCAGCAGTTGCAATGACTTTTTTATGTCATCGAATTTGTTGCAATTATGGTAAAAAGGATTTCTTTAAAGGTATGAAAGTATTAGCAGAGTAAATTTTACATATCAACACCCTATGTAATTCACTTAATTACCTATATAAGGAAGCCAAAATGGAAGGAAGGAAAGAAGGAAGAGAAGAGAGGAAAGGAAGGAAAGAAGAAGAAGGGAGGGAGAAGAAGAGGGTTGAAGAAAGGGGGAGAGAGAAAGAAGAAAATAAAGTAAAGAAGGAAGAAAGGAAGGCAGGAAGGGAAGAACTTGAACAAATAGATATGTGACTTTAGCAAAACTTGAAGAAATCATTTCTGGATTTTTGGATAAACTCACTTTTATATGTTTTAGAAGTGGTCATGGCCGGGTACGGTGGCTCACACCTATAATCCCAGCACTTTGGGAGGCCAAGGCAGGTGGATCACCTGAGGTCAGAAGTTCAAAACCAGCCTGGCCAACATTGTGAAACCCTGTCTCTACTAAAAATGACAAAAATTAGCCAGGTGTGGTGGCGGGCACCTGTAATCCCAGCTACTTGGGAGGCTGAGGCAGGAGAATTGCTAGAACCCTGGAGTGGAGGTTGCAGTGAGCCGAAATTGTGCCACTGCCCTCCAGCATGGGCAGCAGAGGGAAACTCCTTCTCAAAATAAAAAAAAAAAAAAAGTGGTCATTGGTAATGTCAAATTTAAAATATTTGAACAAGCCTCAGTGAAATACCTCATCAACATACACCTTCAATACATATCAGCTTGATTATTTTTACCACTAGTTGGTGTTTTTGAAAGTCAAACATAGGTTGATTTTTTCCATCTACATATCTTACGTAAGAATTAATAAATTGAATTGTTCTTTATATTTAAATGGGGTCCAGTTAGGCATTTGTAAGTGAGAAAACCTCCTCTGAACTCACAAATGTCATAGACATATTATAACACTCACATATATTTTGGCCTAATCTAAATATAGAGCTATACTCTGTAGAATTCAGAAGCCTAATTTATGTATTGCATTTTTATCTCTAATGGACTGAGATGTGTTCAGTTAGTCAAGAGCATAACTTAGAATAACATCCTTAATTGATTCAGTTCTTCTTCTTGTGATTCATTGTTAAACATCTGTGTGATAATGGAAAAACTCTGAGACAAAGTTTTAAGTTGAATTGGAATGATAATAGAAATATGGAAATTCCTAAACAAACAAAATTTTTTACCTGTTGGGCAAGTATCTTGTACTTGTATAGTAGTTTGTATTAGTTCATTCTCACACTGCTAATAAAGACATACCTGAGACTGGGTAATTTATAAAGAAAAAGAGGTTTAATGGATTCACAGTTCCACATGGCTGGGGAGGCCTCACAATCATGGTGGAAGGTGAAAGAACAGCAAAGGCACATCTTACATGGCAACAGGCAAGAGAGTTTGTGCAGGGGAACTCCCATTTATAAAACCATCAGAACTCATGACACTTATTCACTGTCATGAGAACAGCATGGGAAAAAACCCACCCCCATTACTCAGTTACCTCCCATGAAGTCCCTCCCATGACACATGGGGATTATTACAATTCAAGGTGAGAGTTGGATGGGGACACACAGCCAAACCATGTCATAATTATTAATTCTTGATTAGGTAACATCACTGAAGAAATATAAAATCCAGTTTGTCCTGCAACATTACACAGTGTTTGCATGCTCAGATAAACTGTGCTTGTGATTTATGAGCAAAATTTACATAATCTTGCTTCCACCCATAACAGCATTTCTCAAACTTAAATCACACAGATATGTTGTCTTAGTGCATCTGGACTGCTACAACAAAACACCATAGGCTAGGTGACTTATCAACAACAACAATTTACTTTTCACAGTTTTGGAGGCTGGGATCAATATATCTAGATGAAAACATCAGCAGAGTTGGTGTCCAGTGAGGACTCACTTTCTTGTAGACAGCCCTCTTCTCTCTTCAACCTCACCTGATGGAAGACAGAAAGGGTCTCACTTGAGCCTATATCATAAGGGCACTAATCCCATGCATGAGAGCCCTGTCCTCATAACTTAATCACCTCCATAAGGCCCACCTCTACTACCATTACCTTAGAGGTGAGGATTTCGACATATGAATTTTGGGGGGATGTAAACATTCAAACCATAGCATGTGTGTACCCTTTTCTCAATGTCCAATAGCTCTACTAGTGGAGTGGGAGGCCTTGAGATCTATGTTCGGATTTATAGTTCTAGAGTGCCTGTGCTAAAACTGATTTAGATATTATGGAGCTATTTTGAGCATGTGCATTTTATTTAATGTAGCAAAGCCATAGAGTTTCTTAACCACTTTGCTATGTCCAATCAAGAGGTAGCCATTATTGTCTTGCCACAGATTATTTATTAGTTATAATGGAAAAATAATAACTGTAAAGTGGAATGACATACATCATCTTGCACAGGTGATCAAGATTAACATCAATGAGGAACAAATATTTACTATTTGCTCTTAGAATACGCTGAGAAAAATACAACATTATTGATGCAGTGTTCTGGCTTGAAATTCACAACCGAAATCTAATAATGAGGAATTATTAGCTAAATTAGATGAGAAGAAAATGAGTAAAATAATAATAATAATGTTTTACTATATCCTTCAAGATCTTCAATGAAAGGCTGTGGTGATACTTGACATTAAGTAAAGATTCAAGAGACATGACAAGTAAATTTAATATTTGACCTTTGACTAGATTCCCTACTGGAGAATTTAAAAATGTTATAAAGGATATTATAGTGTCAATTGAAGAAAGTGGAATAAGGATGGTAAACTAGTTAAAATGTCAAATGAATGTTAAATTTACTTCATGAAAACTGTGATTATATAAGATAATAGCCTTTTTATAGGAAATAAACATAGCGGTTTTTATTGGTAAAGGGTCCTGATATATGCAACTTATTATCAAATAGTCAATAAAAAATACATATATGAAATTGAATAAAGGACACACTTGTTTTGTATTATCCTTATTCTTTTACCTTTAATGTAAGCTTAAAATAATTTTAAATAAAAAAACTAAAAAAATATTTTAAACAGCTATTTATTATTTTTTAAATGGATATGAACCACTTTCCTGAAATTTTAAGAAAAAAAAAATAATTAAAAGAAAAAGCCACTGAATTATAGGAACAGAATTCAGAATGAGGGTGGAAGAAAATGTTATATATTTTCAAAATTACCTTTGAATGGATATCAAATGCATGCTAATACAAGTAACTGTAATTTCTTCACACACACAGAGACACACACACACACACACACAAACATACAAAGATATATCTGTTGAGTTAGCTTCTTATTACAGAGGAAGGAGGTGAGGCATGGAAAATTTACCTAATTTACCCATATAAGTATGTAGAGGTGCAAGCCGAGATTTGAATTCCAAAATATTGATTGTATTCTTTGAATTTCTATTATATTAAACTATTATTGTTGTAGTCCAAATTCTCATTTTACAAATAAGAGAAGTAAGATCTTAAGATATGAAGTGACTTGGCTCACGACATGTGGCCAGCTAGTGGACTAGATTACTGCTATGACTCAACAATTAATTAACGGACCATGGATGGAAAAACAATGTAAGTGAAATTGACTTAAATTATTAAATTCCATTGGAATGGCCAAGGCAAACTGATGAGATAGATCAAAACATCTCATTAAAATGAAGTAAAGGAAATCCACAGAATAGAAAAAATATTCGTAATATGTATATCCATAAAAGACTCATATGCAGAATAAGTCCTACTGTAATTACTCAATAAGAAAAAGATTAAATAAAATATTGACAAAATTTTAAATTGACAAAAATTGACAAAATTTAAGCCAGGGAAACTGGCTTAAATACATGATACTGGATTACCATTAAATAACCTTCACTCTTTTGAACATGTAGGAATTCATGATTTATACCTTTTAAACTTTCTTTATTAAAATATATTATACATATAGCAAAGTTCACAAATCATAAGTGGAAAGTTTGGTTAATTTTTATAAAGTGAACAACCCTCATTACCTCCTCCCAGATCAAATAACAAATGAAATGGAACACTACCAGCACCCAAGAATCCCGCAATTTTTCTCTTGCCAAAGGAAACTACTATGCTTGGTTTCCTTATCTCTGTCATCACAGGTTAGTGTTTTCTGCTTTTTATACACCAAAAATGCATCAAGAAACATGAGCTCTTCCCCATCACTCTTTTGTTTTGCTCAGTATTTGTGACAGTTAAACATATTGTCTGTTGAAGTAATGTATTTATTTTCACCATTGCATATTCTTTGTGACTATATCACCATGCATTTGTTCATATTACTGTTGATGGATATGTAGGTAGTTATGAGTAATATTACTGTGCACATTATTATATGTGTCTTTTAATAAACTTTATATATGCATTTTGCTAAAGATTATGCCTAGGACTAGAATAGCTGGAATGTGCAGCTTTAACAGATACTGCTTAACAATTTTCCAAACTGTTGCATTAAACATTCCCTGTAGGAGAGTTCCAGTTGCTCCTAATCCTCACAGACACGTAAAATTGTCTTTTTCATTTTATTTTAGTTATTTCAATGGGTATGTAGTAGAATCACATTATAATTTTATTCACAGTTCTCTGATGACTAATAAGGTAAAATGCCTTTCCAGACGTAAATTTTCCATATCCTCTAATGAAGTGCCTGATTTTGTCAATATTTTATTTAATCTTTTTCTTGAGTAATTACAGTAGGACTTATTCTGCATATGAGTCTTTTATGGATATACATATTACAAATATTTTTTCTATTCTGTGGATTTCCTTTACTTCATTTTAATGAGATGTTTTGATGAATTAACTCCATTTTATCCATCTTTTCATTTTTCATTAGTGATTATTATGGCCTATTTAAGACATCTGCGCCGTCTTATAAGGTCATAAAATAGTCTCCCGTTTTTTTCTTCTAGAGTTCTTAATGTGTTATGTTTAAATCTATAGGCCACATGCAAATGGATTTAGGAAATGGTGTGAAGTAAGGAAATAATTTCTTAGAACTGACTCCATTTCTACTGGGTTTACTATTAGGACCCCATCAGGTGTCTCCTCAGAATGTCTCTGTCCTATTACTATGTTTCTTGTCCAGCCTGGGTGATCATGCTACATTAGTCAAGCTTATCAAAACCCCTCTGACATGATTATCAAGAAGGTTAAAAATGGGAACCTTAAGAAAAATACACCTGTCGGCCTATGCCTGAATATTACTTCCTGCTAAAGTATGGGAGGAAATGTTACTGCCTCCGGACTGGGATAATATTCTCTCCAGGAGAAATTTAAACTTGGGACATAAAGTTAGTTTGAGCCAAGCAATATAAATATGCACTGAATCAGATAGCAAGCGTGGGAGCTAAATAATGAGGTCAGAAGGAAACTTGCAAAAGTAATGAGTCTATAAATTTTAGAAATGCAGGCCATTTGAAGAGAGCACTTCAGGACCTCTCTGTGACTTCTGTGTTGAGTTTGATTTGACACAGTTATCTTTTATCCAAGCATGGGTGTTACTTTAATATGGTTGGTTAGGCTTGTAATCAGACAAATTCCCATACTAAGAGGGACATTTATTCTTTCCCCTTTTATTGAAAAATTTGCAGCTGTTCATTTACTTCCCACTTACACAGCATGCCTTCATCTAATTCTTAGTAGTTTCGTTTAAAATTTTGCCTCTCTTAATAGAATTAACATAATATTGCTCCCTTCTTATTCAAGTAATCTGAGCTTTTTATGCATGCCCACAGCATCTATTTATCTTTTCATTTAATGAACAGTCTCCACATACATGTTTATAACCTGTAGAGAGCTTTAAATGAAGGTATCAACACTAGCCTAGATAAATTGAACTGCCTTTAGCTCCTCAATTCCCTTACGCTCAAAGCAAGATTTTTTTCTCTGACTTTTTAGCCATTTGAGTTGTCCTGGGTAGTCTCTTGATTAAATATTTTACATTCTTGGAGGCCATTTCACTGCTTCGTGGTAGCCAAGTGGCACAGATAATCACATAATTATTTTGGGGGTAACATTAAGTATCCCAAATAATACTTTCTGTTTTTCTTTTTTTCACTCCAAATTATTTAAGCCAATGAACTTGCTCTGGGGTCCCTGAAACACCAAATTTCAATACAGGAGTTTAATACAGTATCGAAGCTCATATATGCAGTACTTTGAGTTTCAAACTCTTCCTAAGCTGTGAAACTATTTTTTGCCTTTGTCCAACATGATTGAGTTATTTATTTATTTAATTTATCAATACTTACAAAGCACATTTATGCCAGGTTCTCACTCAGGAACTTCACAAGTTAACTAATTTAATGTACCTAACAAAGCTATGAGGTAGCTGCTCTGATGGCTCACGTGTCATAAACAAGGATGCAAATGATATTAAGTTTTTTTGTTTTTGTTTTTTGTTTGAGACAGAGTCTCGCTTTGTCATCCAGGATAGAGTGCTATGGCGCAGTCTCTGCTCACTGCAACCTCCACCTCCCAGGTTCAAGCTATTCTCCTGCCTCATCCTCCTGAGTACCTAGTACTACAGGTGCCTCCCACCGCACCTGGCTAATTTTTGTATTTTTAGTAGAGATGGGGTTTCACCATGTTGGCCAGTCTGGTCTCAAACTCCTGACCTCAAGTAATCAGCCCACCTCGGCCTCCCAAAGTGCTGGGGTTACAGACGTGAGCCACCACCCCTGGCCTGATATTAAGTTAAATAACAAAATAGCTTGACTAAGGTTTCACACCTCAAAAATGGTGAAACTAGTATTCAAATTAAAAAAGTCTGCCTCCATAGTGCATGCTCTTCAACTGCTATACTGATTTATTTATTTGTTTAGAGACAGGGTGTCTCTCTCATCCAGGCTGAGCAATCTCAGCTCACTGAAGCCTCCACCTTCCAGGTTCAAGCAATTCTCATGCCTCAGGCACCTGAGAATTAGCCAGACATCACACCTGGCTAATTTTATTGTATTTTGAATAGCGATGGGGTTTTACCATGTTGTCCAGGCTGGTCTAGAACTCCTGGCCTCATGTGATCTGCCTGCCTTGGCCTCCCAGAGTGATGGGATTACAGGTGTGAGCCACCTCACCATGCCCGTAATACTGATTTTAAAGCAGAGACCATGTTGGAGAAGAAGGGGCTCACTCTAAACTCTGACCTTTGGTTCCAGTTCTCTCATATTGAGGACCTAATTTTGTTTTAAAAGCTTTATGCTTGCCTTGTTCCTTATCTGATTCTCCTGACCTCTTTTACAATCTGCTCTAGAAATAGAGACACATTATTTTTGTTCCTCCTTTATACTGTATCCTAGAGAGAGCAAAGTCTTGTTCTTGATCTCCAGGCTATGACTGACTGAGACCCTGCTTTCTGGTATCAGACATCACTGATGAAGCCCTTGTATCTATACAGGAGTTAAAGTAAAGTACATGCTTAAGCATATACTTTTGTTCAGTTGCTTTTTCAGGATGCACGAATATGCAACTTTCTGTGCTACATTCACGTTAACCACTCACCTATGAAGTTACTAGCCATCTGCCACCATAATCCTTAAATACTGTGTTCTAGCTACTTAACATAACAGATCTTCATCCTCTGTGTGAAGATAGACCAGTTGTGTTCCTTGGGGGTGGGTAAGAGGTGGAGAAGAGATGAACAAGACACTTTTTATTCAAATATTCAACCTACAATTTAATGAGTGCCAATGGCTAAGTCTCTTAATCTAATTCTCAGAACCTTGGCTTCTCCATTTATAAAATCTAGATAAAAGATTATACATATTCATTAAAATTCTCCTACAATGTTTGGCATGTGTTTTTATCATTTCTGGATTTTGTCAACTCCAGTTTTCTCCCTGTATCTAAAATAAAATCTTCCATGGCAATATGTTAGCAATATTGATAGTACAATTTATGGCCATTATATTGAATTAGAAGTCTATTATCCAAGAAGTGTCTTGTTTTTGTATTCCTACAGCTGTCTTCTCTTCAGAGTAAGAATTTAGGAGATTAGTGCTAGGGTAAAACAGAAAGCTGCTATGTAAAATGGAAACAACTAAAATGTGATTTTCTATTATTCCAGTTGCAAGATTTGATAACTTATATCTCTATAAGGATAAACATTTAATCTGCTTCAAAACTAAGGACACTTTGAAGAATCTGAAAAAGCAATCATCATTCATTTCCTCAACAAATATTTGGTTGCTATTTTATGTACCTCATCAGCTACATGAAAAATACTGCTTTACAAGACACAACAGGAATATTTCTTTCTGTTTTGCAATAGTCTAATGGGCCAGAAGACACTTAAGTAAGTCAATGAAAAAGTAATAAATTTTTATCACAATGATGATGGATAAAAATGAGATAAATTAAGAGAGGTTCTTTTTAAACAGGATGATTAGGGAAGATGTCTGAGGATGACATATTTAAACACTCATATTAGGAAGGAGAAAGATCAAACCATTCACAGGCTAGGTGGAAGAACACTTTTGGTCTTTATCTTACCAAACAATGTTTGGCATAACCTTTTACTCTCCATTTCACAAGAGACTCGTTTAATTGGCTTCTTATATGCCACACCCTCCTCAAGGTTGCTGTCAAATAATGGCAACCGGGACATTTTGCATTATTTAAGCACATACCCAATAGCTCACAATACTATTATCATCTGAATTCTTGGTAATTTTAATTTATACATTAATAATACTTCAAATGTTCCTGCTTCTCATATCCTTAAACTCATCTCTTCCAATGATTATATCCTCCATTCTACCTACAACATAGCCTGCACTTGTTATTACCAGTATTACCAATCCAGTCATTATTTTCATTTTATACATTCAATAATGTGAAAAGCATCTCTGGCTTTTCAGTTTTCCCCTTCTAGGATCTCAAAACCAACAATCCAAGACTCTATCTGAACTATGTTCATAGTCCCTCAGATCCTTGCTGTCTTCAATTTCTTCCTTATTCAGCTCAAAATCCAAGCTCAAAATCAGTATTAGTCACTCCATTATGTGTCTTGAACTCCTTCCCTGGCCAATCAATTTATCTTTCTCAACAAAACCACAATCCTGATTAAATCTAGGTTTTATTTTTCACTCTTGAACCCAGACAACTTCAGTACATGGGAAAAACAACAACCACATTGATTGATCTCACTTTAAATTCAAGACCACAGACCACAGGTGACGCTTTAATGCTAACATGCATTCATACTATATATACTTAATTCATTCACTTTCTTATGCTAAAATGTATACAGATGTGTGTTACTTGCTTGAGAAATAAATTATAGTATGTTCTTATAGCTAGAAAGAAGGCCACAAAACCAAATAAACATTTTAGAGGATGCCATTTTCCTTCATATAAGAAATAAAGTCATTTTATTTTTTGCTTTTTTGAGTTTCATTTTATTTCAAATGTGTGCAATGACTAGTGGTTAATACAATTTTCATGCAAATGTGTGCATCTAAAAGAATGTACCCAAATACCTCAAGCTACTGACAATAGAATATACACAGTTAAATCAAGCCACACAAAGATTATTGCTCTCAGCAAATGAATGGCTTGGGGAAAAAAATAAAAACTGCAGAGAATATTACAAATCCTTTACTTAGTAAAAGGATACGCGAACTCTACATGGGCTATTTACTAAGTATCAACTTGTGCCTCTGAGATTCTATGAAAACCCCCAGTTAATTACAACATGGATCTCAGCTCTACCCTCTACAATGAAATAGGTTCTTGCCTACCAGGGTTAGGATTTTAGATATTTAATGTTTCCCTGGTCTGCAAAATGCAATAGGGAATATGTACCAACAGGATAAAAGAGATACCTTCAGATAGTAGGCTCTTAATCCCCTCCTTAGGACTTTAAATTAGCCCTAAAAGTTTCTTTGTATTTGTCCCTAGATCTTTAAATCCTGGATAAGCATCAAGGTCTAGAAATATGTTCATGTAAATAAGGAAGAATAACCTTCTTGTGGAACTTTCTGTATTAGCTTGTTTTTGAATTGCTGTAAAGAACTACCTGAGACTGGTTAATGTATTTAAAAAAAGAGGTTTAATTGAGTCACAATTCCACAGGCTGTACAGGAAGCATGACTAGGGAGGCCACAGGAAATTTACAATCATGGCCTAAGGTGAAGAGGACTATGGCACATCCTACATGGCCAGAGCAGTTTAGAAGAGAGAGAGAAAGAGGAGGTGCTACACATGTCCAAACAACCAGATCTCATGGGAACTCTATGTCGCAAACAGAAGGGGGAAGTTTGCCCCCACGTTTCAATCACCTCCCACAGGCCCCTCCTCCAACAATCGGGAAATTACAATTTGACAAGAGATTTGGGTGGGGACACAGAACAAAACCATATCACAGTCCTTCAATTTTTTTCATAGACTTAAACAGTGAATGTCTTGATTCTGTTTTCTTTCTACCCCTCTCTCCTCTATAGACATCCAACATTCTGAAATACTTCTTGTTGCTTTTGGTTTTGATTACCTGCCATGAATAAAGCAATTTATTACCTTCACACACACTAAAATGTTGGAGTGATAGTATTACGTGTTTCAGAAATGTTGAATTTTTAAAAACTTATGGATAAAAAAACTCTAAAATGGAAGAAATTCTTGAAATTTCAGGCACTTAGGAGACAAAGCTCCAGCTTTCACATGCAAGTTGATGGTTGGATAAGGTTGCTTCTTGATATATACAAGAGAGTAAGAAACCTGTGTTCCATAATTCAGAATTAAAATATTTTTTCAGATAGGTCTGAGATTTGCAGAACATCTATGAAAAAAATTTTAAGATAAAATTAATTTTAAAAAATTAAAAATATTTTAAAAACAATTAAAATGTTCTTTATCTAATGTTTCAATTTATTTCCTCCATTGCAGAATAAGCTAAGTCTTAGTCATTGTGTTCCCAGACAAATGAAGTCTGGCTGCGTGTTCTTGGGGTCCAACAGTGAGATGCAGACAGACTGAGAAAGAAGGGAGTTTATTGCTACAGCTGGTTACAGGGAGAAGGAGTAACTCGCCAGACCAACTCAAATCTGCAAGTTTTTTCCTTAGCTTATACATACAATTCAAGCTTTATGCCTGTGTGCATCTAATCTTATCTAATCTAAACTAGGTGTCTAGGGTAGGAAAGTTTCTTAGATTTGTTCCTGGATGAACAAGGGTGAGAAAGTCCAGGTGCGGTTTTAATGGTTTGTTTTTGTGTTCCAGCCCTGGTACTCAGGAACCAGTTTCTCCAGTTCTTTAATGTTTGACTTGTACATTCATCATTACAGCAAAAGGTTTATGGAGACTTGGCTGCTTGTGGCGATCTGGCCTGCCACAGTTGCATGTTATTTTATAAATTGCAACAAATTTGAACCATGCGAACTTCAATGTGCCAACAAGTCTCTCTGCAGGATGTCTTCCATTTGGATGCTGGTATGTCCCCACATTCTCCTGTCTGACATTCTACCTCAGATAGGGCGATCAATCATCCCGATTTCTGAGGATGTTCAGCGAACATGGGACCTCAGTGCTAAAACAGAAACAAAATTCAGGCAAAGAGAGAATGTCCTAAGAAAACTAGGACTAATTGGTTACCCTAATTTTCCTTAAAGCATGTATTTGCACTTTGAATATTGTGCTTAGAATTATATATCTGAACACAGGGTTAGCCTATTAGTTTTAAAGACCACTCAAAAAAAGAGTAAAAGAAAAGAACAGTAATGCAGGCATTTCTACCCTAGGCTACTCTCTAACTCTGCCCAAACTCCTGAAATTGATTTTGTGGGGGAACAAAATGACTCAATAGCAAGGCAATCAATTTCAGAAGTTCTATCATGATTTCTTGTATCTCTACTAGCTTGCTCTTGATTTTTCTCTAAGGATTTACAACAACCTTTCTGAATCTCTATTTTTAATCTGGACCTTTGCCAAACACATGATGTGTCAGGACAAAATAAGTCAACAAAGTCAAGAGCCTAGGCTTTGGAGACAGACAAATCTGAAAATGAATCTTGTAAGGGTCCTTTTTGGCTCATACAACTCTAGATGAGAGCCTATCTACCTGAACTGTAATTACCTCACCTTTTAATGTCTTTTCCTATGAGAAAGAAGAAAAGCACATAAAACTTCTAAAACATAAAAGGTTCTTAGTAAATGGCAATTTTTATTAGAAGTTAGGTTTGTGCGCCGGACGCGGTGGCTCACGCCTGTAATCCCAGCACTTGGGAGGCCGAGGCAGTGGATCACGAGGTCAGGAGATAGAGACCATCCTGGCTAACATGGTGAAACCCCGTCTGTACTGAAAATACAAAAAAATTAGCTGGGCATGGTGGTGGGCGCCTGTAGTCCCAGCTACTCGGGAGGCTGAGGCAGGAGAATGGCATGAACCCAGGAGGCGGAGCTTGCAGTGAGCCGAGATAGCGCCGCTGCACTCCAGCCTGGGTGACAGAGCGAGACTCTGTCACAAAAAAAAAAAAAAAAAAAAGAAGTTAGGTTTGTGTTTTATAAATTAAGAATTTTAAAATTTTAATGGCACAAAATTATATATTTATAGCTTCAGGAGGTACACATAAGAATTCATTATATAAAATTTAATAAAATTATTAGAGTTTACCATTTTAATGTAAGAATTTAAAAATGGATATTTAGGCCTCAGAGATATACATTTGCAGCAGAGAAGCAAAAATGTCATAAGCTATATAAGTATCTATTCTTGAAAAGGTTTGTGTAATTCCATAGGTCAAATTTTCCCAGAGTCATTAAGTCACTTTAAGAAATTGTGATTCTCTTGCACAAAAGTGATTCCGGATGAAGGGTGATATTGGAAGAATTGTTACATGTTCGCAACTTTCAGGTCCACCATTCTTACTGTCTTTTGTTTGTTTTATAAATCTTCTCCTCTTTAGTTTCTTCAATTTGACTCACTGTTTGATAAGCTTGCGTAGCTTTCAATTTTCTTTGAATAGTTCATTGCCTGCCCCCACTAACCCCAGACCAGTATTACTTTGACAATATGGTAATAAATTGGCCTAGTGATAACTAAAAGTCCCCATTTTTATCTCATTTTGTACACAGGCGCGCGCACACACACACACACTATACAGTCTCACAAACTATACTGATAAGGCATGGGCTGATCCCCAAACTGTTTTGGTACAAACAAATTGTGATGATTGCTTCATTTTAGCTTTTTGTATATCTTTCTAAATATGTCTTTTGGTTATGATCCCACCTCAATATTTCCTAGCAATCTATTCCAACAAGAATGTATATTACATTTAAACACATTAAATAGGGTTTTTAAAACATTAAATCAATGCATTGTTTATTTAACTGGCTATTTCTTTTACCCCCATAATTATTCATAGGGCTGAAGATTCCAAATGGCCTAACCTACAGTTAATTGGAAATATGATTCATAGTCATAAGCTTTCATGTTCAAAATTACTAAAACTTTTTGTAATAGCTTTTAAAATTAGAAGATGAATTATTTTATGATCAATTTTAATCACAGGAAAAAAACATCATTACAAAGACTGCGTCCACTTTGTAGCTCATAATACTAATGTTAAAACAGTTTCTAAGATTGTCCTAAAGCAACCCATTCATTTCCCAACATGAGGTTCTTAGTCATGAAAAGAATGCGTTGGCAGAAGATGTACAATGGTCTGTAATTCAACTGACTCTTCAATTTAATTTTTGAAAATTATTCACTTTTGGCCGTGAGCTATATTGTGTGACAGAGCCCCTGATTGCTCACTTAGCCATGCACTCTTAGCCAATTTAGCCCTAAGCACTTTTCAATAATTCATAATTCCTTAAATGCGTAAATCCCTTGCCCACGTTTAGAAGGGTAATTTGTGACTATAACTACATTAAATTCTCACATGTTTGCTTATCACAGAACGGCAACATTCAAGACACCAGCTTTCCTCCCCTCTCATTATTATTCTATTGAATAATATATTTTTAATTTAGAATAATCATTTCACAAACAACATTTGCTTATTTTAACTTATTGTTACAATTGTTAAAGTAGCTTTCTTTTCTCCTTGTGTTACACAGCAAGAAATGAAATTAATTATTAACAATTACCTTTAATTAAAAAAGAGTCATGTCCTCATAAGCCACAGTTTTGGAATGAATAAATGATAAAAGCAGATGAATAATATATTGTATCAAACAATCAGTAATTTAGAAAACATCTAGCTGGGCACGGTGGCTCACACCTGTAATCCCAGCACTTTGGGAGGCCGAGGTGGGCAGATCACCTGAGGTCGGAAGCTCAAGACCAGCCTGACCAACATGGAGAAACTCCGTCTCTACTAAAAATACAAAATTAGCTGGGCATGGTGGTGCATGCCTGTAATCCCAGCTACTTGGGAGGCTGAGGCAGGAGAATCGCTTCGACCTGGGAGGCGGAGGTTGTGGTGAGCCGAGATCGCACCATTGCACTCCAGCATGGGCAACAAGAGTGAAACTCTGTCTCAAAAAAAAAAAAATCTTTAAAACTCTTAGGATAAAATGATAAGTAAGGCATCTCTTTAGGAACACAATGGATCCAATTAAAAAAAAAAGTCTGACTTTTTAAAAAATTTTATAACACAAGTTAATGGGTCTCCTGTTCTGACACTTAGAGCCCACAGGAATTAGCTTAAAGGTATCTCTCAAGCTATTTATAAGACAATCTCAAAGTAGATCAGAGATATTTTCATTCTTCTCTCTTCTACTTTTCTGTATAAGTTTTTGTGATATTCTGTTTAGACTTTGTAGTCGCTTTGTGCTATTTTAAATGAATGCAACTCTGATAATGCTTTCTCAATATCAGAATTATGTTAACTCATTTCTATATTGGTACAGAGCAGTCATTTGTTGGTGTTATTTCTCTAAGAGAACAATGTTGCTTCAAGGAGATAATCATATGGCACTACTAAACATGTAATTTTTTGATGCAAAAAAGTTCTACCATTCTGAAAATAAAAAAGCAGATAATAGATTGCAAAAAATAATTGCAAAGGATATGGAAAATAACAAGTAAATAACTACAATTTTAACAAATCTGAAAAACTAATTAGAAAAAAGGACAGAAAAGCACACAATAGAAAATTGGGGGAAAAACATATAAATAGGCAATTACAGAAGTGGAGAGAAAAATAGCTAGTAAAAGCTCTTTAACTTCTCTAGAAGGCAAGGAAATGAAAATAGAATTTAAAATGAGATACCATTTTTCATCATGTGATTCAGTATGAAAGAAAAATCAAGGAGGAAAGAAAGGAAGAAAGGAAGGAAGGAAGGGAGAAGTAGGAGAAGGAAGGAAGGAAGGGAGGGAGGGAGGGAAGAAAGGAAGGCAGGGAGGGAGGGAGAAAAGGGAGGGAGGGCGAGAAGGGAGGGAGGGAGATACCTCCATTGTTTCTGGAGATTCAGGGATTAAAACAGGGCATTTTTATTCACTGCTAGTAAAATATGTGTTGTTATACATATTTTATAAACTCTTTAGACTACTGTTAAACATTTCCACTTTGAGGAATAGAAATAAGAATGTTAAAGTATAGACTACAGCATTGTCTTGCTGGGTGAGAGCAAACAGTAAGAAATCTGAATTATTAACAGGGGAACAAACCACTTAGTAAATGATTTTATAGCCAACCATAGATTATTATATAGTCATAAAAAATAACGAGTTAGAGCTTAATTAATTAAACTAAAGGAATTTCTAGTATCATGTTAAGCCAGAATAATAATTGTGCATTATGTTATCCGATAATATTAAAATAAATTATAACATGACTACTCTGAAAAACGATGTTTTAACTTTGGATATGCAGAATGTATGGATGGGACATGGGAGGTCACAAGACGGAAGAGAGGGAACAGGGATAGAGGCACTAACAAATGCACACTAATAAATAAAATGGTTCTGAAAACAGAAACATCATGCATAATATAATCCTATTGTTATAAAGCTATATGTCTATATCTTACAGATATATAGCTATATCTATCTATCTATAGATAGATAGATAGCTCTATCTAGATATATATATCTAGCTATTTCTAGATGGATATAGCTATATATCTATGCTTGTACATAGGCATTAAAGAGTGGTTTTTAAAGAAATGATGTCCATACTTATCCTTGAATGCTGGAATTTCCAGTGAACTTTGACTTTCTTCCTTAATTTTCTCTGTTGCCTTGAGCTTTTGCAGTGATTAACTTGTATCATTTATACAATCAAGAATAAATAGCTATTTGAATTTTATAAAAATAATGTTTCAAAAACAACACTTATTTTTTAACAACTCTGTATGTGATTTGCTTATGCCTAATGTGTTCGATGATCAGATGTGCAAACAAAATTATCTAGATGTGGAAAGCATCTCTCAAAATCTGATGGCCACTCATGATTGTTTTTTTGTGTGTGTGCATGCATGTGTGTGAAGTAGGAGAGGACGTATCCTCCAGAATAAAGAAGAAGCCACTTCCATTTAACCTATCTTCCCTTAAAGAACTACTTCAGGTGTAGTTTTTATGTTCTAATGGCCTGAACAATGTGCACAGCTATGTACCTTTTTGTAACTTATTAAAATTTATATACAATTTTCTCTGGACATTAATTGAGATAAAAACTGGGGAATTTGCTAAAATTCCAAGTAGATTCAGCTCATTCACACTCGAAAGGTAGTTCTCTCCCTGGCTTGAGTGTAAGTTTCCGAGAAGGGTAAATAGATCTTATGCAGCCCACAGGAGAAAACCTTTTCAAACCACACAAAGAGCAGTCAGGGTAACCAGTTCCTGTTTCCAGAAAGATCCTATGGGACCAAAGAAGAGATTCGCTGGAAAGAGAGTGAGTGAGCAACATGTCAAGGCAATAGTTTTAGCCCCTCTAATTAAGTCTTCCACAATTTTTTTTTCCTGCTGGTCTGGAGTTATTTTCATCTAAGAATTATTATTTTTTGGCCGGGCGCTGTGGCTCTTGCCTGTAATCCCAGCACTTTGGGAGGCCGAGGTGGGCGAATCACCTGAGGTCGGGAGTTCGAGACCAGCCTGACCAACATGGAGAAACCCCGTCTCTACTAAAAATATAAAATTAGCCGGGCATGGTGTTGCATGCCTGTAATCTCAGCTACTCAGGAGGCTGAGGCAGGAGAATCGCTTGAATCCTGGAGGCAGAGGTTGCAGTGAGCCGAGATGGCGCCATTGCACTTCAGCCTGGGCAACAAGAGTGGAACTCTGTCTCAAAAAAAAAAATTAAAAAAGAAGAATTGTCATTAGTTTTTATTCTCAGTGCTTAATCCTGGGCCAGGTATTTAGCAGATATTAAATACACACATATCAAATGGAACTATTTAGCCAAATTCATCTTTTGTTTTTGTGGGGTTTGTATTTTTAAGTAAACGTGTGTGTGCTTGCAATTGTTCCATGTAAATTCACCATTTTGCCATCCTTGAATTTAGATCAGGATAGGTATAAATACAACAAATGTGTGAGGAGGAAAATGCATATTGAAATTTGAATGAAACAAATAGAAGTCATGACATTGTCCTCTTTTCTATCATCAAATAAAACATATTTGGAATGTGGGGGAACCCTAAATTAGAATCATTTTAATATGTTTGGGGAATTCAAACAAATAAAAAGGTGTATATCAAATGGAAATTTTCGTAACTTGCTCTTAAATCCAGCTACTTAATTCTGAATTATATCTTACAAAATAGGTATGCCAATATACTTCTTTTAAAAATAAATGAGCATATTTTAACTCAACACAAACTTTGTGTTATTTGGGTAGTTTTGTGCAGAACAACCAACTGCAATTTCCAGTGTCAATCAATTCTCTTTTCTAAGGCTTTAATGAAGACATTGAATAGCACCTGAATTCACAGAAGCCCTGGCAGCACTGATTCTGTCTCATATTCTTTGACATTTTATCACAGTGATTGATTTATTCATTGCCCTCTAGTCTTTTTCTGTAGCCTGGCAAGCCTTTTTTCTCTCTTTTATGACATGATCCAAAATAAGTCCTTTCAAATTAACTTGTGGAAATCAAATTTCATGGAACATGTTTACTAAAGGTCACGTTTATGAAATGTTCTATAATTCTTTTACTATTTGGATTTGTATTGAGGAAAACTGAGTTAGGATAATTACTATATTAAATACACCAGACATGCTTGTTGCTCACAATTATTCATTTAATTGGGCTCTTTTTTAAACTGTATTTCAAGTATTAGAACATCAGGTACATAAAGTGCTAATTTCCAGACATGTCATATCATCAGAGTTTTATAAAAATCTGCCTCATGTATACTTCCTTACCTGTGATATCCATAAAATATATAAATTTTTTCAAATAGATTTTAAAATGTACCTAACATAGTTTTTAATGAAAAAGAGATCATCAAAAAAGTATGTCACATTTAATGAATATGTCATTGCAGTTTGAGAGCATTGTTTACTGTTTGTTTTGGATTCACTTGCTCTAAAAACCTCAGAGAGATGTACCTCTTAGCCGCCTAGAGGGTCTCAAAGTGATGGTGTTACAGGAAAGGGGTCCTGATCCAGACCCCAAGAGAGGATTCTTGGATGTCACACAGGAAATAATTCAGGGCAAGTCCACAGTGCAAAGCAAAAGCAAGTTTATTAGGAAAGTAAAGGAATACAAGAATGGCTATTTCATTGACAGAGAAGACTCAAGGGATGCTGGTTGCCCATTTTTATGGTTATTTCTTGATGATATGCCAAACAAGGGATAAATTATCCATGCCTCCCCTTTTTAGACCCTTTAGAGTAACTTTCTGACATTGCCATGGCATTTGTAAACTGTCATGGAACTGGTGGGAGTGTAGCAGTGAGGATGACCAGAGATCACTTTCATCGCCGTCTTTGTTTTGGTGGGTTTGGGCTGGCTTCTTTACTGCAACCTATTTTATCAGCAAGGTCTCTATGACCCGTATCTTGTGCCAACCTCCTATCTCATTCTGTGACTTAGAATGCCTTAACCACCTGGGAATGCAGCCCAGTAGTTCTCAGCCTCATTTTACCTAGCTCCTATTCAAGATGGAGTTGCTCTTGTTTACACACCTCTGACATTTCCCCACTCTGCAACCTAAGGGTTGCAGAGAGGATTCATCTTTTGTAACTTCTTCAGGCTGAATAGGGATAATAATATTCCTGCCTAACAGTGAGGGTCTCTTGTGTTCAGGGTAGAGAAGAGCTCAGTATAAAGCATTAGTATGGAGACAGCCATTCATGACTCATGATTTCTGACAAGAGGTGACATCTGGAAGATTAGTTAGTGTTCAGTTTAAGAAAACACTTAATAAGCTTGTCCTGCATTCTTCCATAAAGAGTACAATGGCAATATATTTCACAATAGTAAAGCAAAATAAGTAAACTTGTCCCAAGTAAACTAAGTAAGAAGGCTTTCCATGAATTGGGCAACTGTTGGAACCAAGTTGTTATTGGGTTGCTAGCCAATTCCAGTGTGCCCAGAATTAGAATACTGATTCAGATTTTTATATTACTCATCCCTCTTGTTTCTTCTGTGTAGTAGCCAGAGATCACTGTTTGGTTCATGGGAATAAGCAGGGTTTGCCTAAATTGCAGAAACAAACTAAAACAACTGTTGAGACTAGAATGTAATAATGAGTGTACCATAGTTCTTGAAATAATATTTCTCTCTCCAGTTCCCAATTTTTTGATTATTTTTATAAAGTGCAGGAAGAATAATTATTTCACATAAGTTCTTTTTAAATTGGCTTATTGGAAATCTGTTCCATAGAAGGAATATCAGATAAGGACTTTTTTAAAGCCAAGCCCAGCCATGGGCTTGTACCCTTAAATGCCTATGAGTTGAGTAAATTCCTCTCCTCTTGGGTTTCCAAGATAACTTAGGGCTCCAGGACCTGTTAGAATGTGACATTCTTTACTTACCATAGGTCAGAAACCCTGTACAGAAACTGTACAGGCAAGGTATGAGGCCAGTTCCCAAGGGGCTTTTATTGGCTCTACAAGTCAAATTTGATTCCTTAAAGATAAGCATGCCATTACAGTTAAAGCCTTGGTAAAATAACCAGTTTCTCCAATTGTGTCCTGTTTCAAAGGAAAAGAGATTCTTATTGCACGTATGCAAATAACTATATTGCCATTTGTTAAGAATGCTCACAAATAGTTTCCAAATTCTGGAGAAATCAGGTAGAGAGAAACAAAAGCTCCAAATTTTGTTCACAGGAGTATACCTTACTTAATTGCTACAAGCTGTAAAGAGCTCAAAAGGAAAGTTTTCTTGACTCTGAAAAACAAAACATAGGATTAGCAATGTTTTAAGCAGTTGGACCTCTATTAGTTTAGTCCATGCAATTAACTTATTTGATATTCATCAACATTGCAGCTCTCTATGAGAGTCTTGAATGTTTTCCCTCTATTCTGATGTTACAATCTCCAAAATTATTAGAAAATCTGCATTTAAGTACATCTGTTAAGAGTTCTATAGCTGACTATAAACCAACCTTCTAAAGAGAACCAAAACAAGACAACACATGTCTGTGGATGACACAAAGTCTTAGGACAGCCAATGTTAAAGTCACAATTGAAAAGAAAATTTGGTTACTTCTGTGGCATATAAAAATTTTACCTAACAATTATAACAATTAATAATATACACTAAGTCGTATCAGAATTATAGGAGTTTCCCATTATTTTGGAACATATACCAATAACACATTTGTACAAATATAGCACAAAGAAAGACAAACACTGTTTCATATATGATAATGTTTCCTGTTCGATTTTTTAACTCCCTAAATTTTATATACTCTAAGACCTTCCTAAGTTGGGCCTCTAACCCAAGGCCAGTCAGGTGTCCTTGCATTTTATTAAGAGGGGCCTCTAACCCACTCTGTCTTAGAAGAGACTCTAAATCCTGTAAGTTGGGCCTCTAACCCAATCTCATTCTTTACCCAGGTACCCCACCACTTACCAAAAGTCGGCCGATCAGTGCTGCAGCCTATTTCCTTTGGTTTTGGAGGTGGGGGGTCTCCTCAGTATCATCTCTTCCATGGTTCACAGAAAGATGTTACTGGACCCCACCACTTACCCAAAGTTAGCCATTGGGTAGGGGGTTTCCACTGTCTAGTCGCTTCTGTGGTTACCACATAGATGTTACAGGAAAGGGGCCCCACTCCGGACCCCAAGAGAGAGTTCTTGGATCTTGCACAAGAAATAATTCAGGTTGAGTTCACAGTGCAAAGCAAAAGCAAGTTTACTAGGAAAGTAAAGGAATAAAAGAATGACTACTCCATAGACAGAGCAGCCCTGAGGGCTGCTGATTGCCCATTTTTATGGTTATTTCTTGATGATATGCTAAACAAGGGGTGGATTATTCATGTCTCACCTTTTTAGACCATATAGGGTAACTTCCTGATGTTAGCATTTGTAAACTGTCATGGTGCTGGTGGGAGTGTAGCAGTGAGGATGACCAGAGGTCACTCTCATCACCATGTTGGTTTTGATGGGTTTGGGCTGGCTTCTTTACTTCAACCTGCTTTATCAACAAGGTCTTTATGACCTGTATCTTTTGCCAACCTCCTATCTCATCCAGTGACTTAGAATGCCTTAACTGTCTGGGAGTGCAGCCCAGTAGGTCTCACCTTCATCTTACCTAGCTCCTATTCAAAATGGAGTTGCTCTGATTTACAAACCTCTGACAATAGAAGATATTACTTGCTGGATGATCTATTGCATGGTTTCTAGGACTTGAATACTAAGACATGCCTCATTGTATGTCTTCTTAACACCTTGGATTTTTTTAAAGATATCTGAAGGCCAATGTTAAATAAATACATATTATATGGGAAAGAAAGATCATGGAGGGATTTCAGCACCCTCTGCTTAATTTATGATCCATCTCATTAATAAAGAAAGTGACTTACTGGGGGCTAATACTCTATTTAATGAACAGACCACCTGTTGGATAGGAGGTGGTTTGCTTTGAGGAGCAGGTTATCCTCATAAGGAAAGTCAAGAGACTGGCAACTTTAAAGAAAGCTAGATGTGGTTAAGGAATTATTCAGGGAGACCCAGACAGTCAGATAACAGTTGGACTGCATCACAAAAGGAACAAAGCCTTTATGGTGGGGGGAAAGGTGGTTTCTGTGTCATATTTTCTAAGATGTATCAGATCTCGTTCTATGTTAAATAAAGCAAGGAGAGTTCAAGTAGATACCCAAGTAGAGACAGTAATATGTGTGTAAAAAAACATCAGTTTTAGTGTCAGAGGATCTGGGTGTTCACAAAAAGAGCCAACCTCTGTAAAATATTTAAAGAGATTTATTCTGAACCCAGTATGAGTGACCACAGCCTAAGGCACAATCTCAAAGGGTCTTGAGAACATATGCCCAAGATGATTGGGTTATTGCTTGATTTTATATGTTTTTGGGAGGCATAAGACATCAATCAATACATGTGAGGTATACATTGGTATGGTCCAGAAAGGTGGGACAACTAGAAGTAGGATGAGGGACTCACAGGTCACAGGTGGATTCAAAGATTTTCTGATTGGCAATTGGTTGAAAGAGTTATTATGTAAAAATCTAGAACCAATAGAAAGGAGTGTAGGATTAAGCTAAGAGTTTGTGAGACCAAGCTTTTTGTTATACAGATAAAGTCTCATAGGTGGCTGCTCTCAGAGACAACAGATGGCAAATGTTTCCTACTCAAATCTTTAAAAGTTGCTAGACTCTCAGTTCATCTCTGTAGGATTGGGAAGGTCTGGAAGGGAAACGATCTAGTTATGTTAATAGAGATTCTTTACAGATGCAAATTTCCCCCAACAAAAGACTTCTTTGCAGGTCCATTTCAAAAGATGGCAGAGAAACATATTTTAGGGTAAAGTGTTTTGACGTCCTTATTTGTCTGTCACGTGATATTATGCCAGAGTCAGGTTGAAAAGTAAGCCAAATTATATAGGGTTAAATAAAACTCGCTTGATAAGACATTATGGTTTGTAGGGTGTGACTTCCCAGTTCCCTTAGATAGGAATTTGGGCAAGAGAGAAAAAAGGTCAGAATGTAGTTCTCATGGGTCTAATTACCAAATTTATCATTTATATTAGCCATGATATTTAGCCATTCTGAACTTCATTTCAGAAGTTCAGGAAAATGAAGATAGTCAAATCTAACTCACAGGTGAGAATGTAAGTTAAATGGGACGGCACATATGGAAAATCCTTTAACAAATGCTAGTTTCCTAATAAAAAATGCGAACGTTAACTGTAATTGTAGTTGCCTGAATAATCTAAGGGAAGAGAAGTCATCATTCTTTTTAAACAGTATTTGGAGCTTTTTCTTGAATAACCCAAGATAGATATATAGATATTACAAAAGAATATAGATAGATTTAAAAAAAAGAATACACACACACACACACACACACACACACACACATATATACATTATTTCCCTCTATTCAAATATAAACTGGGTGGCAGCTTAAAGACTAGTTTTAAGACATACATATAATTTCCTTTAGTTGCTCTTCCATATCTACTGGGAAATCCAAAGCCCTTCCCTAGATTTCTGTGAATTCCCAGAGGCTTACATTCTCTGTTTTTTATTTAGCCCTTCTTGCTCACCTCTCATTTTCACCTGAGTTTCACCTCTAGTGTCTGTGCCAAGATTTGTACCATAGTCCCTCAAAAGCACACTAACAACAAGGTATGTGTGTGTAGTGTGCTTGAATGAAGTTGATGAGACTTTAATGAGCTGTGAGTATAAATAACCTTTAATTAACTTTGTTACCCAAATATTTATTAATCTTGTGATCTATGTACAAGACTGGTAATACTAGTTTTAATCTCTGTCCTTTACTTCTCAACATTTGTTACCTATTTGAAAAATAAAATATTATTCTTTTTTTTCTTCCATACCCTATTTTCTTGCTCTGAGTATTCTCAATATTCAAAACTTCACCTACAAGTATAAAGATTTATGTGTTTCGTAGAGCTAGTCTAAAGAACTGGCTTTACTCATTTCATAAAATCACTTGAAAGGCTCTTTAAGGATGTAAAATCAAGTTCGGAATTTTTAGATGACAATAGATTTGAACCATCTTACTACAAATATTTGTTTGTTTTTCTCTTGTCTGTTTGTGGCTATAAGTTAGCTTATAATTTTATAATGTCTCAATCATAAATAAGTTTTCTTCATAAAATTCTTGAACTAGTTTTCATATGGACAGGAGACAGTGAAATACTGGGTAGAAGAGGGTGGGTGCCTGGCGAGGGTTCCACCCTCAATCCTGGACCTGGGGACCAAAATGAAAACTTCACATCTCTTTTTTCACACCCGAATGTTGCCATTTCCAAAACCACTCTGGCCCACCCCGCCCCCCACCCTGAACGCATAAAAATCCTAAGCTCCACTGGGAGAAGAGCAGAGTGGAGGTGCAGAAGAGAGAAGAAAAGAAGCAGCTGGATGTCGAAGAGAAGCAGCTTGACTTCAGAGGGACGGCTTGATGGTAAGACTTCAAAGAAGAGTTTGGCCAGGGATGGTCACACTCCAGGGGAAGATTATTTTCCCACTCCATCCCTTTTCCAGCTGCTTCCCTTCCTGCTTAGAGCCTCTTCCCCCACTCAGTAAAATCCTCCATATACACCACCCTTCTATTTATTCCTGTGACCTGATTCGTCCTGGATGCCACACAAGAACTCGGGTACCAAGAGGGCAGGGTGTAAAAGGCTGTCACCTAGACCCTCCAGTGAGCTGGTTTAACACTTAGCCATCTGAGGACAGCAAATGCCAAATAAGCACTGATTGTAACATATGCCCTCGTGGGATCTGGGGTTCGTAGATACCCTTTCTGGAACAGCAGAGCTAAAAGAACATTGTAACATGCTTGGAGGCTGCTGCAGGGCCCGCACAGAGCCTGCTCCCACCAGGGAGGAATAACCGGCCAGTTCCAGCATCTGTTTGCCCCACTTCGTGCACCCACTCACCTAAGTGCTCCTCATCCGGTGAGGGGTTCAGAGCTGCAGGCTGAGTAAGTGAGCCACCCTTTCACGATTCCCGCGAAGGGGTCAAGGGAAATATCCTGTCTCAGTATCATGGTTAATTTTATATGTTAACTTGATTGTGTTAGGAGATAAACAGCTGATAAAACATTATATCTGGGTGTATCTATGAGGGTCTTTCTGGAAGAGATTAGTATAAGAATCAATGGAAGGATTTAACAATGTCTCCTCTCACCAACGTGGGCAGACATCATCCGAACTATTGAGGGCTCAGATTAAAAAAAAAAATGCAGAGGAAGGGTGAATTTGGACTTTCGTCTTGAGCTGAATGTAAGCCCCCAACCCCCAACCTGGTTTTCAGGCGTTGGGCCCCAAGACTGAGAGTTACATCATTAGCTCCACTGGTTCTCTGGTCTTCAGACTCAGAGTGAATTACATAACCAACTCCCCTGGCTCTCCAGCTTGTAGATTGCATATTGTGGAACTTCTCAACCTCTATAATAATGTGAGTCAATCCCCACCATTAATTTTTTTGTATATATCTCCCCATATATCCTATTGGTTCTGTTTTGTTGGAAAACTCTAACACAACCAGTACAAATTTATTGCCTTGCAGATTGCCTTTCTTATACTAAAAAAATTAGGTTACAATTGTTCTAGTTATGTCCTTTAATGCTTTTCCTTTGTACATATTTATATTGGTTGAAATATGCAATGATTTTACTTTTCAGCATACTAGTTTCATTTCTTGATCTATCATCTCTATATCTTTGTCTACATATTTGTTATAAGACGGGTACAAACATATTGAGTTCCTATTGCAACCATTAATAATGTGTTGGCTTATTTATATTATTTTGAGTAATAATGCTATGTGGGCTTAAAATGTACTTTATTCGAATTCACTTGAATTCCCATTCTTCTTTAAAAAGGGTTTCATAACCTTGGCTCAAATTCTGCTTTAGTAACTCACCATCAGTGTAACTTCTGACAATTTACCTAACCTACCAAACCCTGAAATTATCTACTTTGGACACTTGATGTTATAGTGCAGTCAGTGCTTATAACAACTTAGTTCCTCTTACATTCTTTCTTGTCCATCCTTTCTCTTATTTTTTTTTGTTCATCTCTTCCTTTCCTTTTCCTATAAATTCTTCAACTTTTTTTCTTTTTTTTTTGAGGTAGAGCTTGTGCCTCACCCTCCTATGTAGCTGGATTACAGATTTGTGCCACCATGCCTGGTTAATTTTTGTATCATTTTAGTAGAGAGAGAGTTTCACCATGTTGGCCAGGCTGTTCTCAAACTCCTAGGCTCAAGTCATCTGCCCCATCTGGCAGCAGTGCTGACATTACAGGGATGAGTCACGGTGCCTGGCAATTCTTCAACTTTTGAGAATTTTGAGTCTCATATCTTTCACAAAGTCTGTCTTGATAATCAAAGCTATCTACCATGTGAAAAGTGTTTCCTAGAACTTACCCAATTCTTCATTATAAACTGAATTTAGTGTCTTCATTGTCCTGTAAGTGTGAATTTTCTTCTCTCAGTAAGATTATAGTAAGGTAGTAAAATATCTTGCTATGGGGCTTGTCATAAATATCTTTATATAATTCTCCCTTTGTCAAGGGCAGTATGTTGCATATTGAAATCACCCAGTAAATATTTCTTATTGTTTTTATTTGTATTTACTTTGAAAATATGTGATGAATTTCATGAATAGTGTTCATTGATAAAGTTGTATGAAAATCACTGGCCCAAAGTGCTCAGGTCATTTCCCGTATCTGAGACAGCTTTGCAAAATGTATCATTTTGATAACCAGTCTGATCTGAGAAAATTAAACCGTGTCATTCAAAACATGTCCTCCCCAAATTTAAGAAACTTTAGGTCAATCTCCTGGTTAAATAATAGCTGTATGTTTTAGTAGATTTTGAAATATTATGTAATCATTTGAAATTATAAGCTTCTGGCCCACAACTTGACTGACAAATACCTGTTTCATTATTTTTAACTAGCCTTTGTTGGACTACATACCTCCAAAGACAAAAGAAAGATAAAAGTTGAAATAATCCAACAGTTATCCTACACAAAAGTATGACAAAATTACTGTTGCAGAAATTGAACTCATCAAGCCTGAACTTTTGACTTTGAACAATTACATGGAAGAGTGCCACCATGGTGAACTGTCAGACCTGTACAGCATCACAGCCAACTCTATACACAAACAAGGGTGGGCTGTATTCTGACCATTATTGGAATAAATTATCCTGATTACCTAATGTCTCTTCACACCCACTAAATTATTTATTATTATTATATTTTTACACTGCCATCAAATTAAAGTTGCTAAAACACAACTTTGCTCATGTTCAAAATTTCTATAGTGTGCCTAAACAATCACTAACTAATCCTCAGAATTAATTACCTACTAATTTGTTTTTGACATATTTATAAACTTAATTTCTTATCATAACTCATGCCAAACCATCCTGCTGTGAATACTCACAACTTTCTATGACCTTTGATTTTCTGCCTTTTATAAACCAGAGCGCCATTAGTTAGGTCTGAATGAGTAATTTCCTCTGTAAGCAGCAGGACCCTCAGAGCTTATATTCTTCAAGGCATTGGCTAATGGGGGTTCCTCACACACAGCAAGTCTAACTGTGGCTCAGGCTTTCCCCTAACTGATGTGCCAGCAGCAGATTTCATGTTTTTCTAGGCTCACCAGGAGATAGAATTTGCTTATATTAGTCTGTTATAAAATTTGTCATTGTTTGTTATTGAGAGGTAGAATAATCAAAGTAAAATCTTCTTATATTCAATGGAGGGAGTGGAATTGTCCTGAGCATGAAAGAAGATGGAAAGCACCTTGTGAAATCATACCACAGTTGTTTATAAGCACAAGAACTTTATAAATTCCCAGAAGCGAATGCTGACTGCTGGGAGCTGAGCTCCAGTTTCTTAGGTAGAAAGAAAATCCAGTGAAACCATGATGAACTCTGCCTCTGTATCTGTAAGAAGAGGTGTTCTGTGGGAACCTGGGTTGTAATTATTGTTCTAAAATAACAATTTTCCCAAATCGTACCTCTGTTATAAGCAGCTGTTCTCTCACATTATTCTACAGAAGGCATATATTTCTATACTTTCATTAATCTTTTACCTTTTCTAGAAATCTCATGTCTGCCCCCTCCTACAATCAAATCTGACTCATTCTTCAAGGCTCAGCTGCAGACTAAACTTTATACAAAGCTTTTCCTTATAATCTTTTTAATCTTATGATCGTCAGTCCTTATTTGTTATTGTTTCCTCATAATTCTATTTAATTGCATCTGTCTTTGAGTTGTTCATTTCAAATAGGTTGGAGGTTTTTCCTCAGTTAGATCTTCAGCTGATTTAGAGAATGACTTTATCTATTACAGGACTCATGCAGCAAGTCAGGGCTCCACAATGCTTTGGATGGAGGGCAAGCCCTACAATTAGAGTGTCCCGGTTGAACCTTAGAGCTATCAATTGTTAGCTGGCTATGTGAAACTGTGCAAGGTATTAATCTCTGTTCCTTATCTGCACAGTGAAGATAATGAAACCTCCCTCATAGGATTTTATAAAGATTACATAAGTTATTCCAGATAAACATTTAAATAGTGCTTGGCATTTAAGATAGGAAGTCTAAATGTTAGCTATTCTTATTAATATTGATTTTTGTCAGTTTTACTTTACCTTTAAATGAGGTAATCACTGTCATTGAACACAGAGGAAAAAAAATACATATATATATGCTCTGCAAGTATCTACATAAATAAATGAGCAACCAACCCTGAGAGTCAAGAATTCTGGGAAGGAGGTTATATAACCCTTGCATGTGTGCCTTTACTTTGATAGCAATTAGCAGTACAATGTAGTTAGTGTAAAAGCACAAATCAGACAGAATGGGTTCAAATATCAGCTCTGTTAGTGGTGTTTACCCAAGGAAATAACTTATGGAGATTTTCAAATGTATACAGAAGTAGATGGAATAGTATACTCCCATCTACAAATTTAAGCTTCATGTTTAATTTTTGGAATGATTCTGTATCAAATAACACCCTCCAAGGAGAAGGGAAGAAATGTGTTAGCTAGCAATGCATTAAAATTTAGAGAACTATATAGATTCAGAGTAAAGTATTATTTTACTTATGGAGAAAAATCTCTTGAAATAGAATCCTCAAAACATCATATATCTCCATTTGGCAGAGTGCGTAGCCATCATTTGTTTCTTGGAGAAAAAATAAAAAGATAAAGCAACAAGTTAAGTTCCAAGGTTTGCTAAAGCAAACCAGAGTAAATAAGTGCATAAAGGTGTATGTAACCTTTTATGATTTCAGGTTTTATTCTCTCCAATCTCCTATGTATCTTGCTTCTTCAGCTACTATCTTAAATGAGATTATATGAATGAATTTTGGCCTTGAAACTCCTGATACTTTGGATAAATCAAGGCAGAAAATAGAGCTCAGAAAATGTAAAATATTTCTGGCAATAAGCAAAAAAATAACTACAGATTTTTTTTCTTCATATCCTGTGGTATCAAATAATTTTAATTAGCCAGAATTCCCAATTCCTGGATCATTCTCACTCAGGAAATATCTACAGACATTCTAGCCTTGAAACCTTGCTGTTCAATACAGTCACTGCCTCAAGGGCCAACCGAATACTTTGAAATGTGGCTGATGTGACTGAGGAACTCTTTTTAATATTACTTAATTTTAATTAATTTAATTTTAAAATAAAATAGATTGAATTATTGGAAAAAAATTTAAGCATCTTTGGAATGATTGGGTATGTGAATCTACACTTGTAATTGTAAATTTCATGATATTTGATTAGTATTTCCAGTTAAAATTTAGTATCTGGATTAAGATGTGTTCTAAGAGAAGTATTTCATTAACATTGCTGTATTGATTACATGTTATACTGATGGTATTTTGGATACATTGTATTCAACAAAGTGTTACTTATAACAGTCTCACCTGTTTCTCTTTGCCTTTTTTAATGTGGTTACTAGAAAACGTAAAATTATGTATATTTTTTAATATTTCCTAATACGTATTATTTAATTATTAAATATTTCTAGTTGACAATGCTGCCCTGAATAGTTTACAATATAACTGCAAATAAAGTCTGCCAGTTTCTCACTCTCTTCCTTCTTGTTTTTTCCTCCTTGTTTTTTCGTTCTTTCCTAGAGTTCAGATCATCTTTGGCTTTACAGAGCAAACATATTTTCCAATAAACGCGTATGTCGTCATACCCAATGACTCGCTGAAATAACCAGACAGTTTACATAAACCAATCAACAGCAGACACATCCAGCATATTTTTAGTTAGTTAAGAATCTGTATGTTTTATGAGTGGACTTTTATTACTGTCCAGATTCCGTCTGAGGCAAAATGGTGATACTAATAGTTGAGTCCTGTTTGTTTCCTTCTACGTTAGTTTCCTCCTTCATGGAAACCCCACCTACCTCCCTGTTGCGGTATCTAGTGTCCTAAGGAACACTTCTCAGAAAGGTCTGCTTAAAATATTATGTTTAAGCAATGGCTTAAAGATAATGGCTTAAAGATCATGTACTTTGACTTAACCTGCCCCCTTATCTGCATTTGCCAATCTTACACACTGTTCTCTATGGTGCTAACAGAGTAATCTGTCTAAACTGCAAATTCATCCACATCACTCTTCCTGCCTAAAAGTACAGAGGAAAAAAACTCAAATGTAGCATAGGAAATAGGCCAGTCCATGAGCTAGGCCTTACCTTTCTTTCACTCCTGGGGCTTCCTGCTTTGCACTTTATGCCCTAATAACACTGAACAGAACAAACATTTCACGCCTCAGTGCTTTATCTCAAGCCATTTCCTTTGCCTGCAACACCCTTTGACTTTTCAAATATGTGCAACTGTTGTAACATAATGATGCAGAATAATCTCTACCTTAGAAATAATTTGTTTGCAAACAAATAAAACAAACAAAAGCTCGATCAAGGTGATCTCAGATAAGGGTGACTTATTTCCAGTATGTAACAGTATATTGCAACCCTGAGGGAAAAAAAGTATAAACGAAATTCATCAGAGCTTATTTTTCACTCAGTTCTTCTTTTTCCTCTGCCTGCAGAATGACATTTTTTTTTCTGTTGCTTCTTTTGGTTTCAAAAGGCCTACAGTGGTGTCAACAACCCCTGAGTCTAAAATAACTTTGAGATCCAGGACCTATTAACCTTCTAGGGCTTTCAGGATTCCAAGGATTCCCAAGGGATAATCTGCTTGGGTTAAACTCCCTTTTTCTGTTGGTGAGAAGGTAAAAAAAACAACAACCAAAAAATCTCTACATATGGGATTTTGATTAAAGGAAAAATTAGCAACATACCTAGTATATTGTGTTATCTTTGGAAAAGAGAGCAATGATTTAAACTACTTACTATGGAAATTATTCCCCACTTATCTTTAATATATGCACTAGAAATTTGGAAAATATACAAAATCGATAGCCAATGGTTAATGCTTTTATTTTTAATTATTTTAAAAATATTATATTTAATAAATAGCATTATATTAACAAATATAAATTACTATATCCAGAAATGGGCAAGTAACCATTAAATATGTATTCAATCTGCAAAACAATATGGATGGGCAGTCAGAGCACATTTCAAGGCCTATGAAATTAGATTCAGAGAGGTTAAATACTTTGTTCAAGTCTTCACATTTAGTATGTAGCACAGCCAAGAGTCAAACATCAATCTGACCATAATTTCTATGCTTTCTTTGAATAGTGGAGTCATTCCCCAATCAAAGAGGCATGTGATCTTGGATCTATGTTGGTAGTAATGTTCTATAGTGACACATCCCCAAAGATTTAGGAAAAATAAAATAAATTCGTAATAATAGTAATAGAAAAACAGCAAACACTTAACAATGCTCACCAGTTAGCAGACACTCCTTTAAGCATTTTTACATATATTAACTCATTTAATCCTCACAATAAGGCAATAGGGCAGCTTCCATTACTTCCCCTGAGAAGGAAACTAAATCAACTCATAATGGATCACAGATAAGAAATGGAACATAATGTTAAATATCCAAGGAACCCACAGGCCAGATACTCTTAACTGTAACATGTGAATATATTAGGAAATACGAAGTTGTATTAATCAGCAGGAAAGTTATGAGTGATGTCCATAACCTAAACATGAAGACAGAGAATCAGAATAGTTACAGAGATTAATTAGAATTGCCTCTTCTAAATGTATTATTTTTCCCAAAAGAGTGTTCTACTGACACAAAAATCCACTTGTCTGAGTATAAGGATAATTTTAAAGATTTGTCACTGAATTTTAGCCTCATACCATTAATCATTCAAATCATATAATTAACCCCCCTTGCTTTGATTCTGTGTTCACCCAGCAAGTTTTAATTACACTGTATTTTCCTACATGGATTTCTCAGCCTTAAGAGACTGTGATATTTAGAGAGATTAAATGTACCCTCTCTAAAATTGTTTGTAATTTCAGATTAACAAATTCTCATTAATGTTACACAACAGTAACGTCAGTTGGTAACGCACTTCTCTATGTGTACTGTCAAACAGAACTTTAATATTCCAATGAAAAGGCTGACCACGATGATTTATGAGAGGTATTTCACCAAGAGCCCAGCTTAAGTCCTTGTGAGAAATTTCAGTGGATGCCACAGCACTACGCAATAACATGTTTGGTTTCTTTTCCCCACTGCTAGAACTAATTGCTAAGCTTTGTCCATCATTTCTGAAAAATCACCCCTGAATGAATCCCATCTTCCTTCCAGTTTGCCATTGCCATTTTGGTGGCTGAGATCATCAATAAATAATACCGTGGACATCACAAGAGGGTCTTCTCTGCTTCTCCGGAAAGCAGAGAAGACCTCCTTTCTCTAGCACACCACTTTGAAAATAAACTTCTAAAATATTGATTGACCCCTTATTCTTTAACAACTCTCCATACTCAGTATGATAAAATGTCAAATCATGCAAATTAGTATCTAATCATTATTCTTGAAAAACTCATAGTTTCCAGATAGCAGCTTGTATTTCAGAATCTGTATATATTTTTGTAAAATGGAATGTCTTGATTATTTTCTCAGTTAAGTATACTCAGAAAATGAGAGAAAACATAAAGGATTTAAACATTTTCTGTGATTCTACCACTCAGGCAAAGACTTGTATTTTTGAAGGATATTTAACTTTTTTTCTTGTTCATGATTTGTACACCTCCCTTAGTAGTTCTATCTTCAGACCCTTCCTCCATTTTATCTTGGGCTTTGAATTTTTATTCATTTCTAAAATCACCTTTTCTATTAATTGTATTAGAGTTTTCCCATATATGTGACATTATTTTATCGGTGTGACATTCTCTTTTTAATGTTTAAGCTGTTCTTACTGCAGTAAAGACATACACAATTTAAGAGCATGAGATCTGGTGACAAAATTCCTGAGTTTAAAACATGGCATCTTCATTTACTAACTGAATGTCCTTAGTCTATATACTCCAGTTTTCTCAACTACAAAATGAGAATATTAATATTGATTTGTGGAAAACTTAAATAAGTTAATATATGTAAAATTCTTAGAAGAATGCCTGGTACAATGCAAAGATTTAGTCAATTCCATTATTACCATGATAATAGTAATTATAATTATAGGAACTAATGAGAATGGTATTGATATTGTTGGTAATTATGATTGTGATAACATTGACAGTTACAATGATACTCTAAATTCCAGTATCTTTTTTTTCCTGTAATTAAACTTTTTAAAAAATGTCTGAACTCAGTAGGTGTTTCTTCAATGTGATGTTTCAACTACTTGGGTGCAGGGACTATCATTCCTATGTCACTGAAGATGCCTCAAATAGTATTTTTCCATATAGCAGGTAACTGACAATATAAAAGGGAATATTTGTTGAAGTCTTACCTCCCAGTTATTACTCTCAATGTTTTTTTTACGTATTAGGCTATTTAGTCCTCAAAAGAATCCAACAAATTAAGTACAATTATTATCGCAGTTTTAGAGATCAAAAAATTAAGACAGAATTATTAAGTAACTTGGCCAAACTTCCTAGCTAGTTGGTGGCATTGCTCTGGTGTCTAAGCCATTAACCACAGTGATGCTATTTTTTGGTAGTAGATATTTAAGAATTGTTTAAGAAATATTTAGGTGACAGTCTGGCTTTTGTAGTATAGCATTGTATTCTTTTGTAATGGATGATTGTTAGTATATAGCATTAATATATGTACAAAAGTACATATTGTTTAACATTTTAACATTTCCAACATATTTAATAAATTATCTTTCTGCTCTCCAAGTTGTAGCTTTTAAAAACGGTAAAACAAGATTCAGTACTACAGAATCTTTTTTGCTTCCATCAAATGAATACAATTCTAAAACATTTAAAGAGAAAATTTAAAAAGATCATAGCTAATCGAGCAATCTCCTGATTACTTAAAAGCATCAGAGATCCAAATATATAGAAATCAGTCTAGCTTTCCATTTTGCTTTGTTTTGCTTTCTGTCTAAAGGAACATAATTTAACCTGCCAATGACATAGCTTGCCTATAATCTTAACTTTTCTGATTCCACCTGACAGATATTGAAGAGATGAATGCCACAAATATTTCATTGCAAAGAAAGAAACTAATTGTTCTATCAATTTACAGAGTGACATTTTCACAACAAATACTATTTTGAAGATTTTGCTGCCTGAGCTGTCCAAGGTGCCCTGCTTCTGTTCTCAAAGTATCTAAATCCTACTTAAACTTTCATAGTTTCTCAATCTTCCATGAAGCCTTTCATGATGGCTAGTCACTTTAGACTACTTTTCTGTGAAATCTGTGGTAACATTTCTCCACTGAACTCTTTATGTTTTACTAGGAATTTAGATAAAGTTTTGAAGTTCATTATTAATGTGGAGTTTAATCGCTTTAACAAATAATTAGCAATTTATGGTTGAGCAAATTTTTTTTCCAAATTTGAATTCTTTGCGTTCTCAACTAGATTCTGTTTCTTTCACAAAAGTCTCATTCTGTAAAGCTGTTTCAGAGAATAACAGACTGGGAATAATATATATATATATATATATATATATATATATATATATATATATATGAGATACACAAGGACAGTAACATTCTCTGGATTAATTCCCAAACAGGTTCATTACAGCAATACCAATTTAGTGTAAGTCTGCTTCTGAAGCTAGGAGTTTCCATCCTAAGCATGGTCTGAGCTATCCTCTACCTCTAGTCAATGCCACATAGCCCATTCACTTTTCTACATCTTGAGCCACCTTGCTTTTTACCTTCCATTGTAGTCAGTATTTATCACCATCATGGGAGATGCCATATGGAGGAAGGTTTCCATACTTAAAAACATAATGAGATGTCCCACATACAGATCTTTTCAGACAAAGAATTTGGCCATGAGAGGGTGTGGTGGGCAGCAGGGAAAATAACTCAGGTTAGATAGCATTTTTTTCCCCTTAGGTCTATTCTAGCATCATTCTTCTTCCCTAGTGATGGAAAGAAAAAATAATGAACGCTTGCTATTCTCATGCCTTGGCTTGGGCACTACTGTTTGTTTCCAATCTGGATATTGCAGAGTTCATGTAAAGTTATGAGTACTTCCCTCTCAACCTTATTTGTCATTCTGTATCTTCACAATGGTTTTTTCCCTAGTTCTCAGCTGTGGTTGGTTCTCAGTTAACACTGCACTAATTCATTAATAGTAAAGCTCAAAATGATAAGCAAAATATGGGTAAAATTGAACGATTGCCAGTTTATTAAAATAAGTAACAGATATCATTTTTATCAGCAGTGTTATGACTTTCAAAGAAAGAGGAGCAGATGAGACTATGCCAGGGCCTGTCCTGAAGCTCCAGCAATTCCTAGAATATTCACCTGGGGCAAACCTGGTCTGCGGCTTATGTGGATTAAATAAAATATTCACATAGACATCTTTGAAAAAAAATCAATTTCTGCATTCTCTTGAAGTGAATAGGAGGGAAATTATTGAGTTCATTTTAAATATCATTCATTTCTCCTATATGTGTACACAGTTGCAGTGCAATCTGAATATATTACATTTAACTTGACAACTGCCTTCTCCACCATAAGCCTTCCTGTACAGTACCAAAGGACTGAACATAACCCACTCTGAGTGTTCCTTTCCTTCCCATCCCTTCATGACATCACCTTGCCTGGAAGTGAGGTGTGTATTGCCTATCAGCCCTGCCAAACAGTTGCGTTGGTACAAATTGAGGCTCTACTGCATTGTGGTGAGAAGGCACAGTTAAGGAAATGGAGTTAATAGACATAGAATAATATTTCAATTACTTTGATAATGAGACAGGAAAAATTAGAATAGGACAATAACAAATTTAGAACCCAGGACTGAGAGTTTAATTCATTTGTTTGTGTTTCTTGCGAGCTGAGAAAGACTTGAGCATTTTTGACATGCCCAAGAAGGAATGGCAGTAGCAAATCACTGTCCAGGATATGGCAACCATTAGCTTCTTTTCTGCCTAAAACCCGAGTTAGCTAGAGGAACACAGGCAAGGAAAAGCATAATTTTCTTATTTTCCCTAATCTATACCAATTGCATACTCCACTTAAACAGTTTTAACCAAATCCTTCTTTTTATTAAGCATAGAGGAGAAAAGGTGGTACTGGTACGTAGTACCTATTGCTCCTCAGCTCATATATTTGGTCCCACAAATAGATACTACTTAGACATCTGCTATTGTGAGCAATGACATTGCTAATCTATAAAATGCCTTTGTGAAATTAGGAAAAATGTGCCCATTCCTCAGAGAACACCTCCACTCCAGGGAAGACACATTAATTAGCAGAATGTAAGATGGATTTTAGCCCCCATTTAACTCTTTAGTCAGAGCAGTGTCTCCAGAACACCAGCTGTACAACCATATGGAAGACTAGCTAGGAAAGTATGATGATTTCAATAATTTCTCAAAGGTGAAAATGAAGAAGGTGAGGTGAGTATCCCAAGTGCCATCCAAGAAAATAGATTCTGAACTAATATCGTCAAATACAACACTCAATTCTTTTAACAACATTTTACACCACTTCTCTGTACAAAAGGTGGATTCTGTTTTTCATCTAGTTAAATTCCCAGTGTTACTCCCTACTGGTGTTTCCACTCTGAAGCTCACATAATTATAGTGAACATGAATTCTTTCTTATTGGAAGAATTTAACTCTTTTATCTTATTATGTGAAACAAAGCTTAGTAAGAGAAAAAATAAGGCAGTATATCCTAACAGATATATCAAGTGTAAACTCCCCAGAAGAGTGCCAGGGGGGAAAAAGCACTATTAATCAAGCAAAGCTAATAGTGTTAGATTTTCTGCAGAAATGAGAATACCATCTCAACAAACTCTTAGTAGTGTCTCAAAAGTGAAAAAATTAGAGGAAGATTTTAATAGGCAGAACAGACAATAGTTTATGGGGCTTAGAGAATAGTTAAAAACTGTTAAAATATGATTAAGAATTTCAAAATGGTGACAGCATAACATTAAGCCACCTCATGGCTATACAGGTCACATGCACTGTGAAGCCAGCCTGTTAACAGAGTTTTAGGGCCTGAGCTGAGAATTTTTAATGTAGTTTGTGAAAGTAGAAAACTGGCTAGGATTAAGCACAATGTATATCATGATATTTCTGGATTAGTGGACAGAGTAATCTGAGGATCTTCAAGTGAGCTTTGATGAACAATCTATTAGTGTTGAAAAGTAAGGTGTTTTACTTGGTTTCCAGCCTGAACTTCCTGGATCAAAATTGCTACATTAAGTACCTATGTTATTTTTGCTTGTTTTCAGTATTATTTAGCATAGAAGGAGGAAAGTATTTCTGGCCACAGAATTACTAACACAGCTACTGAAACATATTTTGATTTGGAAAGGGGAGCATTACCTGACCCTCTTGTGGGACTTGCAACAGGAGTGTGGCTTGTTTTTGCTCAGCAACCACACACTCAAACTGCTTACAGGAGAGGGAGCATGTAGATGGGCAGGTGCAGGAGCTGGGGTGAGGCCTTTTGGGCTCTGGCCCCATGGTAGCATCTAGGACAGCTAAGTGTTAAACTAGCTCACTGGAAAGTCAGGGTGACAGCTTTTACACCCTGCACTCTTGGTACCTGGGTTCTTGTCTGGTGTCCAGGAAGAACTGGGTCAAATGGACTTGAAGGATGGGGAGTGCAGGGATTTTACTGAGTGATGAAGATGGCTCTCAGTGGGATGGATGGGGAGCTGGAAAGGGGATGGAGTGGGAAGATGAATGTCCCCTGGAGTTCAGCTGTCCCATAGCCGATCTCCTCTCTGACTGTCCCCAGCTGAATGCCTCTCAATGTTCATATGCTCCTTCTCTGCTGTGCCACTCTGCCATTCTTCTGCTCTGCTGCTCTTCTGTTCCTTTGTTTGTGGAGCTTGGGGTTTAAATAGGCACAGGATAGGGGTGTGGTGGGCCAAAGTGATCTTGGAAAAGGCAACATTTGGGCACAAAAACAGGAATGACTGTTCCCATTTAGGCCTGCAGGTTTCCAGGCTTGAGAGTGGGCCTTTGCCGGGAAACTTCCCTCTTCTACCCAGTACTTCCTTGCCTCCTGTCCATATCAGTTTTAGTTCTTACATACATCAGTCTCTTCTTCTCTCACCCAAAACTATGCATCACAATGAGTTTCAGTCCTAAAACGGTTTAACCCAGGACAGACAAGTTTGGTCCCAGTATCTTTTATCTCAGTAAGAAACAATCACGTTCGCTTTAGTTCTCAAGCCTCCTCTTCACATTTTTGGTCTACCTTAAGCTGATAATGATAGATGATTATTGCCTGGGGTCATAATCAATACAAATCTTACCACTGTTTTCTGTGACATGGTTGTAAGTAGAGTTTCTAATGATTACTGTTCTAATATCTGAAAGTGTCAGATTTCTTATTGATTGGTTGGTTGAGCATTTATTGGAAAATCAGCGATGGTACATAAATTAAGCCTCAGAAATTACACATTTGAGGAGTGCAACACAAATACTATAAAAAAGGATAATTGTCATAATTTGTAGACTACTTCTAAGCCAGAAGCCAAGAGTATCTCCATTAAATAAAGACACAAAAATATCTAAAGTCAGTAGCTTTGAAAAGGACTCCCAAATAAACCTGCCTCCTGATGTTCACAACTCTTGAGTAATCTTCTCCCCTTGAATAATTTGCTTCTAATCATCATCCCTGAGGGGATGACACTTCATGACTAGATTACAAGAGATTGTAAGTTTCATTTTGCCAGCAAACTCTCTCTTTTGCTGGCTTTGATGAAGCAGTCTGCCATATTTTAAGCTAATACATGTGTATGGTTTTATATTATCAAGTTTGTGGTAACTTGTAACAAGGGAAGAATAATACAATAACCTATTGCAAATCAAAAGAGCTCACAGATGAGATATGTTGGTATTAGTCTACTGAATTTTTTAAAACATATTTTTCATAATAGAAAAGATCCAAGAGAAGTAGATCTGTAGGGATATACATACGGCATTGTTTGCGTAGTGTATTCTACTTCAAGAAGACCCTATTGTGTCCAAATTGGATCTATTTGGGACCACAATCTGCACAATTTTTTAGAACTTCTCATGCAAAAATTCTATGGCCTTAATTACACTATCCAGTTTTCATAATATTCTCTGCATCATAATATATAGATTATTCCCACTTTTTAAGCCAATTATACCGCATTAAAAAAGAGGCTTGAGGGCAGGTGAAAGTAGTTCAAAAACTACTCCCTGGTTGCTAAAATTTTTAGAAAAATAATCAAATTCAAATTGAGGCTTATTTTTTTCTTTTAAATTAAATTTCTTAATATATTCTAAGAAGATAAATTGTTGAGCCTGAATCTGTCCTTTTTTAATAATATCAGAACATCTCTTGAATGTAGACATCAGTTTATCAAGATATTAGGTCCTTACACAATTTATGGGGAGTAGTCAATAGGCTTGTGGGCTATAAAACTAATACTAGTTGTTAGAACCATCTAAACATAAGTTTTTGATAAAAGTACCCATATGGGTTTGCTGAATAGCAATGAAATATTTTGGCACACTTTCCAAGATTGGTCTGACAGCAGGAAATAAAATTTGTGGTACAGAGATCATCAGGGAGACTTAAGTAAGGGAGCGTTTTGGTGCCTAAGCAATGTATTTTCCTTGTAAGATCTATAAAATTTGATGGCCTCTTAATACATACCATCTGGATTTAAATGGTTTAAATATTTTTCAAGTTTATTTCTGTGAATGTTTAGGTACAATAGATGACTTCCAAGACAGATTTTCAAATGTTATTCCTATGGTGACAAAAAAGCCCTCTTTAGGAAGGTTGTGATAGAGGTTGTGAGTTTTCTGGATGCCTGACTTGTATTTATTTCTATCTAAAACCTCACTTGATAAATGGATCTGTTTTTCCAGATCAACTGATTTAATACAGAAATGAGTATCAAAAACAAAACTGAATTACACACAACAGAAGGTGAATACAAGTCCCAAAGTTTGATTGTATCAAATTCTAGCTAAATATAGGGAAACATAATAAGAACTAAGAAAGAACAACAAAGAACAATATTAAGGATAGGGACTGCATTGACAGCATTGTTAAGAATTAAAAGTGCCTGATAATAATCTAGGACCTTAAACCATTAAAGAGGAAAGAAAACAGATGGAATGATAGAGAGATACAGAATATACAGAACTAAGAACACACAGAACATACAATATGTGGCCTGGTTAGCTGGCTCTTGTTTCAAGTGTATTTGAAGGATGATGTCTACTTCATGCTGTCATCTGCAGGTCCTGGATAAAAACCATCTTGTCATTTTGTATGGTTTGGCTCTTTGTCCCCATGCAAATCTCATCTCAAATTCTAATCCCCATGTATCAAGGGAGGGACACGGTGGGAGGTGACCAGATTATGGGGACAGTTTCCTCCATGCTGTTCTGTGATAGTGAGTAAGTTCTCACAAGAACTGATGGATTTAAAAGTGTTTGGCAGTTCCCCCTTCATCCTCCCTCTCTCCTGCCACTATGTAAGACATGGCTTGCTTCCCCTTCACCTTCTGCAATGATTATAAGTTTCCTGAGGCCTCCCCAGCCATGTGAAACTGTGAGTCATTAAACCTCTTTAGTAATTACCCAGTCTCAGGTAGTATCATTATAGCAGTCTGAGAATGGACTAAACATCACTCTAGAAGAGCTCTAAGAATCTCAGCTTTTGGCCAGGCGTGGTGGCTCACGCCAGTAATCCTAGCACTTTAGAAGGCCAAGGTGGGGGGATCACGAAGTCAGGAGTTCCAGACCAGCCTGGCCACCATGGCAAACTCTGTCTCTACTAAAAATAAAAAAATTAGCCGGGTGTGGTGGCACACACCTGTAATCCCAACTACTTAGGAGGCTGAGGCAGGAGAATCGCTTGAACCCGGAGGCAGAGGTTGCCGTGAGCCAAGATCGTGCCATTGCACTCCAGCCTGAGAGACAGAGTGAGACTCTGTCTCAAAAAAAAAAAAAAAAAAAAATCTCAGCTCTAAACCTTCGATTTCCATAATAGTTGTTAACAGTGCCATATTATGTCTTTTTCTATGAGATTTCATAGCCATCAACAGAATCTGTTGTCTTTTGGAAAAATCTGGGTCTCTAGGTTTTAGATCATGAAAGTAAGAGTTGTTTAGAAAGATGTTGAGTCAAAGTTGTTGTACTGATGAGATTGCCTGTATTATATTAGTCCTTTGCAGTATTGAGCTTTATCTATTTGCAGTAAGGCGGTTACTAAAATCAAGTGTCAAATCTGATTTGGCCAGTTTGTTACTAATTCATAAGGGGAGACCTGGTGAATCCCAATAGAAATTGATCTTCTTGTAAGTAAAACCAATAGCAAAACTTTAGACCAAGAAAGTATGAAGGTCTCTGAGAGCTTTGCTAAGTTTAGTAATAGAGTTTTATATATGAGTATCATATATATATTTATATAATACGTATATATTATAATGAGTATTCATTATATATGATACTCATTATAATGAGTATTCATTATATATGATACTCATAATGAGTATTCATTATATATGGTACTCATTATAATGAGTATTCATTATATATGGTACTCATTATAATGAGTATTCATTATATATGATACTCATTATAATATGGAAAAATAAGTTTCTGAGTAAACAGCAAGATTTTACAAAGCTCTTTGATGTAGTTTCAGTAAAAGGACTGCTCCTGTCCTTGAAGATATTGGTTAGTAAATATCTGCCTGAGAATAAAGAGGTAAATGTAAATTTGCTATTCACAGAGCCATATTTTTCTGGAAAAGAAATGCTTCAAGTTATCCCCCAAATAAGCAATGATAAAAGAATATTCAGAACCCATTGTAGGAGATAATTTTCTTGAAATTTAATTAGAGATGTTCAAATGAACTCTGAGATGTGGACTTTAGTCCAGGATAAAACTGATGATGCGTACAACAAACACCAGAAAACCCTCATTAATTTTAGTAAATTTTTTCACTATCTATCTCAACTCAGTAAAGTGGCTATTCTTTTCTTGTGGTGGTGAGTGACTTCATGTAACGTCCTTGCAAGGTCCCGTTTGATTTTCTTTGAAACTAAAATGCAGTCACCATGAAAACACCAAAGATAATCCTCATGTAATTTTCAGCCTAACTATATCTCTTTTCTGACTATGAATCTAATGGCTAACATTCTATAGTAACCTCTTTAAATCTCATCAAGTATTTGGACATTTGAGTTTATCATGGGACTAGTATTTTAGAGGCTGCCTCATGTAATGATCAATCAGAACATGTTCTTAAGTATCCATGTTATCAGTTGTACTTCAGTATCTATAATAGTCACTTTGTAGAAAGGAATTGAGTACTTAAAAGTAAAAGTCTTTTAAGTTTAAAAAAAGACTTTTAAGTACTCAATTGCTTAATAATCATTCAGATTATGTCCCGCTGAGGTTAAAAAATAAGATGAACTACCTTAGAGGGGATTGGCTAGTAGTATGTGTGTGTGTGTATGTGTATACCCCCCAACTAATCACAAATTCAGCTAAATGCAATGCATTCTTCCTTTCAGACTGATTTATGCCTCTGGCTAGTGTCCACATAGAAGCAGAGTTGATATCCCTTATATAATATTATTCCTGATATTTTCTTGTTTCATAAACATCAACAAAGAAGATTAAATGTAAATTTTCTAGTGAAGTTCTATTAAAAATGTTCAGGGCATATATAGTTCTCAAAAAGAAACTAGGCAATTATGAGTTGTCCCTTCTATTAATAGAAAAGTAGCAGTATTTAGAATAATTCACCAATAAACCTAAATGTATGTAGTAACAGAACTGCATAGGACAAATGCTTACTTGCCAAAGAATGTTATGTATTCTCATTGAGCAACATGATTTGAACAGCATGGGGGACCATTAAATTTAAGAGATACCCTAAAACCAAGTTGGCTAAGGTCTCTAAAGAGAGACCTAAGAAAGGTGACCTATTGCCTTAAGAAAAGATGAATTTTGAATTCAGATGGAAAGAAAAGTGGTGATAAACTACTAGTCTCTGATGGTTTCTATGCAGGTGAATAGGAACAGCTAGGACTTGCATAGATTTCTTGAGTATGAATAGATAGAAAGGTCTTGGATTATCCATAATCTTTAAGAAGTGAGTAATTTGCCTTCTTGAGATAAATTATTCCCTAGGTCATGAAATTTATCTTAACGAATATAGCATTTCTTTAGAAACTTCATTCCTTTACTGAGGTGAAGAGAAAATAATTAAGTTTACTTAATAGTATTAGAGTATATCTCATTTACTTAATAGTATTAGAATATATCTCATTTTTGGAACATAGCAATAATTCATGTATTAGATAAGAGTAGAATCACAGGAAAATTTAAGTTCCTAAGGTCCAGGTTAAGGACTTATTAAATAAATAGATGAATATTCAAGTAAACTCCAGATAAATAATTGTCCAGATATATGGATGTAATTTGAATAGAAAGGAAAATTTGTATTAATGATATTTTTCTAGAGAGAGGCAAATAAGGCCAAACACAGACTACTACTGTAAACTATGTAGCCTCATGTAGTACTAAAGATAAATATTATTCAGGTTTGGTTTTCCAAAATAGAAGGGCTTGACTATTTTATTTATGGCCCTCAAGTCATAAAACGTCTATATTCTCTCCCACTGGATTTCTTGAGTCAAAGTGTAAGAACATTACAAGGACTAGTACAAAATGACAATATGAGTACTGGCTCTATTAAGATTCAGCTTCCAGTTTTCGATGTTATTGTGCAAACTTGGCTAAGTTCTTAATTTTTTCAATCTGATTCTTAAGAACTTCAAGCTCAATAACTCCACACATATCAGTAACATTTTTGACTTAATATGGGACTGGCACATCATGCTGAACTTCAGATTTGAGCTAGGTTTAAAATCAAAGAATAAATCACTATCTAAATGAGTTATGTCTTGATTATAAATAGTGGGTACTCCATAAATTTTCAGGAAAAGGATATCAGGAGAGCATTTAATTGGGTAATTCCATTGGCACTGTAAATTTTTCTCTATTAAGTCAGTGAGAGAACATCACAAAGCAGGAAAGAATGCCCCTTAATTAAAGTTTGAGAGTAACAATTGTATACTGAGACCGGGAGAGGTCAAGATTTTTAGAGATGATGATGATGGAGTTGTCTATTGACTTTGCAGCAGAGGTTATGCAATAATGAAGGAATTTATAGGTTGATATTATAAAGCATGGATTAAGTATTTGTAAAGTTGTCTCATAATATTTAAAGACATTTTCTTCATGTGAGTTTTAGGACACACGAAAATAGAATGCTGTATTTTATCTGAGAACACCCCCATTGAATACTTATTCCATTTTTCCTTTAGTTCCTTAGCTAATACTGGTCAACTGTGTTTATAAAACCCTTTCAGCTTGTAGTAAGTTCAATAATACTTAACATAAATCCAAAAATACATACCAAAAAATTAATACCTTGCAGATGTAATTAAAAATCTGAAGATGAAATTATCCGTGATTTGGAATGGGCCCTAATACAATGGCTAGTGTCTGTATAAGAGAAATGAGGAGATGTGGATGAATATAGGAGAAGGACATGTTAAGCTGAAAGCAGAGCTTGGACTTAATGTTTCTACAAGCCAAGGGTTGCCACAAAACATCAGAAGCTAAGAGAGGTATTTGTTTTGGTGTTTTTATTTTGTTTTTGTTTTTGTTTTTTTATCTCCTAGTAGTACTACCAGCACTACTGTTTATTTCTCTCTCTGTCCTGGTTCTTTTTGTTGTAAGTAGAGTATATAAGATAAATTTCTTAATAAAGGGAGTGAACACAGGTCTGATGAATCTATAAGTGCTGGCCCTGTGGACAGATAAGGTCAGAAGTTCTCATCAGATTGGTGTCATGATTGGACCATTTAGTCTTGAGTCACCTATCAAAGTTTCATGAGAACTTTCCTCAGTCTTGTCTCATTTTGTTCACAAGAGTCTTTTTCAGACAGATCCCTCCAAACTTTCCCACTAATGTGAACTGTTGGTTTTATGTGCATGCAGTTGGATTTTGGCTGTTAATTTAGAGGCTCATACACAACTTTTAAAAGGCTATTGTTCATGCTCTTAGTTTTATCTTGGTCTACATGTGTGCTCAAATTGGGTTAGAACTCTGTGACTTACATGCTTTTGTATGAAAATTGTAATTAATATGCTTATCTCTCTTTATGCCATGATTTCACAAAGGATAATTTAGAATTGCAGTAGCTATTGAGGAAATTTTGATATTCGCTGACTTGTTCATTTAAGGAGCTCATTAGAATGAAAAGGAAGTAAAAATTCAAGTTTCCAAATCTCCAATAGTCTGCTCTTTTTTTGGATAGAAAACTTCTAAAGTAAATTCAGAACTCAAAAGTTCTTAAGAAGTCCTTACCCAAGCCAAATAATTTCTAGGAGACAAAATTAACTTATCGTTTGGCAGCTTGAAATGAAATTGGAGCTCTGATCCAACGCAGATCCTGCCTCACTCTTATGTTTGGATAGAACTTTCTGAGCGGGAGGCTCTAGAACACAGCCATGAACTCAAGAGACTTCACTGTAGCAGCAAGATTGTCTTAAAAGGATGTTGGTACAACTTTGAGTATCAAAATTTTCAAGCATCTACTTGCTTAAATTTCATCAGAAAAGCTTTTGCCTTTTTTTTTTTTTTTTTTTTGCTTAAGCACAGCTAAATTTATTAGATCTTGACAAAATCTTAGGAGATCTCAGAAGGGGAAACTCAGAGAAGTTGCTTACAGTATTTTTAGACAAAGGCTGGGTAAGTTTAAGGCAGATATTGCATGGAGGGAAACTGGCTGGAATTGGGCCAGTTTTATGGCATAATAAATTTGAGTTGGTGGGCACAGAGAGGAGAGGGTTTCAAGGGCAGTCTTGATAAGCAAACTCTTATTCTTGATAATTAGCCTATTTATTTGGTTTACAGTCTTATCTTCCTTTAGCAAGTATCCCCTGGAGCAAGTGGATGCATTATTTTTGCCTTTGCTCTAAATTATGTACTGCAAGAATGGGATAATATGCATCATACCAGAATTTTTAATTTTGGAAATGGGAAGTCATGTTGGTTTCAGAAGTCTGGGAATCTCTTCTTCATTTACTAAACAGTATACATTGTAAATCTGAACATTTTGAATGCTCTCCTGAGCATTTGAAATAAGAAATAATCCTATTTCACACTATAGAAAACAAACAAATATGTCTCAGGAGAGCATTTAAAATATTCTTTAATGCTCTCTAAAATCTAATCCATAGATTTTTTTTTATTTTTCTTTATCTGGTTTCCTAGTAGAATAGTATAGTCTATGTATGGAAAATCCTAGCAAGATATTTGGAGATGACAATACATTTCCTTTGTTTTATATATTCTCACCTGATTTAGTAGGTTTTAAATTAGTTAGACATTGCTATGTTCAAAGTCATTACCTAAGCATATAATCTGGTAATAGCCTGTTGACATGTCTATAGTATTTTTTGTTGGTGGTGGTGTAGTTGTATTGGAATTATTGTTTCTTTTTTTGTTTTTGTTTTTGTTTTTTTGTAGGAGTGTGCAGAATCCTGAAAAGTAGGATGTCATATACGCAATGTGATGTAATTCTCCAGTTTTCTATTGGTAGCTTCTAAGTTGCCGGAGAGAAGCCAGTAAACTTCATGTTTGTGCATGGCAGGGACTTCTGCTTGGAGAAACAGAACGTAGTATCTACATTCACAAGCATGTCAGGCTTAGAAACCAAACAGTTCTGTTAAATACTGATGTGGCAAAAATATAATTTATCTTGTTTAACCCTTATAAATTCTTAGTTGAAACACTCTCCTGAAAACAAAAGCTAGGTTAACAAGCGCAAAACCAGTAGAAGTTTATCGACCCGTGCTGTACCCGTCACTGGGAAGATGCCTCAGCTCAAAAGTGTCTTTCTCTCAGAACAGTGACTTGGAGCCTTGCTTGAAAGTATTTTAACAGGCCGGGCGTGATGTCTCATGCCTGTAATCCCAGAACTCTGGGAGGCCGAGGCGGGCAGATCACCTGAGGTCGGGTGACCTCATGTGATCATGACCAACATGGTAAAACCCTGTCTCTACTAAAAATATAAAAAATAAGCCAGTCGTGGTGATGGGTATCTATAATCTTAGTTACTTGGGAGGCTGAGGCAGGAGAATTGCTTGAACCCAGGAGGCAGAGGTTGTAGTGAGTCAAGATAGTGCCATTGCACTCCAGCCTAGGTAATAAAAGCAAAACTCTGTCTCAAAAAAAAAAAAGAAAAGAAAAAGTATTTTAACAAAGAGCAATAAATGCTAACATAGTGACAAGACATAGGTGAGAGTAGTTCCAGTCTTTTAAAAGGGAGGAAAACGTGGGAAGGTAGTGAAATCTGTTCCCACATTCTGCTGGTACATTCTCTGGGCTGATAAGCAAGTGCTGTCTTCAGTAAAGAAGGATGTATGTCCTGACATCAGGCAATTAGAGTGTTCCCCTATGTTTTCATAGTCTTTAATGTAGCAACTCTCAATATTTTAGAGAGAAATATTTTGGTTTTCTTTAATACCAGTAGAGTATACTTTTATATTTGTATCATCTTCTGTCTACACATATTATTTTCTTCCTATGAAGTCAGCATTTACTTTTTTGAGCATTTTTACCTTAAAATTCATTTTCTTTCATTTTCATGCTTCTAAGAGAACTGTTTGATTCACGTATTTGTTCAGAAAACACTTTCTTGGTCCATGCTTTAATGGCATTGCATGTTGCTTATTTAGTGAGAACAAGCACTTTGCATATACTGAGATTCAAAAAATTATTCTTAACAGCTTCATCAAATGTGGTGAAGATTAGAGGAGAAATTTCTGGAATTGAGCTACAATTATTCTTCATTTCCTCAGCTACTTGACTACTTTAACTGCTTTGCATAAGTGATAAATGATTTGTAAAGAAGAATTAGAGTAGTGGTAACAATTTCTTGCCCTGAAATTTATCAGTGAAATAAACCTGCATATGTCATTAGGTAGCTTTATTCTTTCTTATATATAAAATTATTAAAGTAGGATAATATTTCAAACATATCCATATCTATAGACTTCTTAAACACTTAAAGGCATAAGTATTTTATTTTTTGTTTATTAGAGTCAAAAATTAGAAGCGTAGTAGGTTAAGGCATAGAATACCAAGTTTCTTGGAATTGTTTGCAAAACCTAAATAAAAAATACTTTTCATTTATTTTCTTCTTTTGAATGTTTATACTGCTGCATATTGAGTGAGGGAATTATTTTTTCTCTTCATGATTCATTTACACATAAGATTTTGTGAATGTTTCTATCTAAAAGATAGCATAATGTTTAAAATGAGAAAAAATATCACCTCCCAAATGAAATGTATTCAACAAGAAAGCCATCAACCACAGCATACTTTTTAATATAGTTTCAAAATCTTAGAAAAAAAGTATGCAAAAACAAATAAACGAGACAAAATTTTGTATTTTACAAACATGATTTTAGGCTATACTTACACATCTCTAATCAAAATCAGGTGGGGCTGTCACTTTTGTCACCTTAATTGTATCTCTCTGAATAAACATTGTATCATATTACAGTTGAGCCAATATAGCCAGTATATAGCCTTTATATACTGAAGGATTATTTTATCTTTGGGCAAAATTATGATGTTTTTAAACATGGAATATACTTTGTATCTATGATCTCTGAATAATCACAATGATACCACAGAATGGTAGGCAGAAAAGTGTAGGGCAAATAAAATTGCCCAGGGGTTGAGTTAAGTCTTTATAAAAATGATTTTCTAACTTTCTCTATTCTGGAAAAGCTAAGCATAAATTGGAATCATTAACTTTTAGGTAAATGTAAATTCTTTCTCTAAATGTAATAACAGGGATTGAAAACTCAGTGAAACATTTTGATTTATGGGCTTGCAAAGATACTGAAAGAAGGGATTTGGGTAAGTAAGATGTAGTAACAATTCAATACAGCTTTCTGGCTTTCTTTAATACCTCTGTGAGATTCTTGACAAAATATGTGCCATTAATACAATTACTAGCTAAGCCTTTCACTCAAATCCTAAGCTAGCTAAGGCTTTGAACTCTAGATCAAGTAAACTGCAAAAAAATGTGTAGGGATGAGCAGTACACAGAATCCTAGGCTTTTTTTTTTTTCCAGGCTTCACTCATATACTATTAGATTTTCAAAATAATTGACAGGATGGGGGAAAAGAAATCACAGAAAAATCCCAATAATCAGAGGCTTCTTCTAGATGTATAATAAAGATGAGAGCAAAGAGGCAAAAAAACAGACAAAGTAACCTAGAGAATAAAGAATGTGAGAGAGAGAACAAGAGAAAGAAATTAAAAGGAGTCCTTTCTCCAGGGTGAAGCAGTTGCTCACTCTCACCACCTGAGTAGACAACGTGGACAAAGGCAAGTACAAAGACACTATCTTCTCTGTGGGCTCCAAAATGAAATCCCTTTGCCGAACAGGGGAAAAACCTATGAAGATTGATAGTTTCATCCCATGTCAGAGACTGATTTTTAGACTCATAGAATCATGGTCGCGATCTAATATAAATTTTTTAAGAGATGTGATCTTACTATTTCACCCAGGAGACTGAAACTCAGTGGCACAATCATAGTTCACCACAGACTGAAACTCCTGGGCTCAAGAGATCCTCCTACCTCAGCCCATGTAATAGCTGTGACTACAGGTGCAGACACTACCGCACCTGGTCTAAAAAATATAATTTGTAGAGATGGGGGTCTTGCTGTGTTGCCCAGGCTGGTCTAAAAACACCTGGCCTCAAGTAATCCTCCCACCTCGGCCTCTCAAAGTGTTGGGATTATAGGCATAAGCCACTGTGCCTGGCCTTAGGTTTAATTTCTTATGATTGCATTTTTGTTCGATGTTCTCTTTTTTCTATTGGCCATTTATCTAGTTCTTTTGAACCCTCAAATATAGATTTGAAAGTTTATTCTTTTTTATGTAATAACTCACAGACAAAGAAGATTCTTTATATCCAAGATTATCAAACTTTGTTAGCACAGGGGCAATAGCAACAGCGTATTTTATTATATCTGTTCTTTTGTTTGCAAAGAAACATCTTGTGAACCCCTGCCCTGACGGTACTTAGGCTCATGCAAAAGAAAAATAAACGTGAGTTGTTTTCTACTTTTGTTTAGCTGGCATTCTTGGAGAATAGAACTTATATGAAACTTGTAATGAAAGAATCTTATTCACATCTGCTTAGCATTCTTTCATTGTTCATGCAATTTTATATAAAATACAACCTAAATACATATTGTTTGAAATCAGCCTTCAGTATAGAGAGAATGTGCTTTTCTTTAAGTGGCTTGTGAAAGCAGCATCAGTTGTGCACCAGTTCATTAGACAAACCAAACATCAGTGCTTTATTATACATTATTCACAAAAGGAGATAAATCAAATGACTAATTCCTGAAAACAGGGCTTGAAACACCTTCAGAGGGCACCAGGGCATGCTAAATACAGTAGGAGTCACTTAATGACAGGGATTTATTCTGAGAAGTGTGTCCTTAAGTGATTTCATCTTTGTTTGAAGTCTGGGCATCATAGAGTGTACTTACACAAACCTAGGTGGTATAATCTACTACATATTTAGGCTACGGGGTCTAGCCTATTGCTCCTGGGCTACAAATGTGTAGAGCACACTACTGTACATAATATTGTGGGAAATTCTAACACAATGGTAATTATTTGTGTATGTAAACATATCTGAACATAGAAAAGGTAAAGTAAAACTGAGGTATTATACTCTTACGGGGCCGTCATTGTGTATGTGGTCCATTGTTACCTCCAATCTTTTCCTTAAGTGGCCTGTGACTTTATCGGGAAACTAGTTCACCCCCAAAAGGGCAGACTCTGGAGACTTGGAACAACATTTAAATATATTAAAAAGGAAATACTCCAGGTAGAATCTTCTAAGGTCTGTATATATGTAAATTTGCTAATTAGATCAATGAAAATAGAACTCGTGCTTTCTGTTACAAGGGGATTGTAACACTGAGTTAAACTGTCAATATGCAAATATACCAATTAAAGTCACAACATAGTATTAGATGCATTCTGTATGGGAGAGTTGAGAATAAGGAGGAAGAAATTGTTTTATTTATTGATTTATTTGCTGATTGTACGTTTAACGCAGAAAGTTTTTACCCTTCATAATTGGGAAAGCCTGTGGTGCTTAAAGAATAGGAATTAACAGACCCCAAAATCAGATGTTTAGCTTCCTTCCAAGTAGACCTTCCCAGATGATTTGGAAAAAGACTAATACAAAGCTATTTGTCTCCTGTGTCCTTAGGGAATCTTGTATGGGTTTTGCCAAGTTTGGAAATGGGATAACAAATGAAAGCGAAGAGCTTCACCCAGCTTTCTCTTCCCTGGAATACAAATGTATGAACTGCTACTGCATGTGGAGTGTTGTGAGAAGAGGCACTGCTGCCAGCCTCCATCTCCATGGCAATAGCAAGAGATAAAAAGCATCTCTAAGGTAACCAGAAAATAAACAAAAATAAGGTTTCTAGGTTAACATCCCATTAATCAGAAGTTACTTCAGAAAAAAATAACTTCTAGAGACTGTAGGTGGATTATGATAATTAACATTTATATCATTAAACTACTACTCTCCTTTACAAGCTTTTTTTTCTTTGCTCTCTTAAAATATTTCTAGTTATCTTACTATCCTAACCTGTAAAAAACTTGAAATTCCCATCATCAAAGATGTATCCATTTTTTAAATATTTGGAGACTCTGAAAATCCACATACATTATTGCCTTCCTTTTAAATGTTAGCATTAATTACATTGTCAGATAAATTATCAATAACAAATTAGCACATTGAGATGAATCTAATTGGATCAATATAAATTGAAATCAAGGAGCAGACTCCCAACATGACAGTTTACCAGAGGGATACTTGTTACTTGACAAAAGAAGGTAGCAAATAGGTGCAGGGCGTGGGGAATTACCAAAAAAAGGGCTGCCTGGGAGATGCCAAGAATTGTCTATGTGGCAGATTGAGCTCTGAGGTACCTACATGATGCTGGGCTAGGGAGATGCGGAACTTTTGCATGTGTAGTTTAAAGGAAAGTTTTATATCAAACCATTGTATGGTAAAGGAGGAGTTAAACTTGAATTACCTACCACATAGATTTACTAATTGGCTTATAGTGACATGTAATTTATTTTCCTAAAAGAAGTCTATAGCAAATGCACCTATATCTTTTGTGAACATAAAAGCTACATTTTATTCTGCCTCCTGAGTCTGATCCTGATAAATGCTACACTGATTCCTTTAGTCTCTAAAACAAAATGAATTATATACTATCTGGATTACTGTAGAGCAGAATTCTATAGCTTCGATTTTCTTTGAAGGCCAAGCAATTGGAAGGTAAGATTTTTACATGTCCTATGCCAAATTCATTGTGAAGGATTTTGTTGTAGAGTTATATTTTCAATAAGGAGGAGGGAAAGATTAAAGAAAATTTGAAAATGATTAGTTAATATTAGTATTAGTTTATTAGGAGTATAGCATAAAAAAGAGTATAGCATAAGTTAAATATACCTCAGTGTATGAAATACAAATATGTTTTGGGGGTAATCACTCAGACATATTTGTTATATATTCAAAATTCCAAATAATATATCTTAAAAAATGTAATATAAGATATAAAAATATATTCTGTTTTAGATATTTAGAATTTGGAAACTGGAGTATACCATGCCATCTGAACATATGTGGCAGTATACCGAGGAGACGTGTTTAGCAGAAGCATTCTTTTCAAGCATTCAAGCATTCTTGAATATGTTCTATTCTAGGACATATTCAAAGATATATTTTCTAGCCTTCTGTATTTTTTTTCCAAGATCAGTCCTTAAATAATGGCTGGAAGTTGGATCTGCGCTTATAATTTGCTAAATAAATTTCTGCTTTTGTTTCTTTGAAGTCAATACATTTTTAAACAGAGAAAAAAAAATGCTGTCCAGCAAATAGGTTGGGCCATTGGGAAGTTAGGCTGTGAGAGCTTATTAAATGGCTGTTTTAGGCAGGTAGTCTTTGCTTCTGTGGACAGAAGAATGTCACATGCTTAATGAAGACTCCAAATATTCATTAACATTTCCCCCTATTATTATAATCTGCCATACTAGACCTACCTACATGCATAGATTAATTCCTTTCTGGCTCTCACTTTTGAGCCAGCATGTCAGTGACTGATTAGAGACTGTATATGTGGGTCAGGCATCAAGATGCCACTGTCCCAATATTAAGGCTATGTAGACTCTATCAGGGTGCATGAATATGGAATATATAGGTGAGGGCTTTAAAGGGAATTACAGCGGCAAGAAGTGAACCATATAGAAAGAGATGGTTCTGTGAGATGAGTTCTACTTGGATGTATGTAAAGCAGAAATTAGCAATATAGTATTTATTACACGATTGAGACAACTCACCATTTTAAAGCTTTTTATATACACTTCGGGTTATATCACTAAAAGAATACTCCAATGCCATGGCATGGTATCAAGTGTACATTCTGCATTTGGTTTTTCATTCATTAGCTGGTTTTTCATTCATTATCATTTAAAAAATCCAAAGAAAACCTTACTAGTTTGGTTTAAAATTTATTTATTTACCAGATCCTTTACTTATTTCACAGTTATTTTGAGGTGATCTCTATGTATCATGAACTTTACTGGATACTGAAATACAAAATTAATAATATACTTTTTGCTCACTATGAGAAACACAAAATCTAGTGTAAAAGAGATACATACATACATATATATTCCTTGCATAGATATGTGTGTATACATATGTAACTATATATGTAAAATATAGATATATGTGAGTACATATCGTTTAAACACATATACACAACATGTAAATAAATATGTAAGTATATATGCACATATATAATGTAGTACAAAATGATGCATGATATTATTAAAGTTTTCATAAAATCACTGAAATAATTTTCCAAACTGTCTATGTCAAGCCCTGTCCAATAGGACTTTCTATATTTATGGAAATGTCCTATAATATTCTATAATTGCCAATAAATAGTATGGTACTCACTGGTCTCATGTAGCTGTGGAATACTTGAAATGTGACTAGATTAACTGTGGAACTGAATATTTTATTAAATTTAATTTTGATTAATTTAAATGTATATAGTCATATGTGCTTCGTGGCTAGTGTGTTGGACAGCACAGGGAAAAGACAATGCCTTGGAGGAGAAAGGGATTCATGATTTTCAGCCTTTATGAATGAGTGAAGTATTTCCCAAGTAGATTATAATTTAGCAAGGTGAGATACACTCCAGAAAGAGAACAGTATGTTTTTATTTATTTATTTATTTATTTATTTATTTATTTTGAGACGAAGTCTCACTCTGTTGCCCAAGCTGGAGTGCAGTGGCATGATCTCAGCTGACTGCAACCTCCACCTCCCGGGTTTAAGTGATTCTCCTGCCTCAGCCTCCCAAGTAGCTGGGATTACAAGCATGCACCACCATGACTGGCTAATTTTGTATTTTCAGTAGAGACGAGGTTTCACTATGTTGGCCAGGCTGGTCTTGAACTCCTAACATCGTGATCCGCCCACCTCGGCCTTCCAAAGTGCTGGGATTACAGGAGTGAGCGACTGTGCCTGGCGCTTTCATTTATTTTGTTTATTCATTCATTCCTTAAAAAAAAAAAAAACTGTAATAACACCAAACTTTGTTAAAATTTTATAATGCACTAATTTTCCCTTTACAAGTACCTTATGAAACAAATATTAATATTAACCAATTTGCAATGAGGAAACTGAGGTATAAAATAATTAATTCAAAACCCAGCTAGTAGTAGCAGAGCCAGAATTTAAACTTAGGAAGTCTGACTCTAAAGCCCATATCTTAACCTTTGTGCCACATGCGACACCAGCCACAGAGGATACCAAGTACTTTCATTTGAAGCTGTTACACTACCCTATGTTACAAACCAGGAAATTCAGTTAGTCAGCTCAATCAATGCATATTTTATGTTTTCTAAGTTCAGACCCTATTTCACGTCCTTGAAAGAAAAAGGCAAATAAAACACAAACTTACTGCTCAAGGGCTTAGAGTCTTACTGAGGTAAAATTTATTGAACTACTAGGAGAAAAATTTTGCTGTGTCTGGGGATATTGTGCAGTACTCAGAAAAAGGAATCAGTGAGCAAAACTGCAGCAACATACTGTATAGAGAACTAGAAAAGGAGAAACTCTTCACAAACTAGATAAATGGACCATCTGAAAAAAGGTAAAGATGGATACAATTATTGGGAAAAAAATGGGATTGGAAAGCCATGAGCACAATCAATGAACTCCTCTAAATAAGTACCAGAGCTTGTCACTGGGAGAAGCTTGGGGTATGAGACCAGGTGAGAAAGTCATGGCAAGATCATAAGAGGATGCTGTATTGAGTAGGAAACATTAAAATTTTAAGCAGAAGAGATATTTAAAGAAACATAATTTGGAATTCTAGAAGTAATCTCAAAAAAGAATGCAATGTTTTCATTCCATGGTAAAGAATAAACAAAACCACCATGACCTAAGAAACTATTGTGGCCTGTAGGGGCTTGGTGCCAAATATCTACTTCTCTGCCCATGGCATCTGTTGCAGAGAAGCACAGTCCTAATTTTCTGCCCATACATATTCCCTGAAGTGATAAGACAGTAGGTCATCTTCTCCCTGAGGGACTCATAAAGCTCAAGATGAGAGTAAATTCCAGTGAATTATTAAATATTATACAATCATAGGAGACACATATCTTTGTTAACAAAGGAAACTCTATAAACTCAAAAATGTATCAGATTTGGGTTAATTTTAAATATTTATCCTTAGCAGCTTCAGTGCCGAATGGAAAATGCATCATTATTCGTTGTCTAAGACAATAAAATCAACAACAGTTTCAATGTTGTACTATTCATTTTCTGCACAGTAAAGTGGTAGGAAGGAGCCCATTTTATCAGGAATGAAGTGACATTTCCAGTCATGCATCCCATAATGTCAGGGATATTGTGAAATACTTAGAAATGCATTTTCAGGCAATGTTGTTGTACAACAGCATAGAGTGTACTTACACAAACCTAGATGGTATATATATAGCCTCCTACATACGTAGTTTATATGACACAGCCTATTGCTCCTAGGCCACAACTCTGTACATCATGTTACTGTACTGAATAGGGTAGGCAACTGTAACACAGTGGGAAGTATTTGTGTATCTAAACATACCTAAACATAGAAAGAGCACAAGAAAAGTATGGTATTATAATTTTACGGGACCATCATAATATACGCAGTCTCTCATTGATCACAATGTCCTTATGTGGCACATGATTATATTTTGGTTTAGAAACTCACTTATTTGTTATGGCACCAGGAGAAGATAACTCTTGGGTCTGTCTTTCAACATATCAAATGGGGTCAATGACTCTTGACTGACTTACCTTGTGCAATAACTTTAAATATGAAATATTTAGCAGATAACGAATGAGATGTACAAACATAAATGTGATATTACCAAATATCCACATATTAGACTACTTTTACACATAACCACAACCAACACAATTAGGGAGAGGTTCCTCTTGTTTTCCTCTTGATTAGTTTTATATTGTTTTTTTTTTTCTTTTTCGGATATCTGATTAATTTCAAATTACTTTTTATCAGGGAGCACAATTGTTGGACAACATCTTGTGGACATCAAAGATCTGTTCATTTTAACTCCTCATCTTTTTCAAAAAGGTTAGTAAAAACATTTCCCCATTGGGAACCTAGTGGGAGATTTTTTCAGATCAGTAATTTTACCTACCGTTCATGGAGCTAGGAAATAGTTCAATGTGCTTCAAGTAGTCTTACAAACAGAACTAGGTACTCTTCTATTAGTAGAAACTAACATTTTACAGCATTAGCCTTTGTGTCAAGTCGATGTTTTTATAGCCTGTACATGGCTTCTGTCTGTACAGTCATGCATCCCTCAAGAAAAGGATACATTCTGAGAAATGTACTGTTAGGTGATTTTGTCATTCTGCAAATATTATAGAGTGTACTGATACAAACACAGATAGGTATAGCCCATTGCTTCTAGGCTACAAACCTGTACCGCATGTTACCATACCGAATACCATAGACGGTTGTAACACAGTGGTATTTATGCATCTAAACATATTGAAACATAGAAAAAGTATAGTAAAGATACAATTTCATAATCTTAGTTATGTAAGATTATATCTATATAATCTATATCTTGTATATGTGGTTCATTGTTGACTGAAATGTTGTTATGCAGCCTATGGCTTTGTGGCTTGCAAACAACAAAAATTTGTTTCTCATACCTCTGGAGGCAGAGCAGTCTAATATCAAGGTGCCAGCATGTCTGATGTCTGGTGAGGCTTATTTCCCAGTTGAAAGATGGCACCCTCTCACTGTTTCCTCACGCAGTGGAAAGAGCAAGGCAATCTCTGGGGCCTCTTTTTTAAGGTCACTAATACCATTAATGAGGGCTCTGCCCTCCCAAGGGTTTCACCTCTTAATGCAATCATATTTGTTATTAGGTTTCAATATATTAATTTTGGGGGGGGTGGGTCACAAATATTCACACCATAGTAATGGTGACTCTAATCCTTAGGAAGAAATAAATGAACAGGATTATTTCTTAAATAACAATGAATAACAGCTAGAAATATAATAACTATACCATAAATACTATACTATGTTATTTTAGTTTATATAACATAAATATCAATATGCCATAAATACTACACTATTATATTAAGACTTATATTGTTTCATAACCATTGTAGAATACTCTCACAATTGTATGATGAGCAGCTGCCAACTTGCCACAGACAGTGGTCACTGGAATAATTTCCCACTGATCACAACAAATCACCAGTTTCCCCTTAGTATCGATGTTCCTTGACTTACCATGAGGCTATGTCCTGATAAACTCATTGTAAGTTGAAAATATTGTAAATCAAAAGTGTGTTTTTCACTTAGCAATATTGCCAACTTAAAAATGGGTGTATCTAGACATAACCCTATGATAAACAGAGTAGCTTACTGAATGCCTATCACTTTTGTACCATTGTAGTGTCAAAAACTCCTTAAGTTTGAATTATCTGTATTTCAAAGCCTTGTATTACAGATTAGTTTTCTCCCAAAACAACATTTATTCAAGTGACTTCTATTAAAATGTCAATAAGTACGGAACAAGGAACTCTATTAACTCTTTAGCAGCCGCTAATACCACCAAAAAGCTTGCATCTAGGCAATCAAATTGTATGCCTCTCAGAAGTGGGTGGACTCAGGATGGTTTTATCATCAGTTGTTTGTTTGGTTGTTTTGTTTCACTATCTTCTAGTAAGTAGAGGTAGAAGCGAAAGGCCTGAAGTGCACTTCCCAATAGTAGTGCTATTCAAAGCAGTTTTATACCTTTAAGAACCCATAGGACAAATTCCAACCTGGAAAGCAAAAGGAAACCTTCCCTAGAAATCTCTTTCCCCAGATATTCAAAAAGGGGCAGATATTATTTCAGCTGCCTAGGGAAGGACTACCTGATAACCTAGATTTAATACTTCAGGAAAATTCTCTAGAATCTGACTCTTTCTAGTCCTGTCAAGGCCTGTGAAATATATAAGCTGTTGAGATTGGAAGCACTGGATATTCCAAAGACTGTATAAGGACAATAGTGAGCTGATGGGCAGACATCATGGCCTGGCAATGCGAGAAGAAAGGAAAGTAAAAGGAAGCAGATAGAAAACTGTGAGATATATCTTCTATTTAATATACTTTGCTATTGCGGATACATAGTTCTTTGAGAATGGTGACTATTTAAGCAGGGTGTGTAATCTTCCCTTACCACAGCATGTTTTCCTTTAGTCAGCTGGTAGGTCTTCTGCCTTACATGAAGGATGTTGACTATTTTTGGGTTACAGGGACCAAACAGAATTACTTGGCATAGGGTTTCTTAAAACTATTTCTGCAGAACATTAGTAAAGTTTAAATAAGCATCAGGCTACCAGGAATACAGTTAGGGAACATGTGGATGAGTATTTCTTTAGTAGAGGACTTCTAAAAGGCTATAATATTTAGATACATTAGGCTCATTATGAATCTCAAAAGGAGCATGTAGTAGGGCATATCTAATATATTTAGGCATAGAAACAATTTTTTCAGAGACCCTTCGTAAACAATGGCCCACAGCTTCTCCATACCAACAACCTTCAATTGGGGCATATCTGAAGTCTTCCTTTTTTGTACTACATAGCTCCCACTCTGTCAACCTTTAGGTTTCTGCAAAAATGCAGATGATCGTGGCTGACCTGTTGTTATAGCAACCTCTGAATTAATAGCCTTTACTTGTTATCATTTGGTTGGTCTTCATGTGTTTCCACAGTCATCATGGAAATCCCACTGAGACCCAGTCTGCACTGCCCATCATGGGCCTCGGTCTTTGGCCAGGTGCAATACTCATAGAGGCGCCTCATGTCTTGCTCCTCACAGCTTGTGGAACCGATGATTACATGATCATTTTTTGTTTGGCAGGCAGAGGACTTCAGACAGAATCCTGAATCAAAATTCCTTCACTAAAAGTTTATTTTGTGAAATAAATAGCAACTTGATAAAATTAAACAAGAACAAACTAGATACATTTGCCTAGTAAATCCTTGCTCTCCTTGCCCTCTTAAGTGTTTCCCTAAACTGAGCCCCTCCCTCTTCTCTTGTATCCTTCTGATCGCTCTCCTTCCATAACTGTGTCTGTCCCTTTCTCCTCTTTCCCTTGTCCAGACCAACTGCCATTTTTAAAACTATCTTAAAACCCCAAATTGGCAGTTTCCTCTATAAATGTATCCCTCCCATGAACCACGTATATAGGCAAATACAGAATGTAAGCTGTAGACCTGAGCTAAATTAAAAGCTATAATGAAAGATTTATCTTAACCCAAACAAGTCCAGCAAATATTCACAGAATAATTTAGAATTATTTTGAGAATTCTAAATATATGAACCTATATCCACTTGTACAAATGTTGGTTAGAACGTCAGATGCTAAATTCTCAATGGCAAAAGCTGATTGGACTGACCTGCAAAATGGACTACAATATTTTGCTTTCTACAGTTAATTTTAGGGTAAAAATTAAAAGGAAACAAGAATAGATCAAAGTTTCCTAAAAACCATACCTGAAACATTTCCAATAAAAATTAACTGAATCATAATTCAATAACACAAACAAAAATATGAAAGTGTAGATTTTTTGAACAGAGTAGAATAACTTCTGAAAACAGTTGGAAGTTAAAGAATGTGTTAATGTATCAGCCGTCATTTTATCTCCTACTAAAAATGGAGTTAAGCCTAAAATTGGAGACCTAATTAAAAAACAGAAATTACAGTCAGGAATAGCCCCATTAGCTGAACTGAAACCCCTGTCAAAGCATTTTGAATGGAGTTTATAGTGTCGAAATATCACACGTACTCACAAAATATGTACAACACTTAGGTATCCAGAAAAGAAACTGAAAAAGGCAAAAGAAAAGGAGACAGAACCGAAAGTAAAGCTGTGCCTCTGCAGATCAAACAGCTGAGCGGGCTACTTCCCAACCAACTTCCTACCAAAAATGACACTTGTTGATATTTTAAATAGAAGAGGCATACGGACAAAATTTGTTCCATCTTATGAAATAAAAACAAAGACAAAAATATCTTAATTCAACTCAATGAGTATTTTCCAAGGGTGGAAAAAACATCCAATATACTGCCATACCCTTAAATACTCAAGGTGAATTAATGTTAAATATGGATGTTTACCCTTATCAGTTCCTGGCAGACATAAGTGCTATTCTTTCTGTATTAAATCTTGCCAACTTTGCTCAACTTCTTTCTTGTAGTAAATTTACCACACAGTTTGTCTGTATTTAATATAATACATGGATTTTTTCTCTGTCTTCCATTTCTTAGACATAGCCCTTTCATTCCTTACTGAAACACATTATTTTCTGCCCTGCAATACTACTTCTTCAAATTAAACAGAGAGAAACTCCCTTGGAAAATGGATTTGTAATTTTAAATGTACACCTGAGGGACTACTTTCTGACGTTCCAGAAAACTACTCTGTTCATAATTAAGTTGTGTCTGTTCAGGATTTGACTTTGCCCTCTCCACCATATTAGATGCAAACCCCAGGTAAGGATCTCCACTGACATAGGTAAAATGTTTGGAGCAAAATCTACTGATAGCTCCTTCCAAATTTTTACCCAAAATGTTCAGTATTCTTTGAAGCCTGAAGAAAAGGAGACACTCAAACCTATAGTTGAAAAACTTATATCCAAGGGTCATCTTATAGCCTTCACTAGTACTCATAGCATTCCAATCCTATGATAAAGAAACAAAATAGATTTGTTTAAGACCTAAGGGCCATCAACGAATTCACTTCCTGGTAGTAACTAACCCCAACACCACCCTGTCATCAATTCCTCCTGAAGCCATTGGCTTCACTCTCATGGGTCTTTGCTTTGTCTTTTTTCATTATGTGTCTAGACCAGAGAAGCAATATCTTTTGCTATCACTTGGGAGGGACAGCAGTATACCCAAATAATCATGTCACAGAGGTTCACTGAAGCCTCCTCTACATTTCCTAGACCCTCAATCAATTATTAAAGTTCTAAATTTCTGTTGTTGGGATAATAATATTGGAGTGTAAAAAAGACAATAAATATATTTCTATTGTGATTTAGTTCTGCTACAATTTGTATATTATCTCCTATTTTACTCAGAGAACAAGGAAGCCTGCAAAATGATTCCATTTACTGGACCTCAGCAGTAGCAGAAAAAAAGACATATAATTTCAAAGATAAATTGCAACCATGAGAACATATTGTTTAGTACATGATGTATCTAAGAGGGAAAATGACCTCTTCTGATAGATTAAAGACTATCCAAACTTATTTTACATCCCATGTGAAATGATAATTAACAAGACTCCTGGGTTTAACTGGATACTGCAGACCATGGCAACCAATTTTTTTCTGATTACAACACTTCTTTATGAATTGAATAAGTCTTCAGAAAGACACCCCCTGCTCTGGGATACCAAAGGTAAACATGCCTCTGTAATCTAAAGTAGGAATTCAATAGCCTCCCTTCCTTAGGCATCTGTTTTAGTTAGAATTCTCCAGAAAAATAGAACTAATAGTATATATGGCATATATATGGAAGAGAGGGAGAGAGACTTATTTATGATAAGGAATTAACTTACATGATTATGGAGAAGGTCTGGCAAGCCTAACATCTATAGAAGTGATGTCCAATTTTGAGTCCAAAGTCTGAAACTGTTGCAGAATAGGGAAAAGCCAATGTCCTACTGTGAAGGCTATCAGGCAGAAAGAGGTGATGTTCCAGTTTGAAGAATGTCATACAGGATAATTCTATTTTACCTGGCGGAGGATCAGTCTTTTGCTTTGTTCAGGACTTCAAGTGATTGGATGAAGCTTACCCACATTATGGAGAATAATCTGCTTTACTCATTCTACTAATTTAAATGTCAGTCTTATCCAAAAGCACCTTGATATGGTTTGGCTGTGTCCCCACCCAAATCCTACATTAAATTATAATAATTCTTATGTGTCAAAGACAGGGCCAGTTGGAGATAATCGAATCATGGAGGCAGTTTCCCCCAGATTGTTCTCTTTCTTAGAAGCATTAGAACAGACTCATACAATAAATTTGTACTGGGTTGTGGGATGCTGCTGTAAAGATACCTGAAAATGTGGAAGCGACTTTGGAACTGGGTAACAAGCAGAGGTTTGAAGTTTGGAGGGCTCAGAAGAGGACAGGAAAATGTGGGAAGATTTGGGACTTCCTAGAGACTTGTTGAATGGCTTTGACCAAAATACTGAGTGATATGGAACGAGGTCCAAGCTGAGGTGGTCTCAGATAGAGATGAAGAACTTATTGGGAACTGGAATAAAGGTCACTCTCGCTATGTAAAGAGACTGGAAACATATTGCCCCTGCCCTAGTGATATGTGGAACTTTGAACTTGAGAGAGATGATTTAGGGTATCTGGGAGAAAAAATTTCTAAGTGGTGAAGTGTAGTGTTCAAGAAGAAGCAGAGCATTAAACTTTGGAAAATTTGTAACCTGACAATGTGATAGAAAGGAAAACCCCATTTTCTGGGGAGAAATTCATGCTGACTATAGAAATTTGCATAGGTAATGAGGAGCCAAATGTTAATCACAAAGACAATGGTGAAAATGTCTCCAGGGCATGTCAGAGACCTTCACAACAGCCCCTCCAATCACAGACCAAGAAGCCTAGAAGGGAAAAAATGGTTTTGTGGGCCAGACCCAGGGCCTTGCTGCTTTGTGCAGTCTCAGGACTTGGTGCAGTCTTGGGACTTGGTGCACTGCATTATAGTTATAGCTAAAAGGGACCAATATACAGTTCAGGCTGTTGCTTCAGAGAGTGCATGCCCCAACCTTGATGGCTTATATGTGGTGTTGAGCCTGTGCATGTACACAAGTCAAGAATCGATATTTGGGAACCTCTGCCTAGATTTCAGAGGATGTATGGAAATGCCTGGATGTCCAGGCATAGGTGTGCTGTGGGATGGAGCCCTCATGGAGAACCTCTGCTAAGGCAGTGCAGAAGGGAAATGTGTGGTGGGAGCCCCCACAAGGAGTCCCTACTGGGGCACTGCCTAGTGTAGCTGTGAGAAGAGGGGCACTGTCCTCCAGACCCCAGAATGGTATATCTGCCAACAGCTTGCACCATGCACCTGGAAAAGCTGCACTCAATGCAAGCCCATGAAAGCAGCCAGAAGGGAGGCTTTACCCTGCAAAGCCACAGGGGTAAAACTGCCTAAGACCATGGGAACCCACCTCTTGCATCAGAATGACCTCATGTGACACATAGAGTCAAAGGAGATCATTTCATAGCTTTAAAATTTGACTGCCCCATTGGACTTTGGACGTGCATAAAGCCTGTAGCCCCTTTGTTTTGGCCACTCTCTCCCATTTGAAACAGGTGTATTTACGCAATGCCTGTACCCCCATTGTATCTAGGAAGTAATTAACTTGCTTTTGATTTTACAGGTTTATAGGAGGAAGGGGCTTGCCTTGTCACAGATGAGACTTTGGACTGTGGACTTTTGAGTTAATGCTGAAATAAGACTTTGATGGACTATAGGGAAGGCATGATTGGTTTTCAAATGGGAGGATATGAGATTTGGGAGGAGAAATGGGTGAAATGATATGGTTTGGCTGTGTTCCCACCCAAATCTCACCTTAAATTGTAATAATCCCCAAGCGTCAAGGGCAGAGTCAGTCAGAGACAACTGAATCATGGGGGTGGTTTTCCTCATATTGTTCTCATGGCATTGAATAAATCTCGTGAGAACTGATGGTTTTATCAATAGGAGTCCCCCTGCACAAGCTCCCTGCCTATCATGTAAGATATGACTTTTCTCCTCATTTGTCTTCTGCCATGATTGTGAGGCCTCCCTAGCCATGTGGAATTGTGAGTCAATTAAGCCTTTTTTCTTTATAAATTACCCAGTCTTGGGTGTGTCTTTATGAGCAGCATGAGAACAGACTAATGCACACCCTCACAGAAATACTCAGAACAATATTTGATCAAATACCTGGGTACCTCATGGCACATACGTTTTTAAGTTGGCATGTAAAATTAACCATCACAGCATTCCTAACTACAAAGAGCTGTCTATTAGTGCATAAGTGACTTACACAAGCCCTTGAGATTTTCAGTCAGTTTTATGGGAATCATCAAAAATCCATCACTTAATATAGCCTGCCTCTGATGCAGTTGCAAAGGATTATCCCTCTTGTCTTAGGGCAACAGCTGCCTCTGCAAAGTTTATTAATAATCCTGATGACCTATTTCTAGGCTTCCCACTTGACCTCATGGATTCTCATGCAGTTCAGACATTACTGTTGATTTAGAAAACACAAATATTTTCAGCCAACCAATTAATCTCTTATGAGATTCTATTACTCACCTCCTCTCACATTACTATTCACCCTTACAAAATCCTGAATCCTGCCACTTTCCTGCCCATGCCAGAATAAGGAAAGCCTCAGGATTGTCTTAGTTGGGGAATGCTCTGTGCCTTACTCTCCCTTCTTAAAGGCTTCTAATGAAACCCTGATCTAATATTATTGATAGATCATATTTTAAATCTGAAACTGGAGATAATCAAGCAGTATATGCTATGACAAACCTGAGCTCTCTTTTACAATAATCTTCTACCTGCGGTAAAATGACTCAAAGTGGCAGAGGTTATTACATTCACTAAAGCTTGTCAACTAGCCAAAGACTAGAGAGTAAACATACACACAGATAGCAGTTGTGCTTTTTGAGTAGTACATAACTTTGGGATTTTTTTTTTTTTTGTAAACAAAGGGGATTTCTCACTTCTGTTGAAACCTACATTAAAAATGGAGAAGATAAGGGACATTTTGATGCACTGCTGCTTTTAGGGAAGCAGCTATTATAAAGGTTGAGGTTCATGTGAAAACAGACAACATGGAAACTAAAGGACATTCTTCATCATATCATTATGCCAAAAAAGTCACTTTAACCAAAATTATAATCCAATATAAGCCCTCAAGGATAAATCTGGAGGGTCTTAAAGAGGCTATTCTTAAGCATCAACGTTTAGTTTTGAAGAGGCTGAATGCTTCACTCAAAATACCTGCTTGGTGGCACAATATGATGCAAGTCAATATAAGTTAAGTTTCTCCATGAAATTACTCATCATGGAATAGACAATTTGATTAGTATCTTAAATCAAATTTGATAGGGAAACTTTAAAAACGATGCTGAGATTATTTTAGGGTCATATGTCACCTGTCAAGCACATAATTTTGAAAAAACTGAAAGTGGGACGTGGCCAGGAACTGGGGCCCAAGAATCCTTTTAAATCCATCCTACTAATTTTATTCAACACCGACTGTATTAGTCAGGGTTCACCAGAAAAATAGAATCAACAGGATATTTATTGATATATAAGAGGATGTTTTTAATGTGAATTGGCTCACACAATTACCAAGATAGGACTATGTGAGTATTCTCCAAAATAACTTTTTCTTACCTAGATCCTTAGAATGAAAGGAATCAATGTTACAGTCGGTGTGGAATACAGACCGGTTGCTCACCATTTCATTTTTGACCCTGTTTTTCTCTTTTAACATTTTTTTGAGAATTGATAAACCAGGAGTTTATCATATAATGTGTGCTCAATATGTGTCCCAGTTCCCTTTATTCCTGACTTTTTGACAAGTCTCCAGGACCTTTCATATCCAGTAGTAAACATTTAACGATTACTTAATGCATGCTACACACTAAGTAAGCACTTTAAAAAAAATCTTTAGAACAAAGCTGAGATATTTATGATATTATTGCCCCCAATTATGCAGACCAAAACGTCCCATGATATGTGGTCTGCAAGCTGCAGAACCAGGGAAGTCACTTGCATAATTCGGCCCATGTCTGAAGACCTGAGAACCAAGGCAGCTGATGCTGTAATTTCCAGGCCAAAGGGCTGAGAATCAGGAGATTTGTTGGTGAAAGTCCTGAAGTTCAAAGGCCCAAGAACCAGAAGCCCTGTTGTCCAAAGGCAGGAGGAGATGGATGTCCCAGCTCAAGAAGAGAAAGCAAGTGTATTCTTCTTCTGCCTCTTCATTGTCTTTGGTCATGTCCTTAACAGATTGGATGATGCCCACCCACTTTGGTCAGGGCAGATCTTCTTTCTTCAGTCTACTGATTTAAATATTAATATTTTCTAAAAACACCATCATAGATACACCGTAAAATGTTTTACTGCCTATCTGGGCACCTCTTATCCCAATCATGTTTATACATAAAATTAACCATTATATCCACCCTCTATTGGATTTGAATATTTTTTAGTTATTGTATGTCTATTTTCAGGATGGGTCAAAATACTGTATTGGAAAAAAGCTGCAACACATATAGACACTAAAAAGCTGTCTGGCTTTGTGCTTGCAACCTAGGACACCTAAACTTTTACAGTAAGTGAGGTTCACTCTTTAAAATGACCATTATAAAAGAATTCTGTCAGGCGTTATCCCTTAATCAAAAACCACACTTTCCTTATACTCTAATCCTCAAAAGTTTCAAAGGACCAATCGGATTCTTAAATTAAAATTAGCAAAACTTTTAGGAAGCCTTGAGCTCACTTGTCCAAAGCTTCCCCCACTAGTCCTATGGGCATTTGGTTTATTCTGTTGAGGACAAACTGGTTATTCCTCTATGAATTGGTAATATGAACGTTCATGTGTCTAGAAATTTGAACTCTGGCCCCAAACGCTGCCCTAATTCATGCAGAGATAGCAAAATTTTGCCAGGTTAAAACCACCTTCCTACAACATATTTCTAAACAGCCTCTTTGTGATATTCAACTTTGTCTCTTGGAAGAGACATTACAGAAAAACTGTTCTTGAACTTCATTGGAAGGAACTTTACCACATATTATTAATAACACATACAACACTGAAACTCTGAGGAGTCAACCCTTGGATTCATGTTTTACAACTTAATGAAACAATTTAGAATTCCACACAATTGGAAGGCTATTCAAATAGAAAACTTCACACTGAAGATTCTCAGGGATCTCCCAGAAGCAACTGATCTGAGCTTCCACCCAATACGTCAGACCAAGACCCCTATCTAATTCCTGGTTATTTATTTTATTTTTCACTTGTTTGCTTGTAATAATTATTCTTCTCACTTTCTGTAGATCCCTTGCTATTGCCCACCCATAATGGCATTCTTTCCCTCCTTATTGAACCTGTTAGGTCAGAACATACTCATTCTAATGCCTCTTTATGTTGTCCTAAACAATTGTCACTTTTGTCAGTCTATGGACTGCTAGACATACCATCTATCACTGGACCTCTATAATAAAAACCCCTGAACAATTCCAGTCTTATCAATTGAAACCACAGAGAATTGTAGTTGATGGCATTTCCATTTGCACTATGTGGGCAACTGACCTTTAAGAAACCAATATAGAACTCTAATAGTGTCCTTCTCCTCTAGGAGAAGAATAAATTATTATAATCTGTTGATCAGACTCAATGTTTCTAAGCTTCAATTCATCAACCTTCATATTGTGTTGGGCCAAATAACACCTAGAAGAGACTAATAGAGATCCAAATATGTAACCCAAATAATGTAAAGCTAAGGTGCTGACCCCGTGGTATAAACAACTTATTTTTTTTCTGGATCTCCATGTGCCCCCACTGAACACTGCTTTCTTTATGACTAGGATGCCTGATCCTGCTTGCATCAGACTAATAGCTCATATATTTTAGGAATACAGAGGAGTATCCTGAGATTTGTCTGTACACAGAGACTCTAATTTTAATTCCATAAATTAATAGTAATCCAAAATGCTGCTATTTTTGATTATTCAAACACTCTACCTGGTGGACCTAATGACTCATAATTTATGCAAACAATTGGAGTAGTATTCCAATTGGTGGGAATCATAAATAGAAAAGACTGTAAGAAACATAAAACTAATTCTGGCAAAAGTTATTAGTAACACCACCTCTACCCTAGATGGAATATAGATTAGTCTCAACTCATTGGCACAAATAGTGATGGACAAGTGCATTGCTCTAAAATTCTTGTTGGCTTATCATCACAGCATTTGTTCCATTGCCTTACTTCTTGTTGTACTTAGATCAATGAAATATGCAAGATGAAATAGGGTGAGTATTCCTTACGGAAAAAAAAAAGCTATTTTGCTTTTAAAGTTTGATCCTATGGCCCATGGCATTTGTTTGTTTGGCCTGTGTTGGGCAAATAGAGTTAAAAACACCTTACAAGACTATCAATTGTTTTTGGTTCTGTTATAGTGTTTGGGATGCTGGTCCTCAGAATTCTATCCATAGATTTAAATGCTTATACACAACCACTGTTTCATGAGATACTCACCATGATGATGCAACAAGAAAAAGGTCAAACAATCTTACAATGCAATTGACTGTGAGGATTACTAAACAATCTCTGAGTGGTGAATATATGGATCTGAAGCATTCTCAGAACTGGTCAACCTCTCACAAGGGAGAGATTGATTTAAAAAGTGGACTGAGAGACTAATTATACAAATGGTCAATTGTCAGACTATATACAAAATGGAAATCTGACTCATGACCTGTAGCAGTCAACACAAAAAAGCAAACTATTGTTTACAGTAACCATACCAGAAAGTCAGAATACTATCTGTGGCAACCAGTCCATGAAGCCAAAAAATAACCTATACAGCAATTAGCCCCAAATGGCCAGTATTTGATTAACAACTGACAATTTCTCCAATAATTGCCCCACTTCCAATTTAGGACCAATTGGAGAAAGGAAAATATGCATGCCTAACTAATAACATAGTATGTCCTTACTTCTAGTTAGCCTGTCTACAGATTCCCCATGTCAATATCAGCCAAATACACCTAAAAACCTCTTCATTTTTTTACTCTAAAGCTTTCTCACTCCTTTGCCTGTCTTTGAATCCCTACCAAAATGCAAGTGATGAAGGCTGACTTCCTTGGTATAGCAAGCTCCGAATAAATAGCTTTTGCTTATTTTCATTTGAGTAGTCTTCCCATCTATTTACATATCACTCAATACATGATTTCTTGAATTTATTTATCCATTGGGTGCTATAGGTTAGCAGTAGTATGTGTTCTATTGTTTTTGGAGAATTTTCTGAAGGCATAACATATCAAGGCAGTATAATATAGAAAAAGTAAGGAATGGAAGTCAGAAGACCCGAATTCCAGTCCTAATTCTCTCAGTGGCATTCCTTCAATTTTTCTCTGTAGACTTTTACCTCTGCAGTCTTTGGTTTTAAGTGCAATGCAAATGTTAGAATGAGCAATCTTAAAGGATAATTTTATAATGTCTCTGGAGTGGTGCCAGCTGCAAGTGCAACTCTTTTGATTTCTTGATTTAAGACTCATATCCTCAACATCCCCCCACCCCACAATGCACACACTTTTCTAGTTCTACAATTCCTATTATGGCTACAAATGGATTAAATAATTAACTAATTTTAAAATCTGCAGTTACTGACAAATAGAATTTTGAAATTGCCTCACAGTGGGTAGTTTTCATTAATTTATTTGACCTCAAATGTCCTTCCAGCCATACCTCTCAGATAACTTGACAAAGAATATAGGATTTGAATAAGTGTGGTTTGAATATAGGATTCTAAGTATTTAAATATAAGGATTGAATAACGTGGAACATTATCAAAAGGGATTTTGCATGATGAGAGTGTTTGTTTAATTTGTTTATTCTCTTTTCTCTGAGAGACTTGAGGCTGTTCAAGTTTCCCTAATCCCCTGCCGAAAGGCTTTGATTTATTCAAACTCCATAATCCCAGCCGATGAACTCAGGCTGGTTCAGTCATCATATTTTTCAATTCTTTCTATTTCTCGACTGTAAAAATCTAAGCCAGAGTAATATGGGTAGAAGCTGACGGTAGCATAGATAAGTGTTTCTCAAAGGATTATAGGGCTGGTATCCAGGAGGACGAATGTTGTAGAAAAAGAGTAGGAGGCCAGAGGCTAAAACTCTTGAGCTGAAGTTCTGTCTCTGCTGCTTCTTGGCTGGCTGACTTTGAGCATATCAATTTACATCTCTGGGTTTTAGTGTCTTTACCAATGAAATTAGACAAAGAAAGGCTAACAATAACTCCCCCTCTTGCTTCATGGCATTTTTTGAAACTAAAATAAAAGGTAATACGGTATATAGAAGATACTGTAATTTGCAATATGTGATATGAATGTTAAGTGGTAGTTTTATTATTATTTTAATACAAGAAAGGAGATTAAATTATATCCACCCTTCTAATGGTAGGTTCATATTACTTTATGAAATAATTCAGTTGATGATGCAAAATTAGACATTTAAGAGAGCCACAAGATCTGATCCAACATAAACAAAGATACAGAATAAAACCCCAAACCAAACTTGTTGCAAGTCTTTTTTATCCATCAGAGACTTCAAAGCCTTAAAAATAATGATGGCCAGCATAGTTATAGCCCACTATGTTGTAGGCCTGAGGCTCATTATGACATCCCAAGTGTAAAACCTAAGAAGGAAAAAAAAATACAAAAAACTAAAGCCTCAAAAATATCTAACCAGGAAAGGGTGAGTGAAATATAAAAGCAATGCAAAGCTGCAGGCGGTGGCTCAAGCCTATAATCCCAGCACTTTGGGAGGCCGAGGCAGGTGGATTACCTGAGGTCAGGAGTTCAAGACCAGCCTGACCAACACAGTGAAACACTATCTGTACTGAAAATACAAAAACTAGCTGGGCTTGGTGGCGGACGCCTAAAATCTCAGCTACTCAGGAGGCTGAGGCAGGAGAATCTCTTGAACCCGGGAGGCGGAGGTTGCAGTGAGTTGAGATTGATCATGCCATTGCACTCCAGCCTGGGTGATAAAGCGAGACTCTGTCTCCATAAATAAATAAATAAATAAATAAATAAATAAATAAATAAATAAATGCAATGCAATGCAAAATAACAGTGATCAATATCCAGGGGTTACAGAATTTTTGCATCAATAATAGGGCTACTGCAGACTTAAAGGGAAGAGAACCATTATAACAGAACAGAAGCAGTCAGGAAGGTCTAGGAATGAATTTAATTTCAAGAACACTACTTAAAGATAGGTAAAGAATCTCAATATCCAATAAATATGTGAATTTCATTAGAGTCAGTGTGGGTATCACATTTGTATCTATTTTCTTAGCAGCCAATATGCAATCAAACTAAGTATAATTTAACTAAAATTTGGAGTTGAGGGACTTCAAAAATCATGCTTGGATAAGCAGTGTATATTATCTAAATTACAAAGTTGAATGATTGCATAGTAATGAAATGAGAGAAGGAGAAAATAAGGACAAAATAAAGGGGCTATATATCATATTAAATCATTCTTCTGCTTTACTACTTTTGTTATAAAGAAAACCTATTTCTTCTAGTATGATATTTTGATATGTTTATTTATTTTAATTTTCATTGCTTTTCAACATTTGTTGCTCTTTTGGCCATATCAATTGTAATGGTCAGAGACAGCAGCTACATAGTCAGTAACTAACATTTGTTTTTGTACATTGATCCTTTTTAAATCGGTTCTTTACCCACTACTATAGTTTGGCTTGTTTGACCCTTGCAAATCTCCTGTTGAAGTTTGATCCTCAGTGTTAGGGGTGGAGCCTAAAGGGAGATGTCTGGGTCTTGGGGGTGGATCTCTCATGAATGGCTTGGTGATACCCTCATGGTAATGAGTTCTTACTCTCTTCATTCCCAAGAGACCTGGTTGTTAAAAAGAGCCTCGTATCTTTTTTTCTCTCTCTTGCCATGTGATTTGTGCACATGCCAGCTCCCCTTCACTTTCTGCCAGGAGTGGAAGCAGCCTGAAGCCCTCACCAGAAGCAGATGTTGGTACCATGCTTCTTGTACAACCTCCAGAACCATGAGTCAAAAAAAGTCTTTTCTTTGTTAATTACCCAGCCTTAGCTCTTCTTTTATAGCAATTCTAAATGGACTAAGACATTTTCATTTAATCATATCATCATTTACTATTCTTTTATCCTGTGATGTAAATGTTTCCATGTAAATTTACATGGAAACATTTAGTGACACAATGTCACAAAATCTCAAGATCATTTAGAGCCCCATAGCTTGATCTTGAAGCCAGTTCTCCCATACTGGGGGTCCCCAAACCCCAGGCCACAGACCAGTACTGCACAGCAGGAGGTGAGCAGCAGGTGAGTGAGCATTACCACCTGAGCTCTGCCTCCTGTCAGATCAGGCATGGCATTATATTCTCCTAGGAGTGTGAAATGTATTGTAAACTGCACACATGAGATCTAAGTTGCAAACTCCTTATGAGAATCTAATGCCTGATGATCTGAGGTGGAACAGTTTCATCCCAAGACCATTCCCTACCCCACCCCACCACGTAGTCCATGGAAAAATTACCTCCCATGAAACCAGTCTCTGGTGCCAAAAAGGTTGGGGACTGCTGTCCTATATCACATGACATTTGCAAAAAAAAAAAAAAAATTGCAAAATTTCTTGTAACACTTCAGATTTCACTATGTGAAATGAAAGCATAATAATTTGTCTCAAGAAGTTAAAATTACAAGGGATTTCTTATACTGGCTCTTTAAGAGATGTGGAAAAATTAAGAAGCAAATCAGATCCTCACAAAAGAGTTTTTAAATTTTTTTTGCTGTCTACTTTTTTTAAGTATAACTCACTAAACTCTCGGTGGCTTGGACAATAAATTTTTAGAAGGCTTAACAATTTACCCCACATTTTGTCAGGAACAAGTTCTGTTTTCTACTCACACTGTAAACACACATAGTAGCTGCAGAAAAGAAATACGTAAACACATCAAAGAAAATAGCCTCCTCTACAATATGGGAACTCAACTTCTCTGGAACTCAGTGACACTCATGCTTTTGTTTTCTTTTTAATTACTTCTCCAAAGCAGAACACAAATCGGTTTTAGGATATTTTATGAAACTGGTTAAAATCAGGAAAGCGTCTTTAGTTTTTGTCTGTTTGTTTTTGTGGTTGTAATTAAATATAAATATAAAATAAATTTCCCACAGTTTATCTGATGTGCAAAATGTATGATTCAAATCCCACAATTGAACTCCTAGAAAAATAGAAGAATCCAGTTTTCCTGCATCCTAGAAGATTTTGGATTACAATGTGATTGTAAACAGACTAAAGAGACAGTCTTCATCAATGGGCAGGATGCTTCTATGAATTAGTGACTTTTGTCATTCATTCCTATGAATATTTGCTTTTTAAAAAATGATATAAAATTTACACCAGTTTCCACACCAGCCCATGTTTCTCAGTGTCAAAAGAAATCTCTTCTTTTCTGTAGCCACTGAATAGGTAGTAGATTAACAATCATCTGAACTGACCATTCTAAATATAGAAATGTCTGGTGCATGCGAACTGCTTTTGGGTTTGCCATCTCTCATGAATATTCTTATGAGAGTCCCAGTGTAACTTTCTCCTTTGTGTTATGCATATTCAGGTCTTCCCCTTGTCAGGGCCTTGTCACTAGAAGATAAATCCTGCTTCATCCTCCAGTCACCTGATTGAACCTGCACTTCCATTTAGATATTATCAGTTCCTAAATCTCAAAGACATTTTGTTCTTATTTATTCTCCCTTAAAGTCAGTTGATAGAAGTGCATTTTTCTCCTGGCTTAAGGATTAGATGATTTCTTAGACTACAAAGAAATAAATTAAATATGCTATATTTCTCTTAAGACTTGGTTTTAAATATCTGACTCCTGGCCAGGCACGGTGGCTCACGCATGTAATCCCAGTACTTTGGCATCCTCCTGTTCAAGGCAGGAGCTTCAGGTGCTGGCGACCAGCCTGGACAATATAGTGAAACCTCTTTTCTACAAAAAATAAACGTAAAAATAAAAATTAGCCAGGCATGGTGATGCAGACCGGTAGTCCCAGCTATGTGGGAGGCTAAGGCATAAAGTAAATATTGCTTGACCAAAGAAGTTTGAGGCTGCAGTGAGCTGTGAATACACCACTGTACTTTAGCCTGGGAAAGAGACCCTGTCTCAAAACAAAAACAAAGCAAATTGACTCTTTAAAAAGACTCTACTTCCATTCTAACCTACACTCCACTATCATGCCTATGACTGTTCTTGAGATATAAGAAACTCTAAATGCGTTGGGGGAGGGGGGTTGTTTTTGTTTTTTATGTTTGTTTCTCAATAAATTTTCCCTAAAGTGTGTGTGGGGGGTGCATTACTTTTATCTGGGAAGAAGGCAGCTACTAATACTTTAGATTTTGGAAATCATAAAATTATTTCTCATCTAATACTATATATGTATTGTTTTCTACATTTCATATCCTACAAATTAGATAGAGAGTAGCTAGAACAGGAAACCTATTAAGTGTGATAGGAATGTTGTGTTAATGACTGTGAAATATAAACAGCATGTATACCATAGTGATTAAATGCGTGGCATCTAGCAAAAAGCTGGCTTGCTTTACATTTTGTTTTTTTTTAAATTAATCTCTTTATTTATGGTCAGTTATTTAACCTCTCTGTCCATTAGTTCATACTAATTGAACTCAGAAGAAAAGAGGAGAGAAGAGAGAAGGGAAAGAGAGGAGGAGAGGGAAAGGTAGGGGGAAGAAGAGAAGAGGGGGCAGGGGAGGAGATGGATCCTACATACCTAAGCCCTTATCAAGCAATCTACTATTAGATGATGAGCTTCATCTACCAAAGAAACAACTGGGAAAAATTTTAGTAAATGGACTGAGAGAGAGCTATTTAAAATTCAAAATATACACCTAAGACTAAAACTAAAATGGAAAAATAGGAAGACTAATGGAGCAACGAAACACTGATATATAAATATTATATGTTGTAACAAAGGAGGAATAATGTAACTAAAAAATGGAATGACAAGGGAGTAGACAAGAGCAAAATAGAATAAATTCATTGCATTAGAAATAGGGGGTGTTAAAAGACAGTGATAAAAATTAATAAACCAGATAGTAAGATTAAAGAAGAAAACAAGGGTCAACAGTCATTTAAAATTATAAGATTAAAATATGAAAACATCAACTTTTTAATACCAAAGGAATCTATAGTCAGTGCAATTTCTATCAAAATTCTGATGTCATTCTTCACGGAAACAGAAAAAAAAAATCCTAAAATTCTTATGGAATCACAAAAGACCCCAAATAGCCAAAGCAATCTTGAGCAAAAGGAGCAAAGTTGGAGGCAAAAGGTACAAAGTTTATTTAATTAAAGAATATAAAGTTCAATTCAACAAGAAGAAGTTCTAATGATCTATTGCACAGCATTTTCACTATAGTTTATAATAATGTATATTTTATGCTAAAAAGTAGATTTTTAAATGTTCTCACCACAAAGAAATAATAAGTATGTGAATGATAGATATGCTAATTACCCTGATTTAGTTATTCCAGAATATATACATGGATCTTAACATCACATTGTACCTCACAGATATCAGGAAGAATGAGTCAGCAGAAGAGCTAAAAAATATAACCAATAAGCAAAATCTTATGGGTATACATCTAACCCTACATGTTGAAGATAAATTACTCATTCTTCTCAAGTGTCATGACATATTCACAAAAATTAATTATATTTTAGTTAACAAAACCTCAGGAATTTCCATAATTTGAAAATATTACAAAGAACACTCCTGATGACAATGCAATAAAACCAGAAATTATTAGGAAAAAAAAAAAAAACGTAAAGGCCTTTCTACCTGTAAGTATAAAAAAAATTCTATTAAACAGCTCTTGGGTAAAACAAAACATATAAACTTAAATTTTTTTTAAATAATAATACTGCCTATTAGAATCTATGACATATTTAAAGCAGTGATTAGCACTAAACACTTTTATCAAAATAAGTGAAAGTATAAAAATAAATGACTTTAATTTCGCTCATCAAACTAGCAAAATGACAACAAAGTAAATTAAAACAATATGCAGTAGTTCCCCTGATCTGCAGAAGATGTGTTCCAAGATCCTCAGTGGATCCCTGAAACCAAAGATAATATTGAACTCATTTACCATTAATTGGAGCACGTTTCTGTTCATGTCTTCCATCAACAAATATAATGCCTTTTTCATCTTAACTTAGCGCTTATCTTGCACTGTGGCTGTAACATTTGAATTTTGAGGTGTGACAGCAACACTAGTGCAAATTTCTTTTTTTTCTTCACAATTTCACAGATAGAAGATTTGTCTATGGATCTTCAGATCTTAGATAGATCTTAGTGAAAATTTACCTTAGATCTCAGCAATCTTAGTATATGATTTTTTTCTTAAGTCTAGAACTTTCACCTTTTTACTGAAAGGAAGCATTTACAGCTTCTCTTTGGCATATCCAAATTGCCAACATCACTTCTCTTACACTTTGGGGCTGTAATTAAGTAAAATAAGGGTTATATAAACACAAGCACTGTGTTATGAAGACAGTGGATCTGATAACCAAGATAGCTACCAAGTGACTAATGGGTGGGTAGCATATGCAGTATGGACACACTGGACAAATGGATGGTTCACCTCCCAATAGGACAGAGAGGGATTGATGAGATTTCATCATGGTACTCAGAATGGCACAGCAATTTAAAACTTATAAATTGTTTACTTCTGAAATTTTTTATTTAATATTTTTGGGCAGAAGTTGACATCAAGTAACCAAAACCACAGAAAGTAAAACCATAAATGACGAGAGACGACTGCACCCAAAGTAGAGAAACCTAAAGACTCTAACAAAAATTTTATAACTGATGAACAGATTCAGTGAAGTTGCAGGATACAAAATCAATATACAAAAGTCAGTAGCATGTCCGTACATGAGCAATAAAGCAGCTGAAAAAGAAATCAGGAAGGCAATCCCATTTACCGTAGCTACAAAAAATAAAATACTAGGAATAATTTTAACCAATAAGATAAAAGACCTGTATAAGGAAAAGTTCAAAACACGAATGAAAGAAATGGAAGAGGATACAAACATATGGAAAGACATCCCATGCTCATGGATTAGAAGAATTAATATTGTTAAAATGACCATATGACCCAAAGCAATCTACAGATTTAATGCAATTCTTGTTGAAACACCAATGACATTCTTCAGACATAGAAAAAAAATCCTAAAATTTTTATGAAATCACGTAAGTTCCTGAATAGCCAAAACAATCCTGAACAAAAAAAAAATAAGGGAGCTTGAAGCATCACACTACGATATTCTAAACATCTTACAAAGCTATAGTAACCAGAAGAGCATGGTGTTGACATAAAAACAAACACAGAGACCAATGGAACTATAGAGAATAGAAAATCAAGAAATGAATCCATATACCTACAGCCAAGTGATTTTTGACAAAGGTGCCGCAAACACTCACTGGGGAAAGAACAATAAATATGTAGCAATATAAAGCAATATATCATTATGTAACATATAAAGTAATAAATCATTCTTGGAAAACTGGATATCCACAGTCAGAAGAGACCTCTACCTCTCACCCTATAGAAAAATCAAGTCAAAATGAATCAAACACCTAAATGTAATACTTGAAACTATAAAATTACTAAAAGAAAATATAGGAGAAATGCTTCAGGACATTGGTCAGGAAAAGATTGTATGGATAAGACTTCAAAAGCAGAGGCAACAAAAGCAAAAATAAACAAATTAAATTATATCAAACTATGAAGCTTCTGCACAGCAAAAGCAAAAAAACAACCAACAGAGTAAAATGACAGCCTACCAAATGGGAGGAAATATTTGCAGACTACTCATTTGAGAGCAGATTAATATCCAGAGTATACAAAGAATTCAAACATCTCAACAGAAACAAAATCTGATTTAAAAAATTAGCAAATGGTCTGAAAAACATTTCTCAAAAGAATACGTAAAAATGGCCAACAAATATACCTAAAAATGCTTAGCATCACTAATCATCAGGGAAATGCAAATCCAAACCACAGTGAGATATCACCTCACCGCAGATAGGATGGTTATTATCAAAAACACAACAATAAGAAATGCTGGCAAGGATGCAGAGAAAAGTGAACCCTTTTACATTACTGGTAGAGATATAAATTAGTATAGTCATTATGGATAACAGTAAGGAGCTTCCTCAAAAAACTACACATAGAACTACCATATGATCCAACAATCTCACTACTAGGCATTTATCCAAAGGAAGGAAATCAGTATATTGAAGACATCTGTACCTCCATGTTTATTGCAGCACTATTCATAATAGTCAAGAAGTGGAATCAACCTCGGAGACGGAGCTTGCAGTGAGCGGAGATCGAGCCACTGCACTCCAGCCTGGGTGACAGAGCAAGACTCCATCACAAAAAAAAAAAAAAAAAAGAAAAGAAAAGAAAAAGAAAATAATGTGGTATAGATACACAATTGCATATAGTTCAGAGATAAAAAAGAATGAAATCCTGTAATTTGCTGCAACATGGATGAAAGTGGAGGACATTATGTTGAATGAAAGAAGCCAAATATAGAAAGTTAAATACTACATGTTCTCACTGGTATGAGGAAGCTTAAAAAGTTGATCTTATAGAAGTAAAAAGTAGAACAGAGGATACTAGAGGCTGGGAGGGGGAAGGAAGTATAGGGAGAAATTTGTTTTAAAGATACAAATTACAGCTACATAGGAGGAATAAGTTCTAGTGATCTGTACCATTTTAGGATGACTATAGATAATAATAATACATTGTATAGGTTTCAAATAGCTAGAAGGAAGATGTTGAATGTTCCCAACACAAAGAAATGACAAGTGTTTGAGGTGATATATATATTAATTACCCTGATCTGATCACTATACATTATATGTATAGAAATATCACTATGTCCCCAATAAAAATATATGATTATAATATGTCAATTTAAAAATAAAGTATAAAACATAAACAAAAAAGAAAAGAAGAAATCAAAAATTTGTGAGGTAAAAAATATAAAGAATAGAGTATATTAATAATTGAATGGCTAATTGATTAGGGAAATACAGGTTAGAGAAAATGACCTTATAAGAATTGGAAAGCTTACTTTGGCCAATATTCATGTAAAAATAGAGAAAGTTATTAAAAGGCTTCTCAGTTTAAAAGAACACTAGGACTAGAAGTTTTTATAGGAGAAGTCTACCAAATTTTTTAAGACCTGATGGTATCAATGGTATATAAATTGTTCCAGAGCATTGAAAGGAAAACAATAAACAGGAATGATAATGCAGATACTAATGAAATTGGTTGTCTACAGGAAATGGATAGGAAAAAGGTAGAATAAAAAGTGGAATGGAAATGGTATAATAGCAACGAGGGCAAAGTGACACTTCTCTGAATCAATATTTTTTATATGGCTCTGGCTATTAGACCATAGTAATTCTTTATATACTCGAAAAATAAATGAACCATTATAATGAACCAGGATATGTGGAAACAAACTAAAATTTAAACTATAACAAATGAAACTAACTGCTGTGTATGGCTAGTAAAACCACACTGAAGTGAATGGGAGAGCAAGGAACTAACTTAGGTAACCTGGAAAGTATGATTTGACTCAATGTTGTAAAGCTAGACAAAATAAGCTGTAACAAACTCTGTTCTCTAAGTAGCAAATGTTTTTCTCCCAGGGTTATTGTGTAGCAATTCCGAAACTGATTTATATGTTTAGTAATACTGGAAAAATAAGTAAATACAATGTAATAAGACCCACTTTTCTCAGATTTGGACAGAAGGCGGTAATGACAAGAAAACGGAAAATGTTGGACTCAAACCTGTGGTTTTGTATTTAAATTAGAGATAACAGTATGAACTCATAGTTTTTAATATATACATTAAAATATAGATACATGCATGTGTGACTTTATACATATATATGAACATATATATTATGTATATGTGTATGTCTGTGTGTGGGTGTACATATTTTCTATCTCTGTTAATGGAACTGTGTGTGTATGTGTGTGTGTATGTGTGTGTGTGTGTGTATATATATTCTACCTCTGTCCATGGAAAGGCATAAAAAGGCATGTCACTCCAGAAACAATGAGCATACCTGGAGCCCAGATCCTGATTTCTCTGTACTATTCTTCAAATAAACGGAACAGGACTCCTCAGAGAATTGAGGCAAGAAAAATACATATGAATCAAAAATACCTTTCTAGGCCAGAAAGTAAAGAAGTACTGGAAAATAGATTATGGTGAGTTAGAGAACACAGATGAAAACCTGAAAGAGCTCCAAAAATCCAAAGCTGGAATAATTGGAGAATTAAATAGTTAATGAACTATGGGGCTGTAACCCCTAGAATAAAATAAATATCTAAAAGTTAATATTTATATAAATAAATAATTGAATAAAAACTGGATAAAGGGCAGTGATTCAATAATACAAATAGAAAGAATGAGGAAAACTGACTGGGTGCGGTGGCTCATTCCTGTCATCCCAGCATTTTGGGAGCCTGAGGCAGGCAGATCGCTTGAGCTCAAGATTTTGAGACCAGCCTGGGCAACAAGATGAAATCCTGTCTGTAGCAAAAATACAAAATTAGCCAGGCTTGGTGTCACACATCTGTGGTCCCAGCTACTTGGGAGGCTGAGGTGGGAGGATCACTTTAGCCAGGGAGGTGGAGGTTGCAGTGAGCCAAGATCGGGCCACTGCACTCCAGCCTAGGTGGCACAGTGAGACCTTGTCTCAAAAAAAAAAAAAAAAAAAAAAAAAAAAAAAAAAGGAAAATATAAATCTTTTATTGGGCAAATAACACAGTTTATTGTTATAGTAGGCAACATTCATATTCACTAATAATTTTTAATGGATTAAAGTTTGAGGAGACACAAAATATTTACATAGTCTCTCAAAGAATCAGCTCACAATATTGATAAATTAGAAAATAGGAAAATACAGTAATTTTACAATAGAGGAAACTGGCATACACCCACTTGAATGATGAAAATTAAGATTACCAGTAATAAGACATATCAATGCCATCTACCCCTTGATATCTGTGCTAAGAGGAGCACATAATTTCTGCAATATTGTTACAAAAAAAATCATAAGCTTCATCTAACTATAAGAAAACATCAGGCAAGTACAAATTGAGGAGCATTTTCCAAAATAAATGACTTATTGAAACGTATCAAAGTCAAAAAATACAAAGAGGGAATAAGAAGCTGTTACAAACTGGAAGAAACTGTGGTGAAATGATGACTCCCTACAAGTGGGATCTGAAATAAATCTTGGACGGAAAATCTGGAGTTTTATTGATGGTATTGTACCCATGATAATTTCCTGGTTTTGATAATAGCACAATGGTGATGTAAGAGGTGAACATTAGGGAAACTGGGTGAAGAACATAGAAAACTCTACTATTTTTGCAACTTTTCTGTAACTTTTAAATTATTTTAAAATAAAAAGTTAGAAGATAGCAATAGGTGACCTATAGATTAAAATAAGACTTAAATCACATGTAACTAGTTCACAATTGTTGAATTCTCAAAGAAACATTAAAATATGAGTCAATTGGATATCTCTGAACAGATATTTGATGGTAGAGCACAGATTGGATATTTGATTATATTTTAAAATAATTTTTATTGCATAATGGATTTTTAAAGAAATAGTTCTTATAATTAGAGTTATATTCTAAAATCTTTGAATAAAATTATATCATGCCTGGGATTTGATTTATCTTGATAAACAAAGGGAGAACTAAGTAAAGTATGCAAGAAGCAAGATTAGCCATGATTTAATATTATTTGTTGAATAAGTTTGATAGACTCATGGCTTTTTTAAGAATTATTGTTTTTATTTTATTTGTTGAATTTTCTATCATAAAACATTAAATACACAAAAACATAATTATTTAAGAAGTGGATTGAGTATAGCATTAAATGGCTCCTTTCTCTGCTTGATTGTGCTACATGATGCTCCCCTACAATGGTAGTGTGGATGTCTCGCTGAGAACTGAGCTTCTTGGATGTATCCTGTGCAGTCATGTCAATAGCCATTAACTAGCCAAATCATTAAGAGACAGGTCAGATTTATTTCTAAATAAACCAACTAACAAAACCAATTAATAATTAACACGTATGCATATAACTGGTGTGTACAGTTATGTGTAGACACTAGTTTGTCTCTCTTTATTTTGATATTTTATATTAAAAGATTAATATAATTTGAAGAATGAAAGCTCTCCTGGTACTCAATTTACTTCTATATTGTACCCGTCCCATACCCATAAAGCTTCAAATGTTCTTGCTAAAAATTTGATAATAAAAACTTATGGGACAGAAATCATAGATAAGACTTAATATACCACTTACCAAATAACAAACAGTGGTATGAATATTTCATTTATTTAATTGCCTCCAAAATTCTAAAAGGTATTTATTATATGCCTATTTCATAGCCAAGGAAGCTGAGACAGAGTTTAAGTAACTTAGATTTAGATTCAATAAATGGCACAACAGGGATAAACTCAGACAGAATTTTTAGTGTTTGTGCTCTTATTCACTTCTGTTTATTGGTTCTCAAATAGGATATAAATATCCTAAACTAATATAATATTAGAGTAAAACATCAAAACTTAGAATCAAAGTCCAAAGAGACTATATTAATAAGAAAAAATTAGATAGTGTAACATACTTCAAAATGTCAATCATCTCGAAGCAAACAAGAACAATGCAAGAGTAGCAACAACAAAATATAATGGAAAACAAAAATGTATAATATAGCTTAAATATGACTATTTTACACTGATGAGAAAAGTGCAATTTATTAACATATAGCAGTCCTCTGCTTTTGTGTATGAAATGACATAGTAAACAAACAAACAAAAATGTTCACTACAAGTATAATTTGACAGAACTGTAGTCCAGTGGGAAATCCTCTTAGAATATGACAGATCAAATACAAAACTTCAGTAACACAATTATTTGACTTTGTGAAACATATATGAATTTGTGCCCTCCTCTCTCTCTCAACACCAACTGTTTAGGGTAGGTGACATTAACTCAATGGTCTTTTTCTTGAAGAGTATTTTTTCAGGGTTTTATTTGTGTTCAGATTTAAGAGGAGGTGTCAGACAAAGCGGAATGCCAGTTAAGGGGATATTTCTTGAATAAAAGAGCCAGGTGAGGAGTGAAAATGCAGGGGGATAGCTGGGCATGATGGTATGCGCCTGTAATCCCAGCAACTTGGAGGCTAAGGAGGGAGGATAGCTTGAGCTCAAGAGGTAGAGGTTGCAGTGAGTCAAGGTTGCACAACTGCACTCCAGCCTTGGTGACAGAGCCAGATCCTGTCTCAAAAAAAAAAAAAAAAAAAAAAAAAAAAAAAAAAAAAGGCAGAGGGAAAGGAAAGAAGAAACACTAAGGTGGTATGTGAATGGGGAATTTAATTTTTAAAAAGGTCAAATAGAAATATGAAGTTGTAAATTCTCTTACTTAGCAGCATGTTATACACATTCCTCCCTGTATTTCTCTACAAGATCTACAAAATCTTTGGTAAAGTCTCCATGTCTCATTAATGCTTTTTATGTGAGTAGCTTCAAATAAAGCACAAGAGACTTTGCCTAAGTATTCCATAGGAGAATACACAAGAGATAGTAGCTGACTTCTCTCAATTTCCCCTGGAAATTCTAGAAGTCTAGAGAAGAAACAGTGCTTCCTAAGCCCACGGAATTAAGATTTGGAGCAATCTAACTGGATCCTACAGGACAGAAAGATACCAGTTGGCCTCTTGTTTTCTCACATAGTTAAAAGATTACATGTATGAATACACATTAACATTTACATGTGTATATGATTGGTTTGTGTGTATTTATATGCATTAATAGAAATGAATGTGTGGTTGTGTTATATGAACATTGAAATTGACAGAATTCTAAACTCTGACAAATATCCACGAAATTTGTGGCAATAAATGAAGACCACCCAAATGAAAACAAGCAAAGGCTATTTATTCAGAGCTTGCTTTTACAGCAAGGAAGTCAGCTACTATCTCTTGTGTATGGCAGAGACTCAAAAGCAAACAGAAGAGTGGGAAAGCTTTATAGCAGAAAAAAGAATACTTCAGTCAAATAGTTGTCTTGAATAGAGGTTGTTGGCATGGGGAAGCTGGAGTGGGCCAACTGGAAGTGGAACATTATTTGTGATAGAAAACAGAAGCATTTTTGGCTTTGTCTGATTGGTCCTAGTTGGAAGTGGATATGGAGTGCAAAGATTGTGGAAATTCTCAGTTATTGATCAAGCCCTGCCTATTTGGGACAATTGCTACATAAATTGTGCTATAGACTTTCTGGTCTGGTTGCTAAAAATGTTGTGTGTGAGAGTTCCATTTTTATATACAGTATGACCAGATCTGTTTGTATATTCAGGCTCTCATATTGTTAAAAAATATTGTCATGTACTAGGCACAATAAAACAGATGAAATGTAGATCTTACCTAATCTCTGGTCATGATGTATTAATACTAGAAATTATTCATGAATACAGATGCTCCTCAACTTATCCTAGATTTATGTTCTGATAAACCCATCCTAAAGTCAAAAAATTGTAAGTCAAACCATTTTAAGTTGAGGGCCATCTGTATAGAAAAACAAACAAAAGAAACGCACCCTCAAAAATATTAAAAGGAGAATGACTATCTAGTTATTATTAGATTATAATGAATATTTAAAAATTAGTAAATAATTACAATGGCATGCCAAAAGAAATCCAAATGAAAATTACTTCTTAGGGGAAAATATAAATAAGCAATAGACTCAGTAGCAGAAATTACTTACTGATTAATAAACATGAGAAAGCAAAATATGGTGAAAATCTAAACTTTAAAAATGTCCTGGGCAAAATGGATTTATTGGTAAGATCTGTGAAGACTTCAGTGAATAGATAATTGTTATATTATTCAGTATGTATTTTAAGACAGAAACATTTTTTAAAGATGGAGGCACACACATGTACACAAACACACAAGAGATTGATAGACAAGGATGATCAAATTGCAGCCTGCAAGTCCAGTCTGGCCTATTGCTTGTTTTAGTAAATAAAGTTTTATTAAATAGTTGCTGCAGCAACTCATATGCTGTAACAGTTGAGTAGATGCAACTGAGACGTTATGACTTGCAAAGTCTAAAATGTATAATGTTTGGGCCTTTATTGAAAAAATTTGCATATTATTGGGTATTTGCAAGTATTCCAAGTGTAATATAGATATATTTCAAGTGGAATTGAATATTTACAAATATCAAATAATATATTAACACATCAAATTCTACATTGTATTTTTTAGAAAAAGACTTTGACAAAAATAGGATGTATAAATGCAAAAATGTTTAATCCTTTGGCTATTGATGAGAAATACCACAACTCTTTCCTTCATTCTTGCTATCAGAATATTAGCTTTAATATAGATGCTATGGATTAAAGCAGGTGATATGACCAAAATCAGAGTTAAATTATTCTCCCCAAACTGTAGAGCCCTTGCTTCTCACTTTCACAACACTCTACCACCTTTACCCTGCTGGTCGGGAACAAGTTTGCCCAGAAAAACTTAACTCATGAAGACTCAGATAATGTACATACTTGTGAATGAACTTCCCCAGTACTTTCTTGCAATCTTAGACATTCTATAACTCACTATGTTTTTCAGTTGCATAGAATTAAAGAATTTGATGATGGGGAAGTTCCAACTTTATGCAATGGGACGAAATGACTGGGAATAAACAAGAATGTTTCTTCTTTAAAGAATAAGAAAGATACAATGTAATTATTGTTAGTAACTTAAAAAGTAATTCTGACTACCTCAGTCAATAATAAATTTTATAAAATTAAACACACATTTTGAATCATAAAACCATCTGTAACTTAGAAATAGAAAAGAAAAAATATGATCTGCAAATAGTAGATTGAATGGTGAGAGTCTTGGGCAACATCTTCCACAGTATATTGCATGGACAAAAATTTCCTGAAGACAAAAAAAAAAAGTGTATTTTGTTGTTGTTTAAATAAGTTTAAAACACTGAAAACAATATCCAGTCTTTAAGATATTTTTAATGTACTTCTATGTATTAAAGGTTATGATATCTAAATTATATACTTACAAAATATTTAACTATAATTTATTTAAAAATTCCCAAAAATATTTTAACGAGAAACTTTTATATTCAATATTTGTTATTCTATCATAAATATGTTAAAGGAGAAAGTTTCCAATTTTGATCCATATAAAACACCTATGCATTGTAAATTTGTATATACAGAAAGTAACAAAGTCAAGTAACATATTAGCACTTGAAATACTATTAATTACAAATGTGAAGAACTCTTGAAAAAATATGTACTTTTCTACAGATGTACTCAAGAGGATACTTAGTATAAAAGCTACCACATTTCATTTTCATGGATAGTAATATTTATTCTAACTCTGTCAATATTCTCTAATCTAACTCATAAATTCACTTCATTCTTTTCAGAATGAAGTGGTAGAGAATTTACACTGGAGACATTATCAGATTGATTATAAGCTTCCTTGGAAAAATAACAAATGTGTGAGAACTGTCAAGATTTGTACCATAAAGAAGAGGAGCATGATAAGCATACTTTTTCCAAAAAGATTACCCACATATTTGAGAGCCCTGCAATCATCTGTTTCAGCTGCTTACAAGGCCTTAAAACACTTTGAAATCTCTGCACCAAAAAAAAAAAAAAAAAACTCGTAACTATTTGTAGAAGCTAGTTTAAATTGCAGTTTTTTTTAGCTACAACTAATAGAGTCTGCAGTAGTCATCTACTACAAATTACCCCATAGCTAGCAGCTTTAAACAATAACCTTTATTATTTAAATTTCTGTGGGTCAGGAGTTCAGGCATGCTTAGCTGGGTGCACCTGACTCAGCGTGGCTCACAAAACTGCATCAAAGGTGTTGGTGTCAGCTAGGGATACAGTCATCTCAAGGCTGGGCTGTAGCTGTTGGAAGACAGACTTGGCATGATGTAAGTAACAATTAAGAAAATATTAAGGGATATTTCTGCTTCCTGGTAAAATTCACCACAATGTTTTAAAAGACCTTAGACCCTGTAGTGGCAATAAGAAACACTGAGTGTCATACTGTAAAATATATATTTAGTCTATGACCTATTTCCCGGCATATGACTTCTGAAATCTTTAGCATCTCCAAAATGATATCTTTTGTGTGTTAATGAGTTGACTGATGGCCAGCAGCCCCCACGTAGCTTCATGATGGGAGCTGGTCACCAGAAAGACTAAGGTATGATAAGCGGATTGAGACTTTCACCCTCACTCCCAACCTGCAGGTGAGGGAGAGGGCGGAAGGTTAAGTTAATTTCCAGTGACTAATGATTTAATCAATCATGCTTGCATACTGAAGCCTCCAAAAAACCTGAAAAACAGAGTTCTTAGAGCTTACAGATAGCTGAACATGTGGAGGTTCCTGGAGGGTGGTATGCCTAAAGAGGGCAGGAAAGCTCCGCTCTCCTTCCTCCACACCTTCCCGTATGCATCTCTTCATCTGTATGCTTTCTAATATCTTATAATAAACCAATAAACATGTTTCCTTGAGTTCTGTGAGCCACTCTAGCAAATTAAATGCAAGGAGGGAGTCGTGGAAACCCTGATTTTATAGCTCGTTCGTCATAAGCACAGAAAAAACAACCCAGGGTTTGCTCTTGGCATCGTAAGTGGGGGTTGGTCTTGTAGGACTGAGCCCCCAACCTGTGAGATGTGACACTATCTTCAGGTACATGGTACCAGAATTGAATTGGTGGACACCCAGCTGATTCTCGCTACAAAATTGGTTGCTTGCTGGTGGAGAGAAATCCCCCATATGTGGAGTCACAGAAGTCTTGTGTGTTTGTCGTTGAGTGAGAGAATAAACAATTTTTTTCTTAGTTTGGGTTTCCACTGACTCAGGCTGAGACCCAATAAAATTCATACTTTTAAAAATGAAACTAGCCTAAAGTACTGGGTGAAAGGAAGCCTTATGAACTAAATCCCACAGAAATTTTGCCCTGTATATTTGAGTAGATAGCCTTGACAACAGCTATCAGTCGGAACACGTTCCTCCTCTGGATACTGGAGTCCTGATACTAGGAGATTGCTTACAAAATAAGGGGAAACCACCCAAGTTTCTGATGAAAGTTGCTGCATGACAGTTTGCTGTGTGAAAAGGCCCTAAAACAAGAACAGATTTATCTCGAGTTTCCTACCTGCTTCAGATTTTTTTTAAAAAGCAAAGGGAGATCTGTTAGAGAATTCAACAGTATCTGTAATTGTACCAAACACATTGCACTTATGGCTCAAATACTGACAGAGTCACGAAGGCATCAGCTAAATCGCTTGAGGGTTGGGTTAATCACAGGTAAATTTAATCAAATAAAGTTGACCCAGCCTCAGGTTACTTTAATAATGTAATAAAGTGTAACCCAGCCTCAGGCTAACTTAATTCTAGAGGAATCTAAATGCACAACCCCTCACCTTAACTACTAAGCAGAAGAAAATGATGTCAATTAAACTAAGCGAAGCAAATGTTTTTATATTAGTCCTCAATGTTCTCTAATACTCTAAATAAGAAAAAATTACAAGACACAAAAAGAAGCAGGATATATCAGCAGAGAAATGTGAATCCTAAAAATAAAAATAACAGTAATGATTGGAAATTTCAGAAATTAAAAGTAAAATTTCTAAAATTTAAAAGCAAGAATTGATTAGGCTTACTAGCAGATTGGACATTACAGAAAAGAATAAAACAATAAACTGGAAAATAGGTAAATAAAACTATCTAAATTAAATGTAAGCGAAATATTTTGAAGAAAAAGATCTCAGATCACTTGAGTAAATATCATATGTTCTAAAATATGTATTTCCATAGAAACAGATAGAAAAGAGAGTGAGAATGGGGAAATGACATGGAAGATTAATGGCTAAATGTGGTGAAACTCTTAACCTACAGAGTGAAGAATATTGGCAGTCCTCAAGCAGGAACAATAAAACTCAAAATTTTTTGAGTGAGAGAGCAAGAGAGAGAACTAGAAAGAGAACCCATGCTTAAGCACATCAAAATTTCTGGTAGCCAATAATCAAGAGAAGAAGGTGACTGGAGGAAAAATAACATCTTGACATATTTCATACAGGGAAACAACAATATTAAATATAGCTGTGTTTGTACCAAAACAAATAGAATGCAGAAGACAATGAATGTACATCTATAAGATGCTGATAGAAAAAAATAATGTCAATTTAGAACCATCCTTTAAAAATGAAGGCAAGCAAAAGACTTTTTAGCAAAGTAAAAGATATGAGGTTCTGTTGATGATGAATATTTTCTCAGAGAGATTCTTGAAGGCATTCTATGTAGGTCAAAAGTAAATGATACTCCTTTAAAACTCAGATCTGCAAAGAAGAATACATGGTAGCTATGTGGGTAATTAGAAAACATTTTTTTCCTCTTAATTTCTGTATGAGACAAATGACTGTCAGGGAATGATTTAAAGCAGCTGACCTGCCATCTATTTACTCACTTTAACTGGGGAATACACTCAGAGAGAAATAGACGTCAGGTGACTTTCTAAAATCTACATGTCAATTGGCCCGCTGGGTAAACAGACTAAGGATATTCTCTAATAACTCCTTACTTATTAGATCACATTAGAAAGATGTCTTTAGCTAAGAATTTCTTTTGTAAGAAATAAGAAGGAGAGAGGGAAAGAGAAAGGAAGGAAGGAAGCAAGGAAGGAGTTTGTTCTTGGAGAATGTTTCATAAGATATTCATGTCTCCTCATACCTTATCTGCCTCCGCCTGAAATCTCAGGACTCTGGGAGGCTGAGGTGGGTGGATCACTTGAGGCCAGGTGTTCGAGGCCAGCCTGGCCAACATGGTGAAACCCTGTCTCTACTAAAAATACAAACTATTAGCCGGGTGTGGTGGCATGTCCCTGTAATCCCAGCTACTCATGGGACTGAGTCCGGAGAATCGCTTGAACCTGGGAGGCAGAGATTGCAGTGAGCCCAGATCATGCCACTGCAGACTGGGCGACAGGACAAGACCCTGTCTCAAAAAAAAAAAAAAAAAAATATGTCCAATGTGTCCAATATGGGAATGAAAAGTGGGTAGGTTGTAGTGGGAAGTCACATGAGATGTCTTGGCAAAATTCTGCTTTGTCTGAATCAAGGATTGACTATACTTGAAATCATTAGAAAAGCTTGATACTGATACAGTTCTTTAATTAGATCCAGTGTGATCTGACAATCGAATTATTTGTTAGTGCAACTGCATAAAGCAAAAATAATCATGCTCATAACATATAGAAGTGAAATATTTGTTGAAAATAGCACAAAGAAGAGAGTGGTAAATTGAATACACTGTTATGTTATTTTTAGTATATGTGAATTAATATTCAGGATACACTGTGATAAGTTAGGAATGCTTAAATGCAACATGCAAAAGTAAACAAAGAGAAATAGCCAGAAAAGAGAAAATGTAATACTTATAAACATTCATTTAATTTAAAGGGAAGCTGTAAAAGAAAAAGCTAAAAATAGATGAATCAAATAGAAGAAAATAATCAAACAGCACATTTAAACACTCATATAAGTTAAATAACAATTAAAAAGCACAGATTGTCAGATGGGATTAAAAGAAAGCAAAACTCAACCACGTGTCCTATACCAGATACACATTTTAAATATTAAGGTATGTATACTTTTATGAACTCATTATTTTTCTTTATTTTTAAAAATATTTTAATTAGCAAATTAAAATTGCATGAATTGTATATATTGCGCACAAAATGTTGTTTTGAAATATGTGTTTATTGTGGAATCATTAAATTGAACTAATTAACATTAGTTAACTAACACTCCTTCATATACTTATCACTGATTTGTGATAATACTTAAAATTGACTCTTTTACCAATTTTCAAGAATACAATACGTTGTTATTAACAAGAGTCACCATGTTGTACAATACATCTCTTGATCTAATTTTTCCTAACTAAAATTTTGTATTCTTTGACCAACCTTCCCTACACCGGCATCAACCAGCCCCTAGTAAATACCATTCTACTCTCTATTTCTGTAACTTCAGATTATTTTTTGTATTTCATGTGTAAAGATCACATAATATTTGTCTTTCTATATTGGCTTATTTCACTTCATAATTTCCACCAGATTCATCCATGTTGTTTCAAATGACAGCATTTTCCTCTTTTTAAAGTTTTAATAGTATTCTATTTTGCATACATACCACTTTTTAAAAATTATTCCTATTGTATTTTATGTTGAAAATCCAAAGAAAGTATAAAAGGGAAAAATAGAACTTTGTTAAGTAAGTTCAAAAATTGACTGCAAGTTCAATACAAAAATTTAAAATGTATTCTAGCAATGAACAACCAGAAATACTGCAATAGAAATATAACTTACATTAGGCTAAAAATTAGAAAGATACTTAATAAAAGACATGTAAGAAATCTACATTGAAAAGTGTGAAATATTGCTGACAGAAATAAAACATAAGATAGGAAATTTTCATGAATTGAAATCATCAATATTGTTTGAAAAATCCATTATCCTCCAATTGATATATAGTTATCAAAATACTGAACAAATACCCTATGTGTGTATGTATGTGTATTAATGAACACCATACACACACATACCATCACAAACATACATAGATGTATATACACATGCATGTGCTAGATTCTAAAGCATACATGGAAATACAAATAATAGCCAAAATATTCTGAAAAAAAGGGCAATGTCAAGGTCTTAAATGACCTAATTTTATGATTTACATTGATGCTAAATTAATCAAGATAATGTGTTCTTGATTGAGGTAGAAAAATAAATAAGTAGGTCACAGTAGAAGGTCCATAAATAGATGACACTTTATAAGTCAACTGACTTTTGAGGTAGATCCCAAAATAACTCAAAGTGCATATGAAGCTCTTTTACAAATAGTGCTGAATTAACTAGATTATTATATGGATACATCTAACCTCACACCATACACACAAAGTCTGATATATACCCAAATTTTAACTTTAAATTTGTAATTCAAGCTGAGAGGATACTCCTCTCTCCATCTCTTTTCTTCTCTTCCTTTTCTTTCTTCCTTTACTCTTTGCCACCTTTTTATTTGTTCCTCCTCCTCTTTATTTCTCTCTTTTCCTTCTGCTTTTCCATCCTTTCCCCTTTCTTTCTTTTGGCTTTTTTCAACTTTATTTATTCCTTTTTTTTCATTCTGCATTTTCTAGTATTTTCGGCCTTTTACAATCACCATGAATTACTTAATATTACAAAAATAAATAACACAAATTTTATGTTTTGTTTCACATTAACCATTCTTCAAAATAATTGTAGAACTTAAACACACAGAGGGATATGCCAAGGATAGTCTAATTGCTATCAAAACATTGTACTGTACTATCAATTTTTTCACCGTTTTCAACAACCTTGAAACATTGTTGAAACATTTAAAGATGGCAACATAAATTAGAGAGCATTTATCCAATTGGATTTTCATTTCTACAAAACCAAATAGATTATATGATTAACAACTATTCCTTTACAAAGTCTAAAATACAGACTAGCACTAACATAATCATGCACAAATTTTAGGATCAGAACAATATTGTCATTTCAAATTCAGAGACATAATTAAAAACAAGATTTGTTTTACAGAAATGACATGAAATAATGAGTATTTTCTGGCATTGTTTTATTTTGTCTTTACCTATCCTTAAATTTGTCATCTAGCTAAATAAACCTTATTCATTGTTTCATATATTTTACACAGTTTTTCTTATTTTATTTTTATTTCAATCTTTATTTCAGATACGGGGGTGGTACATGTGCGAATTTGTTACATGGGAATATTGCATGATGCTGAGGTTTGGAGTATAGATCCTGTCACTCTGGTAGTGAGTATAGTATCTGATACTCACTAACCTTCCTCCAACCTCCAGTAGCCTGAATCACACAGTGATTCAGTCCACAGTGTCTACTATTCCCATATCTACGTCCATATGTGTTCAATGCTTGGCTCCCACTTATAAGTGGTAGCATCAGGTATTTGGTTTTCTGTTCCTGCATTAATTTGCTTAGGATTACGGCATCTAGCTGCATCCATGTTGATGCAAAACATGATTTCATTCTCTCTTATGGTGGTGTAGTATTCCATGGTTGTTATGTACCACATTTTCTTTATCCAATCAACTATTGATGGGCACCTGGATTGATTCCATGTCTTTGCTAGTATAAATAGTGCAGCAGTGAACGTATTTGTGCATATGTCTTTTTGGTAAAAGAATTTATTTTCTCTCGAGTATATACCCAATATTGAGATTGCTGGGTCAAATATTAGTTCCATTTTTAGTTCTTTCGGAAATTTCCAGATGGCTTTTCATGGTGACTGGACAAATTTACATTCCCACGAAGGGTATATAAGCATTCCCTTATCTCTACAGCCTTGCCAACATCTGTTCTATGCTTACTTTTTTTACTAGCCATTCTGACTGGTGCGAGATGGTTTCTTATGTATTTCTCTGATGATTAGTGATACTAAATATTTTTTCATATGTTTGTTGGTCACTTGTATGTCTTCTTTTGAGAAGTGCCTGTTTATGTCCTTTGCTCATTTTTAATGTTTTTTTTTTTTTGCTTGTTAAGTTCCTTTTAGATTCTCAATATTAGACCTTGTTGGATGCACAGTTTACAAATATTTTCTCTCATTCTGTAGGTTGTCTGTTTACTCTATTGATAGTTCCTTTTGCTAAACAGAAACTCTATATTTTAATTATGTCCCACTTGTCAATTTTTGTCTTTGTTGCAATTGCTTTTGAGGACTTAGTCATAAGCTATTTCCCAAGGCTGATTCCAGAATGATATTTCCTAGGTATTCTTCTAGGATTCTTGTAGTTTGAGATCGTACATTTAAATATTCAATCTGTCTTGAGTTAACTTCTGTATATAGTGAAAGGTAAGGGTCCAGTTCCATTTCTCTGCACATGGTCAGCCAGCTATTCCAGCATAATTCATTGAATAGGGAGTCCTTTGTCAGATCCATAGTTTGTGAATATATTCTCCCATTCTGTAGTTTTTTCTTGCTCTGTTGATAGTTTATTTTGCAGTATAGACGCTCTTTAGTTTAATTTGGTCCTATTTGTCTATTTTTATTTTTGCTGCAATTGCTTTTCGGGACTCAGCCAAAAATTCTTTGCCAAAACTATTGTCAAGAAGAGTATTTCCTAGGTTTTCTTCCAAGATTTTTATAGTTTGAGGTCTTACATGTAAATCTTTAATTCACTTTGCATTACTTTTTGTATATGGTGCAAGTTAGGGTCCAGCTTCTATCATCTGCATATGGCTAGCCAGTTATCCCAGTAACATTTATTGAATAGGGAGTCTTTTTCCTGTTGCTTGTTTTTGTTGGACTTGTTGAAGATCAGGTGGTTGTAGTTGTGCAGCTTTACTTCTGAGTTTTTCATTTATTTTCTTTCAAAAATAATTTATTCCATTGGTCTATGTGCCTGTTTTTGTAACAGTACCAAGCTGTTTTGGTTACTGTGGCTTTATGACATAGTTTGAAGTTAGGTAGTATGATGCCTCCAGCTCTCTCTCTCTCTCTCTGTGTGTGTGTGTGTGTGTGTGTGTGTGTGTGTGTGTAGAATTGCTTTGGCTATTCAGGCTCTTTTTTGTTCCATATGAATTTTAGAACCGTTTTTTTTTTCTAATTCTGTGAAGAATGACCTTGCTAATCTGATAGAAATCACATTTTTACAATATTTATTTTTCTAATTCATGAGCATGGAATATTTTTCCATTTTTGTGTGTCATCTCTGATTTATTTCAGCAAATTTTTATAGTTCTTCTTATAGAGATCTCTCACTTCATTGGTTATTTGTATTTCTAAGTATTTCATTTTCTTTGAGGCTATTGTAAGTGGGATTGTGTTCTTGATTTCATTCTCAGCCTGGACATTGCAGGTGTATAAAAATATTAGTGATTTTTTACCTTGATTTTGTATCCTCAAACTTTACTAAAGCTGTTTATCAATTCTAGGATCCTTTTGGCAGAGTAGTTAGGATTTTCTACGTATATAATCATATCATCAGCAAAGAGATAGTTTCACTTCTTTTCCTATTTGGATAGCTTTTATTTCTTTCTCTTGCCTGATTGCTCCAGTTAGAACTTGCAATACTATGCTGATGCGGACTGGTGAGTGTGGGCATCCTTGTTCCAGTTGACAAGATAAATGATTTGAGCTTTATTTTATTCAGTATGATGTTGGCTGTGGGTTTGTTATAGATGGCTCTTATTATTTGGAGCTATGTTCCTTTGATTGCTAGTGTGTTGAAGGTTTTTATCATAAAGGAATGTCAGATTTTATTTAAAATTTTTCTGAATATATTGAGATGTCATGTGGTTTTTCTTTTAAATGACACAGAATAGGAGTCTGAATAAAAAGCCAAGGCCCGATCATCTGTTGTTTCCAAGAGACCCATCTCACAAAAATGACATGCACAGTCTTAAAGCAAATGAGTGGAGTAAGATACCACATAAATGAAAAATGAAAAAGGAGAGGAGTCACTATTCTTATATCAGATAAAACAGGCTTTAAACCAATAAAAATTTAGAAGGGCAATGAAAGGAATTACATAATGATAAAGAATAAAATTCATCAAGAAGCCTTAACTATCCTAAATAAATACACAGTCAACTTTGGAGCACCCAGATTCATAAAACTTCTTGTTGGCCTACAAACACATGTAGAAAACCACACAATAATAGCAGTAGACTTAAACACTGTACTCACAGCATTAGATTGTTGAGGCAAAAAGCTAACAAAAAAACTCTAACTTAAATTTGACACTGGATTAGTTGAACTTAATAGACGTCTACACAACACTTCACCCAGCAACCACAAAATATGTATTTTTCTCATCTGCACATGAAACATATTCTAAAATAACCACATGCTTAGTCATAAAGCAAGCCTCAATGAATTAAAAAAATTGAAATCATACTAGCAAATTCTTGGACCACAGTGCAATAAAAATAGAAACCAATACCAAGAAGATCTCTCAAAACTACAAAAGTACATGGAAATTCAACATCTTACTCCCGAATAACTCCTGGGTAAACATCAAAATTAAGACAGAAATAAAATAAATTCTTAGAAATTAATGAACATATGGATACAACTTACCAAAATCGCTGAGATTCAGCCAAAGCAGTGTTGAGAGGAACGTTTTTACCCATAAATATCTTCATCAATAAGTTACAAAGGTCTCAAATTAACAATCTAACTTTGCACCTAACTGAACAACAACAACAAAACCCAAAAGCTAACAGAAAAGAAGTAACTAAAATTAGAGAACTTAATAAAATGGAGACGCAAAAAATCCATACAAATGGAAAATGAAAATGGGAGTTTGTTATTTGAAATAATAAATACAATTGATAAATCTCTAGTTAGATTAACAAAAAAAGAAGATCCAAATAAGTGCAATTAGAAAGGACAAAGGTGATATTACAACTGATCCCACAGAAACACAAGAGATCCTGAAATTACTGTGAACAGCTCCATGCACACAAATTTGAAAACTAAAGGAAATTGATAAATTCCTGGAAGCACACAATCTCTCAAGATTGAATCAGGAAAAGATTGAAACCCTCAACAGACCAATATTAACTTCAGAAATTGAATCAGTAATAATAAAAAAAAAACCTACCAACCAAAAGAAGCCCTGAACCAGATGCATTCCCAGTCAAATTCCACCAGATATACAAAGAAGAGCTGACATCAATCTTACTGAAACCCTTCAAAAAAAATTGAGGATGAGGTGCTCCACCCTAACATCAATCAGCCTGATATCCAAAGCTGGCAGACACCCCCCCCACACACACACACACACACACACTGAGAGAGAGAGAGAGAGAGAGAGAGAGAGAGAGAGAGAGAGATGCAAAAATCCTCAATAAAATATTAGCAAATTGAATCCACCTGCACATAAAAAAAGTTAAAACACCATGATTGAATAGGCTTTATTTCTGGGATGCTAGGCTGGTTCAACATAGGCAAATCAATACATGTGATTCACCACATATTTTACACTTTTTGAACAAAGATTAAAATATTCAACTAAATGTGAAATATTCAAGAACACACTAATTTGCCCATTTCTTCTTTCCTTTCATACCTGAATACATCTTTGCAGTCTGAAAACAAATACATTTTGGTAATCGCCACAGTGTAAGTCTATGCTATATTGGCTCTAGGGAAACATTCTTAGAATTTGAATATCACTTAAAAATATTGTAAATTTGCAGGAACATTATCAAGACAAAAAAATCATCTTATATTTTTCATGCTTTCTTCTTGATTCACATTTCTTCATTTTAAATGGTTTCCTTGTGCTTTTTGACCTTCTATGGTAAAAATTATAGTGTGATTCCCAAATGCATTTGATATGCTAACTGTGAGTACTTCAGGATTTTAAAACCAAATACCTCCTAAAGACCACTGCTCACAATATGTTGGCATTTGACATTTAGAGATTAGAAAGAGAAAAAGGATTTATTAGTTATTAAGGTGATCCGTGTCCGTTGCAAATGAAAAAATTACTTTTTTCAGCATGAAAATTGTATGTTTGTTCTGATACAGACAAGCATAATATTACACAGGCAAAAGAACAGAAATGTATTTTTATCTAAGTTCTGTAACTGTGTGGCCCTCAGTTATACTACAAAGCTAGAATTTTGTTTTATTAAAATAGGATTGCCATATTTTTAATGTATATGTATGTTTATTGTAAAAACCTCATAACTCTGTCAACCTGTCTACCGTATTCACTTGTGTTAATGTGTATCTTCCTAATAATCAGTCTCGGAATATTCAGACTGTCTGTCCTTAAGGCCTTATCTCACATGGAGCAAATACAGCTACCCCCACCTCCAGCTTTACAGCTCTAGGACCTGATCAATTACGACTTAGGTAGGGAGTGCCATACATATCAGTTTATGGGAAAAGTCACATTGTGTTTCCATGATCATGGTGCAGTTACTAATAACATCCCCTTTTATTCTTAAAGACCATAATATCAGTAGCAGAATCCAAACATTAAATCACGCTGGTTGCAAGTCTGAATTAGGCTCTGTTTTTTACTTATGAGCCTTATGCATTTCCCTAGAGATCTGAAATTATCTTTGAAGACTGGCTTAAGCAACTATATAACTACATATATTTATATAGTTATACATAATAAGTTTTATATATATATATATATATCTTATTCTCAGTACTAGGCCTTTTTCCTTTACATTGGACCAATATACTAGTTTCTATGAAGTTGAGGCTCTATTTTTTTATTAGCTATTCATTTTCAGCAAGTGTGTTCCTACCCCTGAAACACAATGCACTGATATACACAACATAGTGACAAGCTTACCTGATATACACTGTCTTAGCTGTTTTTACATTCCTTTCATGGCTCATTTTTGCATAAAGACAGGTGTGATACCACAGTTCATAACCTCCTGGATGCCTACTGCTTTCTTGGAACAGCAAAATTGTTTGTTTTTCAACTGATAAACTAGAATCTTTACAGAAAATTGCCATAGAATCTATACTCCTGGTACTTACCTTACTTTAATTTGTATCCTTTTAAGTCCTAGCACTTTTCGGTATCTTTTGTGTCCTAAGATATAAAAACGGGTGAATGAGAAAAAGTTGACTTTATCTGCAGTGTCTTTTATAAAAGAATAGAGAGTCATATAAATTGAATTTGTACTTCAACTTCTTCCCAGGAAAATAATTGCTCTTGGAGTACATATTATTTGCTATGACTATGCTAGGTCCTTTACCTACATTTTTGCTTTTCTTTTTTTATAACCCTGATGAATAGGTATATCACATTCAATTTTTTAAATGGTGAAATTGAGTTGCAGAAAGATTGTCACTTACCTTATAAGTGGTAAAATCAGGAATGGAAAGCCAGTCATCTTTCTACTCTACAATGTTGCCTCTAAGCAGAGATAATAAAGGGTTTATCCTTTTCTCACTACCTCCTAGTAACTGATTCTGACTCCTTCAACCTACCTGATCTTTTTTTTAATATATATATTTTTATTATACTTTAAGTTCTAGGGCACATGTGCACAACGTGCAGGTGGCACATATACACCATGGAATACTATGCAGCCGTAAAAAATGATGAGTTCATGTCGTTTGTAGGGACATGGATGAAGTTGGAAACCATCATTCTCAGCAAACTATTGCAAGGACAAAAAATCAACCTACCTGATCTTACTTCTCCATCATGTTCCTATCAATCCTGCATGCTGTTATGATCAAATAGGATATTTAATCTGATATTGCCTTGGATTGATAACTGTTTCATATGTATATATATTTTCTCCACAATTATATTTTAAGCTCTGTGAGGGCAAAAGCACTTTCATTATTTTACGTGGCACCTGGAACAATGAAAATACATGCAGTAAGTTTGTGCAGAACTGAATTTAGAAGAATAAATGTATTCAGTTCTTTAGGGGAAAGTCTCTATGCAAATCAAAGCACCTTCATAAATATTTAGCATCTATTTTCAATGTGAATGTCAGGTACTTGTGATAATTGCAGTACGAAGGCAGACAACATGATTTTTTTTCTATTACTAGGCTTAAACATGAAATTCAATGTATGAAGAAGCCTTAATTTATATTCAAACTCTTATACTTAATTCTATTCATTCAAAATATGTAAGTAAAATATAGGAAACAACTGCTACAATCACAATAGCAACTAAATCAATGGTAAAACATGTTCAAGTTTAGTTCTTTTTTTTAATTGACAGATAAAATTGTATGTATTTATTGTATATAACATGATGTTTTGAAGAATATATTCATTGCAAAATGGTTAAATCAAGTGAATTAACAAATGCATTACCTCACATAGTTATCATTTTGTAGTTAAAATACTTAATGTCTAATCTCTTTTGATTTTTCAAGAATACAAAGATCATAATTAACTCTTGTCATTATGCTATACAATAGATCTCTTGAACTTATTCTTCCTGTCTAATTATAATTATGTACCCTTTGACTAACATCTCCCTGGCCCCTCCTCTCCACTAACCACCCTAGCCTCTGGTAAACACTATTCTGCTCTCTACTTCTATGAGATCAACTTTATCAGATTTCACATATGTGTGAGATCATGCAGTATTTATCTTTCTGTGCCTGGATTATTTCACTTTACATAATGCCCTCCACAGTCATCCATGCAACATCCATAAATGACAGAAATTTTTAAAATAGCTGAATAGTATTCCATTGTATATACAGTCATCCTTCCATATCCATGGGGAATTAGTTCCAGGACCCCTGTGTATATCAAAATGAGCCAATGCTCACGGAACTTTGATATACAAAGTCCCATGTATTAAGTAAAGTAGTATTTGTGTGTAATTTATGCATATCCTCCTATGTATTTTAAGTCATCTCTAGATTATTTATGATATGTAATAAGATATAAATACTACATAAATGCTTGTTATAATGTTTTTTGGATTTTTTGTTTTATTATTTTTCTTCAACTATTTTCTATAGAATATTTTCACTTTTGGTTGAGTTCACAAATGCAGAATTTACAGATACAAAGGGTGTCTGTGTATACCACATTTTCTGTATCCACTAATTTGCTGATGGACACTTAGGTTAATTCCATATCTTGGCTATTGTGAATAAAGCTACAATGAACATGGGAGTATAAATATCTCTTTGACATACTGATTTCATTCCTGTATGATACATACCAAGCAGTGGAATTGCTGTATCATATGGTGGTTCTATTTTTTAATTTTTTTAGGAACCTCCATAATGTTTCCCATAATGCCTGTACTAATTTATATTTTCACCAATAGTGTGTAAATGTGCCCTTTTCTCCACATCCTTGCCAACATTTTTTATCTTTTGTGTTTTTGATAATAGCCATTTCAACAAGAGTGAGGAGATATCTCAATGTGGTTTTGGTTTACATTTTCAAGATGATTAGTTATATTGAGGATTTTAAATAATATACCTGCCTGCCACTAGTATGTATTCTTTTAAGCAATGTCTATTCAGGTCTTCTGCCCATTTTTTAAATTGAGTTATTTTTGTTCTTGCTATTGAGTTGTTTGTGTTGAATTGAGCTCTTAGATATTAACCACTTATCAGATGTATGATTTGCAAATACTTTCTTCCATTCTGTAGGTTGTCTCTTATTGATTATTTCCTTTGCTGTGCAGAAGCATTTCAGTTTCATTAATCCCATTTGTCTATTTTTTATTTTGTTGTCTATGCTTTTAAGATCATATCCAAAGAAACCATTGCCCAGCACCATGTCATAGAGCTTCTTCTCTGTTTTCCTGTAGTAGTTCTATAGTTTCATGTCTGAAATTTAAGTGTTTAATCCATTTTGAGATAATATTTGATATGTTGAAAAATAAGGATCTAATTTCATTCTCCTGCATGTATCCAGTTTTGTTTTTTTTAGGTTTAATATGTTCATTTATTTCATAGAGATGAAATTTATATAATGCATCCAACTATATAACATGTTTATTATTTAAAAGTTGAAATTCATGTAAACAGTTAAAATAAAAAGCATATTTTACTATATAATAATATAATATACCTTTTAACAATATTTTATTTTATTTTACTTTAAGTTCCAGAATACATGTGTAGAATATGCAGGTTCGTTACATAGGTATACATGTGCCATGGTGGTTTACTGCACCTATCAACCTGTCATCTAGGTTTTAAGCCCCACATGCATTAGTAATTTGTCCTAATGCTCTCCCTCCCCTTCCACCCCATCCATCAACAGGTCCCAATGTGTGTTGTTCCCCTCCCTGTGTCTACGTGTTCTCATTGTCTAACTCCCACTTATGACTGAGAACATGCAGTGTTTGATTTTCTGTTCCTGCATTAGTTTGCTGAAGATGATGGCTTCCAGCTTCATCAATGTCCCTGCAAATGACATAATCTCATTCTTTGTTATTGCTGCATAGTATTCCATGGTATATATGTACCATATTTTCTTTATCCAGTCTATCATTGATGGGCATTTTGGTTGGTTCCTTGTCTTTGCTATTGTGAATAGTGTTGCAATTAACACATGTGTGCATGTGTCTTTATGGTAGAATGATTTATAGTCCTTTGGGTATATACCCAGTAATAGGATTGCTGAGTCAAATGATATTTCTGGTTCTAGATCCTTGAGGAATCGCCACACTGTCTTCCACAATGGTTGAGCTAATTTACATTCCCACCAACAGTGTAAAAGTGTTCCTATTTCTCCACAGCCTCGCCAGCATTTATTGTTTCTTGACTTTTTAATAATTGCCATTCTGAGTGGCGTGAGATGGTATCTCATTGTGGTTTTGATTTGCATTTCTCTAATGATTAGTGATGAGCTTTTTTTTGTATGTTTATTGGCCACACAAATGTCTTCTCTTGATAACTGTTTATGTTCTTTGCCCACTGTTTGATAGGGTTGTTGGCTTTTTTTTTCTTGCAAATTTATTTAAGTGCCCTGTAGATTCTGGATATTAGACCTTCGTCAAATGGGTAGATTGCAAAAGTTGCCTCCCATTCTGTAGGTCGTCTGTTCATTCTGATGCCAGTTTCTTTTGCTGTGCAGAACTCTTTAGTTTAATTAGATCCATTTGTGAATTCTAGCTTTTGTTGCAATTGCTTTTGGTGTTTTCATCATGAAGTCATTGCCCATGACTATATACTGAATTATTATTGCCTAGGTTTTCCTCTAGGGTTTTTATGGTTTTGGGTTTTACATTTAAGTCTTTAATCCATCTTGAGTTAATTTTTGTATAAGGTGTAAGGAAGGGATCCAGTTTCAGTTTTCTGCATATGGCTAACCAGTTTTTGCAGCACCATTTATTAAATAGGGAATCCTTTCCCCATTTCTTGTTTTTGTCGGGTTTGTGGAAGATCAGATGGTTGTAGATGTGTGGTGTTATTTCTGAGGTCTCTGTTCTGTTCCATCAGTCTATATGTCTGTTTTGGTACCAGTACCATGCTGTTTTGGTTACTGTAGCTTTGTAGTATAGTTTGAAGTCAGGTAGTGTGAGGCCTCCAGCTCTGTTCTCTTTGCTTAGGATTTTCTTGGCTATGAAGACTCTTTTTTTTGTTCCATATAAAATTTAAAGTAGTTTTTTTTTTCTAATTTTGTGAAGAACGTCAATGGTATTTTGAATTGAATAGCATTAAATTTATAAATTACTTTGGGCAGTATAGCCATTTTCATGATATTGATTATTCCTATCCATGAGGATGGAATCTTTTTCCATTTGTTTTTGTCCTCTCTTATTTCCTTGACCGGTGGTATCCAGTTTTCTAGACAACATTTATTGAAGGCAGTATCTTTTCTCCCACATATGTTCTTTGAAACCTTTGACAAAAATCAATTGACCGTAAACGTGTGGATTTATTTCTGGGCTCCCTAGTGTCTTCCATTGGACTATGTGTCTTTTTTTATGCCAGTATCATGCTGTTTTGATTACTATAGCTTTGTGGTATACTTTGAAGTCAGATAATGACATGACCACAACTTTGTTCTTTTTAATCACCATTGTTTTGGCTATTCAGAGAAATTTGTGATTTCATATGAATTCTAGAATTTTTTCTATTTCTGTGAAAAAAGTCTTTTTATATTCATAGGGATTACATTGAATCTGTAGATCACTTTGGGTAGTCTGAACATTTTAACAACAGTAATTCTTGTAATTTATGAACAAGAGTTATCTTACCATTGATGTGTCTTCTTTAACATCTTTTATCAATGTTTTATAGTTTTCAGTGTAGACATCAATCACTTATTTGGTTAAATTTATTAAGTATTTTATTTTCTTATTTGTTTTGTAGCTATGATAAATGGGATTGTTTCTTGAGTTGTTTTTCAGATACTTTACTGTGAGTGTATAGAAACCCTACTGATTTTTGTATGTTGATTTTGTATTTGATAACTCTATTGAATTTGTTCATTGGTTCTAATCTTTTTTTTTTTTGATAGAGTCTTTATGGTCCTCTGTATATAACATTATGTTGTTTACAACAGGAGCAATTTAACTTCTTCCTTTCCTGTTTGGATGCCTTTTATTTTTTCTCTTGCAAAATTGCTCTGGATAGAACATCTAATAATATGTTGAATAGAAGTGGTAAACATGGACATCCTTATTTTGTTCCTGATCTTCGAGGAAAAGCTTTCAACTTTTGCTCACTCAGTATGACTTTATCTGTCGGTTTGCTGTGTATAGCATTTATTATGTTTAGGTTCATATTTTCTATACCTAATGTTTAAAAGTTTTTATTATAAAGGGATGTTGAATTTTGTCAAATGCCTTTTCTGAATCTATTAAGATGATCATATGGTTTTTGTATTTGATCTCTTAATGTGATATATTATGTTTATCGGTTTGCATATTTTGAATCATCCCTGTATCTCTGGGATGACTCCCACTTGATCATGCTGAATATTTTTTAATGTGCTATCAAATTTGATTTGCTAATGCTTTGTCAAGGATTTTTACATTTTTGTTCATCAGGGATATTGGCCTGTAGTTTTCTTTTTCTGTTGTGACTTTAGTCTAGTTTTGGTATCAGGTAATGCTGGCCTCACAGAATGAGTTTGGAAATATCAATTTTCTGAAATAGTTTGAAAATAATTGGTGTTAGTGTTTTCTTTAAATGTTTGGGAGAATTCATCAGTGAAGCTATCAGTTCATGAGCTATGTTTTGATGGGAGACTTTTTATTACTGATTTAATCTCCTTTCTCATTATTGATCTGTTCAGATGTTTTATTTCTTGATAATTCAATTTTGGTAGGTTGTATGTGCTCAGGAACCTTTCCATTTCTTCTTGGTTACATGATTTGTTGGTATCTAATTGTTCATAAAAGTATTTTATGTTTCTTTGTTTTGTTTTGTTTTGTTTTGTTTGCTATCAGTTAAAATGATGCAGGATTTTTTTGGTGCTGCTTTGCCAGACAGAGACCTCTGCAGCTGGTGACACCCCTGTCCAGGGCCTCACTTCACCCTGGGCTCACTGCAGAAGGTACCCTGCAGACCAGTGGGGCTGCACTTGGCTTGCACTCTGGCCTGGATCCTGTCCTCACCATGGTAACGATGCTCAGCTTGTGGCTGGGAAAGTGTCTGGATGAGGGGAATGTGATGGTGCCTGAAAAACTTGGAGACACCAGCGACCCCAAATCCTCAAAGGGGTGTTACAGCATGTCACAGCCCTGGCTTTGGGAGCCCCTAGGCCTGGGATCCCAGAAGGGCTGCAGCTCTTCTCTAGGCATTGTGGGAAGAGGGGCATGTTTCAGCCCATTTGTGTTACAACTCTTTCAGTCCCACCACCCCACTTCAGCCTGTGGTGCCTAAGCTGGCCTAGCCCCACCATTGCTTCCTGTTGCATGGGGCAGCCACCTGGTGCTAGCAGAGAGCAGCGGACAGCCACCTTGCACTGGCAGAGGGCAGGAGGCTATAGTGCTACAGCTCTGGATAGGGAAACCCAAAGTATGCTTCCCGCCAAGAAGGGTTGCCACTCTTCAATTTTGCATTCCAGGGGCATGTCACTGCCTTCAGTTTCAGAGGCTGGCCAGAAAGCATTACAGTTCATTTCATTCCTGGAGTTCAGCAGGTCCCTAGTTCTTGTCCTGCATCAGGAAGAATGAGGTTATGTGGACAACTGGAGGGCGAGCAAGATGGATGGGAGCTTTATCAAGTATCAGAACAGCTCTCAGGAGACCCAAAGTGGGTAGCTCCTTCCCGCAGGCAGGTTGTCCTGATAAGTGTGCCTCTCAGTGAAAAAGAGACCCAGAGTGGGCAGCTCCTATCCACAGGCAGATAGTCCCATCAAGTGTGGCTCTCAGTGGAGAGAAGACCTGGATTGGGTAGCTGCTATCTGCAGGCAAGTTATCCTGATAAGTGTGCCTCTCAGTGAAAAGGAGACCCAGAGTGGGCAGCTCCTATCCACAGGCAGATAGTCCCATCAAGTGTGGCTCTCAGTGGAGAGAAGACCTGGATTGGGTAGCTGCTATCTGCAGGCAAGTTATCCTGCTGAGTGTGTCTCTTAGCAGAGAGAAGACTGAGAGGGGGTAGCTCCTATTTACAGGCAGGTTGTCCTGTGGAGTGTGTGAGTCTGGGGTTTTTATGTGCTTAGAATGGAGGAAGTGTGTGCTGATTGGTTCCTGGGCAGCCATGGGCAGACCTGGAAAAAGCACCATCTGATTGGCCAAATGGTCATCAACGAAGTTCTCATTCCCGGCTTCACTTGTAAATGGCAGCCCAGCCCCCAGGCTTCAGGTTCTCTTTGGCTTGAAGTTCGGTTTCACTGAAGACTTGCCACTTCCTGCCTAGGAACCTGCCTGCATCCTTGTGCCATCAACCTGCCATCCATGGTGCCCAGGTTGTATGTGTTCAAGGGCACCAGCAGGCCCATGCCAAACCATGCTCAGTCCCTGGGCCCCCTCCCAGGCTTATCAGCAACCAATGTTTGTAGGGAGTGTAGGTGGCAGGGGACTGGCATGTCAGTGCTGCCCTGAGCATGTACACACCTGGCTAGGTTGCTACAGCACCCAGGCTCAGCCACAACTTTGCTCCACACCAGAGTGGGTGCTGACAGCAGGGAGAGGCCAGAAAGCAGAAACAGGCACTTTCGAGTCTGCAAGGGCAGGGTCTTCCTGGGCCCCTGACTGCACAGGGATGCTCAGGTATTAAGCTGCTGCTGGATGGCTGCAGCTGTGCCTGGAAGTGTGGGGCTCCTGCCCCATCAACTTGGTTGGGTGCATGGCTCCCACCTGCTCTTAGTCCCTGTGAATGGCTTTCACCTGCTCTTAGTCCCTGCCAGCTCCAGGGAGTGCACAGCCCCAGCTGCACCTCCCCTGCTGCAGCTGGTGTCCTTACAGTGGCTGCTTCAGATGGGTTGCTGCTGTCATCAGTAAGATTTCCTCTCTTCTCTTATTTTATTTATTTGGATCTTCTCTTTTTCTCTTAGTTAATCTAACTCAAGGTTTGCTGATTTTATCTTTTCAAAAAACACACCACACTGTTTATGCTGTCTATTTAATTTTTTCACTTTATTAGTTGTATTTTTCAGCTCCAGAATTTCTGTTCAATTTTTAAAAAAATATTTTAATATCTCTGTTAAGTTTCTTATTCTGGTAAGTTATTGCTTTCCTCATTTTACTGTTTACCTGTGTATTCTTGAAGTTTTTTGAAGATCTTTAAAACAGCTATTTTGAATTCTTTTCCAGAAAGGTTATACTTCTCCATCTTCTTAGAGTCAGTCACTGGCACCTTTTTATTGTCCAATTTAAGGAATTATATTTCCCTGATTTTTCTTGGTTATTGTGGTTGTACATTGATGTTTGCACATTAAAGGAGTATGTACTGACTTCATTCTTTGCAGTCTGACTTATTTTGGGGCATGTCACTCAACAGTAAGCCTGCACAGAGATCCTTAGCCTGTTGTCTTGTGTGGTCCCTAAGCCAGTGACTGTTGCAGCTCTGGAAGTACTAGGAAGTACTCTTTACCCAAATGTCATGACTTTAGCAGCACTGAGTTCAAAAATCGTGGCCACCAAGGCTGATGCAGCATTAAAGCACACCGGAAGCTCACAAACCCTGAGGACTGCCTGTCACTGTAGGTTATTTGGAGCCCAGCATTGCTGTATTTGACTGGCTGTGATGCGGGCCAGAATTTGAATCTGACTTGAAAGAGCTACAGGTTCCCATGTGGTGCTAGGGCAGGTCCAGAAGCTCAGTTTGCAGGTACCGGCCCGGAGTCAGAGGCTACAGGGTTTAGCCCAGTTTTGAGTTTTGCTATGGTAGGCCCCATATTGGGATTCAAATAAGAGTCTTAGGCTTACATCTCTCTATTTCCTCCAAGAAGGCAGTATGTTATTCTGCACTGTGCTGCCTAGGGTTGAGAGAGTGGTGATGTGGGTAATGTAAAAGTTTTATTTCCACTCTCTCCAATGCATCTTTTCTTATTGTTATGCTATAACCAGGTGCTGTGAGCTGTCATCTGGTTTCCTTAGAGCTTTAAAGGTATTTTTTGTGTGTGAGTAGTTGTTCAAGCTGATATTTCTGTGGGGGTATGATTGCTGGAGAGTCCTAGTCCATCATCTTTCTCTGCCGTGTCCTTCAATCCCATGTTGAGTATTTAATTGTAGATTGTTTCTACAATCAAAATGATATATCACACTTTGATTATAATCCATAGATTATAGAATGTATTCAGGAACATTCACCAATGGAAGTAAATATAATTCAAATTATTTGAAATTTCACAGGTAAATCTGTTCATGATAGTGACTTCAGTCTTCAAAAGAGAAGCCTCCAATTTAATTTTATTTCAAATTTTACTATTTCCATAATGATGGATAAATATGTCTTGTGATGAACTAAACTCAAAAGGCTGAGGTAAGATCACTTAAGCTCAGAAGTTAGAGACCAGCCATGGCAATATAGTGAGAACTTGCGCTATACATATATATATGTATATATATAACTTTGAATTATGTATATATATTTATCGCTATGCACCTAATCACACTTTCAGTATTTAAAACGCACAAGAATCAGCTTATGTATTAGTTACAAAGATAAAAAGCCCTAAATATTCACAAGAAGTTAAAACAAGTTTGCATAAACAATTATTTAATTAATAATTTAAAATACTTATTTAATTAATAAAAATAATTTTAAAAAATTGGTTAAACATCATACTGGATCAAAGTGGCTTCTACTTACTCATGGTAATAGTATTAATACTCTTCAATGAATGAGCATTAATCAAGCTCCCAGTCATCTTTTAGAAAATCAGAGAAACCAATTTTCAAACCTCTGTAACTATCCATACTTTTGCATTTTACCTCATTGCCAGAGTGTTACAGGAGTTAATAGAAACTTAACACTCTTGACAACAGGAACTGTAAGTAATGGAAAAGCAAGACAACAAAATCCTTTGTCTAACTTATTAGCTAAATGTAATAAATTGGAAGGCATTCTTTAATCACCTAAGGGACGTTCCAGCTTTACTTGCTATCTTTTGGTTTTGACTTTGATTGTAATTAAAATTTAGATATGTTATCTTCAATTTAAATCATGAAAGGTAGGTGTTGTTTCAAGATTACCAGACTTTTGCCTCATCAGTCATTAGTAATTAGGCATATTTGGTTAATATCCTCTCTATATTCCCTTTGAATATATACTGATAGGTGCTATGCAGTGGATAAGCACATTTTGCTTGTTCTCAGGAATTTGTAAATCAACCAAATTAGAAAGCTTGTTAATGGATGAAATGACTGACAAATTTGATCCAAGGAAATGTAAAAAGTGCCATTTTCTTCACAGAATCTATATTAATTTTTATATACTTTTCTCCAGGGGTGGTGGTGGGGTGGGAGCACATAAGGATTCATGTTTGACTGAAAGCTCCAGAGTAAAAGATTCCAATGTCCATTTGGCATGAAAATTAGTCCAAGAGAAAAAAATAAGAACCAGAAAAATCTTTCCAAACCTCAATCATATCATATTTACTCCCTTGATTAAAATTTTCCTGAATTTCTATGACATTTAAACGCCACTTTTGTTTATTGATCTTATATCCTGCTACCCTTCATGACTTACCTTTTAGTTCTGTGTTCTGTGAATTTTTTCATAGATTTCCTGCGAAGATGTTCAGGTTATCTTTGAATAGGGATATTTTTACTTCCCACTTGCAAATATAAATGAGTTTTATTTCTTTTCTTGAGTTATTGCAGTGGTTAGAATTTCCAATACTATATTTAATAAAAATGGTGAATGTAGACATCCTGGCCTTGTTCCTGATCTTAGGGGAAAAACATTCAATTTTTCATCATTAAGTATGATATTAGATGTTAGCTGAAGGCAGTTTTTTGTAATCTTTTTATCAAATTGAGGTAATTCCCACTATTCCTAAATTTCTTTCTGAGTGTTTTTATATGAATGGATTTTGGATTTTGTCAAATTATTTTACTATGTAAATCGATATAACCATATGATTTTTTCTTCTTTAGTTTATTGATATCGAGGTTTACATTGATTGATTTTTGAATGGTGAACCAGCTTGGCATACCCAGAATAAATCTGATATTTGCATGTTACATAATCATTTTAATATAACATTGAATTAGATTTGCTAATCTTTTACTGAAGATTTTTGTGTCTAAGCTTATAGGAGATGTTGATGTGCTGTTTTCTTTTTCTTACTGTCCTTTTTGTTTTTTATAATGCTGGCATCATAAAATGAGCTGGAAAATATTTTCTCCTCTTCTATTTCCTGGAATTTATTATGTAAAATGATTAATTATCTATTATGTGCTGGGAGTATTCTTCATTGAAATATTCTGGCTCTGGAGATTTCTATTAATGGGAGGTTTCCAATTATAGATATTATTTATTTCACAGATCTATGTATATTATATTATATATTTCATCTTCGCTGAGTTTTCATCATTTGTGATTTACAAGGAATTTTTGTATTTCTTCTAAATATTGAATTTGTGAGTATAAAGTTGTTATTGTACATTTTAATTTTTCTTTTAATAACTGCACCATATGTATAGGCATGTGCTATCTCATTCCTGATTTATGTCTTTAAATTTTTATCAGTCATGATAGAGTTTTATCATTCCTATTAATTTTCAAAAAAACAATTTTGTTTCATTGATTTGTAGTATTTTTTTTATTTTCACTGATTGCTTCTCTGATCTTTATTATTTCATTTCTTCTGTTTGCTTTGCGTTTGTGATCTTCTCTTTCTAGTGATATGGTTTGGCTCTGTTTCCTCACCCAAATTTTATTTGAATTGAAATCCCCAATGTTGGGGGAGGGACCTGGTGGAAGGTGATTGGATCATGAGGGCAGATTTCTCCCTGGATGTTCTCATGATACTGAGTGAGTTATCACAAGATCTGGTTGTTTAAAAAGTGTGTAGCACTTCCTCCTTTGCTCTCTTTCTCTCTCCTGCCACTATGTGAGACATATTTGCTTCCCCTTTGCCCTTCTGCCATGATTGTAAGTTTCCTGAAGTCTCACAGCCATGCTTCCTGTACAGTCAGCAGAACTGTGACTCAATTAAACCTCTATTCTTCATCAATTACCCAGTCTCAGGTAATTTTTTATAGCAGTGTAAGAATGGTCTAATACAGAAAATTGGTACTGGGAGTGGGGCATTGCTATGAAGATACCTGAAAATGTCAAAGTGGCTTTGGAACTGGGTAGCAGACAGAGGTTGGAACAGTTTGGAGGGCTCAGAAGACAGGAAGATGCGGGAAGAAAGTTTGGCACTTTCTAGAGACTTGTTAAATTGTTGTAACCAAAATGCTGATAATAATATGGATAATGAAGTCCAGGGTGAGGTTGTCTCAGATAGAGATGAGAAACTTATTGGAAACTGAAATAAAGGTCACTTTTGCTATGCTTTCACAAAGAGATTGGCAGCATTGTGCCCCTGCTCTAGAGATCCATGGAATTTTGAACTTCAGGGAGATGATTTAGGGTATCTGGTGAAAGAAATTTCCAAGCAGCAAAGCATTCAAAATGTGTCCTTGCTGCTTCTAAAAACCTATGCTCAATTGCATAAACAAAAAAATTATCTGAATCTAGAATTTACATTTAAAAGGGAAGCAGAGCATAAAATTTTGGAAAATTTGTAGTCCAACCATGTAGTAAAAAAGAAAAACCCATTTTCTGGAAAGGTATTCAAGGCTGAAGAAATTTGCCTAGGTAAAGAGGAGCCAAATGTTAATAGCGAAGAAAAGAGAGAAAATGCCTCTAGGGCATTTCAGAGACCTTTATTGCAGCTCCTCTCAACCCATCACAGGCCTGTCTCTTTCTATTGTTTCTTCTTTCATCCCGATGCTCCAAGATAATTTTTTTTATTATCACCCTTGATGTTTGAATAAATTACTTTAGCTAATCTTTAAATGTAGGTATATTTGTGACTTTTTTTTAGCTTTTCTTCATCTGAGAATGTCTTTATTTTTCTTAAAATCCAGAAGAATAAATCTGGCATTTATAGAATTTGTAGAGAGTAGTTCTTTTTTAAGCACAAGAAAAGTGCTTCCTTTATGCTTTCATGTTTGCAGATGAGAAATCTACCATCATTCCTATTGTTATTTCCCTATACGTATTTTATCTTTTTACTCTGACTGTTGACAGAATATTTTCCTTATATTTAATTCTTAATAGTTTACCTATAATGTGTTTGGTTATAAATTTCTTTATATTTGTCATATCTGAAATGTGTTCAGCTTCTTGACCTATAGTTTAATGTCTAGCAAAATTAAGAAGTTTTCAGCCATTATTTTTAATACATTGTCTTTCCATTTTCTTTAGTCTCTTCCTTTCGGAAATACAATTATATGAATGTTAACTCTTGTCTTATAGGTTCTTGAGGCAGTGTTCTTTTTTTTCAGCTTATTTTCTCTGTTCTTCAGATTGGGATAATTCTATACTTATGTCCTTAATGTCACTGATTCTATCCTGTGTCATGTCTAGTTTATCACTGAATTCAGTAATTTTTCCTGATCAGTAAAAATTTTCCTGATAATTTTTTAATTTTAATTTTTATTGTTATGTTTTTCAGTTCTATAATATTCACTTTTTAGAATCTTTTTTCATATTTTATTTGCTTTAACTAAATTTTTATTTGACTGTTAAATAATTTTTATGACAGCTTCCTTGAAATAATTTTCATGTAATTCTAATACCATGTTTACCTTTGTGTTTGTATCAGTTAATTGTCATTTCTCATTCAAGTTGTGATTCTTCTGGTTCCTGGTATGATGGGTGATAGATTGCATATGAGTTGGAAGAGGTTTCCCAAGGCCAGGTAACTCTTGGTGAATTTCCTACTAAGAGTATAAGGGATTTACCAAGAGTTGCTCTCGATGTTCCAGTGTCTTTGAGTGTGGGATTCAACCAGTGGGAAAAATAGGCTTCCTAGACTGGGCCACTTAAGCTGGTTGTGTCATTTTGCATTTTACTCGACCTGCTTACTGTAATCAGCTCCCTTTTTCTAGTTATCCCCTCCAGTTTTGTGTCTCTGAGGGGCAGAATCCTAGGCCCATGGATATGAAGAGATATCCTGTACCAGGCCAAGTGGTATAGCTGGTCCTCTCTTGCTGGCTTTGCCTAGCCACCTAAACTCTCTTGGTAGAAAGGATAGTCTTATGCCCAGCAGAGAATAAGAGTGCCTCCTCTGTCTGCTTATTTTTGCCTTCCAATGATCTCTCTTACATGTTGTAAGGCTTATCTGATATTGTCTAAGTACTTCCATTCAGGGCAAAAATAATCATATCTGGAGTTTCTTCTTTTGCTAGATTGAAGGTCAGTAGATGTTAGGCAAGAGAAGCCATCTTCTATTCACTGGGTGGGGGGCAGGTAATACATTTTGCTGCTATACTGTTCCTCCAGTGCTGAGGTCCCAAACTGGCTATCCTTCTTTTATCATGTTTCAGGATTCTTCTTTAGTTAATTCTTACACAATTTTCAAAGTTTATAGATGTGTATAACGGGTAAGAGCAGAGAAAATGGTTGTATGTCATCTTCTCTGGACCAGAAGCCCCTTGTGTATTTCTTCCTGAAAAGGTAAATGTGAAGGTTTGTAATCATTTTATTGAATTACAGTCTTCAGGTAGAGCTTGAAAGTCTAAATACTTAGAAAAATCCTCTTGGTTATTCTGATTAGGAGATAAGCAAACTGTACACATAAACTGCAACTTTTAACACAGATAACTACTAAACATGGCATGTTTATTTAACCTAAATTATTTAACTATTATTTATATTTTAATAAATATTTGGCTTACATGCGCACTTTGCAGTGTGTGCCATAGCTTTGAAAGGAAAGAAATTTACCAACGGTAATTATGTTATTCTCAGGAGTTTATTAAATCTTTAGAGTTAGCTATTTCTAAATGTATCCCTATAAATTTCAAAGCAGTTAAGGATTGGTGATAAGATGTTTCTCTGAGGTTGGTTTCACTAAATTATGGCTGAAAAGGAGAAGAGAATGATCAATGTTCAGGTTTAAATTATCAAATTAACAAGACAGACTTGATATTTAACTATGGTTTTTTGTATACTAATGTGAGGATGTTGTCTCTTGACTACAAATGGTAAATTAACCTGCATGTGGTAGAGATAATCAATACTGTGTAGTTTTTCTCCATAAGAAGTTTCTCTGGTCTAATCTGGTGAGTTTCAGCTAAGTTTAGGATGCTAAAACTAACATGGAAACATATCTCAACATACTTTGTCCTTGATTAATAACAATTCTAATTTTTATGATTACTCTGATAGAATTCAAGATTATACTTACTATAGTGGTGCTTTTATTCTGCTTGCTTCTCCATTTCATTGTGAATGAAAGAAAAATCAATTCCTTTTTTTCCCAACAAAAGAGTCTTTTGTAAGAATTAGAAATGATTGCCCTCTTAAAAAATGAAAAGAAAAAAAGAAGGGTTTCAATTCAGAAAAAGAAATAACAACCTGCTTGTAACTTTTTATTCTCTTCCTCAGTGTGATTTTCTTAACTGGGGAGACATAGAATCACAGCATAGAAATTCAGAGGCTAGCACCCCATTTCTCATCTCTATTGATTTTCTGTTCTATTCAAAGTGACAACAGCTTGTAAATTTACATTAATAAAACCTACCTCTTATAAAATAATAGATCACTCTTCTCTACCCCCTACCCCCCAAAAAGTTTCAGTCAATGGATATCATAGAGCAAAAAAAACAGAATGAAAGAAATATTAAATAAGCACATTCTTGGCAACGTATTTAATTTTTTTTAAAAAGTGAAATCAAAAGAAAACAAACAAACAACTATGGTGTTTAATAAATTACTGGAACTATGTGTAGAAAACACTAAAACATTTATATTGAGCATATAAAAAGGATTGAAATAAATTTCAAACATCAAGCATGGCTTTATGAATAAAAAACTAAAACTAACTCTTTTCTAACTCAGGATATTGTGCAAATTGTTCACAAACATTAGCATACCCAAATAATATATACTTAGCCTCTCAAATTCATATATACCTCACATGAATTTTACAGAATACAATCCCTCTCATGATCACTATCCTGTTGGAAATGGGTCCCCAAATCTGGCCATAAACAGGCTCCAAAACTGGCCATAAACAGGCTCCAAAACTGGCCATAAACAAATCTCTGCAGCACTGTGACATGCTCATGATGGCTATGACACCCACACTGAAGGTTGTTGGTTTACCAGAATGAGGGCAAGGATCACCTGGCCCACCCAAGGTGGAAAACCGCTTAAGGCGTTCCTGAACCACAAACAATAGCAAGAGCGATCTGTGCCTTAAGGACATGTTCCTGCCGCAGATAACTAGCCAGAGCCCATCCCTTTGTTTCCCATTTTAGTTAATCTATAATCTATAGAAAAAATGCTTATCACTGTCTTGCTGTCAGTAAATATGTGGGTAAAATTCCATTTGTAGCTCTCAGCTCTGAAGGCTGTCAGCCCCTTGATTCCTACTCCACACTCTATAATTCTGTGTGTGGGTCTTTAATTCCTCTAGCACCGCTAGGTTAGGGTCTCCACCACTGAGCTGGTCTCGGCAATCCTGTTTGACAATTCTTAACCATATTTTTTCAATGTTTTTTTTTTCTTTCCAACACAGCTGAAACTACATCACATACACTATTTCAATAATCTTTAGATGGGAAGTCAAAGACCAAGAACTGCATATTCTGAGAAAACCTTGCCATAACACTCATCCTCCTTCCCACTTACAGTTTCACACATATAATACAGATCCTTCTCACTCCAAATTGAAGATGACAGATATGAGCAAAGAAAAAAGAAGTCTCTATATTCTTTGAAAATACTAATCATTTTTAAAGGGTCTAGTTTTGACTTGATTCAAATAACTTTGTGTTTTTGTGTCTGAGAGGAAGCCAAATTCTTGCTAAGTTTCCATTTTCTTTAACATTACACACACACACACACACACACTCTGTCTTTCTCACACTCATTCAGACTCATAAACACACCCTTTTTATAATTGCATGGTTGGATTTGGCTATTGGGATGTTAAGACTGGTTAAACATGCTTTAAAAATGGAAAGAAACAGCTGCCTCACAGTAAATGTTTATGGGGCTAAGTCAACTTCTACAGGGCTACTTCAAAACAACTGTGTCAAATATGAAACTTGGTCAATTCCTTTTCTTCATTCATTGTTTCAATACATATTAAGAGCTTTTTAGACACCAAACATTGTTCTCTGTGCTGGTGATAACATGGTGGCAGCAATAAAAATAACAGAAGACATGAAAACCAAGCAAACCATAACCCTGTAGATCCTACCTTTATAAAATATTTAATTTAGTTGAGGATGGATACATTAAATATTAATGACCTAAATATTGAAAATTATCCTTGTCATAAGTGCTAAAGGTACATATAGTAATTTGAACAATCCTGGAAAGTCAGAAAAATCTTCTGTGATAAAAGTGACACTGTATTTTACATTTAATAAATAGTGTTAACTAATTTGGAAGTGTATAGAAAAAATTATTCTTATGTTTCTCAACATTTAGGTCTTGTGTATTAATTTTAATAAAATTACATTACTAGGATAAAACCAAGGATGAGAATGCAATTCACTATTAATTGGAAATTCACTACCAGAATATGGCAGTGTAAGGAGCTCCATAGAACTACTCCCCCAAAAAATAACTGGTGAAAATATTAAAATATACATGGTCAGGTGCCACATTATAATGTTTTTAGCCAAAGATGAACTTCATATATGACCATAGTGCCATAAGATTATAATGGAGCTGAAAATTTCCTATTTCCCAGTGATATCATAGCCCTTGTAATATTGTAGAACAATATATTACTCACAGGTTTGTGGTGATGCTGATATAAACAAGTCTGTGCTACCAGTCCTATGAAAATCTAGTACCTATAGTTATGTACAATATATAATACTTGATAATGATTATAAACTACTATGTTGCAGGTTTGGGTATTTACTATAATGAAAAAATATTTTAATTTTTGTTATTGATACATAATAATTGTACCAATTTTTGGTGTACTTGTGGTATTTTGTGCATGTGCATATAATGTGTAAGATCTAACCAGGGCAATTGAGCCATCCATTACCCCCAAACATTCATACCTTTTTTTATACTGGGAACATTCCATTTTCTCTCTTTCAGCAATTTTGAACTACACAGATTATTGGGAACTAGAGTTGCTCTAATTACTACCAAATATTAGCTCTTATTCCTATCTAACTGAATTTTTGTACCCATTAACTAAATTCTCACCCTCTCCCCTGTATCTTTCCCAGCCTCTGGTAACCATCAATTGACTTTCTACCTCCATAAGATCTAATTTTTCAGCATCCACATTTATATGGTTTGGCTGTGTCCCCACACAAATCTCATCTTGAATTGTAACTCCCACAGTTCACATGTGTCGTGGGAGGAACCCAGTGGGAGGTGATTGAATCATGGGGGCAGGTCTTTCCTGTGGTGTTCTCATGATAGTGAATAAACCTCAAGGAATCTGATGTTTGAAAAATGGGAGTTTCCTTGCACAAGCTCTCTTTGCCTGCTGCCTTTCAACTTCCACCATGATTGTGAGGCTTCCCAAGCCACATGGAACTGTAAATCCATTCAACCATTTTTTTTTTTTTTTTTTGTAAATTGCCCAGTCTCAGTTATGTCTTTACCAGCAGCATGAAAATAATCTAATACAGTAAATTGGTACCAGTAGAGTTGGGCACTGCTGAAAAGATACAGAAAAGTGTGGAAGTGACTTTGGAACTGGGCAACACACAGAGGTTGGAACAGTTTGGAGGGCTCAAAAGAAGATAGGAAAATGTGGGAAAGTTTGGAACTCCCTAGAGATTTGTTGAATGGCTTTGACCAAAATGCTGATAATGATATGGACAATGAAATCCATGCTGAGGTTGGCTCAGATGGAGATAAGGAACTTTTTGGGAACTGGATCAAAGGTGACTCATGTTATGTTTTAGCAAGGAGCCTGGAAGCATATTGCCCCAGCCCTAGAGATTTGTGGAACTTTGAACTTGAACGAGATTTAGGACATCTGGTCAAAGAAATTTCTAAGCAGCGAAGTATTCAGGAGGTGACTTGGGTGCTTTTAAAGGCATTCAGTTTCAAAAGGGAAACAGAACATAAAAGTTTGAAAAATTTGCAGCCTAACAAGGCAATAGAAAAGAAAATCCCATTTTCTGAGGAGAAATTCAAGCCAGCTGCAGAAATTTGCATAAATAATGTTGGGGAAACCAGCCCCACTCCACCCAGTGGGTACCCTGAGTCTGGTGGAGACAAAGGAGTTAGAAAGAGACAGAATAAACATTTAAAAGGTGGATCCAGGGGACTGGAGTGTTGAAGGCTTGCTCACAGCCCAGAGCTCTTGGGCTCTGCCCAATTTATTGGTTTACAAAATCTTTGTTCTTTGGGCAGATGGGAGGGGGAGGAAGGGATGAGGAAAAGGATTAATCAGTGAAGGAGAACTCCTGAGTCATTCGATAAGATGTATAACAGTGGCGATTCCTGTGAATTTCCTTGAGCAAAAGTGTGTGTCTAAACTACTTAAGATCTTTAACTTATCAGGACTAAAACGGGTGGGAGCGGGTATCAGGAGGAGCTAAGATGTTTGATTATACTCTACTGCTTCAAGGGAGTGTTATCTCCCTGAGCAACCTGTGGAATGCTGCTGAGCGGTTATGCTCTCGGGACATAAAGACATGAAGGCAATCAGGAGACTTTTCAGAGGCCGCCCATGGCTTCCCATGGGTGTCTCACACAGGGGAGACCAACTCAACTGGCACCCCAGAAATTCTCTTTCCCACATGTCCCCCTTTTTGTCTTTATTAATTTATTATTATTATTATTAACCGCCATTGCTATCATGGCCCATTCACGGTGTCTGGCTTCTTTCCCAAGGTGCCATCCGCATCTGTAGACTAAAAACAAACAGCATAAACAGACACAAACCAAAATAAAATTTGCAATTGTTGATCCACCTATGGTTTTTACCCACTTTAAAGGATTGGTATTAGAAAGGCCATCAGTGGCTCCAGCAAGAATATCAGCTCCAGGCAGCAGGGTGAGATGAGCCTGAGATGCCTCAAAACCTCGTTTTTTCGGTTTAGCAATATCTACTGTTAAATTATCTTCTTTTCCTTGTAGGTGAAGTCTAATAATCTCCCAATGGTGTTCAGTGGCATTATAAGAGCTAGGAGTAATACAAAAATCAGAAGTATTCCAATCACATTGCGTTTGAATTCTATGCTCCAAGTTCATAATCTGATCTCCCATCCAAATTACTGTTTGACAGAGATTATTAATTTGATTTGCCAATTTTTCATCTATTTGGCTTTTGGAATTCCAAAGGTTAGAAGAATTTTTCTGCCAACTATCTACAAAGCCTGCAGTTTGAATAGACGAGTGCAAAGCAGCAACGGTAGCAGCAGCAGTAGCTGTGACAGCTATAAGGCCCATGATCACAGCTATTAAAGTAAATATGAATCTCTTTGATCTATTAAGTATTCCTTTTAGTACTTCAGTGATAACATGTATAGAGGGAGAGGGCTCCCAATGCCTATTGACAGAAACAGGTATCCAAACTCCTTCTTGGGCCCTAACCAGTAAAATGCTATTATTTTTATTAAAGGTAGAATTAATGTAGGTAAAAAGATGACAGTTGAGGCATGATATGGTTTGAGAGTCAGATAGGATACTAATTTTTCCCACTGCCAGCATAAAAGGAGGCTTAGCACAACTCTGCAATGGGGCCATCCAATTAGAGGTTATGGCTACAACAAATCGAAGTTTTTTACTATGGGTCTCTGTTTTATATTCTTCTTTCCAAATCCAAATTGGGGTTTGAGCCATCATTAATTTTCACAATTCTGGATGTTCTGGATTTATAATTGGATCAATCATTTTTGGGCTTGGAGGAGCCATATTGTTCTCCTCCCACTTAACAGGATAATTTGTTTCAATTCTTCTATATAATTTTGGTGCATTATCTGGGTAGTCGTTTGCAATAGGAGTCTCTCTACAATCTTTGCGCTGTCCACTACAATTTACTGCAAAGCGTCCCCTAGGGGCCCAATCAATGATGATTCCATAGGATTTATTTTGCAGTACAGCAGCACTGTTTGCAATACAATCTTCCCAGGTTAGCACCTCTAGCTTTCCAGATCATTTAATGGCCTGCCTAGGGCAGGGCTTCTTATTAGATTTAAATTTATTAATCTGGCGATGTGTCATAACATAGCTGTGCTCACGGTATTTAATAGTGTCCAAAGATTGAAATGTTCTTCCACTGATTGCACGAATAGAGGCTTTTGATCCATTATGTATAGGGACATAAACCATCCAACTTTGTTTATCACAATTTAGACATCCTGCATCTGGCCCTAGGCAGATGGGAGGAAAGCGATAACCAATGGAAACATTCGTTAACATTCCTTCCTCCTCTGGATGCGTAGGACCTCAGTTATCTCTTGGTCCAGGCATCCAGACACTATCATTAACATAAACCTCCACCAGGGGGTCTAACCATGTAACAGGCCTCATCAGTGGTGGGAATGGAGTGTAGGCCCAATAAGGGTAATTTTGATCTGCCTCAGCTATGGGGAGACTCACCGCCAGGGAGGTTACTGCCATCATAGCTACCATTAGATTACTGGTGGTCAGCAGCTTGTTCTGAGACCTCAGGTTGTCTTTTGCAATGTGAGCTAGTCTTTTCATTTGCCCCCAGGTCAGTGGAGTTGCATGGGGAGTTTTACCGTTTCCATCGGCTCGACAGAGATGTTCATCTGAGCCATCTGACAAACTGGGGGTGCAGGGACGTTCTGAGGTCTTTTCCTCTTCCTTGGATTCTGGCTCATGGCACAGCTTAAGATGTCTTGTGGGTACCCAGACAGGAAGCTGATTACCTTCTGGTGAGATACAAGCAAACCGTTGACCACATGTAATGATTTTGCCTTTTCCCAGGTTTTGGTTCTGACATCCTTCCACCACACATGTTTTCCTTCATGAGGATTTATTCTTTGCCCTGTCAAATGCTGCTCTGCTTCCGTTGTAACCTGATCTCTAGACAAATTAAAAAAATTTAAAGTTATGTGAGCCAATTGTAGCTGCATATGGGGAGTAGAGTATTCTCTGTTTCCCCACTCCGTGTTTTGTTTTTGTCATTGAGAATTTAAGGTTTGATTAGCCTGTTCAACAATGGCTTGGCCTTGAGAATTATAGGGTATTCCAGTACTGTGCTCAATGTGCCATTGTTGAAGGAACGCTTGTAAAGATTTACTACAGTAGCCTGGGCCATTGTCTGTTTTAATCTTTTGTAGGATGCCCATGGCTGCAAAACAGGAAAGTAAATGTCTTTTAATATGAGCAGCTACTTCTCCTGTTTGGCAAGTTGCCAATACAAGATGAGAAAAGGTATCTATAGTAACATGGATGTATGAAAGTTCCCCAAATGAAGGTACATGGGTTATATCCATTTTCCACAGCATATTCGGGGTTAATCCCCGTGGGTTAACACCAGCCCCTTCATGTGGCAGTTGTAGTACCTGGCACTGAGGGCAATGTTGCACAATGTCTTTGCCTGTCTCCAAGTAATCTAATATTTTTGTTAAGTCCTGCTGCATTAACATGTGTTAGGGAGTGAAAATCTTGGGCATTAGTAAGCACAGTGGAAACTAGTAAATCAGCTTGATCGTTAGCCCTTACAAGGGGCCCAGGAAGATTAGTACGTGCTCAAATGTGCGTAATATAGAAAGGAAAACAGTGATCACACACTACCTTTTGTAAAGAAGAAAACAGCTGATAGAGTTGTTCATCCACAAGATATTTAATGAGTACAGTTTCTGTGTATTGAGTGGCTTGAACAACATAAGCTGAATCAGGGACAATATCTACAGGTTGCTTAAAGTCTTCTAACACAGCTATAACTGCCTGTAATTCAGCCCTCTGTGCTGATCAAAAGTCAGTTTGAATAATTCTGTTTTTAGGTCCTACATAAGCTGCTTTTCTATTGCTAGAGACATCTGTAAACACAGTCACTGCTTCTTCCAATGGAGCACTATGGGTAATTTTTGGAAGAACCCATGTAGTTAGCTTTAAAAACTGAAAAATTTTGTTTTTTGGATAATGATTGTCAAAAACTCCAGTGAAGACAACTAAATTTATTTGCCAATTGACTGAACTAACAAAGGCTTGCTGAATCTGATTTTTATTCATTAGTATAATCTTACCTGGATCTGAGCCACAAAGTTTAACAACTCTAAGGCGAGCTTGCCCAATCAAGATTGCCATCTGATCCAAGTATACTGTGAGTGTTCTAACAGTATTGTGAGGCAGAAAAGACCATTCAACTAAGTCCTCATGCTGAACTATAACCCCTGTAGGAGAATGGAGAGTAGGGAACACAATGAACTGTAATGGTAAACTGGAGTCTATTCTATTAACCTTTGCCTGTTATGTTTTTGTTCAATCATTTGTAATTCTTTGGCAGCCTCAGGAGTCAGTTCTTGTTTACTATTGAGAGCAGGGTCTCCTCTTAAAATAGAGAACAGATTCGACATAGCATAGGTAGGGATTCCCAAAGTAGGTCGAATCCAATTTATATCCCCTAATAATTTTTGAAAATAATTTAAAGTTTTCAGAGAGTCTTTTTGAATTTGAACCTTTTGGGGTTTAATTGCCCTTTCCTGAACCTGCATTTCCAAATATTGGAAAGGAGTGGCTGTTTGCATTTTATCTGGTGCTGTGAGCAATCCAGCGTTGGCTACCACCTCCTGTAAATATGAATAACACTGGCTAAGTCGGTCTCGATTTTTGGCTGCACACAATATGTCATCCATATAATGGATGATATACGAATCGGGAAACTGATCTCTCTCAGGTTGAATAGTCTTCCCCACAAAAGTTTGACAAATTGTAGAAATACTCAACATACCCTGAGGCAGGACTTTCCAATGATATCTGACTGCTGGTTCCTTGTTGTTCATAGCAAGAATAGTAAAAGCAAATTTCTCAAAATCAGACTCTGCTAGAGGAATATTAAAAAAGGAATCCTTAAAATCTATAATTATTTATGGCCAGTCTCTAGGAATCGTGGGGGATGGAACCTGGGGCTTCAGGACCCCCATTGGTTGGATGACTGCATTCACCACTCGTAAGTCGGTTAGCATGCGCTATCTGCCTGATTTTTTATTTATTACAAATACTGGCAAATTCCATGGAGAAAATGTGGGCTCACTGTTTCCTTTGTTTAATTGCTCTTTGACTAATTCCTGTAAGGCCCCCAGTTTTTCCTGAGAAAGCGGCCACTGATTGACCCAAACAGAATTTTGGGTCTTCCATTTTAAGGGAATAGGACTTGGAGGCTCAACAGTAACCATCCGTAAATATGATAACCTAATCCTTTTCAGTCATTTTTTTTACAGTAACCTGTATAGGTTCAATGATGCCCATCTCCTGTTTTCCTAGGCCTTTTCTGGGAACATAGCCCATGTTTGACATTATTTTTTGACTAGCTTGACCAAACTGGGGAGAAGGGATTGAAATTTCTGTGCCCCATTGCAGAAGCAGATCTCTCCCCTATAAGTTGATGAAAATGGGCATAATTAGAAGTTGTATTGTGCCTTCCTGTTCTTCTGGACCAAGACATGCTAAGATAAAAGTATTTTGGAAAACTTCTGCAGCAGTTCCGACCCCAGCAAGACCCACTGGGGCCTTTTGTTTGGGCCAGTTTTTTAGCCATTGATAAAGAGCTATGATTGACACCTCTGCTCCTGTGTTGACCAGACCCTCAAATTGTTTTCCTTGAAAAGTGACCATACAAATAGGTCTATTGTCAGAGACTTGATTTATCCAATAGGCAACCTTGCCTGCTGAATTTGTGCTTCCAAATCCTCCTGTTCTTTTTTCTGAGCTTTCTCCTAACTTAACATATAGTAAAAGCAACAGTTAAGCTATTCTGTCACCCGGATTAGCACTCCAGGGAAGAGTGGAGGAGATAACAATTTGAATTTCTCCCTGGCAATCAGAGTCCACTACTCCAATATGTACTTGAATTCCCTTTAAGTTTAAGCTGGCCCTTCCCAGTATAAGTCCCACCATGCCATTTGGCAATGGGCCGTAAACTCCCACTGGGACCTTCCTAGGAGGCTCACCAGGAAGGAGGAATAAGGCTTCTGTACAGCATAAGTCTACTGCCACCCTTTTAGCTATGGAGGGGGACAACTGCTGTACATTTGTACAGGGATACTCTGGGCTGGGAACACTCCGTTTGGAGTTGGGGACATCCCGTCCTGAATTGGGAATGCCCAGTATTGAATCAGGGCCCAGGGCTGGCCCCTCTCTCTGTTTCCCAGCAAGGGCTGTCCATGGTTATCAAACTTTGAATGACATTGATTAGCCCAGTGTTTTCCTTTTTTACATCTAGGACAGGTACCTGGTTCCCTGCTTTTTCTTCCTGAGTTTTGCCTTTTTTGGCTCTCTGTACACTCTCTTTTTGTATGTCCTATCTGTCCACAATTATAGCAAGATCCAGGGAACACTCCTGTGTTTTTTTTTTTACCCTTAGTCCTGCCATTGCCTGAGCAAGGAGGCTGGCCTTATATAAGTGTCCCACAATGCCATCGCAGGCTTTAATGTATTCACTTAAAGTTTTTTCCTCATTTAGATCTGCCTTTCCCTTAATAGGTGTAATTACTGCCTGACATTCTGTATTAGCATTTTCATAAACAAGCAGCTAAACAATCACTTTCCTGGCATGAGAATCCGAAATAGCCTTTTGAGCCGCATCTTGCAAATGGGTGATAAAATCTGGATAAGTCTCCCTTGGACCCTGATGAACTGAGTTAAAAGAAGGTTAAGTAGTATCAGGGTCATGATTTTTTTCCCAGGCTCTTAGGCATATAGTTCTGAGCTGATCAACAACCTCATCACCCATTACCATCTGTTGATTTAGAGTACCCCATGTCTGTCCGATTCCAAGCAATTGATCAGTTGTGATATTAATGAGAGGTTGGGTTTGAGCATTTCTGCATGCCTGATTTGTTGCTTCATCTGTCCACCAGGTTTTAAATTGGAGAAACTGAGAGGGGGACAGGATGGATCAGGCTAATGACTCTCAATCCATAGGTATTAAACGCTGGTTATAAGCCACAGATTGTAACAAGGAATGAACATAAGGAGAATTTGGCCCATATTGTCCAATTTCTTGCTTCAAGTCTTTTAATATTTTAAAAGGAAATGTCTCCCAGCATGCTTGAGCATGTCCTCCGGGCTCCTCAGCTGGTGAAATAATTACCAGAAACTGCCAAGCATCCAAATCCCCCATTTCTTGTGCCTGGCAAATGGATGCCTGGATTGTATTTGCCTGCACCATAATTTGTATTTGGGCTGGCTCACAGCATTCCTCTACCATAATTAACAGGTGGACAAGCCTGGATCATTCTCTCACCGTAATTGGCTGTTGGGCAAGCCTGAAGGTTTGCTTTGCCATAGTTAATGGCATGACATGCAACAATGGGAGAGCAAGCCGTGTCTCAGGCTCCCATTCCAAAAATTCATAACGCTGAAGTGGGGGTGGCCGCTACGGACCTTCCCCTAAAGACGCAGTAGGTGGCACTGTTTCTGCAGTAGGTGGAACTGTTTCTTTCATAAGTTTTTGGAGGTCAGCATATATAGTTTCCTGTTTCTCTCCCTTTTTTAAATTAGACTGTGATGGTTCACTTTGCTGATTATCAGACTCTTGGTTATTAAACTTTCTATATCATCCTGAAACTCCTCCTCCTCCTCCTCAGTGTGGAAGGGCTCCAGTGCTGTTTTAATTGCCGACCACACAGACCAAGCAGAAAAGGGAATATTGTGGCCCTCTTGTTGTGCTCGTTTTAAGTCTGATCCGACCTTGTCCCAATCTTTTACATTCATGGTTCCATATTCTGGGAACCAAGAATACTTTTCTACAAGACAGAACAAAGATGTGAGATTTTGGGTACTCACAATTACCCCTCGCCCCCCGCGGCACAAGAACTACCATGCCAAGCTTAAGTAATTAGCAAACTTACTTTCAGCCTGACCCATATTTTCCACGAGGTTACCCTGGAATTCTCCAAGTGCCCTACTTACCTGTGGAGCCTGAAGTAAAAACGTACTCGGGCGTCCTTCGTCAGTCGTCCTGCACTGTCCATGCTCTGGTGTTTCTTCACTGTGCTATTTGTAGAGATTATGGGGGGCCCCACATTGGGCACCAGGTGTTGGGCAAACCAGCCCCACACCACCCAGTGGGTACCCTGAGTCTGGCGGAGACAAAGGAGTTAGACAGAATAAGCGTTTAAAAGGCGGGTCCAGGGGACCGGAGCATCGGAGGCTTGCTCACAGCCCAGAGCTCTCGGGCTCCACCCAATTTATTGGTTTACAAGATCTTTGCTCTTAGGGCAGATGGGAGGGGGAGGAAGGGATGAGGAAAAGGATTAATCAGTGAAGGAGAACTTGTGAGTCATTCGATAAGATGTATATAACAGTGGCGATTTCTGTGAATTTCCTTGAGCAAAGGTGTGTGTCTAAACTACTTAAGATCTTTAACTTATCAGGACTAAAACGGGTGGGAGCGGGTATCAGGAGGAGCCAAGATGTTTGGTTATACTCCACTGCTTCAAGGGAGTGTTATCTCCCTGAGCAACCTGTGGAATGCCACTGAGCGGTTATGCTCTTGGGGCATAAAGACATGAAGGCAATCAGGAGACTTTTCTCCTCAGAGGCTGCCCATGGCTTCCCATGGGTGTCTCACACAGGGGAGACCAACTCAACTGGCACCCCAGAAACTCTCTTTCCCACAGCAATGTGGAGCTGAATGCTAATCACCAAGACAAGGAGGAAAGTGTCTGCAGGAAATGTCAGAGGTCTTCACAGCAGGCCTAGGAAAAAAAAAATTGTTTTGTGAGCTGGGCCCAGGGTGCCCATGTTGTATGCAGCCTAGGAACTTGGTGCCCTGTGTCCCACCCGCTCCAGCCATGGCTGAAAGGGGCCAACACAGGGCTTGGGCCATGGCTTTAAAGGGTGCAAGCCTCGAGTCTTGGCAGCTTCCATGTGGTGTTGAGCCTGCGAGTGCACAGAAGTCAAGAACTGAGGTTTGGGAACCTCCTCCTAGATTTCAGAAGATGTATGGAAAGGCCTGGATACCCAGGCAGAAATTTGCTGTAGGTGCAGGGTCCTCATGGAAAATCTCTGCTAGGGCAGTACAGAAGGGAAATGTGGGGTGGGAGCCCCCAAACAGAGACCACCACCTAGTGAAGCTGTGAGAAGAGAGCCACTCTTCTTCAGACCCCAGAATGATGGATCCACTGACAGCTTGCACTGCATGCCTGGAAAAGCCACAGACACTCAATACCAGTCCATGGAAGCAGCCGGGAGGGAGGCTGTCCCCTGCAAAGTCACATGGACAGTGCTGCCCAAGACTATGGGAACCTACCTCTTGCATCAGCGTGACCTAGATGTGAGACATGGAATCAAAGGAGATCATTTTGGAGCTTTAATATTTGACTGCCCCACTGGCTTTCAGACTGTCATGAGGCTTGTAGCCCTTTTGTTTTGGCCAATCTCTCCCATTTGTGATAGCTATATTTACAAAATGCCTGTACCCTCATTTTATCTAGGAAATAACTAACTTGCTTTTGAATTTACAGGCTCATAGACAGAAGGGACATGCTTTGTCTCAGACAAGACTTTGGACTGTGGACTTCTGAGTTAATGCTGAAATGAGTTAAGACTTTGGGGGATTCTTGGGAAGGCATGATTGATTTTGAAATGTGAAGACATGAAATTTAGGAAGGGACAAAGAAAGGTAGAATAATATGGTTTGGCTTGTCCCCACCCAAATCTCATCTTGAATTGTAACTCCCACATTCCCATGTGTCATAGGAGGAACCTGTTGTGAGGTGATTGAATCATGGGGGTTGGTCTTTCCTTTGGTGTTCTTGTGATAGTGAATAAATCTCATGAGATCTGATGATTTTAAAAATGGAAATTTCCTTGCACAAGCTCTCTCTTTTTCTGCTGCTGTCTATGCATGACGTGACTTGCCTTTCACCTTCCACCATGATTATGAGGCCTCCCCAACCACATGGAACTGTAAGTCTATTAAACATTTTTTTTTTTTGTAAATTGCCCAGTCTTGTGTATGTCTATCAGCAATATGAATGAAACCAATACATATATAAGTGAGTACGTGCAATACTTGTCTTTCTCTGCATGGCTTATTAACTTAAGCCATTAACATAATGACCTCCAGTTTCATCCATGTTTCTGGAAATGACAGGATTTCCTTGTTTTTATGGATGAAAAATATTCCATAGTGTATATGTAACACATTTTTGTTATCCTTTCATCCATTGAACATATAGTTTGACTCTGTATATTTGCTATTGTGAATAGTGCTGCAATAAACATGAGAGTACAGATATCTATTTCACATGATGATTTTATTTTCTTTGGCTATATAGCCAGTAGTAGGATTACTAGATCAAACGGTAGTTCTATTTTTAATTTTTTCAGGAATCTTGCTTATTGTTTTTCTTATTGTCTATACTAATTTGCATTCCCATCAACAGTGTATGAGAATTCTCCTTTTGCTACATCCTCACTAGCATATGTTATTTTTTCTCTTTAATAAAAGTAATTTTGACAGGGATGGGATCATATCTTAGTGTGGTTTTGATTTGCATTTTCCTGATGATTAGTGATTTTGAACTTTTTAAAATGTACTTCTTGGCCATTTGTATGTCTTCTTTGAGAAATGTCTATTGAGATATTTTACCCTTTAACAGTTCAGATTATTTGTTTTGTTTTTTGCTATGGAGTTTTTTGAGATCCTCCTGTATTGTGGTTATTAAGCCCTTTTAGGGTGAATAGTTTTCAAATATTTTCTCCCATTCTGGAGATTCTCTCTTCACTTTGTTGATGGTTTCCTTTGCTTTGCAGCTTTTTAGCTTAATATGATCCCATTTGTCTATTTGTATTTTTATTGCCTGAACTTTTGTGTTCTTACCCCAAAAATCTTCATGCAAACCAGTATCCTGAAGCATTTCCCTAATACTGTATTTTAGCAGTTTAAAGTCTCATGTCTTACATTTAATACATTTTGATTTAATTGTTGTATATAATGAGATTTATGGCTCTAGCTTAATCCTTCTGCATTTGGTTATCCAGTTTTCCCGGAAGAATTTACTGAGGAAACTCTCCTTTCTCAACGTATGTTCTTCACGTGTTAAAAATGAGTTGGCTGTAAATACGTGAATTTATTTCTGTACTCTCTATTATGTTCCATTGGTCAATGTGTCTTTTTACTGGTAGAATCATATTGTTTTGGTTACTATGGATTTCTTGTATATTCTGAAGTCAGCTAGTATGATGCCTCCAGATTTCCCCCTCCCCCCTCAGGATTGCTTTGGCTATTCAGGTTTTTTTATGGTTCCATACAAATTTTAGACTTTTTTTCTATTTTTGAAATAATGTCAATTGTGTTTTTATAGCGATTGCATTGAATCTGTAAATTGTTTTGAGTAGAATTGAGATTTTAATTATGTTAATTATTTGTTTTTGTTTTGAGTAGAATTGAGATTTTAATTATATGAATTTTCTTTCTTTCTATTTATATATTAATTTTTTGAGTCACAGTTTCAATTTGTTTCCCTGACTGGAGTATAGAGGCTTGATCTCGGCTTGATCTCGGCTCACTGCAACCTCCAGCTCCCAGGTTCAAGCGATTCTTGTGCCTCAACTTTCTGAGTAGCTGGGATTACAGGTGCATACCACAACGCCTGGCCAATTTTTGTATTATTAGTAGAGACAGGGTTTTGCCATGTTGGCCAGGCTGATCTTGAACTCCTGACCTCAAATGATTCACCCACCTCAGCCTCCCAAAGTTCTGAGATTGCAGGTGTGGGCAACCGTGCCTGGCTTTAATTATATTAATTATTCTAAACCATGAGTATGAGCTATCTATCCATTTTTTGGTGTCCTTTTCAATTTTTTTCATCATTGTCTTATGGTTTTCTTGTATAGATCTTTCACTTCTTTGGTTAAATTTATTCCTAAGCATTATCTATCTATCTTTCTAGTGGCTACTGTAAATGGAATTGTTTTATTGATTTCTTTTTCAGATATTTGTTGTTTACATATATAAATGCTACTAATTTTTATATGTTGACTTTGTATCCCATAAGGTAACTGAATTTTTTTTTATTCTAACAGTTTTATTTGGTGGAGGTTTTTTGTAATGGTTTTTCAAAATATAATAGCATGGTATGTCTTCTGTGAACAAGAATAATTTAACTTCTTCCTTTCAAATTTGGATGGCCTTTATTTCTTTCTCTTGTCTAATTGCTTTATATAGGACATCTCAGTAGTACATGTAATAAAAATTGTGAAAGTAGACATCTTTGTCTTGTTCTAAATCTGAAAAATGTTCAGTTATATTTCTATGTGCTGTAATGTTAGCTACGTTTTTGTCAACTATGAGCCTGAAAAACTACCCCTTCAAATTTTTAATTAAGTTAGACTGTGGAGCAATTTATACCCCAGGTCATAAGAGTAAATCAATTAGTTATCAATTAGCAAAGCCCAAGAGTTGGTATGATACCAGTAGAGCCAGGCAGAGGACAACATTAAGTTCTCAAATATACATATACTGGGAGTATCAGGAGAGAGGAGAGAAAATAAGAAGCAGGAAAATGAATCCAAGAAATAATAGCTGAAAATTCCACAAATTTAGTGACAAGCTTTCATTTACATATCCAAGAAGCTCAACAAACTCTAAGGAACATAAACACAAAAAGTTCCAAATAAACACATCATAGTAAAATGTCAAAAACCAAAGGGAAAAAAAAAACTCTTGAAAACAGCAAGAAAAAAAAGATTTCTCATATAAAAAGTAACTCCAATAAATTTAGAAGAAATAGGAGAAGTCAGAAGGAAGTGAAAGGACATATTGAAAAGTACTAAAAATAAGCCCCACCCCCCAGCCCCACAAAAAACAACTGTCAAACAAGAATCTTAAATTCTGCAATGGTATATTTTAAAATGAAGGTAAAATAAATACTCTTATAGATAAACAAAACTTGAAAGAATTCATTGCTAGTAGACCTTCCTTGCAAGATATAATAAGGAAAGTTCTTTAGGCTGAAAGGAAGTGATCTAAGACAGTAATTCAAATCCACATATACAAACAGTAATCATGGGTAAAAATGGTTATGTAATGACTAATGTACATGTATGTGTATATTTCTTCTCTTTTCTTAATTGATTTCAAAGCATTTTTATTAATCTATCTACATAGTTGTATTGCTGGGACTATAATATATACTAGTATAATATGTTTGGCATAAGACCTCAAAAGTTGTGGGTAGGAGCACAGATCAATTGAAATAAAAAAATTAACATTAGTTGGGAACCCAAATTAATATAACTAAGTGAAGAGAATTAGAAGAGGTAAATAAGAATGTTAATACACCAAACCCTGTAAGTATATAGTTATTCTTTCTTCCCTTACCATCTTAAAAATATACCAAATTATAGACAGTAACAGTTAAAGCAATTTATTATTGGGTTTGTAACACTTACAATCTGTATAATACTAATAGTTCAAAATGGGAGAAAAGAAAATAATGCTTCTATATCTCTCTAGAATTTATGTTAATGTAAATCAGTATCAGAATATAAGTTGATATATGGTAAGCCCTAGAGAAGCCACTAACACCACAATGAACAACAAAAAAAGATAAAAAATTTAGTAACAGAATAAACATGTTACACTAGTAAATACTCATTCACAATGAAAAAGTAATAGTGGAGAAATAGGGGAATAAAAAAGATGAGATATACAGAAAAAGTAAAATGAGTAAATTCAATGGTAAAAATAAAATTGAATGTGAAACAACTAAACAATTGAGTCAAAAGGCAGAGATTGTCAGACTGGAGAAAAAAATCCTACTTCATGTTATCTACAGGAGATACACTTTAGATTTAAAGATAAAATTAGTTCAAAGTAAGATAATGAAAAAAAATCATGAGTCCAGCAAACACAAGAAAGCTACAATTACTATATTAGTATCAAACAGTGAATAATTTAAAGCAAATAAAGTTACTAGAGATCAAGAGAGACATTTTATAATAATAAAAAATTTATCCAGCAGAAACATGCAACAATTATAAACATATATGCAGCTAATAACAGACCCCAAAATTACATGAAGGAAGAACTGGCAGAATTGAAGAGAGTAACAGACAACCCAACAATAATTGCTGGGGATTTTGATATGCCATTTTCAATCATGTATGGAAAAAACAGGCAGAAGATCAATAAGAAAATTGAACACTTGACTATTAGTATAAATCAATTAGATGTAAGAACATCTATAAAATACTCCACCTAAAAACAGCAGAATACACCATCTTCTCAAATGCACATGGAAAATTCTTCAGCATACTGTATATGATAGACCATAAAAAAAAATTCTCTAAATTTTAAAGGATTGCAATCACACAAAGTATGTTTTCCAGTCACAATATAATGAAATTATAAATAAATATATAATATATTCACAAATATGTAAAAATTAAACCGTTTAATTCTAAATACCAAATGGATCAAAGGACAAATCACAAGGGAAATTAGAAAAATTCTTTGAGATAAATGAAAATGAGGACAATCGTATTCCAAAACTTCTGGGTTGCAGTAGAATAGTACTTCAAGACAAATGTAGAGCTGTAAATCTTGTATTAATAAAGAAGAAAGATCTCAAATGAAGTATATAGACACATTAGAAAAGAGGAAAAAACAAAATCCAAAGCAATTAGAAGAAAGTCACTAATAAATATTAGAGGAGAAATTAATGAACTAGATGAATGAAAATACAAAAAAGAATTAATGAAACAAAATTAATTGAAAAATAGATTTTTCTTTAAAAAGATCAACAAAGTTGACAATACTTTAGCTAAGCTGAACAATAAAAAATAGGAAATACTCAAATTACTAAATTTAAGAATAAAAGAGGGGACATTACTACTTACCTCACAGAAATAATAGCAATTTTAAGGGTATATTACAATCAAATGTATGCTATTTATCTGATTACTTAAACACATTTTTAGGAAGACTCAAAACATCAAAATAATTAAAGAAGAAAGAGAAAATATGAATATACCTATAACAAATAAAGTGATTGAATTTGTAATTAAAACACTTCCCACAAAGGAAATTCAGAAGTAGATGGCTTCACTACTGAATATCACCAAATGTTAAAGAGAAATTAATATGGACTTGTCACGTCTCTTCCAAAACATAGAAGGGAAGGGTGAGAATCCCAACTCATTCTATGAAGCCAATTTTACCCTAATACTAAAACCAGATAAAGACAACATAATAAAGCTACTAATATCTCTTATGAATATAGATATAAAAATTCTCAAAAAAGAGTAGCAAATCAACACCAACAACATATAAAAATGATTAGATACAATATCACGTTTGATCAGTCTCAGGAATGTAACATAGGTTCAACTTATGAAAATCAATATAGTATACCATATCAATAAAATAAAGGGGAAAAACTTGATTTCTGCACCCTACGAATAAAGGGGAGCATTCTCAACCTGATAAAAGCATCTATGAAAGATCCAGAAACAACATCATTAATGGTGAAAGAGATATGATTTCCGTCAAAAAAACATTTTTAAAGGCAAAAATATTTTTGCTTGACATTTCTGTTCAACATTATAAGGGAATTTCTTCTCAGTGCAGTTAGTTAAACAAGTAAAGAGAATAAAGGGCATCTGAATTGAAAAGAGTAAAGCTATCTCTATTGACAGATGATATGTTTGTTCTTATTTAAAGAAAATCCAAAGAAATTCACTAAACACCTATTACAACTAATTTAATGAGTTGACCAAGGGTATAGGACACAAGATCAATATACAAGAATGCTACATTATACACTAGTAATAAACAACCTCAAATGGAATTAAGAAAAAATTTTCTATTATTATAAAACTGAAATAGTAATAAACATAAGAAAAGAAATGCAAACATTCCGGGAGCAAGTTCAAAGAACTAAAACAGAAAGACTATATTTATGGATCAGAAGATACTTCTATGAAGAAGGCATACTTCCCAAATTTATCTGTTGATTGATCTTTATTAATTATCTAATTATCATTTATCTAACCCCAGCTGACTTTTTTGGAGAAATGGACAAGCTGATTCCAGGATTCATATGGAAATTTAAAGGATTCATAATCTTGAATAAATGGAACAAAGTTGACGTTTTATACTTACTGATTTCAAAACTTACTATAAAGCTACAGTAATCAAGGCTGCATGGTACTGGCCAAAGTAGAGACATAAAGATCAGTAGAATAGAATGAGAATTCAGGCCGGGCATGGTGGCTCACACCTGTAATCCCAGCACTTTGGGAGGCTGAGGCGGGCAGATCACAAGGTCAAGAGTTCGAGACCAGCCTGACCAACATGGTGAAACCCCATCTCTACTAAAAATACAAAAATTAGCCAGGTGTGGTGGTGTGTGCCTGTAATCCCAGCTACTCAGGAGGCTGAGGCAGGAGAATCACTTGACCCTGGGAGGCGGAGGTTGCAGGCGCCCCTGCACCCTAGCCTGGGTGACAGAGCGAGATTCCATCTCAAAAAAAAAAAAAAAAAAAAAAAAAAAAAGAATAATGAGAGTCCAAAAAACTTTTCTCACATGCACAATCAATTGATTTTTGTTAAGGTTCCATGATAATTCAAAGATGTTCATCTTTCTCGACTATCAAGAAATACAGATCAAAACTACAATGAGATACCGCATCATAACTGCTAGGATGATTGTAGTAAAAAGGGCAGAAATACAAGTACTGGTAAGGGCATGAAGACATTTGACCCCTCACCCATGGCTGATGAAAATGGAAAATGGTGCAGCTAGTTTTCATCTGGCAGTTCCTCAAACTAAAACTTACCATATGACCCAGTCATTCCATATACCCAGTCCTAGGTATATATGTATCTACATATATTTTAATGAAAACATGTCCATACAAAGGTTTGTACATGGATGTTCACAGTAGCAGAATTTATAGTAGCCAAAAGTGGAAACAATTCACATATCTATTATCTGATATTGGATAAGTAAAATATTGTATATTCAAATAATGGAAAGTTATTCTACCATAAAAAAGCATGAACTATCAATACACGCTTCCACACAGATAAATCTTGAAAACATGCTTCTACTTGCAAGAAGCCAACAGAAGACTACATACTGAATTATTCATTTCATAAAATGATACAAAATATCCAGAATAGGCAAATTCATAGAGATGGAATGTAGGAGATCAGTCAGGGTGGTGAGAGAAATTGTAGGAAAAACGCAAACCTTCTTGGAAGGCCAGGAGGTTTTGCAAAAGGTTAGAAAGATAATTTGGCTGAAGGCAGTCAAATTCTCTTATTTGGAGCCTGAGAGCAAAAGGTAGATAACAAAAAATAATGTAAAGGGATTGATCTAGATAAGTTAGTTTACTTAGGCCTCAGAACCTGCCTTTAAATCATCCACACAAAGGACAGCCCTCTCCGGGGGGCGACCATGTTAATTACCCACAAGTGTGTTGATTCGAAGCCTTTGTCATTAATTCTTTACTAAGTAAATGCCCGCAGCACTGGCTTGTCTGGGCTACAGCTGCTGGGACACTTTATGGCACCTTCCTTGGTGTCTGTGGTGGCCCGGTCCCCTAGCCATGCAGTCAGGCAAAAAAAACCTGTGTTTACGTACAATTTTTCATCTGTCACTTGGCCAGGGTCTGCAGGTCAGACCCAGCAGTGGAGAGTAAGTTACTGATCGCCTAGGGTTTGGGAAGTTGGGAGGAAAATAGAGAGTACTGCAAATGGATAGGGGATTTGTTTTGGGGGTGATTAAAATGTTCTAAAATCAATTTTGGTGATGTTAGAACAAGCTGTGAATATATTAAAATGATTGATTTATATACTCTAAATTGATAAATTGTATGGTATTTAAAATAATCTTAACATACAGTTATTAAAAATTGCAACTAATTAGAGAGAGAACTTGAGAGAGATTTTCTTATCTCAGGAGATATATGTTTAATTTTTAAAGGTGGTACTGAAGACTAAATCCTAGAAGATTTTTTCCCCCGACTGGAGACACTCAGATTGTCTTTTCCCTAGAGAGATGTATTCAAATACCAAAGAAGTAGAGTAAGGTATTTCAATACTCTCTCCAAGTAAATCCTCTTGTAAGGCAAGGAAAGGCTCTTCATCTCCTTTAATTATAGAGAAAATTCATATTTTCTCTCTCTCATTTTCTCACTCTTACTCAAGGAGTGGGTATAGGATATTTTTCTATCTGGCTCTCATTGAGTAACTCTGAGAGGCAGCTGGGCATTGAGAAATCAACACTGCAAAGTGTACCTGGCTGTCAGTTGTACAAAACAACCAATGGTGACTGTGATGGTTAATACTGAGTGTCAACTTGATTGGATTGAAGGATGCAAAGTATTGTTCCTGGGTGTGTCTGTGAGGGTGTTGCCAAAGGAGATTAATATTTGAGTCAGTGAACTGGAAGAGGTAGACCCACCCTCATTCTGGGTGAGTACACTCTAATCAGCTGCCAGAGAGGCTAGAATAAAGCAGGCAGAAACAAGTGGAAAGACTTGCTGAGTGCGGAGGCTCATGCCTGTAATCCCAGCAATTTGGGAGGCCGAGGCAGATGGATCACCTGAGGTCAGGAGTTTGAGATCAGTCTGACCAACATGGAGAAACCCTGTCTCTACTAAAAATACCAAATTAGTCAGGTGTGGTGGCGCATGCCTGTAATCCCAGCTACTCGGGAAGCTGAGGCAGGAGACTCACTTGAACCTGGGAGGCAGAGGTTGTGGTGAGCTGAGATTGTGCCATTGCACTCTAGCCTGGGCAATAAGAGCAAAACTCCATCTAAAAAAAGAAAAAAGAAAAGAAATAAAGTGGAAAGACTTGACATGCTGAGTCTTCTGGCCTTCATCACTCTATTGTGCTGGATGCTTCCTGCCCTCCAACATTGAACTCCAAGTTCTTCAGATTTTGGACTCTTGGACTTAAATAGTAATTGCTAGGTGCTCTCAGGCCTTTGGCCACAGAATAAAGGCTGCACTGTCGGCTTTTCTACTTTTGAGGTTTTGGGACTCAGACTGGCTTCCTTGCTCCTCAGCTTGCCGAAGGCCTATTGTGGGACTTCACCTTGTGATTATGTGAGTCAATACTCCTTAATAGGCCAGGTGTGGTGGCTCACGCCTGTAATCCCAGCACTTTGGGAGGCCAAGGCGGACAGATCACGAGGTCAGGAGTTCAAGACTAGACTTGCCAATATGGTGAAACCTCGTGTCTACTAAAAATACAAAAATTAGCAGGGTGTGATGGGCGTGCCTATAGTCCCAGCTACCTGGGGGGCTGAGGCAGGAGAATAGCTTGAACTGGGGAGGCAGAGGTTGCAGTGAGCCGAGATCGCGCCATTGCACTCCAGCCTGGGTGACAGAGTGAGCCTCCATCTCAAAATCAACAAACAAACAAACAAACCCTTAATAAACTCCCATTCATATATACATCTATTCTATTATTCCTGTCCCTCTAGAGAAGCCAGACTAATACAGTAGGTATAGAAAGAAATCTGTCGTTGATTCAAAGACCTTGCGTGTGCATTTAGGACAATATTACTAAAGATAAACATTAGAAATGCAATAATTAATTATAAGAATTGGACGAAGAGCAGAAATCCTAGCAAGTGGATAAACAAACCAGGGATATCATTGTACTTAATTAGATTGCAGATAATTAAGGAAGCATCAGTCTGTGAAGGAATTTGTAAGTCATTTTGAAGACTCTTTACTTTTCTCGCCAAAATAATGAAAATGTGATAAAAAGATTTTAAAAAGGCAAATACTTAGTAAACTCTGCTTTCCAAAAAAAAGTTATTACTTAACTACCATATGAAGAGAACCAAGGGTAGAGATACAGGAAGAATAATTAGAAGACTTATGGTAGTGGACAAGAAGGAAGAGAAAAAAGAAGAGGAAAATTCAAATTAATAAGAACTAAAAAGCCAAGAAGATAGCATTGCCACAACTTGATAATGTATGAGATATGAGGGTGAAATAAGAATGCTCTTCAGGTTGACTTCTATTTTTCCACTTTGTGCAACTGGATTGAGAGTTATATCAGTCATTAAGTAAGAAATAGCAGAAAAACATAAACTTTTCATGTAAAAATATTGTAAGTTCATGTGGAATTTGAGGATCGCTTAGACTAGGCTGATGCTCAGAAGAGAGGTCTCAGTTGCTGATTAACATTTGGGAGTCATCTTTATTGTTCTATATAAGATAGCTGTTGGGAGATTTTTATGTGATAAGTTGAAGAAAAGACCTAAAATGAAATAGTTATTTATGCCAGAAATCTAAAAGAATCAACTGACAAATTATTAAAACTAAAGAAGAGTTCAGCAAGTTTCTGCATGAAAGAAAATTTTATAGCATTTTCCTAAACCAACAATAACAAAAATAAAATTAAATATGACTCCATTAAGAATAGCAACAAGAAACATAAAGTATATAGTAGTATATTAACAGCGAACCTGTAAGATCTCTGCCTTAGTCTATTCGGGATGCCGTAAAAAACTATGGTAAACTTGGTATTCTTATAAACAAAAGAAATTTATTTCTTATAGTTCTGGAGGCTGGGAAGTCCAGGTCAAACAGCTGGTAAATTCAGCTGTCTGATGAGGACGAGCTTTCTAATTCATAGGTGGCCTTTTTTTTTTTTTTATATCCTCACATTGTGGAAGAGAAAGTAGTATCTCACCAGCTTCTTTTATAAGGACACTAGTTTCATTCATAAAGGCTCCATCCCCAAGAGCTAAACATCTCCCAAAGGCCCCACCCTAATATCATCACATTGAGGGTTAGAATTTCAACATGTGAATTTTAAGAGGACACAAACATTCATGTCATGGCAATCCTTTGAAGAAAACTTTAAACCTTTAGTCAAGAGCATTGAAAACAATTTAAAAATTATATCTCCATGTTTTTTCATGCATGACTAACTATTGTAACAATGTCAGTTCTTCACAATTTCATTTAGAAAAATTCTGCATATATATATGGGAAGGTAATATACAGTAGAGTCCTGTAATTCAATTGGAATGGGGCAGATTATTTAATAAATGGCATTGTAAAAACTGATTTACTATATGGAGATAAGTGAAGCTGGATTTCTGCCTAAAACCACCTACAAGAATGAAACTCAAAAGGATTAGGACTATTAAAAGCATAGTGACTTAAGATTGGATAAGGGCTTCTTAAATAAAATTTTAGAACCGTGAAGCATATGGCAAAAAGTGGGTAAGCTTTGTTACATAGAAGTTAAAGACTTCTGTTGAACAGTTAAAGCTAAAACTCTGGACAAACTTAACATACTAATGACAAAATGAGAGAAGGTATTGGCAAAACCTAAAACTAATATGGAGTTACTATCAAAGAGAGCACACGCGCACACACACACACACACACACACACACAAATCCTACAACTTTCATAGAAAAACAACAATCCTAACCAAAAAAGTAAGCAAAAAAAAGTTGGGATAATAACAGATCTAGGTTCCTAAAAGGCTAATTAACATATGTAGAAATTATGATACTCACAAGTAATCAGTTAAATACCCATTAAAAAACAATGTGATATCAGTTTACAACCACTCTATTGGCAAATATTAGAAAACTAAATAACACCAAAATTTGAATTAGAATGTTGTGAAAAATTTGGGCACAAGAATAGAAAATAATGCAGCCATTCTGAAGACCAATTTGGGGCTACTTATTTCAGTTTATTGTAGGGATACCCTATGACTCAACCACATATTCTCCTAGTGCCTCACACACACACACACACAAATTTCACATAGGTATGTGGGTGGACTTGTGTGAAAATGCCCAGGTGACATTATTTGAGGTTGCCAGGAATTAGTGGAATCTGGAGTTCTTCACTGGGCTAATGAATAGGTAAAATGTGGACTGCCCTGGGATTCACAGTGTCAGAATACCATGAGAATACACTGGAGACGTAGAGAAGAATAGAGAACTATGATGCAGTTAGAAGCCCAGGTCTAGACATGCATACATAGTTATTAAAAATGTAGAAAATATATTTTAATTAAAAAAATAAGACCTAGAATCCACTATCAGTTGAAATAGAAAGCAGGCACAAAAATCAACAATGTACATTTTGCAACAACATATAAACAAAAGATGCACATTAAACACATTAATGGATGTACATGAAGGAGGGAGGGAACAGGAGTGTGGAATTAAGACAAAGGAAATCAATAAATTGATAAATTAACAAAGGGGCTCTTCAAGAACCAATGTCTATAATGTACCATGAAACAGAGTGTGATTTAATCCAACCCTCTGCTTGTGGAAGGAACGGAGGGAGGGATATGTAAACGCATACCCTGGAGACATTTCACATAAAAATTTATGAATCACTTGTTCTAATCCTTTAGAACTTTAATGCAGAAGTACATAATTTTGAATTAGGTGTGTGTGTGTATAAATTTGTAGCACATTTTATTTTAGATAGCATAATTTTTATGTATTTTCTTGCCTGCAATTTTGAAAATTTTGTGAAGTATTCTCCCATTGGTGAACAATACGAGGCTCAGAAAGATTGAATGATTTGCCTAATAAGGTCCTTTATCTAGGAGTGGTAGAGCTGAGAATAAATCTAGGCCTTCTTTCTAGGTCTTTGAATTATCCCTTGGTAGGAATTAGCAGTGAGGATTCAATGTGTTATAGCTTCCATTTAACTTCAGGAAAGTATCTCTGGTGCTTTGCTGGAAGGAAGAAAAAATTGGAAGAGTAAGGAGGAAATTCTGTCAAGGTATTGAGATCAATGCAAAAACTTTTTTTAATAAATGTTAATTTATTTGGTGTCCACAGAATTTCAGAATCCTCAAAGCTGCCTTAGTCTGCCTATTCCTAGGGCCAGTTCTTCTTTAAATTACCTGCTTTCAAATATAAAACCTAGCCTATTTAATCAGGTTTCTTCACCTGTAGAACAAAGGATGTATAAGGAGGCAGGACACTCATCTGGAAATGCAGTATTTGCTATAATATACAAAAAATATTGACAGAAAATAAAAGTATTTGGGAACAGCTTCTGTTCAGTACAGACACAATGCAGTACAAACACAATGATCTCCTGGTTTATTTTAGTAACAATTATTCTTATTTGATGTGGTCTCAAATAGAATGTGAGCCTAGGAGAGAAGTGAAGCTGGCCTCCATGGCAATGAACGTCCATTATCTCACCAACACATGCCCAAGTATTTTCAATTCTAAGCATTACATGAAACCAGAGGACAGTTGTTGTGCTTATGTTCATTTATTCATAACTTTATTCACTCCATAAATATTTAGTAAATCCCTACTTCATGCTGGATACTAATTGTGCTAATTGTTGTGGATGCATTGGGGAATAACATTACATAGTTAGTTCCATTATGGAACCTATAGCCTATCATGAAAGACAAACATTAATAAAATGGTATAAGGTTTTTTTGATAGAAGTACAAAGCACTATGGAGTACCAGTAGGAGAAGCTAAATTGATGAATTGTTTAATATAATATTTTCCCTTTTCATTATGGAGAATTTTGAACATATATAAAAAGTAGAAAGAATACAACATCCCATCCAAACCTCCATTCACTTCTGTGTTATTTTGAAGAAAATTAGACATTATGAAGAAATTAGACATTTTGAAGAAAATATTAGACATTATGTAATTTTAAACATAAACATTTTAGTATATATTTGTAATATATAGGGTCATAAAATAAACCCACAACTATTTGTGTAAATCTGGAAAGATTTAATAATGCTACAAATGTTCACACAGTCTCAGACAGCTAGTGGCACTGGCCAATGGCTAGACTATAGATTTTTGACTTGACTGGCATCTAATAAACTTGGAAAATTGTTCTATATTTTCAAATATCTACAGCTACATCAAAAAGCAACTCATATTTTTATTGGTGCTTTATTACTTTGTTTACAAGCTCATTGGTTAAGCATAATGTTATCTCGTTGGAAATTATTAGGTTTAAATTTTCTATTGTAAAAATAATAATGTAATCACTTCTAAAGGAGAAAATCCTCAGCTGAAAGTGTGAAATATATGTACACAAAGCATTATTTAATAATGAGAATGTACAGTGAAATATTCATATGATCTATGTTTTTTTCTAGGATTAGACATTATTGCTAGCTTCTATCATCTTGCATGTCTTTACCTGTTAAAGTTTTTAAAAAATAATAACTCATACCTTTTAAAAAATTTTTTTATTTTTATTTTTTGGAAATGCAGTTTCGCTCTTATTGCCCAGGCTGGAGTACAATGGTGCAATCTCGGCCCACTGCAACTTCCGCCTCCCGGGTTCAAGCGATTCTCCTGCCTCAGCCTCCCGATACCTGGGATTACAGGCACCCACCACCACGCCCGGCTAATTTTTGTATTTTTAGTAGAGACGGGCTTTCGCCATGTTGGCCAGGCTGGTCTCGAACTCCTGACCTCAGATGATCCACCCACCTCAGCCTCCCAAAATGCTGGGATTACAGGTGTGAGCCACCGTGCCCAGCCAGTATTACCTAACTTTTATACAGAACTTGTCACTTGCTCTTCATCCACATGATGTATGGGTAGTAGTACTGGTGCTAACCATAGTGGAGGCTGCAATGCTCAGCTTTATCAAAAATGTTTCCAAATCTCATAGATAATGTCAGTCTATCATGTGATGCTGAAAATACACCAGAAGACAAAATCTCTAAAACTAAATTTGGAGTAAAGTTGTTTTCCCGTCACTACTGATAATACTCCTGCTGTCTGTCATGGCATTTCTGGTAAGAGCAGAAAATGTAAAGGACTGTGAAATATTTCACTAATAAATGTGTTTATTATGTAACTATTGGTCAAATATATCCCTTGAAACATTCTGGAACCATCATTAACCTTATATGGCAAGTAGGATAATATTTGGAAAATCCCCTATAAATCTATGCATTAAATTTGCATCTGTATTCCATACTTAGTACAAGATTCAAAAGCTCTGGCTATTGGAATAGCAGTCCCCAAATTGAGAACAATAAAAATAACAGAAGAAATTTTAAAAAAGAAACAAAACAAAACAATTCACATTGTTCCCATCCTAACAAATCTAGTCTCTCACCCTCCTTGGATATTTTTATATAGCAATAATCATTTTATTTATAGCACATTATATTCTGCCTTTTGTTACTTATGTTGTAAACCAAAAGACAGTAATGTCCTCTATAAATATGTGCAAACATAACCACATTTTTATTAACTTTTGGGTTACCAGAAATGTCTATCTTTGGTAAATATGTTAGTTAACAATAAAAACAATAATTATGTTTCTGTAATGCACTTCATTGTTCCTTTCTAATATCATTCTTAGTGTTTTCTATCATGAATTTGCACTAATTGGTCTAATCTTACTGTTGCTAATTCTGTTTGTCTTTAACTCACCCCAAAATGTCCCTTTTATATCAAACCTTCTCCTGATGAATCCAGCTCACATGGATAACATTTATTCTCTAATCTTTGATTATCACGTAATTCCTCAATTGTTTATAAGTTTATGTGTTGGTAAGATATGTCTTTTCACCCAAATTGCAGCTCTAAAACAAAAAAGTTTATAGATTAGAGTCCTTTGTTGTGCCCTATTATAGCTTTGGTACTGAAAAAAATGTCATTCTAGAAGCAGCTAAATGGGCATCACCTCGTGATTTGTTAGACATGAGCTGTCTCAGGACTCTCCAAGAACCAGTGAATCAGAATCTGTAGTTTAACAGTGATTCAAATGAACATTATAGTTTAAAGCAATGCCCTAACATGTATCAGACCTCTGTAAATGCTGACTAAGTGGTTAAGAGTTTATCAGCTGTTACAGTAGATTCTTACAACTACCATAACAAATTATCATAAACTTTATGGCTTAAAATAGCAGAAATGTCTTCTTTCACAGTAGGAGAGCTAAAGTATTAAATCAATTTGTCTGCGAGGTTGGTTCTTCTGTAGGCTCTGAGAGAGAACTACCCAAAGTCTCCCTAATAGTTTTCCTGGTGTTTCCTGGTGTTTTCTGGCAATTCTTGGCATTCCTTGGTTTGTAGATCACTCCAACCATTGCCTCCATTTTCACATCGCCTTCATCTCTATGTCTCTGTTTCCTCTCCTCTTCTTATAAGGCTAGCAGTCACTCATTTTAGAGAGATTCCTAAATCCAGGCTGAATCCATATCAAAATCTGGAACTAATTATATCTGTAGACCCAAATGCGGTCACATTCTGATGTTCCATGTGGACATAAATTGAGGGGTCGGGGGGCATTATTTAACTCATGACAACTATGTAAAACAAAGATGTAAGTCTTTTTTATTTATTTATTTTTTCATTGCAGATAAGGTGATGATGACAACTCTTTTATTCCAGAATTCAGACATGGTGAGAGATCTTTGTTGATGAAGACAGGAATTTTAGCTTTTGTTTTGGCTATCATGCCCCCATTTAAACACATGCAAAGCCTAAAGTGCTGGGTTTCTTTCTTTCTTTCTCTCTCTCTCTCTCTCTCTCTGTCTCTCCCTCTCTTCCACACACACACACACACACACACACACACACACACACACACACACACACACACACAGGCCTTTCTAACTGTAAAACTTGGTTGTGGAATCCCTATAAGCTTTTCTTAAGATTTATCCTTCTCATTAAATAACTATGAAACCAATCATCTTTCTCATATGCATGTTTATAGTTACTTTCAGAAAACATAATGCTGTTGCTAACATTTTCTGTACCTACTGTATTTGTTTTCATGGCTACTATAGAAGTAACTGGGTATCTATAATGAGTTTCTTTTTTTCCATCTGAAAGTCCATTTTCTTTACAGCTTATAGCTAAATGATCAACTGATGTTTTTTTTTCTGTGAGCTGTTTACAGATGTTTCCCTTAATGTTGTTCAGTTAACATCTCTACAGCATGCATTTTCCCTCTCAAAAAGTTACTTAATGGTATATGTTAATGCATTCATGCCTAGAAGCTTTTAAAGTAACAGGAGCAAATGTTAAAAAAAAAAAAGAATAAATAGACATATGTAAATAAGCATGCCTATCTATAAGTGATGATCTTGGAATTTTTAAATGTTGCTTCCCTTTCCCATTTGCTAAAAATGTCTCATGTGAGAACAACTGACAATCACTTTGCTGACTCCACTCAGAATACATTAAATGGCAGTAAGAGGGTTTTTTCACTCGCATCTGTGTGAAGAGACCACCAAGGCTTTGTGTGAGCCATAAAGCTTTTTAATCACCTGGTGTAGGTGGTGTAGGTGGGCGGAGTCTGAAAAGACAGTCAGCAAAGGGAGATAGGGGTGGGGCCGTTTTATAAGATTTGGGTACGTAAAGGAAAATTACAGTCAAAGGGGGTTGTTCTCTGGCTGGCAAGGGTGGGGGTCACAAGGTGCTCAGTGGGGGTGCTTTTGAGCCAGGATGAGCCAGGAGAAGGAATTTCACAAGGTAATGTCATCAGTTAAGGCAGGGACTGGCCATTTTCACTTCTTTTGTGGTGGAATGTAATCAGTTAAGGCAGGAACAGGCCATTTTCACTTCTTTTGTGATTCTTCAGTTACTTCAGGCCATCTGGATGTATATCTGCAGGTCACAGGGGATATGATGGCTTAGGTTGGGCTCAGAGGCTGGACAGGTTTATTCAAAATTATGAGGGATTCATTTAATATCTGAATTGTTCAAGATAATGATTGGTGTGACAATGAGGTAAGAAACATTTTTGTTTAATCCTCAAAACAGCAAAGATTATTTTCACCCTCTTTGTATCTTGTATTTTTAAAAATACTTCTTTTCAAGGTCAAAATATTTAATAGATCTTTGTTTAATCAGCTGAAACTAAGGACTGATTTTGCCATTTCAGGATTGTAAAATAAGTGGAATTTGCCTTTTGGCAACTAGGTAGGTAGTCTTAGTGTTTCCCTGCTGCTGATAAATTCTTATTTTGTTACTCAACTAGTAACTGTTTTATGGACAGCATCCTATGCCTGGGAAAGGAATGGGAAAAAGTACTTTCTTTGGGTGGAAAATTTAGGGGTTTGCAAAATTAACAGGGTGCCAAAGAATTTGTAATGAAAACAAATAGTATTTTTATTAGGGTTGCCAGATAAAATATAAGATAAGCAGTTAAATATGATTTTCAGATTAAAAATAGATACTTTTTTATTAAAAGAATGCTTCACACAATAGTTTATCTAAAACTTAAATATTGCATGGGACATACTTACACCAAAAACTTTCTTGCTGTTTCTCTAGTATTCAAATTTAACTGTGTGTCCTATATTTTTACTTGCTAAATGTGGAAATTCTAACTTTATGCACTATTTTTTTTAAAGTTAAAATTAATGCAAAAAAATCCATAATGAAAATAACATGACTTTTTAAATAAAGCTAAGGTAAGTCTTACTGATTTTTTTCTTTTCCCTAAGGCTTGAATAGGCTCAGTACAGGATGGCAACTGATTCTATCCAGCTTTTAAAAATATGGCATTGCCAGGTGCAGTGGCATGCACCTGGGCAACATCTTGAGACCCCCATCTCAAAAAAAAAGATAAGAAATATGGGATGAAATAAATCTTGCATTAAAATATTATTTATCTTAATTACTGAGTAAGGAGGGTCACTTTAATTTTGTCCGTTGGGCAAATGCCTCATTTTTCTTGGGAGAGTTTGAACATTGCCTGGATCCTTCCTTAGCTCCTTACACTTTGCACTCACCACAGGACCTGATTTTTATTGGTGACTATTGTGATAATAGCTGTAGTGAGAAAGTTTACACTTAAATGATTCTTAAACATTACCCAGTGTCATTGTTATGTTTGACCCAAGGAGAAATTAAAGCCCTGGGCTGTGATTTGACACAAACTCTAGTAACATGGGAAATTCCTAGCAAATTTGAACACAGAAAGCAGATTACCTAACAGCCCAACGCTACATAGTTATTTACACACACGCACACACACACACAGACACACAATTTTTCAGCAAATTTCAGAGAAGAATAATTATCATGTAGTAGCATCAAGATACTTAAGAACCTTGAAGAGATTATAAATGAGGCCACAGTCTGTCCAATCCCACCTAAAATCGCAACTACAAGTACTAAGATAGTAAAAAAATTATATCATTTACGTATTTCACACGTATGTGTAGAGCTGCTTCTAATGTTAGGCATTATTCTCAGTACTGAGCTTATAGCAGTGCATATGAAGGACAAAGTCCTTTTTCTCTTGGACTTCTGTCTTATTGGGTTAGAACCAGTATAAACAAATAGAGCAAATAAACAAATTTTATTTTGCAAAATGCTAAAAATGAAATAAAGCAGGATGATAAGAAGTATGTTCCTGGGTATGAAGGGCTGTATTAGATAGTGATGGCGGGAAATGTTTCTTTGAGAAAAGCACAATTGAGATGGAAGATGAAGGTTGAAAGAGACAGTTCAAGTTCTGGATAAACAAAATTCCAGGCAGAGAGAAGAGCAAAGATATAACATAGAAAAGGGATCCACCTGGCCCTATGTAAGGAACATGGTCCATGCATAATACCCATCTGCCTTTACTTAACTCTGTATTTTAATAAGCAGCTGGAAATACTTTTTCATGGCTATTTAAATTATGTATCAGTGTTTGTGGAACCATCCAGCTACCCACAATTTGAAAATTACAAGTACCAAAAAACATGGTAACCAGCTACATATGGCTATTCAAATTTAAGTTAATAAAATAAAAAGTTCAGTCTTTCAGTGGCACTAGCTCTATTAAAATGCTTAAAAGGCACATGTGTTCTATAGCTATTGTATTGGACAGTGCAGATAGAGAGCCTTTGTTTCACCAATGACATTTGGTTCTACCAGCTTGGCACTAGTCTAGAGGAAAAGACAAACACATAACATTATGTGTGTGTGTGTGTGTGTGTGTGTGTAGTTTTTGGGAAAATAATTAACCCTTTGCATGTATTCATATATTCAGCAATATTGTGTGATTGCATACTGTATAACAGATGACAGGATCTATTATAAGAAATTGGAATTCAGCAATAAATGAGCCAGAGGCAAAAATCTTTGTATTTACAAAGTTATATTTTATTGATAAATAAGTAGAAAAATAAATAAATAGTTTAATATTGATACATGCTCAGGAGAAAAAAATAAATTGGGATAGAAGAATTGAAGTGTTGGCAGGAGATAGTTCTGAGGGGTTTACAAAATATATAGGGAAATTAAAGAAAGCCTTACTGAGAAGATGATGTTTGGAGAATAGCCTGAAGTAAGTAAGAGGATAAAGGAGATACCTGTAGCCAGAAGGAAAGGAAAACACAAAGGGCCTGAGATGGGAGCAGGCCAACCTGTCAGAGAAACAAAGAAGACATCAGCACAACTGAGGCAGAGCAGAAGGAGAATTAGGGCAGAGGAGGAGCTAGCCAGAGACTTACTGGGGCCAAATTATTTAAGGACTTGTGGATCTTTGTAAGGCATTTGTATTCCAAGTCAGTATTTCAAAGAAAGCGTAGCATTTTTGTTCCACAGGATGCCAGATGAAAAGGAACAAGTTGTTATTCTAGATTCCTTTTCAAAATGGCTTGCAGTGTCCCTATACAGAAGTGTAGCACAATGGTAAAACATGGGGATGGATATCTGGCTTTGAATTACAGCTTAAAATCTTTGCTAGTGACTGTATAGGCTTGGTCAGGTTACTTATCTGCTTTAAGGTAGGAACTGGCTGACACCTATGGATTTTAATCTGTGTATTGGACATGGTACTTATCACTTAAAAGCATGCCATTTAGGCCAGGCGTGGTGGCTCACACCTGTAATCCCAGTACTTTTGGAGGCCGAGGCGGGCGGATCACAGGTCAGGAGATTGAGACCATCCTGGCCTACGTGGTAAAACCCCGCCTCTATTAAAATACAAAAAATTAGCAGGGCATGGTGGCACAGGCCTGTTGTCCCAGCTACTTGGGAGGCTGAGGCAGGGGAATCACTTGAACCCGGTAGGCGGAGGTTGCAGTGAGCCGAGATCGTGCCAGCCTGGCAACAGAGCAAGACTCTGTCTCAAAAAAAAAAAAAAAAAGGAAAAGCATGCCATTTAATCATCACGGCAGCCCTACGAAGTGGTATAGTTGTCGCCCCTTATCCACGGGGGATATATTCCAAGACCCCCAGTGGATGCCTGAAGCTATAGATAGTACCTAATCTTATATACATTCTATTGGACATTTGATCTGATCAATGAGATGACTGCTAAGTGGCTAATGGGCAGATAATGTGTACAGGAAAGGATGATTTTCTTTCCTGGCTGGATGGAGCAGGACAGCTTGAGATTTCATCAGGTTACTCAAAATGGTGCACAGTTTCAAACTTATGAATTGTATACTTCTGAAGTTATCCATTAGATGTTTTTGAACTGCGGTTGACTACTTGCATCTGAAATCACAGAAAGTGAAACCGTGAATAAGGGGACCTGGTTTTTCGAATCTTAAAGTTAAGGAAATGAAATCAGTGACATAGTGACTTACCAGTTCACATAGCAAATATGATCAGCCTCATATATTTGAAGTATTTTAAATATAGAAATTCATGTAAATCACTTAGCATCTGTTGCATTATAATTATTATTACTATGATTATTTCCTTATCTCCTATGCAGCAGGCCCATCATAAACTTGACATCGAACTACACATACTCCCACAGCAAAATTATTTCTGATAAGAGCTTGAAATGTGCCTCAGGTAAAATTTTTTAAAATGGGCAAAAAAGATCACTATTTGAGCAGGCATTCATAAACACACAATTTGCTAGGTTTCTCATCAATTAACATAACATTGTGTATTCCAAGAACTACAGAATTAAAAAATTGAATATCAACTCAAGAGGCACATTAACCATCTCCTCCAAACTAAGGAATAACAAAACCAATGGGAATGTAACATTACATCCACACCTACTTATCTATATGTTATGACGCAGCATTTGATTGTTTTCGATTTGAAAATGAATTGTCTACCTTAAGACTAATGGGAGGAGTCATTGTTACAGAGGGGTACAGAGCTAGATGTAATCACTATCAGTTTAAAAATGCATTCTTTTTTGTTTGTTTGTTTGGTAGCACCATACTTAGCATAGGGTGTGAAAAAGTGACCAATAAGCTTTTTCTTCTCAGAATTCAGTTCATCGTCTGTCTGTATCATAAATAATAGGGAAAAATATGTACCAGAATAAAGCATGTTGATGTCTTAAAATAAGACCATATCATTTTTTTGCAGGAGTATAGATAGAATCAGAATGACAGCATAAATGAATAAAACAACATACAACAATATAAGGTAGCAAATGTCAAATGTCAAGAGAAACTTATAATAGGTGCTCTAGGAGACTGACTCTTGCTTCCTTTCAGTGCTGACATTCACACAAAATGCCACTCCAGACACAGTGACACTTGACCCAAAGGACTACAGCAGAGAGAGCAGCACAGCTGGCAAGGAATGCAAGACCCTTGATGCCTCAGTGGGTCAATACTTCAAACACATGGAAAGAGAGATTTATTCTTGTAACCTTACACTTCAGAGAGAAATGCAAAGAGTGGCAGCACAAACTGATGTGTAGCTGTGTAGGTTCTTCTTTCTATGAATTGTGAAATTTTGATTAACATTTGTATCAGTCACCTGGGATGTGCTTCATTGGATAGCATCGTTACTAGTTGATACAATAAGTCAATACTTGTGGCCCTCTTTAGACAAGAAGGTAACCAGGTAGAGAGCCATAGGGTCCCACAATTCATGCCCAGAGTAGAGTGGAGGTCAGTGTTGGTTGAGGTTGATCACACTTAAGCCCTCTGCACCAACTCCCGATACAATTCCGGCTTCATGGTCCCCCATGACAAAATCCCAAAGGGATTTTTCTTATATAGTCCCCACCCTACACATCTACCTATCACTGAATATTTGTCAGCTTTGTGTTTCCTTATTTTAGAGCCCAAAGGGGGAAGTATCTAGAATAGTTTGAAAGATAACATGTGACTGTGTGAATAGAAGAGCAGGCCATATATATAAAGTCACATGTCCATCTTCATTATAGCTATCTAGAGACCCTGGGGATATGCTAATAAGTGCTCTAAGCATTGTTTTTGAAGACAATAGTAGAATGTCCTAGGTAGTGATGTGCAACTCTTATGAGTATGTTTTTAAAGTGGCTGAAGATATATTGTGTTTGACCTGCAATAGAAAACTCTACTTTACCAAATGAATGCTGTTCACTGCCCCAGTGTCAGAAATGCCCCAATTAATATCTCTAACAGACGGAATTTTAAAGTTGATGAAAAGCTACTTCAGCAAGCAGCATTGGAGAAGCTGTATAGCATAAAAATTCAGGTTTGTAGACTCAGTTCTGAATTATGACTTTGGCATTTGTCAGCTGAATGGCTATACTCAGGCCGTTTAATCACTCTGAACTCGGGTTCTCTGTAAAAGAAGGCAAGCATTATCCCACTGAAGTTTTTAATTAAATAGGATAATATCTATAAAACAGTTAGTCCAGTATCCTGCATTTAATAATATTCCAATAAATATTAGCTATGATAATTATTATTATAGAAAAACAGAAATTTGGGGGGCAGATGAAGACTTAAATAGTCATGTAGAATTTTATTCTGTATGATCAGCCATCTCATCAATTTCAGGTAGTGCCAGTTTTGGATAAGAGATGGAGATGTTTCCTGCAGTATTTAGGAATACTGTTACACTACCACTTGCTTTATGGGAAAGCTATTAATATTAAAGTCATTCTGAATTGAATTTTGACTTTCAAGCCAGGTAAGAATGAACTATATCCATAATCAGGACTAGAATTCAAATTCCTGTTCTTTACTTTTTTTTTTGGCACTTCACAGTTAAAATATTTATCTAATGATGCAATTTGTAGCAATTATCAGGAAGAAACCTTTAGTTACAAGGCACCACGTCCTGGCCATCCTCAAGGAATGTAAATAAAGATTTACTTAATTTTCTTTGTCCTTATATTTTAGCTATGTGAGATGTTTTACTCTGTGGTCCATAAGTACAGTATTTTGGGCTTAGTCTTGGAGAAACTCTGACTGCTTTATGTTTTTCCCAATTGCTGTGTGCTTCCCTAGACTCCGAGACAGAGTAAACACATATATATTTTAACCTCAAGCATATTCAGATTTACAAAATATTTTCTGGTAAGTGAATGTCAGAAAATTGAGCAGTCCGTTCTTTCACCTGTTACCTCAATTTTGAAAAAATATAAAGATAGAATTCTTTGAAGGCCAAAATTGTTAATTAACTTAGATTTTTTCCTTTACAGCCTGCATTTATTTATTTGTGATATAATTAAATTTCTGATTTTTATGCCCCTCAATCTACAACCTAAAAAAATGTGGGGGAGGTTGAATTGGTTTTCTTGGTTATTTATTATCATATTGTATCACTGTCAGTGAAATTGACCATGAAAGCAAGCATTAAAATGCTGATCATAAAATAAAGGATTCTTGGCATGTGGAACAATGATAAAATAACACAGTATCAAGCCTATTTTAATTAAAATAGCCCCTCTCCGGCTGGTGTACTGAACTGTTCTCAATGGTGGCAAGAAACTAATAAGAACCGTAAAGAGTGTGAGTGAGGAACTTTAAGCTGTCCAATTTAATTAATTCCAACTATCTGACCACTACTTTACAAAATCCTGAAGTTTAAGTGTTTAGCAAAACACTGTTCTGATCCCCATTACTGGCCAGACTCATGAACTTACCCCAGGTCCCCTGAATGTGGGTTGATAACTCCTAAATGTCTCTTCTCTCAAGAACTGTTCTCAGACAAATGCCACGAACCTTCACCACTGCCCCAGCGTCCACAGGCCCTGGCCAATGGTTGCCTGGCAAAGGAGGACAAAATATACATTATGGTGCAATTTGTGCATCATGGTTTTCTTGTGAACTATTCTTGTTTACCTTTTTCCCCTTGCCCTATCCTATTTCCCTTACACCCTTTCTTCTGCGAGGACTATTCCCAATACATCACTGGGAAATAATTTCAATCCAAGACACTACTTCTGGGAACTCTCACCTAAGCCGTAGCATGCTTGTTAGTTTTAAGAGATGCTAAATCATCCAGGTCGTATTATATCATCTTATTACCTAAGATTTTGCTGCTAAAGAAATTTCCTTTATTATTAATACTGTGGAAGCATTTGTCTACATTTATACATATGGTTAGGTGTGTGTAATAGGTATGTAATAGTTATGTCTAGGCACATGGGTATGGGCATGGGTGTGAGTGTGTGTAAACATATATTTAAATGAAAAGTATCAGGATACGAAATTTGAAATTGTGGAAACAGTTGCTACTCTTGCATATGCATAAATATGCAAAGCTATGAAAATAAGTAGGAGTAGTTATACCCAGGTCTGATACAGTCATTAATCTCTACTTTCTTGATATGTATTATTGTCATATTTCCATTCAGCATTTAAAATATAAAGTAAATATTCAATAAAATAATAAAAACATAAAAATGAGGAAGCCAATCCCTTGGTTTTAGTAATACCTTACTAAATGAAGTACCCCTGCATCAAGGGTAATAATACATATTAACATGATTGCTATCATAGGAGGTGGTCGCTTGGGAAACAGAAAGAAGAAACAACAGAGATGCTGAGGAATTCGATTGGGGGATGTGGATTGATTCTTGCTTGAAAAAAACCTTGCTTTTTGAGTATTTTTGCTCCTATTAAACTCTTAGTATAAATAACTTCTTATCCAAATTTTCACTCTGTTTTCCAGATACCAAATAACGACATGGGGAGAGGCCTTCCATTTTGAATTGACTATATATGTAGTAAAATTATCAGAATTTCTTTATGTGGTGAGGCCATTATCTCCATCACAGATGCCTTCTAAAACCACTGCCCATCCCAGGGAGTGAGGAGCCTAACATCCTAGATCCCTACAGAATTTTCTGACAGTGTGTACATGTCTTTACCACAGGAGACTGTTTACCTGCTCACTGCCAATACCAATTGGCCAAATCATAGGATTCAATACCAGAATATACATGTTTGGTAATAACAATCTTCTACATTGTAATGTATATTTAATGCTATATATTAACTGTTTCTATTCTTGTAACAATAGAAGTTATTAGCCTTTCAAAGTTGTACATGGCCTTTATGAAGTCCCATATCAGGTACATTGATATCACTTACAGATGACACTAAAATTACCTCCTATGGTAATATGAACCAAAGATAATCAGTGTATATTCTATTAAATGAACATATAAAATAAGTATGTAAGAAGTAAACTTGTTCATGATTAAAAAAAACTTTTTGACTTTAACTGAAACTTTTAAATATTAAAAGAGCAAAGTGTAAAGTAAAATCTACCAATATTTTGTGGCATTAGCCATAGAAAACCAGGGTAGAACAACTGAGGATTCATCTTTTTTGTCATAATAATTGGTATTCCAATTCTCATTCATGCAGTAATTAGAAATTTTGTACAATTCATTTTAATAACATTTTTGTAGCTTTTAACACCCCACCATAATTGCTGAAATAGTTCACTGCGCCCCCACCCCCCACAACACTTATGTCTAGTGTGTCCACCAATATTCATTACGTGGGCCCCATCACACCCCAGCAGCAGCTATCACCTAAGAAAAGTGATCCTATTCTTCCTGTCCATCTCAGTGTTTGACTGCCCTTAATTCCACTTAGTGGAGTCTCAGTGTTGTGACTGACAGTTATGAGAATTTATTTCTTAAAGAGTGCTAGAGTGTTTCTGGATTCTATACAGAATTGGTGATAATGGCTTCTATCCACAGTTAGTACCTATCATCTGAGCCCAAGAGCTGTTGTCATTAAAGACTCAGTTGAACTACAAGTCTCTCATAAAAACTGTTGTGAGGCTAAGTTCTCCATGTGGAAGCATCATCTTCACTCTAAGTGACTGAAGAAAATATAAACACCAATATACAAACTCCATCCATTGGAAAATTCAGAAATAATTGGAAAAAGGAAAAATGATATTTTTAATGGGCACCTGACCTATCAAAATTTAATTGTTACAAGAAAATATAGTCATAGGTTGTGTTGTCTTAGGATATGTTAATGACTTCACTAATTTAATTTTACCCTGTGGCAAGTCAGCATGTCTGATCACTTTCTTCCTCTATAGGCTCAAGGTAGTGTAGGGACCAAGGGAAAAATTCCCCTTTGTCCTCTGAAAGTCCACTGAAAATCAACTGAAAAAAGGCAGATTAATAGGAGAAAAATTACAAAATTTTATTTTAATGTACATAGCAGGCAAGAATCACAGAATAACTATTCAATAATCCAGAGCAGAACAGAAGCCTATATACCAATACCCTTTTTCATGGGGATGGGGAGCCTGAATGGATCTGGGAGGAGGAGGTGAGAGGCAGACATTCAATGGGAAGAGAAGCACAAGGACCAAAAGGTTGTCTTATTATACAGATAAAGCCTCCAAAGTAATCTCTTAATGTTGCCCTCCGAAAAATAAATGTAAAGTCTGTAGGGGTGTGGTGATGAATCTCGGTCTCTTCTCTTTTCTGGTGGTTGATCTTTCCTAATTAACCGATGAAATCCCTAAGGAGAGGTTCTTAAGACAATTGCATTTCTTTTGGAAATAAACTTTCTGGGTCAGATATGAAAATTAAGAAAGTTCCTTCCTGTGCTTGGAGATTGACGGGGGAAAGAAAACATTAGAGTGACCTTGATTCTGAGGCAGCTTCTAAGGCCTCAGAGCATGTCAAAGTACTAGTCTTTAGGGTATCACTTTCTGAGCCCAGACAATAGCTAAAACTGGCACACATTCTATAGCTGTCTCTCAGTTTTGCCCCCAGCAAAATTATAAAATAGGTAAAGGCTGATATTGGTATTCTTGCCCAGCCCTATCTTTGCTACCTTCTCATCCTTCCTTATATTCAGTTCCTACGGAAATTGACCTCATTTGTTGAGAAAAGTTTAAATAATTAAACTTAATTAAATAAGAAAATGCTTTTGAATAATTAATTTAAACATTTTTTTTCAAAGGTGACTATTTCTATCCAGGTATTTTGCTAGGTTCAGGTATTAAAAAATAAAATGGTACCATCTATTTTTTAGGGAGTTTATGGTTGACTGGTGAAAGTGAAGTGTCACAATACTTAGAGAACTGCATATTCATTACCATGCTCAGTAAAAGCAAAGGACATTATAGATGCAAAATGGAGAGAAATCAAAATCTACAAATGCTTTCTATCAGTGGGATGGTTTGTAATGGAGTTTGAAGAATAAATAGAATTCTAGAAGAAAAAAAAACATGAAAACTGATTCCAGGCCTATAGACAACATCATGTTCAAAGACACAGGTAGACAGCTGGAGCTGCCCATGCATTGGGATTCAAGGTAGGAAGGTGGTGAGAAGTTGGCAGAGTTTTAGGCAAGAAGAAGTAATTTAAATTACATGCATGCTAACAAAAGAAACTATCTACGTATCTATCTATCTATCTATCTATCTATCTATCTATCTATCTATGTATTTATTTATTGAGACAGGATCTTACTCTGTCACCCAGGCTGAAGTGCAGTGGCACAATCACAGCTCAATGCAGCCTCAACCTCCCAGGCTTAAGTGATCCCCCTGCCTTAGCCTCCTGAGTAGCTGGGACTACAGGCATGCGTCACCATACCTGGCTAATTTTTACATTTTTTAGCAGAGACAGGGTTTCACCATGTTGCCCAGATTTGTCATGAACCCCCAGGCTCAGATTTATCATGATCTGCCTGCCTTGGCCTCCCAAAGTGCTGGGATTACAGGCCTGAGCCACCACACCCAGCCTATTTATTTATTTATTTTCTTTCTTTTTCTTGAAAGCTCCTGGGAACCATAGAACACTTTAAAGGAAGGTATCAACTTGATCATATTTGACAAGATAGGATGTTATCTCAAAACTAAAGCAAAAACTGATAAGGCTTAACACCTCCTGGGCATATAGGCTTTAACCAAAACGAGGGAATGTCTTCGATGACATAACCAAAAATATAATTATGTAGAATAGATTTTTAGTATTATATCTGATGAATTAAATTTATTATTCCTTTTTCAATAATGTTTTAAACTTAGAATAGAGAGGGTAGGTAGATAAGTTTTCCAATAAGACTTCAATATAACCAGTCAAATCTTCAACTACTCATAGTGTTTCTACCCTTGAGATTCATCCCCAGGAGATTAAGTTGCTTCTCAGCTCCTGAAATAAGGAAGCGAGGTGTCAGAGGCGGCTCTCCAGGGAAAAGGGTGCTGTCAAGATGCTATCTAGGTTGATACACTGTAGAACCAGAAGGCAGAATAATAAAACTCTAGAAGCACACACTTTACTCTGATCTACTGGGCAAGTTAGAAAGTTTTTGGTGTAAAATCATATTGGGATATAAGCTTCATCACTGTTAATAAATCTAATGACACAGAATTCCAAGTTTGTTTGCAGTAGCACTATCTACAACCTTTCTCTGATAAATCTTCTTGCAAATCAATGTCAACTTACTCTTCTCCAAATATCTGTAGGGTGTGGGTGTGTGCACACATGTGTGACTACTCTGATCAGAATCTTTTAGTGACTTCACAGTAGAGTCTGGTCCCAAAATCTGACCTGGAATGTGTAGCCCTCTACACTGACTCTATCTTACATTTCCATATCCTTTTCCCATTATTACTCTTAAATATTAAGTCAAATTTCAAGGAACCTTCAAATTACATTTTTAAGAATAAGTCAAAAGGCAGAAAATAATATCCACGACAGTAAAAAATTTGTAACATTCTGGAAGATAGGAAATTGATCTTTTTTTAATTCTTTGGCTACTTTCTCACATGAGTACCCTTAGAATGTTTTAAACAAGCCAGACCTGTGTGCTTGGCTTTGAATAGAACAAAGGGACATAACCTGAGTGCATATTAGAAATACCTGGGAATATTTTTTTAAAAAATACTGCTCATGCCTGTAATCCCAGCACTTTGGGAGGCCCAGGTGGGAGGATCCTTTGAGGCACGGAGTTCAGGAACGACCTGGGCAAGAAGGAGAGACCTCATGTCTACAAAAAATATAAAACACTGATGCTTTAGTTCCATCCCCAGAGTCACTAGTGGAGTGAAACAGGGCATCAGTATTATTTAGCTTAGCTGATTCTATTATATAGAAAAGGTTCAAAACTATTGAAATAGAGCAAAAGAGGCTTAGTTTATGTGAGTGTCTGTGAATACTGTGCCCTATTTCAAAGTTAGTTTCAGTTGGGTCCAAAGATAGGTAGCTCATGAGAAAAAAACTACCTCTTAATTACATCAGAATCAGCATATATTTTAATTAAAGAAACATATTTAATACAACACAGTATGTGCCACTTGATGTATAGTTCAAATTAAGGCAGAGACTATGCTGAAAAATACAAAATAAATGTCATGGTTACCAACAATCTGGCATTCTTGGAAATAGAGAGTGAGTGCTGTTTCACTTTATATATTCTTAATTTTTTTTTTGAGACAGAGTCTCACTCTGTCACCCATGCTGGAGTGCAATGGCACAATCTCGGCTCACTGCAAGCTCCACTTCCCGGGTTCATGCCGTTCTCCTGCTTCAGCCTCCCGAGTAGCTGGGACTACAGGCACCCACCACCATGCCTGGCTAATTTTTTGTATTTTTAATAGAGATGGGGTTTCACCATGTTAGCCAGTATGGTCTCGATCTCCTGACCTTGTGATCCACCCACCTCAGCCTTCCAAAGTGCTGGGATTACAGGCATGAGCCACTGCGCCCGGCCTATATAAATTATTATTTATTTAAAATATAGCTTCAAAAATTATCAAGTATCTAGGAATAAATTTAATGAAAATTGTGAAAGGTATTTATACAGAAATATGTTAAACATCACCAAGTGTGGACTTCGTCTCTAGTAGTGAAGGTAAAATCACCCTCAGATTCTTCCACACGTATAAATTTAAACTCAGTCGTAAAACAATACAAAACAAAACAACAACACTGTGTAAATTATCTAGAGAATAAATAATTGCAAGCATATTTGAAGTCAAGTTGAACCTTGTGTTCATAGCATTGGTGTGAGGACAGGCTGAAGCTAAGTATGATGTGGGTTTGCTGAAACTCCAGTAGAAATATTTCATTTTTCTAGCTGAAAGATCACATTGCCTGGAGAGGCTACAGTCACAGGAAAGTGAAGGGAATCCCAGAAAAACAAAATGGTGGTGTATGTGTGTAACCTCTACTTAAAGTCTCTTGCTGATCCCTGAACTATACATTCATAGAAAATTGTGCAAACAGCACAACTATAAAGTAAAAAATAAATAAATAAAAACTGAACTAGAATCCAAGATTCCAGTCATCTCAAATACGGCAGAGTTTGCAGTTTCAGGCTAATTGAGTTAATTATCTGCCAAAACGAAAACAAAAGTGTAATCACCCAACTGAGTTCTTCTTGCTTGCTGCATAGAAAAAACCAATACACTTGAGAGAGTAGGTTCTGCCATAGAGAAATAGTTTAATTATTGCAAGGCAGCTGAGTGGGAGGATCAGAGATATTTCTCGAATCTGCCTCCTAAGAGCTTGGAGGCAAGGGTTTTTAAAGATAATTTGGTGGGCAAGGAGCTAGAGAATGAGTGCTGCTGATTGGTTGAGGTTGAAAAATCGTAGGATTGTTCAAACTACCTTTACATGCTGAGTCAGCTTCAGGGTAGGTGTCACAGGACTGGTTGAGTCACTTTCTTGGTACGAATCATGGGTCTGGGAGGATCAGTTGGCCTTTTCAGATGGAAAAGTCGAAAAAATATCTTAAGTTTTGACAACTGTGATGTCATCTGTAGGAGCAACGGGGAAAGTTACAAAGCTTGCGACGTCTGGCTGCATGACTCCTGAGCAGTAAGCACATTAGGGACCAGTGGCTGACTATTGCTGAACTATGCTTAAAGCATAGCAGAATTCAGGACCCTACCATAATTCAAACCTTGTGGCCTTTCTTTAGTTTTACAAAAGGCAGTTTTAGTCCCCAAACCAAAAGGAAATTCATTTTGGGAAGGGACTATTATCATCTTTAAAGTTTTAAAGTTAAACTATAAACTAAACTCCTCCCAAGTTAGCTTGGGCTATACCAGGAATAAGCAAGGTCAGTTAACTTGTGGGATTAGAAGCAAGGTGGAGACAATTATGTTAGATTTCTCTCACTGCCATAATCTTTGCAAAGGTGATTTCCAAAGCATTATTTTTAAAAATGCAAGGTTTTCCAGATACCACACAATATAACATTTACAGTTTACAGAATGTAATTCAAAGGTACTAACAATAAAGAAACAGAAAAATATTATTTATTCTTACAAAGAAAAAGGAAGCTAACTCTGAGATAATCCAGATGTTGGAATTATCAGACCTAGACTTAAAAGCAATGAGGTAAAGAAAACTATGTATAAAAAGAGAGGAAATCTCTCCAGAGAGACAGAATATATATATTTAAATACACAATGGAAAACTTTGAATGAAAATAGTTAAAAATTCTCAGAATATTAGGAAAAAATGGACATAATAAAGAAAAACAGTCAGAAAGCTATCAGAAAATGAACATTTTATTTTTCCATGGTTAGGACTTACTGGGAAACTTTTACTAGGATTTAGGTCACTGGAAAATATTTTTGAATAGAAGTGATGATTTAAATACTGAAAAACCATCCAAGAGTCATATGTTTACATTTCAAGAAAACATCAGGTATGGAACCAAGAAGATATTCCAGAGGCTGGAAACTAGAGTGGTTTATCTTATTCACACCTCCCCATACCAAGTATTTATTTACATTCCAAAAGGTAAGAAAACAGGGTTCTCCCTTTTCTAGTCTCTAGGAGAAGTAAGATTAAGTTTCTCTTCATCTCTCACAGGAAAAGGGGACAGCATGTCTACAAGTTTATAGATTCATATTTTCCTAACAAAGTATATTCCCATACATGTGGGCCTCTTCGTCTGGCTTTCATGACATTTTCCCAGAAGGTGGAGACTGGGTAAGGCTAATAATGTGGTTATTGCTGTTAAGTGCTATAAATGGCTAAGAACTAGAGAGAATTGGAAATAACTGATAGAATAACTAACCTGTCCGTGCTCCAGAAACTTCAGGTTTACTTTCAGAGTACTATGAATAATTATAAATATTAAAAGCTTATCATAAACTTGAAGAAAACAATTATTCAAACTAAAGAACAAAGAGAAAAATAGATTATTTTAAAACAAAAACAAAAATCCGAGAGCAAATCAGGGACATGAGGAACATTTGGGAAAATATCAAGGAGTCCCAAAAGGAGAGACAAAAGAGACAGTGAAACAGAGAAAAGGAATTTGATGAAATAATGGACAAAAACTTCCCAGATTGTATAAAAAACAAATTTTCTGATTAATGAAGCTCAGCAAACTCCAAGAGAATAAATATGAAGGAAGCCATGTCTAGGCACTTCAAGGCCAAATGACTTAAAACCAAACATCGAATATCTTGAAAGTAGTGATGAAGTGCAAAAAACAGTACCCCAAAATATGGCAGCTTGGCATGCTGAGTATTTAAAGGGAACTGAATAAATCACACAAGCAGAAAAGTTCTCTTTGACTTTCTCCTACCCTCTCTCTCTTAAATACCTGCATGTGACAGATGTCCTTTCCTATACCTGGAAGGAAGGAATGTTAGGCCATGAAAAATCTGAACACATAGGCTTTGCTAAATGTTTCACAGTTTATTACCATTACATTATACCCTTTTGTCTCATTCACACTTTTGCATGACTATCCATAAAAACACATAGTTTTTTTCATGGGTTTTGAGTCTTTGTTTTTAAAAATTACTTTTTAATGTTATTTATGTAGAGATGGAGGACTCACTATGTTGCACAGGCTGGTCTTGAACTCCTGGCCTCAAGTAAATCTCCCACCTCAGCCTCCCAAAACGGTAGGATTATAGATGTAAGTCACCATTCCCAGCCTTGGGTCTTCATTTTGGAAGGCTCTGTACCATGTAAAATTTTGGTTTTGTGAATTTGTTCTGTTTTTTTATTTTTTGGTTATTATGGTTTGCTGCTGTTTGTTACATGGGTTTAAGCTATGAATTTTGCGATGGGTGAGGAAAAGATAGTACTTTCCCCTCTCCATAGTAGCAAAGGAAAAATAACACTTTAAATACAGAGATACATTATATCAGAAACAATTGAGGCCAGAGAGAGTGGGACAGCATCTTTGTGGTGATGAAAAAATAAGGGGAAATCACTAAAAAAGAATTGTATATTTGTAAAAATATGCCCCTAAAATAAAAGTAAAGATTCTGTCAGATAAAAGAAAACTAAAAGAATTCATTACCAGTTGACTTACCACTACAATAAATGTTAAAGAAGTTCTTCAGGCTAAAAAAATTTGGTGCAAAAGGGAAATGTGTATCTTTAGGTAGAAATGTAGAACACTACAAACGTTTTATATACAGGTACATAAAAAATATTTTTTCTCTTAAATTCTTTATATATGATTATAAATAAGAAACGTGACATCTTAAGGTGTCTATATTATATGTGGATACAATAAATACGACATAGTTACAGTAAAAATAATGGCAGGTGGGAAATAAATGGATATATGGCTGCAAATTTCTACTTTTTTCTGTAAAGTGGTACAATATTAACTATAAATATACTGTGAAGAGCTAAGGTTGCATATTGTACACTCAGAGCAAACAATAAGATTAAAGAAATAGAGGTGAGATAGAAATAAATTGCCAAATAATAAAAAAGATGATAAAGAGAAAAAGGATGCAAAAGAAAAAGGACAAAAGAAGAAATTATAAAATAATATACCAAAATTCAACTATGCCAACAATTACATTAAGTATTAATGGTCTAAGCACTCCAAACAGAAGGCAGAGGTGATTGGAACAGCAAGAACCAAATGGAATGCTATCTGTGAGAAATGCACCTTACAGATACACAGATGGAAATGGAAAAATGTAAATTGATAAAAAATGTATTTCATGCAAACAGCAAGTATAGTAATCCAAAATGATATATTAATGTCAGATAAAATAGATTTTAAGACAAATGCTATTAGAGATAAATAGGAAAAATTTATAATGATAAAGCAGTAATGGAAACAGAAAATGACATATTTTATCTACCCATTAGAGGACTATATAAATCATAAATTTGTATTTGTCCTATGACATAGCCACAAAACACATGAAGAAAAGTATTGACAGAATTAGAAAAATAGATAATTACAGCCACAAAACACATAAGAAAAAATGGACAGAATTAGAAAAATAGATAATTATATAATCATAGTAATCATGTTTTTAGGCCAGGTATGGTGGCTCATGCCTATAATCCCAGTGCTTTGGGAGGCTGAGGTGAGAGAATCACTTGAGTCCAGGAGTTCGAGACCATCCTGGGCAACACAGACATCATCTCTACCAAAATATACTTAGCTGGGCATGATATATCATGCCCAACTAATTATTAATATCATCCCAGCTACTTGGCAAGCTGAAGTGGAAGGATTGCTGGAGTCCAGGAGGTTGAGTGAGCTATGACTGCACCACTGCACTCGAGTCTAGGCAACAGAGAAAGACCCCGTTTCCAAAACGAAACAAAAACAAAAAAACAAATATCCTTATAACATTTCTACAAATGATAACAGTAGACATAAAGCAATTGATAAAACTAATTGAACTAGAGAACTAGACAGAACTAGTTAGCACAGATAGAACTAGAACACTGTCAGTTACCTTGATTTAATTGATAGAAAGCCAACAACTAGAACTAAAACTATTTTTCATGACAATCATTCAACAAGACAGCTTCAGGCAAAATAATAATAATAAAAGCCTCATTAAACATAAAACAATTATAAATATATTCCCAAATATAACAAAAATATACTTGAAATCAATAACACTAAGACACGTAAAAACATAAAATATATGGAAATCAAACATTTCTAAATAATTCATGATCAAAAAATGGAAAATATTTTATGTGAACAAACATAAAAATACAACCTATCAAAATCTGTGCAGTATAGTTAAGAGTGGTTAGAGAGAAACTACATATTTTAATACCTGTTAAAAAGGATAACAGGCTTAGATACAATGAGCTAAGATTCTATCTTAAGAAGCTGAAAAAAAGTAAAAGAAAGGAAAAAATAAAGAGGAATAATGGAGGATTTTTTTTTAAGAAAAAGTAGAAAAAAACAGCAAAGCCAAGAAACTTTTATAATTGAGCAGCACAAAAATCTCCTACCTAGAACAATAAAGAGGAAAACAATTGATCAACATCAAGAATGATATTACAATTTGCATTATATACCTAAAAACACCATTTTTCAACACAAGCTTCTCTCCCACTGTGTACCTGGGTGAATATTTTAAAGCTGAAACTAAACGTGTCTCTCAAGCTCCCTGGTGCCCTTCACATCTCTTTTACTCATTTTCATGTTGATTCAAATACCAAGTGATATATAAAAGCTGTCAACATGTGTATTGTAGTCAGGGTTTCTTTTGTTCTTGAGCAGTCTCATAATATTGTTTTGTCTCTCTTACGTGACCAAATTGCTCAAAGTAAGATGAATTTTTCTGCAAGGATGAAAGCTTGGAATATGGCTTCTGACCAAGTAAGAGGAAATCAGATGACGTTGTATTACGTGGAGGGTCCCACTCCCTCTACAGAAAAAGTAACAGTGATTCTTCATCAGGCTTGTAGGTAACTTTCTTAATTTTGCTTCTTTCTGACATAGATATTGTGTCCAGAATTGGTGGGTTCTTGGTCTCGCTGACTTCAACAATGAAGCCGCAGACCCTCGCAGTATTACAATTCTTAAAGATGGTGTGTCCGGAGTCTGCTCTTTCAGATGTTCAGATGTGTCCAGTTTCTTCTTTCTGGTGGGTTCGTGGTCTTGCTGACTTCAGGAGTGAAGCTGCAGACCTTCGTGGTGAGTGTTACAGCTCTTAAAAGCGCCGCGTGTTGAGTTGTTCATTCCTTCTGGTGGGTTCGTGGTCTCGCCAGCCTCAAGCATGAAGCTGCAGACCTTCACGGTGAGTGTTGCAGCTCATAAAGGCAGTGTAAACCCAAATAGTGAGCAGCAGCAAGATTTATTGTGAAGACCAAAACAGCACAGCTCCCACAGGCTGGAAGGGAACCCCCACGGGTTGCCACTGCTGGTGGGGGCAGCCTGCTTTTATTCCCTTATCTGTCCCCACCCACATCCTACTGATTGGTCCATTTTACAGAGAGCCGATTGATCCGTTTTACAGATTGCTGATTGGTCCATTTTGACAGAGTGCTGACTGGTGCTTTTACAAACCTTTAGCTAGACACAGAGTGCTGATCGGTAAATTTACAATCCTCCAGCTAGACATAAAAGTTCTTCAAGTCCCCACCAGATCAGCTAGATACAGAGTGCTGATTGGTGCATCCACAAACCCGGAGCTAGACACAGAGTGCTGATTGGTGCATATACAATCCTCCAGCTAGACATTAAAGTTCTCCATGTCCCCACCCATCTCAGGAGCCCTGTTGGCTTCACCTAGTGGATCCCGTGCAGGGGCGGTGGGCAGAGCTGCCTGCCGGTCCTGCGCCTTGTGCCCACACTCCTCAGCCCTTGGACAGTCGATGGGACCGGGTGCCGTCGAGCAGGGAGCGGAGCCCATTGGGGGGGGCTCAGCCCTGCGGGAGCCCACCTGGGGGCGGGGGGGCTCGGGCATGGCGGGCTGCGGGTCCCCAGCCCTGCCCTGTGTGGAGGCGGCTGAGGCCGGGTGAGAATTCCAGCGCAGCACGGGCGGGCCAGCAGTGCTGGGGGACCCAGTGCACCCTCTGCAGCTGCTGGCCCGGGTGCTAAGCCTCTCACTGCCCGGGGCCTCTCCGAGTGCAGGGCATGCTGAGCCTGCACCCACCTGGAACTCGCACTGGCCTGTGAGCACCGCCTGCAACCCCGGTTCCCGCCTGCCCCTTTCCCTCCACACTTCCCTGCAAGCAGAGGGAGCTGGCTCCGGCCTCAGTCAGCCCAGACAGGGGCTCCCACAGTGCAGTGGCGGGCTGAAGGGCTCCTCGAGCACAGCCGGAGTGGATGCCCTGGCCTTAGGAGGTGCCGAGAGAGCGAGCGAGGGCTGATAGCACGTTGTCACCTCTCAATATTACATGAGAATTTCTAGAATGGGACTGAATATTTGCATAATTACAAAATAATTCTAGATGATTTTGCTGTTTATTCTTATTTATGAACCACTGGCTATTTAAGATCAAAATGAGGACGATTAAGATAATTATGGAAAACTATATAGACAGAAAAGAAAAGAAATAATTTACTACCGTCTAACAGACAAATTTACAATTGCAATCCCTTTTACATAGATAAATAAGCAATGAGCAAAAGTTTGTTGCTGAAAATAGTTGGTTATCACATGGATTAAATACGAATATTTTAGAGGAACCAAAACTTAGTGTTTAATAATGAAAGTTTTAAGAAATATTAGTTTGTTATTTGATGATGTTTAAAAAGCCAAGTATATGAGTCCTACAAATGTTTATTAGATTCTTCTTGAAAAACTAAAGGGCAAAAGCACCTGCCTTATAAATGCAGAAGATTGTATAAACAGGAAATGTTTCTGTGGAATGAAGGGGTGGGTAGGTTGAGGGAATATACAGAGAGGCAAAGAAAAGCATATCGTCTCTCAATTTAATTATGATGTATATTTTTAAAAACAACACCGCCGGGTGCGGTGGCTCACGCCTGTAATCCCAACACTTTCGGAGGCCGAGGTGGGCGGATCATGAGGTCAACAGATCGAGACCATCCTAGCTAGCATGGTGAAACCCCGTCTCTATTAAAAATAAAAAAAATTAGCCAGGTGTGCTGGTGAGTGCCTGTAGTCCCAGCTACTCGGGAGGCTGAGGCAGGAAAATGGCGTGAACCTGGGAGGCGGAGCTTGTAGTGAGCTGAGATCGCGCCACTGCACTCCAGCCTGGCCACAGAGCGAGTGAGACTCTGTCTCAAAAAAAAAAAAAAAAAAAAAAACACACACAAACACACACACACTAGAATATCTAGAAGGATGGAAAGAATAAATATGACAGAAATTTGGCTGAAGTAAACTCAATAAACAATTTCTAGATTCTTCTAAGATTCAGTACCCGAAGTGGAGTTCTGGGAAAGTAGGAAGCTAAATACCCAACCAAGTGCTGCTTAAGATCTTCCTGTGGAAATGTGGAGCATGAATACATGATGAAGATAACTCTCAGGACTTATATGTATCCACTTAATGCATGGTTGATGTGTTTTATAGTATTTACCATTAATTAGACTTTCTGTTATAAAAATATGGAAAATGAATTCATCTAATTGTTTTGTGAGATATTTCTCCAGTGACAGGAAATCAAAACAAATTACCCAAGCAGGGAGAAGGGTTATTGAAAATATGGGCAGACTATAAAATTATACACAGTGGGCCCGTTATTATAATCCTATTGGCATTTCCTCAGACTGCAACCCTCAAAGCCAATACCTAAAGTGAGGGTTCAGGTTTGTGTATATAACCCAATATACTCATTTCCAAAGCTATCCCATGCTTTGCTCAATGCAACTACATTGTCAAAAGATAATTTGTGACTTCTACAAGACTTATCTTCCAAATATCGTGCCAGATTAATAGTAAGTTGTCTGCCTAAATAAGTATGTGCTCCTGAAGGACATATTCTAATGATTTTAGTTTCACTTGTTGATGCCCCTCACAGCAACTGCCACATTGTAAATATGGTAAGTCTCTGGTATGATAGATTTCTTTTTGCATTTGAGCTTAAATTATTGATATTAACTAATAAAACTCTCTGTTGAGTAGGAATCTGATGCATGTTTGACTTCAGTCAAAAATGTATTTGTCCTGGCAAGAGATGATGAAAAGGCTGTTCACGTTAGAAGAGCTACACACATTTTCTAATTCTGGTAAATACTTTTTATGCACATAAGAAATTATCTACTTAAAATTTTACCTTATGGCTTAAAAATGTTATAGTGAACATTCAATGAAATATTTGTTATTTGCTTGATTTTCAGAAGAAAGGCAAATGGTAGCTTAAGGGAGCCCTGCCATTTGTCAGCAAGAGGATGGCAATTAATACAATGGCAAAGCCATATATAGTCTGGCAGAAAATTATGCAAATGCACTGCTACTTATTGATAGTTAATTTATAAAGTAGTTTGTCTTCCAATTTCTAATGGACATTGGCTATCTTTGCTTGTTATCCATTCCCACTTTATCTTCATATTACTAATTTGCTTCTCATTTGGGAATGTGTGCCTCTGTCAGACCACAGGCCATGCCCAGTCCACCCTCTGAGGAGGATGGTAATTGGCTTGAGAAAACATGCTGGCGGGGGCGATGTGGCTCATGTCTGTAATCGCAGCACTTTGGGAGGCCAGGGTGGGTGGATTGCCTGAGGTCAGGAGTTCGAGACCAACATGGCCAACCCCGGTGAAACCCTGTCTCTACTAAAAATACAAAAATTAGCCAGGCATGGTGGTGGGTGCCTGTGATCCCAGCTACTCAGGAGCCTGAGGAAGGAGAATTGCTTGAACCCTGGAGGCCGAGGTTGCAGTGAGCCGAGATCATGCCACTGCACTCCAGCCTGGGCGACAGAGTGAGATTCTGTCTCAAAAACAGGAGAAAAGAGAAGAAAAGAGCCCCTTGATTGTTGTTCAGGCCATTTGACCCAGTAAGGGGACTTTCATAAATGTTTGGCGTAGTCTTATAATAAGAGATACACTCTTGTTATTCAGAAAGGACTACTGGGAAGAAGCAGGCATGTAAGCCTGTAACTCCCAGAAGTTGTTGGCAGACATCTCACAAGGTGATCCAGCCAGATTTCTGGTAAAGCAAATACCATGAAAATCAGAGAAGGGCCTGGAAAAGGGCAGGGCAAGAGGGTGGAGAAAGAGGTGAGAGAGGGGGGAGAATGAGGGGGTGAGAGAGGAGCGGAGGCATCTTGAGCCTTGCGTCAACTCTGCATCAAATCTTAAAGTAATTCCTACAACTGGAATTTTTAGTTACATGAGTCAATAAAATTGCCACAGCCAGTTTGGGAAAGTCTTCTGCTACAAATATCCAACAGATTCTTCACTTATAGACCATTAACTCTTCTAATGGTGTATTTTGTTTTGTCTTCATTAAATTTTGTTTATGTAGTGGCAGGAAGAGGTGGAATAGAAGCGTTTTTCAAAAGTGGTTCACATGCAGCAAACGTTTCAAAATCACAAGCATTCAGTACAGTCTACACCCACTCGAGCCAGTACCAAGTAAGATTTCAGTTCTCCCATGCCCAGAGTTATGGTCTTGAAAGCCTGGGCATCAGGTAGGCTCATTAATTTTTATGACTTTTTTCTTTTACCCTAGTCTCACATAACCACTGGCTTAGGTGATTGCTTTTAGGCGGAGAAAACTGATTTGCAATCTATGATCCCAGCAGGGAAAGAAAAAGTTCACTCTCTGGTTAGTTAAATTCTTAGAGAACAAGACAGGCATTTTTATTAAATCATGAGAGGCCCTGAGTAGGATATACTCACTTTACCGCAACTCCCAACCTGAAGCTCAGCTGACAGGATAAAATACTCTTTATTAGTTCAGCTATTGCATTGCTTACACAGTGATCTAATGCCCATGCATATTTGCTATAAAGCCTTCTTAGTACCAGAGAGGGATTTTAATTAGACAAACTGTAATCTCTTTTCATTTATTAATTCTTTCCCTTAGGCTTGCCGTATAAAAATGTGTGAATAATTAAAGCCTGAGAAAAATAACACTCCTTCCTAAAGTGTTGCTTTAAGAAAAATATTGACTTCTCCCTCCTTGCCCCCAAGAAAACGGAGAAGATACACATGTATCTCACGAATACTGACAGAGTAACTGGGGCTAAGGAGAGTTATGAAAGGATGGAAGAAAAATTGCAATTTAGGGATAAATCCAGAAGTTCCACGGTTACTGTTGAGGAAGTACAACCTAGGCATATTAACACACTGGTTAAGAGTGTATGATTTGGGAATAAGTTTTCCAAATTTTCACCCCCGATGTGCTACTTACTAGCTGTGTGAACCACCTAAGCCTCCATTTTCTCAAACATGAAGCAGAGATGGTATCGCCTCTATAAAAGAGGCCAGTTTTGTAGGGCAGTTATGATTATTACATGAGATGATATTGTGAGCATTTTATCTGGCACAGAGTACACAAGGTACAAATGGTGGCTGCTATTAGTGTTATTACTATCTATTCTTTAATATCTATCTTCATATTACTACTTCTCTTTTATTGTAATTTGTCTTACATTTCCCGATACGGGTTTTATATTTAAATGAAATCACAGAATCAAAGTGCTTGAGTCCTTGGCTATGTCTTGTTTAAATTCCTAACTGTTCAGAGGGGAAAACCTGGAAAAAAAGTTTGAGGATTTGATCTTGAATGAGCATACCAGTCCAAAAGAGAAGGTTCTTTATGTCCAAGATCATCTGTGATTCCTGTTTACCCAGGGTCATGACCAACATCACTCACAGGTAGTTCAATGTTAGCAGTCTTGGTGGAAGAGACAGAACTGGACTGGGAATTAGACAGTTTATCAAAAAGTCACACACAATCACACATACAAATATGCAAAAATTATGAAGAATAGTAATTATTTAATAACACCCTGCCTCATCTCCTTGATAATACCAGAATAGGAAAAAAAAGTAACAATAAGTAAAAAGCTATAATTAATTTTTTGGGGTGATAGTGATTTGGATATGTGTCTTTTAGGTTAGGGTCAAACTAGGATAATTGACGTTGGCATTTCTTGTAGTTATTCTATTCAATATAGTTTCCTATTCTTATTGAATAGAATTGTTTTTTAAAAGTTACTGCCTTGTTGCTGAATTTTTAGTTCAACAATTTTTTTTAAAAAATTCTAAGCCTTAATTTTTAAGATTTACAAACTGATGTTGTGTTAAATACTTCTAAAAAAGCAATAATATATTTTAAAATTTGTGCTTCAATGCTTTGTTAGACACATTCACCCAAGAGGTGTAAAAATACTTCCTGGCAATATATTGATGATTTAAAAGAAGTCCATCAAAAGTGACCTGTACATTAGACAGGCAAAGAACTCAAAACACTGTCAATTCAAATAATGTGTAATAATCTATATTTAGTAGGAAAGGGAGACACATGATGTACTATCCATTTCTACTTCTTGAGAACACATGGAAAAGCATTTGGAGGAACGACACAGAAAGCAAAGAGTAAAAAGGGATTCTGCAGAAAAAAAAGTTTAAACCTCTAAGGTAATAAAAAATAATTTTAAAAATATATAAATAGGCCTACAGTCAAGCATACAAAATCAAACTTAAATGACTTAAATGAACCAATAATTTTAGAGAATAAATATTTTGATAAATATTTTCAGTTCCTTTACCAGATATAATTTGTTATAAGCAACTGCAGAGAAATAAATGATTGGAACCTTTAGAGATTTATGTATCATGATGTTCAGCAGGCTTTATCATTCTTTCTAAAGTCTTTTTAAAATTGGAAAAGAAAAAGCTTAGAAACAAAGATAAGAGAGAGGGAATGGTGATAGATGTCATCTCTGAGTACTTCTAGGTAGCAAAACACAAATAATCTCACTATTTTTATATCAAGTTTATCCCTTTTATATTTTTTCCCTTTTGCTACTCTGCTCACATCATTTTACATAGTTTCAGAGAGGAAAGGTAATACCATTTTCCCTAGAAGTAATTGCTCCTGCCCCTCCACTCAACCCCTCACCCCAGGACACACATGAAACCGTATCAATAGTGGCAATCCTCAATTTCTAAAAGGCATAAAGTCTGACGTTCAAATGGCCTTTCACATTTTACAATTCAATTAGCCTGCCTTAATCACTATGTTTCTGATTGCATGATATGCTGCAAGCATTCCAGCAAGAAGATTGGAAACAGCCAGAGCCAGATGGGGTTAGGGCTGGAGAAAACTAACTTTGCAGCTCAAAATTTTGGTGATAACAATCGGGATAATAGTTCAAATTATCAAGCAAAAATTCCTAGTAGCCAATCTTGTTCCTGTTCCCAGTAGTCACCCAAAGGGTCTGATTCAGGGACTCCCAACTGTTTTCCACATGTAAAAGACATCTCCAAGTTCACTTTCTCTGTTCTTGGTGTTAAATCTACTCTTTTTTCTCTTACTGAATAAAGTTTATTATATTATATTTAAATTAATGAGAATGGAGTTAATATAGAGATCTTAAATATATACTGAACTTATAAATAAGGTAATAAAACACTCTTTATTGTTCAGTGTTCTGTTACAGATGACTTAAACCACTTTAGCTATTTTGGTAAAAAGAGATTTATATTTTATGATGGACTGAATTATGGTTTCCACCCTTCACTCTCTGCTTCATCATGGGATTGTGCAGTCTCACCCTGTGGCATGGTACTTACTGCAGTAATTCTCCACTTCTGGATGTTGGGCTCACCATGTGACTTTCCTTAGCCAGTGGGATGTTAACAGATATAACACAGGTATTGGACTGAATTATGCTTGAGTGAGTAGATTTGGTCTTTCGGTCATCTGCCATTGCCATGTCCAGCTAGCCTGACACACCAAAAAGGATAGGAGTTGCCTTTACAAGAGCCCAGGGCAAATCAGCAGACCACTGCCTGACACATAGACATGAAAAATAAATGCTTATTGTTGAATGCTATTGAGAATTTTTGGTTAGTTGTTATACAGCATTGTTTTAGCAACAGTTTATTGAAAGTTATAGGGAGTTAGGTACTTACAAATTATTTGAAGGGCCAGAAGACCTGGTTCTAGACAAAATCTCTAAAAATGACTTGACAGGCTGGGCGTGGTGGCTCAGGTCTGTAATCCCAACATTCTGGGAGGCCGAGGCAGGTGGATCACGAGGTTAGGAGTTCAAGACCAGCCTGGCCAACATGGTGGAACCCCATCTCTACTAAAAATACAAAAACATCAGCTGGGCATGGTGGTGAGCGCCTGTAATCCCAGCTACTTGGGAAGCTGAGGCAGAGAATTGCTTTAACCCAGGAGGCAGAGGTTGCAGTGAGCCAAGATCATACCACTACACTCCTCCAGCCTGGGTAACAGAGTAAGACTCAGTGTCAAAAATAAAATAAAATAAAAAAACAGGACCAAACTGGCTTTTCCACAGGGAAACTACCCTTCTGATATGACTTCTCAGTTGCTGTAGGAACTACTTATTCAAATATCTTACCACCTTAGCCATCATAGAGAGGCCAGGAACCTCTAGCCACAACTATTAGATTAAAAAAAAAATACCCCTTTAGCTAATCCAGTGTCAGAAGCCACATTAAGGAATGATGTCACCTGAACTATTACTGCCAAATCTACACCAGCAAAATGAATGCCATTGCAATATCTTCTCTCTACCCATTTAACTGAGTTGTAAGATCAAGTGTCAAATGAATATTATGATTGGTGGACCTTCAATATCTTTGGGAACACTTGCCAAAAAGGAGTCTAGAAAATATAGTTTTAGCTACAAAGCACACCAGGAGAAAGGTTGGATAAGGTGTTGAAGTAGTCAATCCAAATATTAGCCATATGTATTACATTTAATATTACTAGAAGCAAAAGACTTGGCCATATATATCACCAGTTTTTGACACATCCATGTATCTACACACCACAGTGGAAATTTCCACAATGATATGACAGAATATGGAAAAGGTAGAGCTTCTACATAACAATAGTTTCAATGATCTATGAAGATCTTGTGTGGTGTGACATAAGAATGTAGAAACAGGGTCCAGCCATAGAAAAACTGGCAGAAGCAAACAAAACAAAAGGGTTAGGTTTCTAGGCTGCCCCATATACAATTTCTTACATTTATTGTCAGGTGGGATATAATCCAGAAACCAGAACCTGGGAAAAATGCCAGTTCGGCTGACTGGTGACTATTAGAACAATGAAAGTACAAAGAACAGAGGCTAATGCTGATATACTGGGTGCAGTTAGCCTATGTAATACCTATTCATAGTTAAGTAAAAACAGCAATATACTATGAAGCCTCACTTTATTTGACTCAAAGTCTAAAAAAGACTAAGTTAACAAATAGGTGGGCATGCATCCCTCATTAGTGCAGGGCAGGAACGAACAGAGATTGGTGAAACCTGCCACTAATTCATATTAAAAAATATAGGAATATATATCCCTTGACATGAGAAGAATATTCGCCTTTTTCTGCTTCCAACTCTAACTCAGCCAAAAAACTAAAAAAAAAAAAAAAAAAAAAAAAAGTTCTGAAGAAAGAATGCAACTTTTATAAGTTTTATATTTATGGAAAGGTGGTCAATTATATTTTATTCACAAGTTCACCGTAGGCATCAAAAACTACTTCAATTGGTGTTTTGTGTTCTTTTATGTGATGATCAGTGAGGTACAGCCACAAGAGGAAACACAGGAAAGGCTGAGGGAAACAGAGTTTATTATACTCTCAGGTTTTACAGACCAGAGGCAAGATACACCATGTCAACAGGTGGTAGGGGGAGGGAGAGGATTAGACCTTGGTCTTTACTGGGATTTTTCAGCAAGAAAGGCAAGGCAGGGCAGGTTAAGCAGTTTAGTATGGCTTGTTTGAATAATTTCAGTGGGCTCTAACCTATAGCAGTAGATTCTAGTTGCATGATACCTGGCCTGGAATGGTTTAGGCAGGGGGCTATTGCCTCCTGGTGTGTAAAAGTCAGATAGAGGAGGCATGGCTCTGGGTTCATTTGTTTGTATAGCAAAGGCACATTGCTAGCTAGACCCTTTGTCATTTCTAAGAATTATCATCAGGAAGGGACAATCTCTCCCCAGCCAGAAAGGAGTTTTAAGATGTCAAAACATTATAATACATATAAAATTTGAAAATATATATTTATAATACAATTGGTTTAAACCGTTTAACATAAGATGGTAATATCAGTAGCACCCAAACTCAGGCTGAGTCCAAGCCTGTCTGCTGGATGTATGAGTGCTGACTACTGGATGGGTAAATAGTGATCTACACTATTGACTTGTCCTAATGTTGTGGCAGAGTCAAAAGATTGCAACACTGTCATACTTATAGAGAGACATCATTATTACAAAATACAAAACTTTTAATTCAGTTGTAGTTTGCTTTAATGTAATTTTACAATGTTCAGGAAAACATTCTATGGTAACCCATAACTTCAGTCTGATTATGAAAAAAACAGATAAATTCGACCCATTGGATTGGGTATAAATACCTGATCCCTAATCATCAAAACTCTCAATGTCATTCAAAACAAGAAAATCTGAAACACAGTTACAGCTAAAAGGAGCCTAGGAAGGCATGAAGACTCCAAGTAATTTGGTATCCTGGATGAAATCTTTGAAGAGAAAAAGGATTTTAGATGATGAAAATTAAGGAAATCTGAGCAAGTCTGAGCTTTAGTGAATAATGATATAGTAATATTGGTTAGTTAATTGTGACAAATATACTAATGTAAGATGTTGGCAATGGGAAAAACTCAGTGTGGTGTATGTGATAGCTATCTATTCTATTTTCACATTTCTAGAAATATTCTAAAATTAGAACGTTTTTAGAAAACAAAATAACCAAAAAGAATTCTGTCCAGAAGTCACACAGTAAAATACAAATGCCTTGCAGAGGAAGTTTCCTATATACAAATGTTACACGCATTACTAGCTGCCAACTTTAATAAAGGGCTTGAAAGTCAGATGACCCAAACATAATATTCAGGATCCCAAACTACATTCTCCTTTGACAAGAAAAAAGTGAAAGTACTCTTTCTCCTAAAGGCAGGAAAAACAAATTTTGCATAAATTCTAGTAACAAAATGGTTTTACAGACCCTTTATCATCTTTATTTTTGTCGGCAAGGGGGAAAGAATCAAGAATCTGTCACGTTGGCATGCAAAGACCATCAGTTGAAAAACTAGGAGGGTTGTGATAGTTTGAAAATCTAAACTTAATTACATCTTAAATCATTGATTTTTTACTGCAGGGTTTCTATCTCTTTAATCTTTCTGAGACATGGCATTGCTTATAACTAGAAAGAAATAAAATATTTAAATGTGCCTTTGGGTGTTCGGATTATGATGAAGGTATATACCTTTCTTTGTACTAGGTGAGAAAAAAAGCAATACATAAATGGTCAAGTTGAGAAATTTTTTCTTGCTTATTTTGACATTCTTGAATAAAGAAAAAAATAGTAAAATTAAGATCAGTCTTTGTAAAGTGTGTCCATGAACAGGCAAAAAACTTGTTACAAATGGAAATCCCATACTTCATCCATTCTCTGGCCGGATTACTAATGGTAAAATAATCCCCAAGTAATTTGCGTGGTCATTAAAATTTGCAAATTAAGTTACATTAAAACCACTTAATGGCAACTCAGCATATACATACATATACATAAAAACACATACAAGCATGCACAAAACCATTTTTATTCATTTGATTTATACAGCAGAAAATTAGGAATTCTCATATACTGATCTTCAACAAGTGTGTTTAATGGAGTCAGGACTAGAAAAAGGAAGAGGGTATCATTTCTACCATTTATTATCAGTGTGATGTTAGGATTTTGGTTATGCATCTGAGCCTCATGGATTTCCTTGTCAATTTGCCTGCCTCACAGGAGTTTTTTTGAGAACAGTAGATAATTATTGTGTCTACTTGAAGTCTGTAAAGTGCCATAGCTGCATGAATTATGTCAGAATGATCACTATTAGCCTCATTTGGTGAAGGGAAATGTGGCAATCATAAATGGTTCCAAGACTGCAAGACCAATGGTAGACAGGCTAGGTTTAATTTTTGCTATGGTAACTCATTTCAGATGGATGAATTAGAAAGGAAATTTCCATCAGCTGATTTCATCTTGCCTGGGATATCTTTCTTTTATTGAATCACGTCACATTATGAAATTCTATGTATATTAAGGGTTTTAGTTATCAAAATGGAAAAACCTACCACAGAAATAAAGGGTTAATAAAAACATTGTTGGGTTAAATATTACATTAACTAAATTGTATATGAACAATACAGTTAATTTTCTATTGTTGATTTATAAATAATATACAGCAATGATTTTAATTCATACCAGTTCATTACAATTTACTTATAGGTAAATCGTCTTTCTACCCTCACTATCTTAGTGAATGCAAGTCAATTTTACTGTGACATATTCTAAAAAGTGACTCTGACACCCTTACTTACAACTTTCTCTGTCAACATTATTTTATTTTTTTATATATAAATATTTTTTCTGATATATCTTCAAGCTATGGCTATATGAAGAGTTATGCAACTTCTTACACATTAAATATTTAGTTTGTTTTCTATTTTTATGTGTTACAAAGAAAACCTGAACAAATACTCATTTACAACATTAATACATTATATATCGCTGATTATTAACTGAAGACTAAAATTATTTATATCAGAATTACTGGGTCACTTTTACCTCTTATAAATGTATTTACACACATTTCCAAATTGCATCTTTCTCTGAAACGTTATAGTAATATAGTCTCCCAAACAGAAAATGACAATGCTTATTGCTATCTCTTATTCTTACATAATTTTTTTTAAAAATTAGCTAAATTGACAAAGATAGAATGTCATTTTCAAAATTTGCATTCATTTTATTTACTGGGGAAGATAAATGTTTATCAGTGACTTTGGCTACTTGCCTTCTTCCGTTAATCTTCCTTTTTGTCCTTTTTCTCGCTTAAAAAATTAAATTGTCTTTTTATATTGTTTCTAAGTTGACTTTTGCTGAAGAAACTTGACTTTTGCTGAAGAAAGTTTACCAGATTTTTCATGAGGGATCACTATCCCAGCTGCTATACAAGGAACCCCTACAACAGAATAGCAAAAAGAAAAACAAACAAACAACCTACCAGTAACCTGATTTCAAAATGGGCAAATGATTTAAGTAGACATCTAAAGAAGACATAAATATGGCCAACAGTTATATGAAAAGATACACAATATCACTAATCACTGTATAAATGTAAATCAAAACCTCAATAACATATCACCTCACACAAATTAATTATTATCAAAAGATAAAATGTAACAAGTGTTGGCAAGGATGTGGAGAAATTGGGACCTTTGTCATCTATCAGGAATGTAAAATGATACAGCCTTTATGGAAAAGAGTATAGAGGTTCCTCAAAAAATTAGAAATAGATCTACTATATGATCCAGCAATTCTCTTTCTAGATATTTATCCAAAAGAGCTGAAATCAGCATCTCGAGGAGGTATGTGCACTCTCGTGTTCATTGCAGAATTATTCAAAATAACCAAGACGTGGAAAGAACCTAAGTGTGTATTAACAGATGAAAGGAGAAAGTTTGGCATATATACACAATTGAATACAATTCAGCCTTGAAAAAGAAGGAAATTCTGCCATATGAGACAAGGTGAACGAATCTGTAGCCAATCTGTGTAAGCCAGTCATAGGAGTACAAATACTGAATAATTCCACTTACACTAGATATCTAAAGTAGTCAAACTCACAGAAACAGTAGATTAGTGCTTACCATGGGCTGGAGGGATACAGAAATGAGGAACTTCTGTTTAACAGGCAGTTTCAGGTATGCAAGTTGAGTAAATTCTAGAGATTTGATGTATGACATCGTGGCCAGAGTTAACAATACTTAAACATTCGTTAAGAATGTAGATCTTATGTTAAATGTTCTTACCATAATAAAATTTTTAAAAGTAAATTTAATTTTTAAAAAGGTTATCATAAAAATATGAAAAAATAAATATATTTTATTATTGAAGATAATTTTCAGTCAAATTTTTCACTAACAAGTTTTTTAATTTATCATTTTTAAAAAATTTTTTACCATTATGGTGATGTAAGATGTTTGTTTTTATGTCACAATAATCTCATTCTCTCATTTTTATTTAGTTCGTTGTTTCCTTACTAATTTATAGTGGTATTACCTTATATTTGCTTCTTGTATTTTACTTTGATTTTTTAACTCTTTAATTTACTTGAATTTATGTTGTTCCATGCTGTGATACAAAAATTTAAGTTTTTGTGTACCTAATTAACTGCGTGTCTTGTATTTAGCCTTTTTTTGTTTTTGTACAAGCAACACAGTGACACACACACAAACACAGTAGCTCTAAAACATTTGACTATCTGCTGAGCAAATCCTCATCACAATTCTTTTTTAGCATTTTCATAGGTTTGTGTGCTTTTACCTAAAAATTAACTCACTACTCTCTCTAAAGAATCACATGGAGATTTTTATTGGTATATCATTGAGATATTACCTTTTGTAGAAGTCAGGTATCTAGGCAATCCACCTGAGTATAATATATCTGTCCTTTTTCATGTGTTCTTTAGTCCTTCTTTAAAAAATATTTCGGATATTGCGTTGCTAATGGTGATCTCAATATCTGTGTGTAGTTGTTCTTAAGAAGGAAATTAGAAACCTACAGCCTATGCTACTATGACTACAATTATATAGTATTTTTAATGGTCACATATAGAAACTCCCATTATTTAAGAAATAATGCTCTAAAAGAAGCCATTTTCTATGAAAAGAAAATAAATAGCAATCATGTATATTAATGCTCTCCACTGAGCATGCTGGTTGTCCACCTGTCTTATTTACTCTGTATCGCTTTAGCTTAAGCGTAGATCAAATCTTCTATATGTGAATTTAAAAACTGTGTGTATGAATTCATATTAACAACATTCGTTTTTGTAATAATACTTCATGTTCATTATTTTATTCAATCTCAAATTCAGATTGGGGGAGGTGGGGGAAATTCCATTAATCCCAATTCACATGAGAAAATTGAAGCCAAGCAAGGTTAAGTAAAAAGAATTAGGTTGCACTTTCAACAAGAAGCAAAGCTGGATTGGACACCAGGTATGCAGAATGTTGTTGCATTCTATCACACACAAAATTAGTCAGCTCTCATCTAACACAAGACAGATAATATTTCAGTATTATTTTATGTTTCAGTTGCCTATAATTAATCATAAAAGAACTGTCCTATCAAGATTTGCCACTGTTATATACACATTTTTAAACACTTGTTTTGAGATACTTGTTTCATGCTTAGATTACCTTTAAATATTTAAGGCTGTATGTATATGAGGTAGCCTCAGTGAGAGAATAGTTCTAATAAACCTAAAAAAACACTTTCTATAAACATTTGTTCAATACTTTCATAATCAACATTAAGAAATAGAAAATAAAATATTTCTTGGGTTTTAAAATTTAATTTGGGAACCGAGTATTTCTTTAACATTTTTCAAACTGCAGTCTTATGACAGTTAAATTAGAAAGTTAAGGCTGAGCGCGGTGGCTCACACCTGTAATCCCAGCACTTTGGGAGGCCAAGGCGGGTGGATCACGAGGTCAGGAGATCGAGACTCATCCTGGCTAACACGGTGAAACCCTGTCTCTACTAAAAATACAAAAAATTAGCCGGGCGCGGTGGCGGGCGCCTGTAGTCCCAGCTACTCGGGAGGCTGAGACTGGAGAATGGCGTGAACCCGGGAGGCGGAGCTTGCAGTGAGCTGAGATCGCACCACTGCACTCCAGCCTGGGCAAAAGAGCAAGACTCCATCTCAAAAAAAAAAAAAAGTTAAAGAAAACAGTCCAGGTACAGTGGCTCACTCCTGTAATCCCAGCACTTTGAGAGGCCAAGGAAAGAGGATCCTTTGAGATCAGCAGTTTGAGACCAGCCTGGGCAACATGATGAGACCCTGTCTCTACAAAAAATGTAGAAATTACCAAGGCTTGGTGGCATGCACCTGTAGTCCCAGCTACTTAAGGGGCTGAGGTAGGAGGCTTGCTTGACCCCAGGAGGGCTAGGGTGCAGTAAGCCAAGATAGCACCACTGTATTCCAGCCTGGGTGACAAAATGAGACCCTGTTTTTAAAAGAAAAGGAACATAGAAGCTTTGTTTATTTTTTAAGACTTTAGCTGGGTGCAGTGGTGCATACCTGTAATCCTAGCCTCTTGGGAAGCTGAGGTGGGAGGATTCTTGGATTCCAGGAGTTCAAGACCAGGCTGGGAAAAATAGCAAGACCCTATCTCTAGAAAATAAATAAGTACATAAATACATAAATAAAATGCCTAGTTCACATCTAGACAGCCATATTAAAAATAGAATTTGAGATATTGTAGCTCAAGACGATAAATATCCAAGTGCTGTATTTGATAGCTGAGAAAGTAGAAGAGTTAGATAGTGATAGGGCTTAGATTTGAATATAAGCCTGTTCACCAGAGCTTATATTCTCAACTATGCACTTTCTGTAAATAAAATATAAAAGGCAGTCAGAAATAAATACAAATGAGGCTAAATCAACAACAATGGCAAAATAAAACAATAGAAATATTAGACTTTTGTAAATTTGTTTTTAATTTTAAAAAATAATTTCAACTTTTAGATTCAGCAGGTACATGTACAAGTTTGTTACATGGGCATATTGTATGATGCTGAGGTTTGGGGTATGAACGATTCTCACCCAGGTAGTGAGCATAGTACCCAATAGGTAGTTTTTCAGTACTTTTGTCCCTCTCTGTTTTCCCCCATTTAGTTAGTAGTCCTCATTGTCTATTGTTCTCATCTTTATGTTCATGTGTAACCAATGCTTAGCTCCCACTTATAAGTGAGAACATGCGATATTAAGTTTTCTGTTCCTGTGTTAGTTTGCATTGGATAATGGCAAAGGACATGATTTCCTTTTTATGGCTGCATAGTATTCCACGGTGGACATGTACTACATTTTCTTTATCCAGTCTACCATTGATGGGCACCTAGGTTGGTTCCATGTCTTTGTCATTGCTAATAGTGCTGTAATGAACATATGAGTGCATGTGTCTTTCTGGTAGAACAATTTATTTTTGGGGGGGTATATACCAGTAATGGGATTGCTGGGTCAAATGGTAGTTCTGTTTTAAGTACTTTAAGAAATCTTCAAACTCCTTTCCATAGTGGCTGGACCAATTTACATTCCTACCAACAGTGTATAAGCATCTCCCTTTTTCTGAAGCCTCCCCAGCCTCTATTGTTTTTAGCCATTCTGACTGATGTGAGATGGTTTCTCATTGTGGTTTTGATTTGCATTTCTCTGATAATTAGTGATGTTGAGCATTTTTAAAATACATTTTTGGCCATTTGAATGTCTTCTTTTGAGAAGTGTCTGTTCATGTATTTTGTCCACTTTTTAATGGGGTTGTTTTTTGCTTGTTTAATTGTGTAAGTTCATTATAGATTCTAGATCTTAGACCTCTGTTGGATCATAGTGTTTGAATATTTTCTCTCATTCTCTAGGTTGTCTGTTTATTCTTTTGATAGTTTCTTTTGCTAAGCAGGAGTTCTTTAGTTTAATTAGGTCCCACTTGTCAACTTTTGGTTTTGTTGCAATTGCTTTTGAGGACTTGGTCATAAATTCTTTCCTAAGGCTGATGTCCAGAATGGCATTTCCTAGGTTTTTTATAGGATTCTTATTGTTTGAAGTATCACATTTAAATCTTCAATCCATCTGGAGTTAATTTCTCTATATAGTGAAAGGCGGATGTCCAGTTTCATTCCACTGCACATGGCCGGCCATCTATCCCAGCACCGTTCATTGAATTAGGGAGTTATTTCCCCAGTGCTTATTTTCTTGTCAACTCTGTTGAAGATCAGATGACTGTAGATATGAATCTTTATTTCTGGGTTCTCCATTATTTTCCACTGGTCTATTTCTGTACCAGTACCATGCTCTTTTGGTTACTGTAGCTTTCTAGTATAGTTTGAAATCAGATAATGTGATGCCTTCAGCTAGCTTCATTCTTTTGCTTAGGATTGCTTTGGTTATTTGGACTCTTCAGTGGTTCCATATGAATTTTAGAATTGTTTTTTTCTAATACTTTGAAAAATGATATGAGTAACTTGATAGTAATAGCATTGAATCTGCAGATTGCTCTGTGCAACGTAGCCATTTCAATGATATTGATTTTTTTCAATCTATGAGGATGGAATGTTTTTCCATTTGTTTGTGTCAAATGAAGAAATATAAGACTTCGGTTTTGCATCAAGGTGTTGCTAAAAGTTTCATGGAGGTAATGGAAGTAAATTAGAGTTGTAACATTCCTGAATTCTTAATTTTAAACTTTCTAATGTCTGATCACAAACAATTATCTTTCAGTTTTCTTACTTGCTCACTCCTTCTGAAATTGTTCTCTGACCACATCAGGTTTTCTCTTAATTTATGTTTGGGATTTTCTCATCTTCCTGTTTTAGAACATGCCATTGAAAATGGTCATCAGGGGAAGCACCAAGCTTCCATCATTGTTTAGGAGCATGTGCAGAAACTTTTAAAACATTCTTCATTAATAAATACTAAGCTTGATTGGTTTGTATAACATTAAAATATAAATGTTTTGGACACAGAAAATATTTTTTTTTAATTTGATTTTTTTGTAGAATTATATGCATGGTATAGGCATACCTTAGAGATATTGCAGGTTTGATTCCAGACTACCATAATAAAAGTTAATATCACAATAATGTGTTACTCAGTGTTTTTGGTTTCTCAGTGCATAGAAAAGTTACGTTTATACTATCTGCTGGTCTCTTAAGTGTGTAATACTATTATGTCTAAAAGACAATGTAAATACCTTAATTAAAATGTTAGCTGAAAATGGTAACAATCATCTGAGCCTTCAAGTCATAATCTTTTCTTAAAATTATTTTATTTTATTTTTTAAATTTAGATACAGGGTGTCACTATATTGCCCCTGGAGTACAGTGGTTTTTCACAGAAACAATCCCACTACTGATCAGCATGGGAGTTTAGACCTGCTCTGTTTATTTCCTGAGCTATTTAATCCCTCCTTAGTCAACCTGGTAGTCCCCTACTCCCAGGATGTCACCATAGTGATGCTTCAATTAGTGCAGACACCTGATTGGAATAGTGCACCACAGCATAGAACTCCTGGGCTCAATTGATCTTCCTGTCTCAGCCTCTTGAGTAGCTGGGACTACAGGCATGTGCTACCGCACCTGGCACATCCTAATCTCTTTGCTGGTGGACAGTCCTTCCTCGATATTGTTGGCTGCTGACTGATCAGAATGGTGGTTGCTAAAAATAGGAATGGCTGTGGAAATTTATTGAAATAAGACAAGAATAAAGTTTGCTACATGAATTGACTCTTCCTTTCACAAAAGGTTTCTCTGTGGCATTCAGTGCTGTTTGATAGCATTTCGCCCATAATAGAACTTCCTTGAAAATTTGATTCAGTCCTATCAAACCCTACTGCTGCTTTATCGACTAAGTTTATATAATACTCAAAATTCTTGGTTGTTATCCCAACAACATTCAGAGCATCTTCACCAGACATAGATACCATCTCAAGAAACTACTTTCTTTGTTTATCTATAAGAGGTAATTCCTCACCCATTCAATAATTTTATCATGAGATTTCAGCAATTCAGTCACATCTTCCACCTCTACTTCTAATTCTAGTTCTCTTGCTATTTCCACCATATCTTCAGTTACTTCCTCCACTGAAGTATTAAACCTTTCAAAGTTATCTGTGAGGGCTGGAATCAACTTCTTCCAAACTCCTGTGAATATCAGTATTTTGACCTCCTCCTATGAATCACAAATATTCTTAATGACATCTAGAATGGTGAATTCATTCCAGAAGGTTTTCAATTTACTTTGCCCAGATCCATCAGAGGAATCACTTTTCCTTACGAAGTGTATTTTCTAAACAATAAGACTTGAAAGGCAATGACTCCTTCATTCATGGGTTGCAGAATGGATTTGTGTTAGCAGGCATGAAAACAGCATTCATCCTTTTGTATATCACCATCAGAGCTTTTGGGTGACTAGGTCCACTGTCAATGAACACAGTAATATTTTGAAAGAACTTTTTTTTTTCTTTTCCTGAACAGTTTATCTTAACAGTGAGTTTTAAATATTCAGTAAATCATGCTGTAAACAGAATGAGCTGTCATCCAGGCTTTGTTGTTCCATTTATTAGAGCACAGGTAGAGTAGATTTAGCGTAAGTCATAATAGCCCTATGATTTTGTAATGAAAAATAAGCATTGGTTTCAAATCACCTGCCACATTGGCCCCTAACAAGAGAATCTGTCGGTTCTTTGAAGTTTCAAAGCCAGATATTAGCTATGGAAGTCCAAGATGGCATCTTCTAATATAAGGCTGTTTTGTCTACATTGAAAATCTGTCATTTAACGTAGGCACCTTCATCAACAATTGTAGCTAGAGCTTCTGGATAACTTGTTGCATTTTCTGCATCAGCACTTGCTGCTTTACCTTGCATTTTTATGTTATGGAAACGGCTTTCCTTAAACCTCATGAACCAACCTCTGCTAGCTTCAGACATTTCTTCTGCAGCCTCCTCACCTCTCAGCCTTCATGGATTCGGAGAGAGTTATGACCTTTCTCCAGATTAGGCTTTGGCTTAAGGCAGTGCTGTGGCTGGTTTGGTCTTTTATCCACATCACTCAAACTTTCTCCATATCAGCAATAAGGGTGTTTCACATTCTTATTTGTTCACTGGGGTAGCACTTTAAATTTTTGTCAATAACTTTTCCTTTACATTCACAATTTGACTGTTTGGCACAAGAAGGCTAGTTTTTAGCCTATCTTGGCTTTTGACATGCCTTCCTCATGAAGGTTAATCATTTCTAGCTTTTGATTCGAAGTGAGAGATGTGTGACTTTTCCTTTTAATTGAACATTTAGAAGCCATTTTAAGGTTGTTACTTGGCCTAATTCAATATTGTTGTGTCTCAGAAAATAGAGGGACCTGAAGAGGAGAGAGATGGAGGAATGGCTGGTTGGTAGAGCAGTAAGAACGGATGGGATATTTATTGATTAAACTCACTTTTTTATATGGGCACCATCCATGGCATCCGAAAACAATTACGATAGTAACATCAGAGATTACTGATCACAGATCATCATAACTGATATAATAATGAAAATGTTTAAAATGTTGTGAGAATTACCAAAATGTGATACAGAGAACAGAGTGAGCACATGCTGTTGGAAAATTGGCACTGGCTGACTTACTTGATATAGGGCTATAACAAGCCTTCGATCGTGAAAAAATGCAGTATCTGTGAATTACAATAAAGTGAAGCACCGTATAACAATGTATGCCTTATTTCCATAGCTGCTTTACTATTAGATGGCTTCTATTTTAGTTCATCTGTACATATTCTAGTTTTCACTTTCATTCTTAGTATATGACATGTGCGAAAGTGCTAGCGTGCAATATGTAAATATTCATTTTTGAATTCAAATTAAACAAGCCATTGACTATATTATTAGTACATATATATAGTATTTATCTTTCATTGAGCCTTGTTAAGTACAACAGAATGCTTTAGTTTCTGTTCATAATATATCTTTTCCTACTTCTCTATGAAACACTCTCATTTCAAAAGTATTACAGAGTATTTCCCCCTAAAATTTCAATTTAACAAATAATGAGACAGATAAAGCATATTTCGTATTCACATATCAGAATGAATAATAAAACATTTTGAATTTTTCTTCAACTTTCATAAAATAATGAATAGTACTTTAGACAGGCAATACAGACTTCTGAAGGAAATGAGGAAAAGATATCATGTAATTAATTCTTTCATACTTTATATCATATTATTTCTAACAATCCGTTACTATCTCAAAAGTAACTTACAGAATTGAAATAGGAATGCAGTCCTATAACTTCTACATTTAAAGGAACCAGAATTGTTTGTAGATAGGAGTAATATAACAATATTTAAATCAAAAACAGTATTTTGCTGGCCTCACACAACTTTCTTTTATTTCAAAAAATTTTGAGTGATGATTTAGCCAAAAAAACTTTAACATAGCCCTTTCTTAGGGCTCCATTTCAGGAGTGATATTTACTTTGATTAAATTATCGCAGTAAGAATATATGTAAGGCTTATTTTCATCTACACATTCTCTTTCTTGCTTACTAAATCATTAGGCTGTTTGTGTTTTATTCTTGGAAACATTTATAACCCTGTCAGTTTTTGATGTTCCAGTTTGAGGGCTCGGTACAAAGAAAAATAATCTTGCTTTTTAGAGTGGGTTCTAGGCCTCAAGGGAAAAAAATGAAGAGAAAAAAAAAGAAAAAAAAAAGGCTTAGAACAATTGCATTAAAGTTCACCAGATGGCAGAAATTCAGTGGTATGGGGTCTAGCTTGGAATTAAGGGAGTTTGTTCATGTGTAATAGTGAGTAGCTCTTAATAACCATTTTCATTAGTATTGTTATTATTTGCTTTTCCATTTTATTAAGTAATCAAAAGTAAAATCATGAGACAGGCAGATATAAAACCAACGTGTGTTAAAGATTTTGTTTAACTTACTGTTAATGAGGAAGCTAATAAGGTATTATAACCAATTCAATGGACAACCTAAACAAAATGACATTTTTCAATCAGAAATAGTAAAACGAATGTGCAAATTAAGGCAAAATTTGATTCTTTTATATTGAGGAAGGAAAGTTAATTGAACCTCCACTGGAAATAATTTATTTTTGTGTCTATACCATAATAATTTTATATTTTTTCAGTTATTAACATCTATAACTTACAAAGTAGTATAATAGCACAAAAGCAATAAAGTCCTAGAATCAAATAACCTAGAAGAGTAATAAAGAATACATAGTTTACCATTGGTGGTTTTAAGTAATTTTTTTTTGCTTATGTCAAATTTCTTTACAACTTGCATATGTCCCTTAGCACAAAACTTTAAGTATTTAGGGATCTCCATGACTTTCATAAAAGAACTAAGTAAGTCAAGTACTATTTCAAGCAACTTATAACTTTTTCTTCTTTCCTATAATACCAAAAGCTCAGAGCGCGTAATCTATACCCATTACCAACTTTCATTTGCCAAAGTTATACCTTAACTCTTTAGAGAATTAACTCAGTAGGATAATCAGAAATACCTTATTTCTTAATTCTATTTTTATTTCTAAGTGCTCTGTTAACTCCTGTTGAATTCCGCTACATCTGAAGTGCTTGCTTCTGGCTTCTGTAACATCATATGGCATTAACTCTCTAATTCATATTTGACTGTTTTGTCTGGAATCTCTAAATGTGTGTGTCCCTCAAGTGTCTACTTACAGTTCTGTTAAATTACTTTTCTTAATTTACCCTGAACTGTGATTTCACCAAATGCTATGACTTTAAATCCAGCCATCATTAATAGCTTCTGCAGATTTGTCCAGACCCCTCTATATGACAGGTAAATCGTTTTGATTTTTATAGCAGAACGTCTTTGAAATTAGGTTCACTACAATACGCAAACATGTGTATAGCTACTCATTCTACGGATTAATTAGGAATTTACTGTCATCTAATTCCAGCAAAAGTAGAGTGAAATAACTAATGTTAGAGAGGCAGTAATGGGGAATATGCTAATACTCAATGTATAAATGTTTTTATAGTTTATAGTTGTGCAAATAGATTGTGGGAACTAGGCTTTCATTCCCAGGTGATTTTAATTAATTGAATATTATATTCTAGACTGTTATTCTTTTTGTGTTCATGGGTTTTTGAAGATCAATTTATGAAGTGGTTATGTGGGAAGGCTTTTCTGTAATAAATACAGTACATGCATGAGGATCACATTCTTTTTTTTCAAAGGCTCACATTGATAGGCCAAGAAATACAATAAGACAAAAATCACCTAGAATATAGTTTCTGTAATACAATATTTTAGCAAATATTTGGGTTTAAATTATGTGAAATGTATGTGTATTTCTGTTTAGATGTGTGTGGGGTAGTAAGCGAGGGTGAGAAAAAGAAAATTATGCTAATTTTCACTATTTCTTATTCTAGGTACAGTTTCACTCATAAACAATAATTAGAGAACAGAAGATTTAAATATATTTCTTCTAAGTATAATAGTTCCTTTAGATGGACAGAAAATATTACTTTTAAATCACAAGAGGAAATAAAAACACCTCATTAAATTGAAAAATGAATAGAATATAAAAATTTAACAGATAGAAGGATGTTAATCAAAAAGCATAAAACAAAATAACTAAATTGGAGCCAAACAGATCTGTTGTAATAAAAATTATTTTGTAAAGAACTCTCAATAAGAGTAACACAAAAGAAAATCACCTAATGTAATGCTTTACACAATAACAAAAGCAAAATAGTACTGCAATATTAAAACTAAAATGGATAATGCAAAAATGCATTTGTCAAAAAGATGAAATAATGTAGGATACCCTTATTATTCTAGATAGGAACATTAAGCATATGTATTTTTCAATTTATATTGCAAAAAGGCAAAATCCACAGAGAAGGTGTCAAAACCAAGTGATTCCCTATACAATGAAGATCATGTAATTAAGTGAAGCAATGTTAACTAGTAATATTTTTGACAATGATAGAAGACATTTGTTGAGTTTCTGTGATGTAGAACTAAACTAAATTAAAGGTTATACAAATATTCTGATTGAATCCATGCAACAAAAACTAGAGGTAGGTTTTATTATTCTATTTTGCAAAAAAAAAAAAAAGAAGTTTTGTGATTTGACCAAGTTCAAACACCTATTAAATTACAGAACTGGGATTCAAAGCTAGGTTTGTAACATCTCAAAGCCCTACAGTTGGCCAATATCCTCTACTTTAAACTCACACAGAGAAATTGGCAAAAGGAAAATTTAAATATCGTCTCATAACAATTTTATTCTTTGATAGATCATATATGAAAAAACCAACCAACCAACAAATAAACAAGAAAAGAAAATGGAGAATCTAAGCAATATAATGGATAAGGACCTATTGGTCACTCCACCTTTTTTGTATAGGTAGCATGTCTCTGTTTAATAATACCATGGACTCTAATATTAGGGAAGTAACTCTAGGTTCATGATATTATATATCTGTTTGAAGTATAATTGATCCCTAGTTTTTCACAAGCTGACTGCAGATATTTGTATTATATTTCTCATTTGCCTAAATTGTTATCCTAATTTTCTTGAACATTGCTGTCTTGCAAATAACTGATTCTCAGTTATGCATTACCTTGGGCCTAGTGACTGAAGGCATAACAGTTACCAATGCAAGAGATTTTAATAAAGTTTTGAGTGTAAAAAGGTATAGAATTTTTCATTTCTTTTAATCTGTTTTGCCCAATATGAAGTTTCTCATTCTCCAAATAGCATTCCTCTGAACCTCTAACTAGCATGGCTGATAAGAGGATAGTGAGTATGGCTTTGAAACCACACAAAATCACAACTGTTTAATTTTCTCTAACACCTCTTCTATTATGACTCATATATATTTGCTTTCAACTTTTTCTCTGGGTAATACTCTTTTGGCAGTTATTTCCCAAATTGCTACCACTTAGCGTAAATTAACATTTCTTACCCATTAATTATTCTGCCATTTTTTTCACTAAACACTTTTCTTAAGGAAAAAAAAAAAACAGTGTTTATCTAAATGGTGGAAGCAGCCATTACTACATTAGTACAGTGCTAGACTATGCAAAGCAGAGTCAGAATTCAAGAAAAATCTTGGGATTCCATTACCTTTCTGTGAGGAGCCAGCAATGGATTGAAATGTGTTGTAAAGCCCAGAGCTAACACTGAAGCCTAAGAAAATCCATACCTATCTAAAAAAAAAAAACAAAAACAAATTGAACACCTGGGCTCTCTACATAAAGACAATGTGAGTGGTTTTGTTCAGGAGATATTAAACCATCTCTACAGAAACTGATCAGCCCAAAGCAGACTTTACATAATTATAGCATGGAAAGTCTGAGAATCTGGATCCAAACAAGAGAGGGAAGATACATAGTAATTTGAACAGAAGAAATTTAATATAAAGAACAATTAATTACAACAGGGTATTGAAGTCATGAGAGATTGACTAGTAATAAATACAGAGAACCTAAAAAAATACAGGAACATCAAATATAAGGATCAAACAATATAGGGATTATTTCCCTGTATTTCAGGGAAACGAAAATACAGGAAATTAACTCAGCCCTTCTGAGCTGAGATCTAGATCTTGTTGCAAATAAATAGCCATAGCCTACTAAATGGCATAGAAGTCTCTGAATACTGCACCAGTGAAACTGCAAAAGCCACCTGCCTGGATATGCAGCAAGTTGTTTATGATGTCTCACTGGAGGCATTTTACTACAAGTTTTCCCAAGGAATGGTATCCCCAGTAGCCAGTAGCATGGCTACTGATTGCTATGCACAGCAGGAATTCAATGAGTGAAAACCAAAGCCAGAAAGCAAAACCTTTTCTTCCTGCAAATTCTTCCCATCACCATCTATTGGCAAAGCTTGGAATTGTGCCTTCTGGCAAAAGAAAAATATTTAAAGGGCCCAGATCCACTTTCAAAAAGCAGGAAATATATATGACTTAGGAGCAATAGAGACAACAAAAAGCAGGAAATATATATGACTTAGGAGCAATAGAGACAACAAATCAAAAATCAATAGAGACAACAACAAAAAAATGTATGTGTTAAACTTAGCTTGCTATTGAGATAACACGATGTCTTGGTGCATTTATTAGGCTTTCTTAACTGAAAAAGGTTTACCTAGAACTCAAGAATTTTTTCAATTTTAATTTTAATCTAAGTACTCTGTCTTAATTAAAGCATTACAATATGAGAAACATTTGGTGAACTTTATTTACTAGTTAACAAATTGATTGAACTTATGCTTATTTTAAGTTCTAATGGATTTTTCTAATGCAAATAAAAATTTTGTTAGCAAGTACTTTGGAGGAAAGTGGGAAGGTAAATATAAAGTGGTTATAATATTTGAGAAACTGAGTTGGTAAAGGACATAAAGCTTTTCTATTTAAGAATGTATCCATCAATTATTTCACTAACTTTTCTCCCCCAAGCAAATCTAAACTGTGGAAAAAAACACACTTTGAAAGTAGTTCCTATTATATTTAGAAATAATTCATTTGTTGTGGATTTATTTCTAATATAACCAAATGAAATTGAGGAACACGTCCACTGCATCTTTAAATCTCCTTTCCACTGAACATAGATATATAAAATTAAATTCACATGTGTGTTTCTGTGTATGTTGTGCAATGATACATCATAGTACTTTTCTCTATAGAATTAGCAAAAGGAAGCATAAGGCTGATTATCAGCCAAGAAAAAAGCTGATGTCAATTTATGACCCAATCAATGGAGCAAAGGAGATATTCTTAAATTTAACAATCATTCACATACTACCTACTCTTAAAGTGGGTTATAAATAAGATGCCAAGAACAGTAGCAAAGGATGTAGGAATGGGCCTTATTTTGAGGGTGATATTTTCTAACCTCTGCAGTCAAAATGAGAGCTTTAATTATATTTTCTCTTTTTATCCCCTCTGTTCCCATTTTTCTTTCTCTCCTTGATGTGTGTCTTCTTTTCCTGACCATGTACTCCCAAAGAGATAACTTCTATTGATGGGCTAAACCTGTTTCCTTGATGCCATTCTTACCTTCCCCATCTTGATATTTTCCTGTTCTACTCTTTCACTCATTGCTTCATGGCTAATATCCTACTGCTTTCTTGAAATTTCTCATTCCCAGTTCACACTTTGCCTCCTCATATTCTTCGAATCCTTATGGAATACCTAAAGCAATTTGATATGTTTTCTTTTTTAACACCATGCTATCTTGTTTTTTTCTAGTTCTCTAGCTCCATTATGGGCTAAAAACTCAAAACCTACCAAAATCTTAAAAGTAAATATTCCCTATTCAGAGTTGTATTCTTAATTCTTCTCTAGTCTTATTCTATATTCTGCCTGGAAGAGCTTATGTATTCCAAGGTATACTATTTTTTAGGGTTGGTAGCTCCCATATCTGTATATTTAACCGAGATCTCTACTTGAATCTCTGGAGAGATACATCCATTGGACTGCTCACATGTTTTTTTCTTGGGGGCATTATTTCATAATGGAGGGAAGAGAGTGAACAAGATCTCTAAGATTAGCTAAGTACATCATTTTCCACCATGCTACAGGAAATCTTCAAGCAGAGAAATTGCATAGGTCATACATAACACAGGGCTGAATAGAAGGATGAAAAATGGGAATACTATTATTTCTCGGTGGGTGTTTGAGTAGTATTGCATTTCAGCCAGCATCTTAACACAAGAGATCATTGGGTCAAAATCAGTAGTTCCCTGTAGGTTTTGGTAAAAGCTAAGCTCCATAAAATAACTTGAGTTCCAGGGTTACTTTTTTCATTGTATCTGCTTTCCAGGGGTTGCCTTCAAATGGTATTATCTCCCACTGGTTTAACATGTCTTGTCTTTTGCCTAAAATATTTTTCTCCCCTTGTAGTGTTATAGTCACAGATACTAATGAAATAGTGCCAAATAATTTATCACCTAAATAATAGATCCTTACAGGTTAAAAATACATAATGACTAAATATCTTTATAATCATCAGTACATTTATCAATCAAGTGGTAATTTTATAGGTATTAGTTTTTACCCAGTACTTGGAGCCTCCTTTCCCCATACCCATTTTAGTAAGCAAGGCCTCTAAATAATATTATACGTAATGACAACTGCTAATTTTAGTTTACAGATTTGCAAAAAGCTTTCTTAACCTTTCAGTCCCTGCAGATGATTCAAGAGTACCTGCTATGAATTCAAGTTCAGGTAAAAATATTACATTTTGTCAAAGCCTATTTAGCTTATATTGCCTCTCCAAATGTCTCATGATCTTTTTTTTTATATCAGTGTCTTCATTTTCTACCCTTGACACCATAATCACATATACACCATTTATGGAGTATCAGAGAAATGAAAACACAGGAAATTAACTCCCAAATATGATCTTTGTTCTTAGTTCAGAGGTATTTTTCTTTTCATGATGTCATCCACAAATGACAAATTCTGTCTCCATGTTATCTTACATAGCAACATAATTTGATACACTGACTTATTCACCTTTTTCACACTTCTTATTATTACAAGACACCGTATTCTTAGTTTTCAATAAATTATTATGATACAATTGTATTTCCATATGATGAAAAATAATATAACTTTACCCCTATCTTAAACCATACACAAAAGTTAAGTCTAGCTGGTTTGTAAATGGCATAATAATTTAGGTATTGGTAGATGATAGAAGTGATTATTTTGTAAACTTGGAGTAAGGATGTTTTAATTCAGCATAGAAAACATTTCATAAAGAAAAATATTATAAATTTTATTTAATTAAAATTAAGAACATATATTTAAAAACCACAACATTAAGTAAAAAGGCGAGCCATACCATGATAAAAGGAAATTATTTGTTGTGTATTTAATAAAAAGCATTCATTTATAGAATATATAAGGAAATCCCACAAATAAATCCTGAAATGAAAATCAGCCCCACAGTAGAATAGACAAAATAATTAAACAGGAATTTCATGTAAGAGAAAATACAAATGGTCAACATAAAGTTATTTCAATACAAGCATGGTGGCCTGTGCCTGTAGTCCCAGCTACTACGGAGGTGGACACAAGAAGATCAGTTATTCTTGAAAAACTAGCAAACTTACTAACTTATAAGAAACTTCAAAATGAACCAAAATATGCTAGCACTATATTTACTTTAGATTGACATGTAATTTTTAAAGGTTTTATTTTAGTAAAATATATATATATTTGATATATATATTTACTTTAGATTGACATGTATTTTTTAAAGGTTTTATTTTAATAAAATATATATATTTGATATATATATTTGAGTTGGGGTCTAGCTCTGTTGTCCAGACTAGAGTGCAATGGTATGGCTCACTGCAGCCTCGGCCTCTTGGGCTCAAGCAGTCTTCCTGCCTCAGCTTCCCAAGTAGCTAAAACTATAGATGTGCATGCCTCCATGAACACTGTTCTACTTTTTTTTTTTTTTTTTTTTTGATAAAGATCAGGTCTTGCTATTTGCTATGTTTTCCAGGGTGGTCTTGAACTTTTGACCTCAAGCAATCCTCCCACCTTGGTCTCCCAAAGTGCTGTGATTTACATGCATGAACCACCATGCCCAACCAGCAAGTGTGTTTGAAGTCACTTAAAATCAAATATTAAAGACTCTTTGGAGTGACAATAAGTATCACATGTTAGAGAAGGTTTAAATTGGTTCAATCCTGGAAAACCATGTGATAATTATCCAATAAAATTAAAGGTAATTATCCTATGACCCACCAATTTAATTCCTAAGTGTACGTGTGTTTTTATGTGCACCAGGTTATATGGATCTAAATATTAGCAGCAACATTTATCCTAATAGGCAAAAACTGGTAATGATACAAATTTTTATAAAAGTGAAACAGATCAACTGTATTATGCAGTGTAGTACTACTCATTAGTGCAAATGAATGAATCACAACTACCCACAGTAACTGCTTGGGGGTTCTTAAAAATGCGTGGTACAAAATAAACTGAATAAATAAACATGAATTTGCCTAGCGAGATATTATGAGCTTTTATTATTGGTGTGAAGAAAATTATGGGTAAAAGCTTTTTTTCATCAGATATTCGTTAATATGACTATATACATTTTTACAATTTATAAGTTCACTAGAAGAGATAACATTACTCGTAATAAACCCTTCTCTATAATGAATAATGCCAGTCAGCTGAACTCAACAAAGGTTTATTGAGCAACTAGGTGATGGGATTGGAAATATAAAGACGAAAAAGATGCTATCCCCACCTGCAAGAAGCAGAAACACACTTGTTTATACAGATGGATTTTTGTTTATGTAATTTAAATAGGAATCATTTTGATTTTGATGGCTCGATGATATATTAAAGGATTGTGCTAGACATGTGTCATGTGGAAGTTAATAATTGTGGCAGGGGAGTAGAATGGTAGAAGAGAAAATGAGGAAGGAAGGGGAAAAGATTTTTTTTTATTCTAAAAAAAAAGGAAACAAACCTGGATGCATGTGCAGAACATGCAGGTTTGTTACATAGGTATATGGTGCCATGGTGGTTTGCTGCACCTATTAACCCATTCTCTAAGTTCCCTTCCCTCACTCCCCACCCACCACACACTTTGGTGTGTGATGTTCCCCTCTCTGTGTCCATGTGTTCTCAACGTTCAGCTCTCACTTATGAGTGAGAACATGCGGTGTCTGGTTTTCTGCTTATGTGTTAGTTTGCTGAGGATGATGTCTCCCAGCTTCATCCATGTCCCAGCAAAGGACATGATCACATTCCTTTTTATGGCTGCATAGTATTCCATGATGTATATGTACCACGTTTTCTTTATCCAGTCTATCATTGATTTTCTTTATCCAGTCTACCATTTGGGTTGGTTCCATGTCTTTGCTAGTGTAAATAAGTGCTGCAGTAAACCTATGTATGCATGTGTCTTTATAGTAGAACAATTTATATTCCTTTGGGTATATGCCCAGTAATGGGATTGCTGGGTTGAATGGTATTTCTGGTTCTAGATCCTGGAGGAATCACCATACACTGTCTTCCACAATGGCTGAGCTAATTTACATTCCCCCCAACAGTTTAAAAGCTTTCCTATTTCTCCACAGCCTCGCCAGCATCTATTGTTTCTTGACTTTTTAATAATCACTATTCTGACTCTCATGAGATGGTATCACACTGTGATTTTGATTTGCATTTCTCTCATGATCAGTGATGTTGAGCTTTTTTTCATGTATTTGGCCATGTAAGTGTCTTCTTTTGAGAAGTGTCTGTTCATATCCTTTACCCACTTTTGGGTATGGGTTATTTGCTTTTTTCTAGTAAATATGTTTAAGTTCCTTGTAAATTCTCTATATTAGACCTCAGTCAGATGGGTGGATTGCAAAAAGGGAAAAAGATTTTTTATCCTTTGACAAAGATGAAGACAGGAGGTTGGTGGACTAGAAAGAGATTAAAATGGAAGTTCAGAGATTTGCTCAGTAGACCCCAGATTGTGGAAAACCAGGTGTCTCCATTTGAAAACTGGTGCTAGTCATAGATAGTTTCACATAAGTAAAACTAACTCCTTGCACTAGAAAGTAAACTTTTAGACTTATTTACTTGAGACAATGTACAGAATAAAATATAAACATACAATTTTAAAAGGAATTGAGATGTTTTGTGATAAAAATATTTATACTAATCTATTTTCTACCAACTTGCTAACAAATCGTTTGAATCCTATTTTCTTCAAGAGTCTTCCCTACCACCTTCTTTTTTTGACATTTCACAGCATATTGAGCATTCCTTGATTACCAATGATAATATAAAGATGAATGAGATCTTGTGCTCACACAATCCAGAGTAAATTGACTCAGTTGAACCTAAGAATCAACTGATTAACTTATATTTTTATCCTAATTTGTTTAAATGTATTTTATTTAGTAATAGAAAATGATGAAGATGACTTTACTACAGCATTCTCTGATGTTGACTTCTTTCATAATACCAATGACAATACAGAAAAGTGTAAGTAATACACTTTTCCTCTCAGCTGGATAAAATATACTACCTGAAGTTATATAATACCTCACAAAGAATAATCACCTAATTGAGAAATTTTTTAAAAAGCAATAGAACTGCTGGAATCCAAGTGAAAATATCTTCTAAGACATGTGATAAAATCACATTCTGATGTTATGTAATAATGGCAAATTTTACATATGGATATCTAGCTGTCTCAGCATCATTTGTTGAAAAGACAATTCTTTCCCATTGAATTGTCTTGGCACCTTTGTGAAAAATTGATTGACTGTAAATGTGAGGGTTTAGTTTCAGACTCTGAATTCTATTCAATTGATCTATATATCCTTATACATAAAACATGATTTTTATAACAGCTTTATTGAGATATAACTGACATACCATTTAAAGTATATGACTTATTAAATTTGGATATTTTTGTGAAACTACCAGCACAATCAAGGTAGTTAACCTTTGATAACCAAGTTAACCTTTGACAACCTAGCTAACCAAGATAGTTAATCAAAATTGTTTCACCATCAAAAGTTTCCTCCATTCCCTTTGTCATCCCTCTTTCCCTCCATTTCCAAACAACCACTGATCTATTTTCTGTTGCTATGGATTAGTTTGCATTTTCTAAAATGTAATATAAATGGACTTGTACAGTATGTGTTCTTTTTTTTTGGCCTGGCTTCTTAGTTTGAAATTCATCATTATCATTGCATATATCAGTTCTTCTGGTTGCTAAGTAGTTATCTATTTCATTCTATAGATATACCACAGTTTGTTTATCCACCTATTCATTGGTGGACATTTAGGTTGTTTATAGTTTTGTCTATTACAAATAAAGCTGCTGGGGGCATTCAAGTACAAATCTTTTCATGGACATTTATTTCATTTATTTTGGATGAATACTCAGGAGTGGAATGACTGAATCATTTGCCTACCAATACTCAATATTTCTCATATTGCATTTTTGTTGCTTATTCTTCAGACACCTATTGGATTCAGTCTTGGATGAGACTTGGTCATATATGAGTTTGGGGTCCCCACTGGATGGAGAGTTCTTAATGGGTACTTTGGCTATTCCTGTATCATTAACAGAATGCAGCACACAGAAGGTGTTCAATACATCCTGATAAAAGTATATCAGGGTCCATGGAGGATAACTAACATGAGAAAGTTAGAACCATTAGAGTTTTGTAGTTGCAATGGTGAATATGATCGGTCTTAGTCATTTTTCCCAAACAAATTCAGATGCCAAAGTTGAAATTTTTGTGATTTTTTAAAACATTTCTTCTTATGTTCTTTCTATTTCTCATATTACTGGAAAGATAAAAGGGCCACTGGTTGTTCATTGGTTCTATTATTCATGAAGCACAGGATATTCATCCTTTAAATACATTCCATCTTGAGATTTAGGTATTGTTTTGGGTATAGCATCCTTATAATCTTTAATAATGAAATTGACATATTTATGACTGGTGAAAAATAAAAGGCCTGTGATATGGATCAATTATTGTAATATCAGCTGCCAGAATAGAAAAAACCAAAGTTTTCTTGTTTCTATGACAACCACATATGGAAATTTCTCATTTCTAAACAGGCTCAAGAGAACGATAGACTTCATAAAGTAGAGCTCAGCATGTTTTAATTATAATTGATTTTTACCTTCAAAAATATGTGTTGTTGATTCAAACGAAGGTGGACGAATAGGAACAGCTTCAGTCTGCAACTCCCAGAGAGATCAACACAGAAGGCAGGTGATTTCTGCATTTCCAACTGAGGTACCCAGCTCATCTCATTAGAGCTGGTTAGACAATGGGTACAGCCCATGGAGGGTGAGCCGAAGCAGGGTGGGGTGTTGCCTCACCTGGGAAGTGCAAGGGGTCAGAGAACTCCCTCCCCTAGCCAAGGGGAGCATGAGAGACCGTGCCATGAGGGACGGTGCTATCTAGCCCAGATACTACGCTTTTCCCACAATCTTTGCAACCCACAGACCAGGAGATTCCCTTGGGTGCCTATGCCACCAGGACCCTGGGTTTCAAGCACAAAACTGCACGGCCATTTGGGCAGGCACCAAGCTAGCTGTAGGAGCTTTTTCTTCATACCACAGTGGTGACTGGAATCCCAGTGAGACAGAACCATTCACTCCCCTGGAAAGGGGGCTGAAGCCAGGGAGCCAAGTGGTCTAACTCAGCGGTTCCCACCCTCACAGAACCCAGCAAGGTAAAATCCACTGGCTTGAAATTCTTGCTGCCAGCACAGCAGTCTGAAGTCAACCCGGGATGCTTGAGCTTGGTCGGGGGAGTGGTGTCCACCATTACTGAGGCTTGAGCAGGTGGTTTTTCCTTCACAGTGTAAACAAAGCTGCCTGGAAGTTCAAACTGGGTGGAGCCCCCCACAGCTCAGCAAAACCACTACAGCCAGACTGCCTCTCTAGATTCCTCCTCTCTGGGCAGGGCATCTGTGAAAGAAAGGCAGCAGCTCCAGTCAGGTGCTTATAGATAAAACTCCCATCTCCCTGGGACAGAGTACCTGGAGGAAGGGATGGCTGCGGGCACAGCTTCAGCAGACTTAAACATTCCTGCCTGCTGGTTCTGAAGAGAGCAGTGGATTTCCCAGCATAGTGCTTGAGCTCTGCTAAGGGACAGACTGCCTCCTCAAGTGGGTCCCTGAACCCCGTGCCTCCTGACTGGGAGACACTTCCCAGCAAGGGTTGACAGACATCCTTACAGGAGAGCTCTGGCTGACATCTGGCGGGTGCCACTCTGGGATAAAGCTTCCAGAGGAAGGAACAGGCAGCAATCTTTGCTGTTCTTCAGCCTGCACTGTAAATACCCAGGCAAACAGGGTCTGGAGTGGACCTCCAGCAAACTCCAGCACACCTGCAGCAGAGGGGACTGTTAGAAGGAAAACTAACAAACAGAAAGGAATAGCAACAACATTAACAAAAAGGACATCCACACAAAAACCCCATCTGAAGGTCACCAACATCAAAGACCAAGGGTAGATAAATCCATGAATGTGAGGAAAAACCAGTTCATAAAGGCTGAAAATTCCAAAAACCAGAACGCCTCTTCTCTTCCAAAGGATCATGACTCCTCACCACCAAGAGAACAAAACTGGATGGAGAATGAGATTGATGAATTGATAGAAGTAGGCCTCAGAAGGTGGGTAATAACAAACTCCTCTGAGCTAAAGGAGCCTATTCTAACCCAGTGCAAGGAAGCTAAGAACCTTGAAAACAGGTTAGAAGAGTTGCTAACTAGAATAACCAGTTTAGAGAAACGTAAATGACCTGATGGAGCTGAAAAACACAGCATGAGAATTTCGTGAAGCATACACATATAGCAATAGCCGAATCAATCAAGTGGAAGAAAGGATATCAGAGATTGAAGTTCAACTCAATGAAATAAAGCGTGAAGACAAGATCAGAGAAAAAAGAATGAAAAGGAATGAACAAAGCTTCCAAGAAATATGGGACTATGTGAAAAGACCAAACCTAAGTTTGATTGGTGTACCCGAAAGTGGGGGGGAGAATGGAACCAAGTTGGAAAACACTCTTCAGGATATTATCCAGGAGAACTTCTCCAACCTAGCAAGACATGCCTAAATTCAAATTCAGGAACTATAGAGAACACCACAAAGATAGTCCTCTGGAAAGGCAACCCCAAGACACGTAATCATTGGATTCACCAAGGTTGAAATGAAGGCAAAAATGTTAAGGGAAGCCAGAGAGAAAGGTCAGCTTACCCACAAAGGGAAGGCCATCAGACTAACAGCAGATCTCTCTGCAGAAACTGTACAAGCCAGAAGAGAGTGGGGGCCAATATTTAACATTCTTAAAGAAAAGGATTTTCAACCAAGAATTTCATATCCAGCCAAACTAAGCTTCATAAGTGAAGGAGAAATAAAATCCTTTACAGACAAGCAAATGCTGGGAGGTTTTATCACCACTAGGTCTGCCTTACAAGAACTCCTGAAGGAAGCACTAAATATGAAAAGGAAAAACCAGTACTAACCACTACAAAAACATACCAAATTGTAAAAGCACTATAAAGAAACTGCATCAACTAGCGGGCAAAATAACCAGCTAGAATCATAATGAGAGGATTAAATTCACATATAATAATATTAACCTTAAAAATAAATGGGATAATGCCCCAATTAAAAGATTGGCAAAGTTGAAAAAGAGTCAAGACCCATTGGTGTGCTGTATTCAGGAGACCCATCTCACATGCAAAGACACACACAGGCTCAAAATAAAAGGATGGAGGAATATTTACCAAGAAAATGGAAAGCAAAAGCAACAACAACAACAACAACAACAACAAAACAACAAAAAAACAGAAGGGGTTTCAATCCTAGTCTCTGATAAAACAGATTTTAAGCCAACAAAGATTAAAAAAGGACAAAGAAGGGCATTACATGATGGTAAAGGGATCAACACAACAAGAAGAGCTAACTATCCTAAATATATATGCACCCAATACAGGAGCGCCCAGATTCATAAAGCAAGTTCTTAGAGACTTACAAAGAGACTTAGACTCCCACACAATAATAGTGGGAGATTTTAACACCCCATTGTCAATATTAGACAGATCAATGAGACAGAAAAGTAGCATAGATATTCAGGACTTGAACTCAGCTCTGAACAAAGAGGACCTAATAGATATCTACAGAACTCTCCACCCCAAATCAACAGAATGTATGTTCTTCTCAGCACCATATCGCACTTATTCTAAAACTGACCACATAATTGGAAGAAAAACACCTCTCAGCAAATGCAAAAGAATGGAAATCATGACAAACAGTCTCTCAGACCACAGTGCAATCAAATTAGAACTCAGGATTAAGAAACTCACTAAAATCCACACAACTACATGGAAACTAAACAACCTGCTCCTGAATGACTACTGGGTAAATAACGAAATTAAGGCAGAAATAAATAAGTTCTTTGAAACCAATGAGAACAAAGACACAACATACCAGAATCTCTGGGACACAGCTAAAACAGTGTTTAGAGGGAAATTTATAGCACTAAATGCCCACAGGAGAAAGCAAGAAAGATCTAAAATCGACACCCTAACATCACAATTAAAAGAACTAGAGAAACAAGAGCAAACAAATTTAAAAGCTAGCAGAAGGCAAGAAATAACTAAGATCAGAGCAGAACTGAAGGAGATAGAAACAAACAAACAAACAAAAAAAAAATCAAAAAATCAATGAATGCAGGAGCTGGTTTTTTGAAAAGATTAACAAAATAAATAGGCCGCTAGCCAGGCTAATAAAGAAGAAAAGAGACAAGAATCAAATAGACACAATAAAAAATGGTAAAAGGAATATCACCACTGACCCACAGAAATACAAGCTACCATTAGAGAATACTGTAAACATCTCTATGCAAATAAACTAGAAAATCTAGAAGAAATGGATAAATTCCTGGACACATACACCCTCCCAAGAGCAAACCAGGAAGAAGTTGAATCCCTGAGTAAACCAATAACAAGTTCTGAAATTGAGGCAGTAATTAATAGCCTACCAACCATAAAAAGCCCAGGACCAGATGGATTCACATCCGAATTCTACCAGAGGTACGAAGAGGACCTGTTACCACTCCTTCTGAAACTATTCCAAACAATAAAAAAGAGGGACTCCTCCCTAATTCATTTAATGAGGCCAGCATCATCCTGATACCAAAACCTGGCAGAGACACAACAACAAACATAGAAAATGTCAGGCCAATATCCCTGATGAACATCAGCGCAAAATTCCTCAATAAAATACTGGCAAACCGAATCCAGCAGCACATCAAAAAGCTTATCTACCACGATCAAGTCGGCTTCATCCCTGGGATGCAAGGCTAGTTCAACATATGCAAATCAATGAGTGTAATCCATCACATAAACAGAACCAATGACAAAATCCACAGGATTATCTCAATAGATGCAGAAAAGGCCTTTGATAAAATTCAACACCCCTTCATGCTAAAAACTCACAATAAACTCGGTTTTGATGGAACGTATCTCAAAATAATAAGGGCTGTTTATGACAAACCCACAGTCAAGATCATACTGAATGGGCAAAAGCTGGAAGCATTCTCTTTGAAAACTGGCACAAGACAAGGATGCCCTCTCTCACCACTCCTATTCAAGATAGTATTGGAAGTTCTGGCCAGGGCAATCAGTCAAGAGAATGAAATAAAGGATATTCAATAGGAAGAAAAGAAGTCAAATTGTCTCTGTTTGCAGATGACATGATTGTATGTTTAGAAAACCCCATCGTCTCAGCCCAAAATCTCCTTAAGCTGATAAGCAACTTCAGCAAAGTTTCAGGATACAAAATCAATGTGCAAAAATCACAAGCATTCTTATACACCAATAATAGACAGAGAGCCAAATCATGAGTGAACTCCCATTCACAACTGCTACAAAGAGAATAAAATACCTAGGAATACAACTCACAAGACATGTGAAGGACTTCTTCAAGGAGAACTACAAACCACTACTCAAGGAAATAAGAGAAGGCACAAACAAATGGAAAAACATTCTATGCTCTTGGATATGAAGAATCAATATTGTGAAAATGGCCATACTGTCCAAAGTAATTTATAGATTCAGTGCTATGCCCATCAAGCTACCATTGACTTTCTTCACAGATTTGGAAAAAACTATTTTAGACTTCATGTGGAACCAAAAAAGAGCCCACATAGCCAAGACAATCCTAAGCAAAAAGAACAAAGCTGGAGACTTCACGCTACCTGACTTCAAACTATACTACAAGGGTATAGTAACCGAAACAGCTTGGTACTGGTACCAAAACAGATATATAGACCAATGGAACAGAACAGAGGCCTCAGAAATAAGGCTACACATCTACAACCATCTGATCTTTTACAAACTCAACAAAAATAAGCAGTGGGGAAAGGGTTCCCTATTTAATAAATAGTGTTAGGAAAACTGGCTAGCAATATGCAGATAACTGAAACTGGATCCCTTCCTTATACCTTATACAAAAATTAACTCAAGATGAATTAAAGACTTAAATGTAAGACCTAAAACCATAAAAACCCTAGAAGAAAATCTAGGCGATACCATTCAGGACAGAGGCATGGGCAAAGACTTCATGACTAAAACACCAAAAGCAATGGCAACAAAAACCAAAATTGACAAATGGGATTTAATTAAAATAAAAAGCTTCTGCACAGCAAAAGAAACTATCATCAGAGTGAACGGGCACCCTATAGAATGGGAGAAAAATTTTGCAATCTATCCATCTGACAAAGAGCTAATATCCAGAATCTGCAAGGAACTTAAACAAATTTACAAGAAAAGAAAAAAACATTCAAAAAGTGGGTGAAGGATATGAACAGATACTTCTCGCAAGAAGACATTTATGCGGCCAAAAAACATATTTAAAAAGCTCATCATCACTCGTCATTAGAGAAATGCAAATCAAAACCACAATGAGGGATGGGTGCAGTGGCTCACGACTGCAATCCCAGCACTTTGGGAGTCCGAGGTGGGCGGATCACCTGAGGTCAGAAGTTTGAGAGCAGCCTGACCAACATGAAACCCCATCTCTACTAAAAATACAAAATTAGCAAGGCATAGTGGCACATGCCTGTAATTCCAGCTACTGGGGAGGCTGAGGCAGGAGTATCGCTTGAACCCAGGAGGCGGAGGTTGGGGTGAGCTGAGATGGTGCCATTGCATTCCAGCCTGAGCAACAAGAGCAAAACTCCATCTCAGAAAGACAAACAAACAACAACAACAACAACAAAAATCCACAATTAGATACCATCTCACGCCAGTTAGAATGGCGATCATTAAAAAGTCAAGAAACAACAGATGCTGGAGAGGATGTGGAGAAATAGGGAAACTTTTACACTGTTGGTGGGAGCATAAATTAGTTCAACCATTGTGGAAGACAGTGTGGCAGTTCCTCAAGGATCTAGAACCAGAAATACCATTTGACCCAGCAATACCATTACTGGGTATATACCTAAAGTATTATAAATCATTCTACTATAAAGACACATGCACACCTATGTTTACTGCAGCAGTATTCACAGTAGGAAAGACTTGGAACCAATCCAAATGCCCATCAATGAGAGACTGGATAAAGAAAATGTGGCACATATACACCATGGAATACTATGCAGCCATAAAAAAGGATGAGTTCATGTCCTTTGCAGGGAAATGGATGAAGCTGGAATCTATCATTCTCAGCAAACTAACACAGGAAGAGAAAACCAAACACCACATGTTCTCTCTCACAAGTGGAGTTGAACAATGAGAACACATGGACACATGGAGGGGAACATCATACATTGGGGCCTATTGGGGGATGGGGGATTAGGGGAGGAGAAATACCTATTGTAGATGATGGTTTAATGGATGCAGCAAACCACCGTGGCACGTGTATGCCTACGTAACAGACCTACTCATTCTGCACATGTATCCAAGAATTTAAAGTATAATAAAAAAAGAAGAAATGTGTTGTCAAAACATATAATTATTTATATTTATTTGTATGTGATTGAATGAGAAACAAATCATTCTATGCTTCTTCAATTTCTATAGAAATTCTAAAAGAATATGCTTTTCTTTTACCTCCTCTGCTGGTAGGCCATTATGTTTCCCAGTAAGATGTGAAAAGCTTCAGTGCAGAACAGCCTCCATCAGTTATGCTTTTATAAGTTTCGGGAGCATGTGGGTTGCAGCAATCAGATTAGTCCTGAATACAATCATTTTATTCATATCTCAGTGCTATAGGTATATATATGTATATGTGTATATGTGCATGTATGTGTTTCATGCAGAGATGGGATGAATTTTTTTTTTTTTTTTGAGATGGAATTTCGCTCTTGTTGCCCAGGCTGGAGTGCAATGGCACAATCCTCTGCCTCCCAGGTTCAAGTGATTCTCCTGCCTCAGCCTCCCGAGTAGCTGGGATTACAGGCATGAGCGACCATGCCCAGCTAATTTTTTGTATTTTGTATTTTTAGTAGAGACAGGGTTTCTCCATGTTGGTCAGGCTGGTCTTGAACTCCCGACCTCAGGTGATACACCCACCTCAGCCTCGCAAAATGCTGGGATTACAGGCATGAGTCTCCATGTCCCGCTGGGATGAATTTTTAATCAAAACTTTTTCTGCTGCTTATTATGAATTTATGTCTTTCATTCCCACCAAATCTTTTCTTCCCACACCTGTCATGATGAATTTTTTTAGTGCCATGCAGTAGCAATTAATGTAATGCTAAGACCTGCTTACCATATTCTGCAGTATACCTTGTTCCTATTGTAGGAATATATCTAGAATATTTGGAAGCTGTCAAGTTTTTTGTTTAATTATTCAGGCTCCATAATTCCTTTGCATTTCTTTGCATTGATTGAGTAATGCATACTTGGCTTCGCTAGGGAACTATCATGATGCGACTGTATATTATAGATAGACACCTAAGAACCTGCCTAGCAACCCATATGGATAAATCAGAAAAATTAAGAGAATAGTGCAGCTCCACAGATGTTGGGGATAATTGCTTTTCACATAACAGACATGGAGGAAAGAATATATATGAATGCTGTCTTTTTCCTAATCATTAAGTTGAACCAAATAGAATATTTAAACATTTTTATTCTACAAAAGTGGTAATTTAATATGGCTCGGTCTAATATCCTTTAGTTATACTCTAGATGCCCAGAACATGCTACTGCAGTGTTTCACAATCATCTTCTAACTCTGCTCCTCCTGTACTCCAGAGATTGTATTTCCTCTGCCTTTTTCACAAATCGATTATCCTTGCCCCATTCTCCTCTGCTAGAAGGCTATCTCACCAGATCTCTCATGGTAAATAGAATATCATTCTGATTTCATCTCTGTGAGGCTTAGCTTTCACCCTCAGGTCAATCGGATTCACTTCTGAGCTGTAAATATCTATTTCAAAATCTCATTTTTGAAATACTCTAATGAAAACAGCCCATGCTTCTGTAAGCCAGGTTTGGTGACTGTGCCTTTATTAAAGTTGAAAGGCTCTTTACTTCACAGAAGCCTACCTCTATATGAAGTTCCTTACTCTGTGGGGGGAACTGTGGAATAACATCTTAATTCTCGCTTGAGTTTTTGACCTCCAGAAGAAGTTTTTCATGTCTCTTGTTATATAAGTTGGTGGCAGCTTTCCTGCCTTTCAGTTGAGACAATATTAGAAAGAGAAGTGTCAGAATATGTCATAGCTCCAGTCTTAGACTAGCATTCATAATGTTCTACTATAGCATATAATCCCAATAAGGCTTGCCATGGGAAAATGCCAACAGTCTGGAGCTTTTCATAAGACTCTTTGACCTGCTTCAGAGTGCAACTTGCACTCTGATTATCTCTGGAAAAATCTCTGATCTTTATTCTATATCATACTTAAGCTATCAACACTAATTACATCATCTAAAAATTTCCAAATTTACAGATTCTCCTTGGTCCCAGGAAACCAGGAAATCTGTGGTAGTTACCCAGAAGGAAAACTGAAAACTGCATATGCAGTAACTGTGTGTTACATTTGATTTGGTGCCACAAGTCATATGCCTTCAGAATGCATATTGGACCTTTCAGAGCCCATAATCAAGGCACTCTGTTATGATACAGATTCTAGGTAGGCTGCTGTGTCAAAAGGACATCAGTAAGTATGATACAAGCTGTGGCTTAAAGAGTGGCTGTACATTTGAGGCTTGCCCTCTTTTCTCTGTGCTGGGATGTATGAAATCAAAATGTGAATGAGTCTGAGTTAGCCTCCACTCAAAGAAACCATTTTGAATAGAATTAAAGCCTCCCAGCCAACAGCCTGCAAACTGCCATACATATGAATGAGGCCATCTGTTTTAGTCATTTCATGCTGCATAATAAATCATCCGAAAACTAAGTGGCTTAAAACAGCACTAACTTTTTTTTTTTCTCTAGAATATGATATTTGAGTAAGGCTTGGCAGGAATAGCTCAACTCTGCTTTACTTGTTGTCAGCTGGGACAGTTTAAAGGCTGCAGGCTAAAATAATCTGAAGATTCACATATCTCTGGTGGTTGATGCTGACTCTAGAGTGGGTGTGCCAGTTCCTCTTCAGGGAGGACTCTGTGTTGTTTCTCTGGGTGAGCCCATATGGATTTCCTCTCAGCATGGTTGGTTGGTTGGTTGGTTGAAAAACAGAGTTCCTAAGAAAAAAAGCCAGGAAGAAACTGTGTAGCCTTTTCTTAACCTAATCTTGAAAATCATGCATTTGGGACAGACCTACCCAAATTCAAGAGGAGGAAAAATGTACCCTCAATGTAGGAGTATTGACATCACAAGGTAAGAACAGCTTATGGCATAAAATATTGGTGTGGCTGTGTTTGGAAAATACAATCCACATAATATCCTAGACTGTCCAGCCCCAACTCACCTGCCAGCTGACTTCAGAGCCTTGAGTGAGCCTATAAGACGCCAGTGTTCAAAATGATTCAGCTGATCCCAGGCCAAGTTGCCAACCCAACATACTGTAAGCTGATACATGATGGCTGTTTCAAACCTCTATATTTTGAGAGGGCTTGCTATGCACCAAAGAATGATATGGTAATTGATACCCAGAGGCATGGTGCTTTTATGACAAAATCTAATGTGTGTGGTATTGGTTTGGGACCAGTAGGTGAGTAAAGGATCAAAAAGCAATGGAGAAGCTGTTGGAGATGGCTAGAAAAGTAGCAAAGAGAACTGTTAGTGTTGCTGAAAAAAGGGTGAGCAAACTCTAAAGTGGCTGGAAAAGGGATGAAGATTCCTTTAGGCCCTCCATATACAGAACCACAGCTATCACCTTGATAGGATTAGCATTGGTACAATATTTTTACCATCTCAAATATTACTTTTACTCTGATTATAAAACTACATTTGTGGCAAATGCCTTCTAGGGTCCTGAAATCTCTTTATTTTCCAGCAGTTGATCTTCAAATTTTACCCCCTTCAGTAAGGAAACACTGTAATACCTTATCACCTCTGTTGCATTGTAGCTGTTTGCTATTGTAATTCAAGGGGCTGGCATTCTAGTAGCTTCTAACTTAGGCAGTCTTGGGTCTTCTCTTGCACCCAAATCTCCAAAATTATTTTATGAAGTATATATATTTAAATTCTAAAATACAAATGCTATATTTAGTTGAGAGTACTCAGAAGATGAAAAAACATGAAGACTTCTGGGGTAGGAGTCCTCATAATTCTTCCAAAATATGGAATTTGGAATTTGCCTGTTTTTAAGCACGCATACATCTTGGTGCACGTGACAGAAGTTAGTTTAAAATTGCTTACAAAATGGCATACATGATTGAAAGAATGGAGGTAGATTTGGTTCCAGACAGCACTCTGTGGGCTTAAATGATTTTATACCTCTTTCTTAGCTCTGTTAGAATAGGCAGATAGCTAGACATGAGCAGGAGAGGGGATTCCCTGAGAAATGGGAGGTCTGGAAAATGTCACACCCAGAGATCACCCAAAACATGCATGTTGGATATGAGCAGAGGAGAGGAGAAATACCTATGTAGAAGGGAACACTCCTTAAGATACTCAGGAATCATTCATGCTGCAGTTAAAATGTCAGAATGTCACTAGGTGCATGCTGATAAGGGGAAGAGGGCAAAGGAGAGAGGAAATTCCCGACAGATAGGCAGGTGAAATTTGTATCCAACTCCTGGGCCGCCATGCACACCAACTAATACTAAGTGGGGGTTCCACAAACCTGGGGTTGGAACTAGGCAGCAGAGGAGGGGGATGGGGTGGGGCGGGGGGAAGTTGAGGACTTAAGGCAGAAGTGGGAAAACTAGACAAAGGAAAATGCTGAGACTTAAGATAGAGGCAGGAACTTCAAGAAAAAATCTGACACCATAAAAACCCAACGCAGAAGTCTCGGGTTGCTGCTGGCTCACTCCCTTTCAGCAGCCTACTCTGCCTCATATTTCAGAGCGTATTGTGTCTCTAAATAACCCCTCTGCTCAATAAATTATCTCTCTTGTGGTGGGGGTGGGGGGGCAGGGGTTGTAAGTTAGTTGTTTGGCAGAAATCCTTCCCCAAATAAAACTAAGAATTGAGGATTCCTGCACCTCCGGGTAACAGCTCTATTTCTCTTTCTGTGCTGGCATCAATTCCTTCCTACTTCATGCCTATTTCCTCCTTGTTTAATATCCTTCTAGTATATCAATACCAGAAAATAAAGGTTATATTTCTTGCTAGTGATAACAGAAAATGTAGAGGGATAGGACTCTGGATTTTCTTGAATTACATGCCTGTCTTACACCAATCACTGTATCCAGGAGGATTAAATGCTCACAGGTTGTCCTGGATCACATATCTACTTACACCTGTAGTGAGAAGGAAGAATCAGGCTCATCAGAGCATTATAGCCTAAGGAAGAACTGTCTCCCCAAAGGAATGCTGGAGAGATATACAATCATGTCTGCTCCAACTTCAAACTTTGTCATATCTGGTATCCCAATTATGTCTCTTAACCATTTAACTATGTCTGTCTTCTCTTCTCACTATCTTTGGACGGACAACTCACTGAGAGATCTTGGCTGCCTTTATATCCCTGAGATATTGCAGCTCACATTGGCCTCCAGTGCCCTGAGCATGGACACATTACCATGCCTAATTGATTTTAAGGATGGCAAATCTTTGCCCAGCCCTCAGCTCCCCCTTTCTGTGGGAGATTATGGTCTACAATCTGAAAAAATAATGGAAACAAAGAAGAGGTTGATGAGTGGCAAGGTTTAAATAAAAAGAAAATACAGTTGAGTTATAACAGTTCACATTCTAATCTCCTTACTCACAAACTTCACTTTTGTTGTCATTGTTGTTTTGTTTTGTTTTGTTTTCTAACCACTACACCACCAGGGAATTCACAAGCTTCATTTTTGAAGGCATGCTCCCATAAAGGTGACTTCATTATTCATCAAAATTTTCCTCTATAATGTCATGCGTAAACCTGTTCCTCTGCTTAATTCACGTGGATCACTGGGAATGGGACCATGGGCAAAAACTTCCATAGATGAAATAACAAAAGCTATGACAGTAAAATCTATTATATTATGAAATGATGGATTATGATTTCAGAGTTCTTTTTAGATAATGTTTAATTGAATTAGTTTAAATAAATATTTTTATAGACTTACCTTCTCAAGCAAAGAAGTTACTCTGAATCTCTGGGAAGTAATTGGGGTTTAGGATTAAGTTGGGCAGGGGATACATATATACATGTGTGCTTGTGCGTGTGTGGAGAGGTTGTGAGTAGATGGAGAGAGTTTTAATGTATTTATTAAACTTTATAAATGGAAGTAATTTCTTTAAGTGAACAAGATAAAGTTGAGCAAAGAAAAAATATTATATTGTTCAAATATATTGGCTAATTAATGTGCACTATAATTGATTATTCAGACACTAAAAGGGTCAGAACAAGCCAACTACAAATATTAACATAGCTTAACTAAAATTAATCATTAATTCTTGAAGAAATATCAAGAGATATGCACAAAGACTCATTTTATATGCTTTCTGCTAATGCCAAAGAAAAGGAGATTCAAGTGATAAAAGGTAGTTAAAAGGATAATGTCTGCTTTGCCCATACTTTGTGCTTGATTTCATCTAGTCATGATTTTGATATTATCAGGCCTTTCCTTCAAATCTCTCCATCAATGTACAAACACTTTTGATGAATATGCCCTTGATGTTTCATTTGCATTACCCTTCCTTGTAACACTAATAACAACTGCTATATATTTTTTTATTTTTTATTTTTTATTTTTTTTTTTGGAGACAGAGTCTCGCACTGTCGCCCAGGCTGCAGTGCAGTGGCATGATCTTGGCTCACTGCAACCTCCAAAAAACAAGTATATCATAAAACTCTCTCTGTTTTTTCTTATATGAAGTGTCATTACTTTGGGAAAGCAATATATAAATAAAGGTAGCATTCAAGCATTGGGACTCATTTTAATTATTCTACGATGATTTCCACAAAGCTTCCACAGGCTATCAAAATGCAGTCTAATCTTCCAGCAAGATATAAACTTGTGAACTTTCAGGTACCTCTTGGTTTTGTCTCCCACTCCTACACAATGAGTTTGTGAAGGCTGGAAAGGAACCTTGTTTTACTCAACTTTCAAACTATCGTATTGCTGTGGCAAAAAATAGTTCAAGTGTGAGTTGCTAAATATATATTTTTGTGGGTTTACAAATGTATACATACAAAACCACATGTTTGTTCAAGTCCACCACTAGTCAATAAGGAGAATGTACTAAAAATAAGGTTACATTGTCTCTAGTATACACCAAAGTGTTTCTTTTCTATTTCTATTTTGCAGTAAATAAACCCAGTCAGGCCTTGAGAAAAATTGTAAATCTAGGAAAGCTAGGATTTAGTGTTCATAGCCTTTCCATGCATTGTCTTCTGGTGAACCAAATGCTTCTTTCTCTCTCTCTTTCTCTTTCTTTTTCACTAAGAATCCCATGGCTAACATAAGTCCTTGCCTACCCACTTTTCTCCATCAAAATTTATTTATTTCAATAAACATACATTGGATACCTTATGTTCCAAAGACAGTATTAGGCACATGGTATAAAAATCTTACCTAATAATATCTATAGTCTACTATGAAATAGATTTCATTATTGAGGCATAATACCACTGGTTAATTTGGTTTCTGTTTTAAATTCCATATTTTATTTGTGCACATTCAAAAGCAAAATATTTCCTTTCACTCACTGTGATTGCTATTTTGTTTTTGTAGGAACAAATAAAATCAAATGTAGTTCATATAGTACTTCTTTTTTTCTAAGGCAGCACCAGATGACATAAGTTGGAAAACTGCATAGAACAAACTCTGAAAAAATTAAAATGCATAAATGATTTTTCTACCCCTTGCTTAATGTCACAAACGCTCATGAAGTATGGTATAAGTACCAAAAAGACATTCTGCATAAGAACTTCCCAGCCTTGAATATATTTTTAGTTACCTTTTCCATTAGGACTATAAAAATATTACAAATTTTATAAGATATCCTTAAGTGAATAACTTTGCATGGTTTTAAAATGATGTCTACAATCAATGTTACAATTCAATGGACTAAAATGATTAAAACCTGGAACATTTGTTTGCTTATAATACTTTTTGCCAGGAAGCTCTTGAGTGTGTATACGAATTTTAAGTTTGCATTACTGTTTTACTCATCGATATGTGAGAGGTGATTTATTTGAACTACATATAGATGAGTAGGAATAATATTTGGAATCACAGTTAAAAATTATTTCCAATTTACAGCCTATTTTGGTCACCTGGGTCAAAATAGAGCAAAACTCATCATCTGCTTTATTTGAAACTTAATTACTCTGATCATTGTAGGCAGACAATTCAAGTAACTTAGGATGACCTATGATGTTTGTTTGTAAAGTGAATTATTTTGCTTAAATTATTTGACAAATTGGTTTTAACTGCATTGTGTCATAATGTGTTCCATCTAAAAACATCCCCATTGGATATGTATGACCTATCAAACAAGCCCATTTTGTCTGTAACTGTAATGTTTTCCCAATTTAATCTGGCATAAATCACAGATCAATATTTATGAACCCTAGAATATAGATTATTCCCAGCATATATATGCATATTTGTGTTATTTAATGTATATTTTTTGTCTCTCCCCCATAAAATGAGACTCATAGTTTTGTTCACTGCAGTATATCCAATGTCTAGAACATTGCTTGCCATGAGTAAGCTTTCATGAGTTGTTATGAAAGAAACACAGGAAGAAGAAAGACAGAAAGGAAGAAAGCAAGCTAGCAAGCAAACAGGATTGATGAATCTCTTCTCAAGGATCTAGGATTGAGGGGAGGCTTGTGTGATTATTAAACTTCCACCCTGAGTTCTCTACTAGTTCTATATCTGTAAGCTCAGAAGATATAAGGTTGGCAGAAAGAAACTGCTCTTAGATCTGGGAATTCTCAGCCAAAAGGTCATAACTTATATGGTAGTATTTTTCCTACTCTTGAGGGATAATCAAGCATGGTTAATTTATGTTGACCTCTCAGTGAGCAGAACTCTGTGGGCATATCATTTATGTCTCCTGCTCCTGAGTTTTCTTCTTTTTTTTTTTTTAACCAACCAATGGTCCAAACAGCAGTATTTACAAAGTACTGCTATGCATCAGGAATATAAATCATAGCAGTAAATATTTCAGAAATATCAGAGTTTGTAGGAAACTTAGAAGTCTACCCACAAGTCAAGAATTTCAATGACTTCTATAAAATATTCCATACTTGGTACTACTTGAGACAATCTATTCCATTTTGAAAAAAATAATCATTAGAAATGTCTTTCTTACACTGAGAAACAGTGGGGGTAACATGATATCCTCATAATTTCCATTGTGTTTGACTCAGTGGAAAAATACCAGAAAAATAGCATCTATACCTAAACCTGGCTTTGCTATTTGCTGTTATCCATCTGAAACTGAGTACATGGCAATTCTCAAGAAGTAATTAATAGTTTTTTTCATATTATAAAACAATGAATTCCCCAAGAGACAAAGTTGTTTCAACTGATGAGGCAATCGAAATAGAAAAGTGAAGATGTCCAAAGCAGATTTTGACTATTGTTTCCAGGAAGCCCTGGATAACACCATCTACCTGTTGCTGAAAAATTTGTAACTTTTAGTGAGTTTCCAGTAAACTATACTTACTGTTGGTGGATAAATCCTTCAAAATTACAAATAATATAGGCTGCAGCACCTTAATTAGGGAATTTTTCCAGCTGTTATTTCTACCATATTACATAATGCTATCATACTAAGTTGCAGTAAAATAAATGAGTAGATGTTTGTGGTCTTCCATCTAATCTTTCCACATTCTCATCTGTATAGGATAACTACTATGTCTGTAATCTACACAGGATAACTACTATGTCTGTATTTTCCTTCAAATCAATCTCCCACAAACGTTTCAAATATGTTCCCCAAAATTCTTTTTTTTTTGAGATGGAGTCTTGCTCTGTCACCCAGGCTAGAGTGCAGTGGCGTAATCTCGGCTCACCGCAACTTCTGCCACCCGGGTTCAAGTGATTCTCCTGCCTCAGCCTCCTGAGTAGCTGGGATTATAGGCACATGCCACCACACCCGGTTAATTTTTGTATTTTTAGTAGAGACGGGGTTTCAGCATCTTGGCCAGGCTGGTCTTGAACTCCTGACCTCGTGATCCACCCATCTCGACCTCCCAAAGTGCTGGGATTACAGTCATGAGCCACTGTGCCTGGCCCCCAAAATTCTTAATTTTCATGATACAGTAAAATAATAAATTATAATAAGAAGGAAATGAATAACATCAATAACAGTGACTCACAGTGCTATTTACTCTTCTAAAGAATCCATTTTATAAATTAAAAGTTCATGACACAAGTTGGATAAAAACTAACGTCATTTGTATTCTCAAGTAATTCACTAAATATTTTATCCTACTTGCCTCCATCAAAAATTATTTTCCTTTCAAAGATCCTGCTGCCTCTAAAATATTCTCAAGAAAATTCTATTTTTTTTTATTCTACATGTACCTTTGAGCTTTTTCTGGGAGTAGTGTTGCTTTTTCCAAACTTCATTGTTTAGTATGTTAATCTTTCACTCTCAGAAAAAAAATCTACCACACTGAAGTCGTTGCCATTCAATAAAGGGTACCGTCTCTTCTTGAACTCAATGTTACCGATTTTTCATAGAGTCAGAATGATTACTGAATCATCCAGGATTCTTTGAAGACTTTTGGACCTGGATAGATTCTTCCCTGCACCTCAAATTATGTCATTACCTTATGTGATTTCACCAGCCATATGACTCACATTTCCAACCATATTGCCTTTCAGATCCATGGATTCTCATAATACTAATCTATAAAGTCATGATACTCATCTCCATTTTAACTTGGCCTCTAATGTTTGTTGTACTACCCTATATCTTGGTGAGCAAAATGTTTTATTGTTAAAATTCTAAGTTCCAAGATAATATCTTACATTTTTATCCTGATACCTCAATCTGTTTTTTCTATTATGTCAAGACTACAGTTCCTTGACTATCCCATTTCATCATCTATCTAATATCTATCTATCTATCTGCATATCTATTTATCACCTAGCCATCCATCCATCCATCAATATATAAACTACTTTCTGTCTAGACTTTCTTCTATACCCAGCTAGATTACATAGTACACCATTTAAGCCATAAGTCAGAAAATATCTTCATGTCATGTTTTCTGTTTCCCTGGTAGAGCCACAAATCTAGACCAAGTTCTTTAAATGTATCTAATATAACATGATTATTAAACTTTGTATTGATAATCTAGATAAAGAAGATTATAAAAACAGAGCTTTAAAGTATAGGGCAAAAGCCAGGTGTGGTGGCTCCCACCTGTAATCCCAGCCCTTTGGGAGGCTGAGGTGGGTGGATCACCTAAGGTCAGGAGTTTGAGACCAGCCTGCCAACAGGGTGAAACCCCATCTCTACTAAAAATACAAAAATTAGCTGGGTGTGGTGGGGTGCCTGCAATCCCACTTTCTCTACTCGGGAGGCTGAGGCAGGCTAATCACTTGAACCCCGGAGGCGGAGGTTGCAGTGAGCTGAGATCGCGCCACTGCATTCCAGCCTGGGTGATGGAGCAAGACTCCGTCTCAAAAAAAAAAAAAAAAAAAAAAAAGAATAGGCAAAAAGGACACTTAAGCAGGATTTAACATTAACATACTAGGGCAGATGATATTTTATACTAACAATAAGATTAATTCTTATTATCTATTTTGAAAACTCAACACAGTTGGAAATGTAGGGATTTGATTTTAATTGTTCAATCTTATCATTTACTTAATTAAAATTCTATTTTGTGGGGGGTCATTTTCCAACTGGATTTGTTATTTTTAGTGCACATTGTCTAGAGTTTATAATATAAATGAAATAGTCGATATTTTTTGCAAAATAAGTAAGAAAAGTAAATGTTACTTGATGAATAATTTTGAAGATTATACAGTGTAAAATAATTGGTAAATAAAAGCACAGTTTTATTACTTTCTTTAGTCTTTATTGAGCAAATATCAAATGAGTGGCCACAACATGCTAGATATGCTTCTATGTGCTATGGATTGAACAATGAGAAATTTAGAAATTAAAGTCATAGATTTTACAAAAATTATGATATAGTATTTGGAAGACAGAAACATAAACTAATAGAAAACCTGCACATTTTCATATAGTTTTAAGTTCTATGGAATGAGAAAATAATGTTATGTAGTAGATAATTTGATATGATAAAAAGGTGACCTTTTATTTGTTGATCAAAAGGCCTCTATTAGAATTGTTACATGTGAGTTGAAAGCTGAATTTCAATAAAAATCATTTGAAAATCTGGGAAAGGTTATCCAGTCAGACAAAATAAATTGCACAGTGTCCCTAGGAAGGGAGAGAAATTGGTTTGGTCAAACAATAAATGAAGATCCATTTGTTAGGGGTATGGTGAATATGAAGAAAAGTTATATAAAATGAGATCTTGATAACTAGGTGGAGTCTAGATATGTTAGAGGCCATGGTGGATGGTTAGAATTATTCTAAATTCATTGGCTGTATGGATGAATGATAGACAGAAAGCAAGATATTCTAATAAGAGTTATGTAGGACATTCTTTTACTTCATTTAATACATGTTTAAAATGAGGTTTATAGAAGTGTAGAGTGAAGTAACTAATTTTAGGTAATGTATGATATCAGCTTAGCTATGAACAAAATTTCTAAAATATGGGATATATCTAAAGGAAATTTTGAAATATATGTAGTTTAATAGAGCTAGTCAATAAATGGTTCCAGAATAGCCACATCTTGTGGCTATTCATATGGGAAAATTTAAAAAAAAATGTGCTTTTTTCCCTTCACACTAAATTAAAAAAAAGATTCAAGATCCAAATGTGAAAAATAATAAAATGTAAAGCCTTTAGAATACATACAGTAGACAATTTTTATAACAATGAGTGGGCAGAACATTTTGTAAAATGTAGAAAACATAACTCATAAAGCATATAATTATGCTAAAATTTAAATGCCTGTATAAAAAAGATCCCTTGACAATATAAAAATTTATGTGACTGACTTTCAGAAAGCACCTGCAAAGCACATAATTAGTAAGAAATTAACATACAAAAAATAAAAAGACATTCTAACAGGTAAAAAGCAAAAGAAGTGAAGGGCAACTCACAAAAATGAAAACCAAAATATTGCTGGACACTGAAAGTAATAAAAGGAAAATTAATTTAGTAGTATTTAATATAAGCCACTTTGATGAAAATGTAAAATAAATATAAATTGATTTTTATACCATTCATATATATCACTTTAATCAACATGGTGAAGAAATGAGAAATATGTGCTCTCATAAATTGCTTTTGAGAGTGCAAATTGCCACAGCCATTTCTAAAAAATAATTAGCAAAATCTGGACCAATTGGTGATAAGATTACCCCATGACTTAGCAATCCCACTTTTACATTTATTCTGGAGAGAAGCTATTAAAAATTTATACTTGTAGAAATGTACAAAGGTATTTGTTTCACTATTATTAATAAATGTGAAGACCAAAACTAATCTAAATATCTAACAATAAAGGAATTAATGTATGAATCATGGTTTATTCACAAGATAAAATACTATACTGGAGCTAAAACAAGTAAACTAGTTTCCTACTTATCATGGATAAATCTGAAATATATTTTTTGTGTCAAAAATATGTTGCAAAAATGCATGTCATTACATCACTTCAATGTACTACATACTGCCATTAAAATGATAAAATATGTATAAAAATAATGTAAATGGCTTTAGGATAATGACTTTTTTTTTTTTTCTTGAGACAGAGTCTCGCTCTGTCACCAGGCTGTAGTGCAGTGGCGTAATCTCAGCTCACTGCAACCTCTGCCTCCCAGGTTCAAGCAATTCTCCGGCCTCAGCCTCTCAAGTACCTGGGACTACAGGCGCGTGCCACCACGCCCAGCTAATTTTTGTATTTTTAGTAGCGACAGAGTTTCACCATGTTGGCCAGGATGGTCTTGATCTCTTGACCTCGTGATCTACCCGCCTCAGTCTCCCAAAGTGCTGGGATTACAGGCGTGAGCCACCATGCCCAGCCAGGATAATGACTTTCTTTGGGGAGTGAAAAAAAAGGCTATCTTGATGGAGACTTTAACTTGTGACTATTATTTCAAAAACAAAACCAAACTAGAGCCTGATTCAGTGTGGCATGATGCTATTATTTATTAGTTCTTGATTTATATACATATATGTTTATCATGTTGTGGCCTGTATATTCTAAATAAGGGGTAGTAATAATCAACACATTGAAGGTTTTACTCCAAAATGTATAACAACCACATAATATAACACCAGTGTTTTTTGTCATAGTTGGATCTATTTAGATTGGTGTAGGCTATATTAATATAGATATCAGTCCAAAGCGAAGACCTACAATTAAATACTAAAGCATGTTGATGGCAGTTGTAAATAATAGAGGAAGGAAGAACTTGACAGGGCTCCGAATCATCTAGCTAAAAATGTTTAGTTTGAATTTGGATGTAATAGTAAAGGTTCTGGGAAGATATGCCTTTTGTAAAGATATCTTCAAGTTAGGTTATTTTATGGTGCTGTAACAAACCACTCCCTGCTCTTAGAAGCATGTCCAATGTAGTTTGGCAGGAAGGCTCTGCTTATCAGTGCCATGGATATTGGCTGACAGTAGGTCAGCCAATTTACAACCCCATCATCTCAATAAAGGTATTTAAGAATAGAAAGAGAACACAGACAACTCTTTCACTGGCTCTTAAACATTTCCACCTGGAAGTGAATAACATTTCATGAGCCAAAGTAAGACACATAGCCAGTTCTAATTTAGAGTAGCAAGTATAATCATCTTATCTGCCTAGAATATCAAGATAATTGAAAATATTAATGAGTACTACCAATATCTACCATAAGAGATTTGTGAAATATTTGTATTTTGGAGGTATAAATGGATGAGATTGTCTACAGAGGTAAAAAGTGCATTGATTTAAAAAAAACTCTATATAAATACTAATTTCTAGCAGACATTCTCTAGAAGAATAATGCACCCTTTCTAATAAAGGGGATTGAAATCTCCTTTTGGATAAAGGTAATAGAGATCTGCTAATAAACACGTGAAAGCCAACTAGAAAAGGAAAATATATAAAAGCAAGAAAAATCTTAAGTAGCTAAAATAATAAATGTTCATTGAATAATTGAAGTAATGTTATATACAATTTTTAAAATTGAAATTTTGGTTAGTATGATGTCAATTTTGAAATAATAAAAATCACAACAATAATGCAGAAAAGCTAAAAGTCTTAAATGGGTCAAGGATGAGGATATAAAGTTTTTAAAATATCATTAATAATTGCTTATTAGTTATCAAAAACCCACAGATTTCATAAATGTATACCAATACACCTTATTTCTGTTTCCTTTTCTGTTTTTTTTTTTTTTTTTTTTTTTTTTTTTTGAGACAGGGTCTTGTTCTTTCGCCCAGGCTGGAGTACACTGGCAGGATCTCAGCTCACTGCAAGCTCTGCCTCCTGGGTTCATGTGATCCTCCCACCTCAGCCTCCCCAGTAGCTGGGATTACTGGCAGGCACCACCAAGCCTGGCTAATTTTTGTATTTTTAGTAGAGATGTGGTTTCACCGTGTTGGCCAGGCTGGTCTCAAACTCCTGACCTCAAGTGATCCACCCACCTCAGCCTCCCAAAGTTCTGGAATTACAGGTGTGAGCCACTGCTCCCAGCCTTGATATACCTTATTTCTTAATTCAAGTTAAGTTTACTTCCAAGTTTTAAGAACCATAACAATTAAAAATCAACAGCCGTGTGCGGTGGCTCACGCCTGTAACCTCAGCACTTTGGGAGGCTGAGGCAGGCAGATCACCTGAGGTCGGGAGTTAGAGACCAGCCTGACCACCATACATGGAGAAACCCTGTCTCTACTAAAAATACAAAATTAGCTGGCCGTGGTGGCACACACCTGTAATCCCAGCTACTCGGGAGGCTGAGGCAGGAGAATCGCTTGAACCCATGAGGGAGAGGTTGCATTGAGCCGAGATCTCACCATTGCACTCCAGCCTGGGCAACAAGAGCAAAGCTCTGTATCAAAACAAACAAACAAACAAACAAGCAAAAAACAGTCAATATTATCTTTTAACAAAACCATGCCTAAATCTTCTATTATTTACTAGATGTTTGAATTTGAGCAATTAGCATAGCATATATAAATCTTAATTATTTAATTGTTTAAATGGAGCTAACATTTTATGGTAATGATTGAAATGTTACACATACAATGCTAGACATATAATGTTAATTTCTTATATCCTCTCATGCAATAACTTGGTGAACATCCAATATTTATTTCCTTGATTTACTATCTTGTTAATCATTTTGTGAATTTCAGTTATATCTATTGCAAACAGTTGCTTTTTCAGAGAACATAGCTCTCTTTTTTTGTTGTTGGATTATTATTATTAATATTTAAATTTATGTTCATATAGACCAGCTTTTCTGCAAGCTGGTTACAAGGTGACCATTTTATTATTTTAAGTAAAGTTTACAATGATGGGACCAAGAATGTGTAATTTAATGGAGAATTGTCAGAGGAAGTTTATATGTTTTCACTGAAAGAAAAGTGGAACTAAATGGAACTTCACTTTTCCATTTAGTTATCCCATGACCTTAAGCGAGTTGCATGCTCTTAGAGATTATTGCCTCATTTGTAAAATATGAAAGGATGAACTATATGATCTTGAAATTTCATCTAGTTCTTTTATTCTGTAATTTCTGTGGACTGCTAGTCTAATGTCATTCTCTAGGTTGTTATCTTTTATTTGATTAAATATGTGAATTCCTTCTATATTTTTTAGAATGAGTTTCTTCTATTAAGTTGTACTAAATCAGATCTCTAGTCTACATTGTTAGAACATATAGAAGACATAAAAATAGCATATTCCATCTGTTTATGATGTTTTTAAATGAAAGATGCAAATGAAAGAATTTGCTAATAGAGCACATCATGTTCACATATCTTTTTCATATTGATACCAATAAAAATTTCACAATGTCACAATTAGGAACAGAATAAATATATTTTTCTGCCTGGGGTCTATGTAAGGCCATTACCATGATTTGCATTAACCATTAATTTCTTTTGTAATCATCCATTATTTCAATTATTTGTTTAATAAAATTTCTAAATCCAAGGAAATTTTACAGTTTCTCTCTATACAAATGAATTCAACATATCCCTCAGGTTTTTATTTTCCATGAAATGAGTATATATAATTAATTTTAATATGACACTCTTATTATCACAGTTTACAATTTTTCATGTAATCTGATTTAGAAATGTTGAACAATGAAGTTATAATCCAAAGGAATACTGACATTAGTGTCCTCAGCAGATATTGTCTCTGAAATTTATTTGGATGAAATAACATTAATGACATGAGCCCCAGGTCATTTTTCTCATCTTAATGCTAATATCTAGTCAGATCCCTCTAAAAAATATTTTATTGACCAACTGAAATAAATAATGCCAAAGCACTTTTTCAGTTGTACAGTGTTAAGATATTAAGTAGGATTGAAAATAATTTAAATAAGCTATATTGTTGGTTGTTAGTGCTTAGCGATTGAAGGAGGGCTCAAAGGACCTCTGGGACCTGGTTGGTTATGGTCTGAATGTGTTCCCTAAACGTCATATGTTGAAACTTAATTGCCCCTGTTTTATGGAGGTGATTAAGTGCTGAGGGTTTTCCCTTCATAAATGAGATTACTGACCTTATAAAAGGATATGATGGATCTGTTCATCTATTGTGCCCTTCTACTATGTGAGGATATAGCAAAAAATCCTGTCTTGGAAGCAGAGAACTGTCCTTACCAGACACTGAATCTTCTGGCACCTTGATCTTGGTCTTCTCAAACTCCAGAAATGTGAGAAATAAATTTATATTATTTATTAGTTACCTAGTCTGTGATATTTTGTTATGCATAAGGAACAAACTGAGACCATGGTAAAAATGGGAACAGAGGTATGGAATAACAATCTGGGCAGTTTTGGGGCCTTTGAGAAGTGTGCTTAGGACTTAAATTATTCAGCTGAGATCCTTCTTCTAGGCTTCCCCAATGGAACTTTTTTTTTTTTTTTTTTTTTTTACCACGGTAACTGTCTGTTGGGGAAAAGAAAATAATCAGGCTCTTTTGGAACTATGGGACAGAGGTTCTGAACTGACACTAATTCCAGGAGACCCAAAATGTCACGGTGGCCCACCAGTCAGATGAGGGGCTTATGGCGATCACTGATCAATGGCGTTTTAGCTCAGGTCTGTCTCCTGGTAGGCTCAGTGAGTCCCACAGTGATTTCCTAAATCAATTCTGTGGTTATTTCTCTAGTTTCAGAATGAATAATTGGAATAGACATACTCAGCAGCTGGCAGAATCCTCAAATTGGTTCCCTGACCTGTGGAATAACATCTGTTACAGTGGAAAAGGCCAGTGGCAGAAACTAGAATTGCATCTACCCAGGAAAACAGACACAAACACACACACACACACACACACACACACACACACGCACATATTTCTGGAGGGATTGCAGAAATTAATACCACTATCAAGTGTTTGAAAGATGCAAAATGGTGATTCCCATCACATCTCCGTTCAGCTTACCTATTCAGTGAGTTCATGTTACCAAACACCACCTGATTCCTAAAAACCTATTGAAATGAAAAAGAGTTTTCTAAAAATATTATGAAAATATACTTTCATTCTTCAAGATCTGTTTTCTTTAGAGGCCAAATAGGTGAGTTGAATTATGTCAAATAGAAGTGGTGAGAGTGGCCATCCTTGTCTTGTTCTAGTTTTCAATGGAAGTGCTTTCAACTTTTCCCCATTCAGCATTATACTAGCTATGGGTTTCTCATAGATGGCTTTTATTAAATTAAGGCATATCCCTTCTATGCTGATTTTGTTGAGGGTTTTAATCATAAAGAGTTGCTGAATTTTGTCAAGTGCTTTTTCTGTATCTATCGAGATGATCATGCGATTTTTGTTTTTAATTCTGTTTATATGGTGTATTGCATTTATTGATTTATGTGTGTTAAACCATCCTTGCATCCCTGGTATGAAACCCACTTGATCATGGTGGATTATCTTTTTCATATGCTGTTGGATTCAGTTAACTAGTATTTTGTTGAGGATTTTTTTTATCCATGTTCATCAGGGATATTGGTCTGTAGTTTTCTTTTTTGGGTATGTCCTTCCTTGGTTTTGGTATTAGGGTGATACTGGCTTTGTAGAATGATTTAGGGAGGATTCTCACTTTCTGTCTCTTGTGGAATAGTGTCAACAGGATTGGTACCAATTCTTCATTGAATGTCTGGTAGAATTCAGCTGTATCTGTCTGGCTCTGGACTTTTTTGTTGTTGTTGTTGTTGCTGGCAATTTTGTTATTACCATTTCAATCTTGCTGCTTGTTATTGGTCTGGTCAGGGTTTCTAATTCTTCCTGTTTTAAGCTAGTAGGGTTGTATATTTCCAGGAATCCATCCATATCCTCTAGCTTTTCTAGTTTATGTGCATAAAGGTGTTCATAGCAGCTTTGAATGATCTTTAGTATTTCTGTGGTGCTGGTTGTAATACTTCCCATTTTGTTTCTTTTTTATTTTTTGAGACAAAATCTCACTCTGTCGCCCAGGATGGAGTGCAGTGGCATGATCTCAGCTCAATGCAAACTCTGCCTCCTGGGTTCAAGTTATTCTCCTGCCTCAGCACCCCCTGCAGTAGCTGGAATTACAGGTGCACACAACCATGCCTGGCTAACTTTTTGTATTTTTAGTAGAGATGAGGTTTCACCATGTTGGGCAGGCTCATCTCAAACTCCTCACCTCAGGTGATCTGACCACCATGGCCTCTCAAAGTGCTGGGATTACAGGCATGCACCACAATGCTTGGCCCTCCCATTTTGTTTCTAATTGAGCTTATTTGGATGTTCTCTCCTTTTCTTGGTTAATCTTGATGATGGTCTATCAATTTTATTTATCTTTTCAAAGAACCAGCTTTTTGTTTCATTTATCTTTTGTTTTGTTTTTGTTGTTGTTTGTTTCTTTCAACTTTATTTAGTTCCTCTTAATCTTGTTATTTCTTTTCTTCTGCTGGATTTGGGTTTGGAATGTTCTTGTTTCTCTAGTTTTATGAGATATAACCTTAGATTGTCTATGTGTGCTCTTTCAGACTTTTTGATGTAGGCATTTAATGCTATGAACTTTCTTCTTGGCACTGCTTTTGCTGTGTCCCAGATGTTTTGATAGGTTGTGTCACTATTATTGTTGAGTTCAAAGAGTTTTTAAATTTTCATCTTGATTTCGTTGTTAGCCCAGTGATCATTCAGGAGCAGGTTATTTAATTCCCATGTATTTGCATGGTTTTGAGGGTTCCTTTTGGAGTTGATTTCCAACTTTATGCCACTGTGGTCTGAGAGAGTACTTGCTATAATTTCAATTTTCTGAAATTTGTTGAGATTTGTTTTGTGGTCTATCATATGGTCTATCTTGGAGAATGTTCCATGTATTGATGACTAAAATGTATATTCTGCAATTGTTGGGTAGAATGTTCTGTAAATATCTGTTAAGTACCTTTGTTTTAGGGTATAGTTTAATTCCATTGTTTCTTTGGTGACTTCCTGTCTTAATGATTTGTCTAGTGCTGTCAGTGGAGTAATAAAATCCCCCACTATTATTGTGTTGCCTTCTATCTCATTTCTTAAGTCTAGGAGTAAGTGTTTTGTAAATTTGGGAGCTTCAGTGTTAGGTGCATATATATTTAGGATTGTGATATTTCCTGTTGGACAAGGCCTTTTATCATTATATAATGTACCTCCTAGTCCTTTAAACTCCTGTTGATTTAAAGATTGTTTTGTCTGATATAAGAATAGCTTCTCCTATTCACTTTTGGTGTCCATTTGCATGCAATGTCCTTTTCCACCCCTTTGTCTTAAGTTTACGTGAGTCCTTATGTGTTAGGTGAGTGTCCTGAAGACAGCAGAAACTTGACTCGTGAATTCTTATCCATTCTGCCATTCTGTATCTTTTAAATGGAGCATTTAGACCATTTACATTCAATGTTAGTATTGAGAGGTGAGTTTCTATTGCATTTATTGTGCTATCTGTTGCCTGAATACCTTGTTTTTTTCATTGTGTTATTGTTATATAGGTCCTGTGAGATTTATGCTTAAGGACATTCTACTTTGGTGTATTTTGAGGATTTGTTTTGAGATTTAGAGCTCCTTTTATCAGTTCTTATAGTTTTGGCTTGGTCGTGGCAAATTCTTTGAGCATTTGTTTGTCTGGAAAAGACCATATCTTTCCTTTCTTTATGCAGCTTAGTTTTGCTGTATACAAATTTCTTGGCTGGTAATTGTCTTGTTTAGAGAGGCTAAAAATAGGATCCCAATCCCTTCTAGCTTGTGGAGTTTCTGCTGAGAAAACTGCTGTTAATCTGATAGGTTTTCCTTTATAGGTTACCTGATGCTTTTGCCTCACAGCTCTTACGATTCCTTCCTTCATCTTGACTTTAGATAACTTGATGACTATGTGCCTAGGCCATGATATTTTTGCAATGAATTTCCCAGGTGCTCTTTGAGCCTCTTGAATTTGGATGTTTAGATCTCTGGCTAGGTCAGGGAAGTTTAACTCAATTATTCCCTCAAATATGTTTTCCAAACTTTTAGATTTCTCATCTTCCCCAGGAACATCAATTATTGGTAGGTTTGGACATTTAACATAGTCCCAAAGTTCTTGGAGCCGTTGTTCATTTTCGTTATTTTTTCCTTTGTCTTTGATGGATTGGATTAATTCAAAAGCCTTGTCTTCAAGCTCTGAAGTTCTTTCTTCTGCTTGTTTGATTCTATTGCTGAGACTTTCCAGTGCATTTTGCATTTCTCTAAGTGTGTCCTTCATTTCCAGAAGTCATGATTTTTTTTAAATTTATGCTACCTATTTCACTGGAGATTTTTTCTTTCATATTCTGTACATGTTTTTTATTAAAGTTGAACTTCACCTTTCTCTGGTACCTCCTTGATTAGCTTCATCATTGACCTTCTGAATTCTTTTTCTAGCAATTCAGAGATTTTGTCTTGATTTGGATTCATTGCTGTGAGCTGGTATGATCTTCCGAGGGTGTTAAAGGTCTTTGTTTTATCATATTACTAAAATTGCTTTTCTGGTTCCTTTTTTATTTTGGTACACTCTGTCAAAGGGAAGATCTTATACTCAAATCTGCTATTCAGATTCCTTTGTCCCACAAGGTGTTTCTTTGATGTGGTGTTCTCCCCTTTCCCCTAGGAATGGGGCTTCCTGAGAGCCAAACTGCAGTGATCGTTTTTGCTCTTCTGGGTCTAGCCACCCAGCGGGGCTACCAGGCTCCAGGCTGGTACTGGGGAGTGTCTCCAAAGAATCCTGTGATTTGATTCATCTTCATGTCTTTCCTCCATGGATAATAGCACCTGCTCCAGTCAAGGTGTCAGGGGAGTGATGTGGCTTGTGGGGGTCCTTGGTTGTATTTTTGTTTAGTGCACTGGGTTTGTGTTAGTTGGCCTTCAGCCAGGAGGTGGTGCTTTCGAGAGAGCATCAGCTGTGGTCCTATAGGGAGGGTGCACACTTGCCCTAGGGACACCTGGTTAAGTACTCAGGATTCTCAGGTGGTGGCCAGAACCATAGAGGTCCCATGAGATTGTGACCGTTTTCTTCAGCTACCAGGGCAGGTAGAGAAAGATCACCAGGTAGGTGCAAGGATAGGTGTGTCTGAGCTCAGACTATTTTTGGCCAGGGCTTGCTGTGGCTGCTAGTGGGGGTTGGGGGTGTGGTTCCCAGGCCAATGGAGTTCTGTTCCCAGGGGGATTATGGCTGCCTGTAATGAGTCATACAAGTCATCAGGGAAGTGGGGGAAAGCCAGCAGTCACAGGTTTCACCCCACTTCCACACATCCGGCAGTCCTAAAGGCTGGTCTCACTCCCGCTGCACCCTCCCAATGGTACTGAGTCTATTTCCGGCAGCCAGTGCCCAGGGCTGCGGAATTGCCTCAGACCACAAGCCTCCCTACTGAGAAAGCAAGCAGACTCACAGCTTTTCAGTGTCTCTGGGTGCCTAAAGCAGCAATCAGTTCCTTCAAGGGGTCTGCAGATTCTCTTGGCTTTCCTGATATGTTCCTGTAGTAGTTCTTGGAGCAAAAGTTTATGATATGAGTTTCTACACATTACTTTTCATGTGAGTAGAAGCTGCAAGCTAGTCCTTGGATTTTCATAATCTTAGTCAAGCAGTGACTCCAGTTACAGGCATTGTTCCAGATGTAGTTTTATTGACTGAGAAAATTAACAAATTCTATGGTATGAAGCTATTGTTCTGACAAATGCCTTTTCTTCTATTCTTGTCAATAAGCACTACCAGAAGTAGTTTACCTTCTGCTGATAAGGCCAGCAATATACCTTCACTCTCCTACCTCAGGAGTATATCAACTCTTTAGCCCTTTGTCATTGTTTAATTTGCATGAATCTGAATTGTCTTTTTTCTCTGTAAGATATCACACTAGTTCTTTACATGAACGACATTATAGTGACTGGACTTAGTAAGCAAGAAGTAAGAACTACTGTATACTTCTTGGTATGATATTTACATATCACGGAGTGCTTTCTACTTCAGTGAAATTTCCTCTTTTTTTTTTTTGAGACAGAGTCTCGCTCCGTCGCCCAGGCTGGAGTGCGGTGGCATGATCTTGGTCACTGCAAGCTCTGCCTCCCGGGTTAAAACCATTCTCCTGCCTCAGCCTCCTGAGTAGCTGGGACTACAAGTGCCTGCCACCATGCCTGGCTAATTTTTTGTATTTTTAGTAGAGACGGGGTTTCACTGTGTTAGCCAGGATGGTCTCGATCTCCTGACCTTGTGATCTGCCTGCCTCGGCCTCCCAAAGTACTAGGATTACAGGCATGAGCCATCGCTCCCGGCCTTCAGTGAAATTTCTAGAGGTACAGTGGTGTGGGTCAGATTGAGATATTCCTTCTAAGGTGATTCATAAGTTGTTGAATCTGGTCCCTGTGACAACCAAAAAAAGAGAAGGAGGAAAAGGAGAAGGAGGAAGAGGAAGAAAACGAAGAAGGAAGAAGGAAGAAAGAAGAGGATGAGGAGAAGAGAGAGAGAAGGGAAGAGAAGAAGATGAAAGAAACAAACAGGCCCAATACTGAGTAGGCTTCTTTGGATTTTGAAGGCAATATATTTCTCATTTGGGTGTCTTATTACAACACTCCTGGCTATTTTTTTTTTTTTTTTTTTTTTTTTTTTTTTAGTTTTTGTATTTTTTGTACAGATTGGATCTCGCTGTGTTCTCTGGACTAGCCTTGAAATCCTGGCCTCAAGGAGTCTTCCTGTCTCTGCCTCCCAAAATGCCACCATGTCTGACCTCTAGATATATGAATGCAAAGTGTTTTCTTAAGACAAGGGGATATGTCTTGCTTTGATTTAACTTTGACTGGCATACTAACTAGCAACAAGGAATTAGTGAGCTTATTTTGTTTTTCTCTTCCCAACCTCTTCTTTTCCTTGGGGAGTTTCTGTTTTCAATGTTATGTGGTTCTTACTGGTGGCACTGCCCCTCATATGACCTTATCTGCTTCTTTGCAATATGTGTTGGTGTGAAATTCAAAGGGCTCCATTGGAGTTTTCCCAATATATTTTATAAACATTCACTAGGTTATAAATGAAAGAGAAAAGGCTTGGGTTGTCAGTGGCCATCTTCCCTTCCCTGTGGGGCAATGTGCCATCATCAAAAGAGAAGTAAATAAATAGGTACAAATGGCAAGGTCCAGCAGAGTTGAGCCAAGACACCAAAGGATTGGCAAGAACTTTTATGTCCTTGTTTGGGACACTGAATCCATAATGCACACTGACATCATTTAAGCCAGTTTTATGATAGCTCACTTATTCTACCTCACATAACATGTAATGTATAACCAGGGATTGTTCTCAGTGATATAGTAGGGAACAACCTGGGTAAAAAAAAGTCCTTAACCATATAAGGCTCACATTCTAATAGGGAGAGTAAACTCAAGCATAATCTTGAGTTTCTGACAATCAAAATGAAAACTTTTTGTGAATAGTAAGGACTTCCTGCTTTATTTCAACTAAGGGATATAATGGACAAGGGTCAGCGGGGTGGGGGGTGGGGCAGGGGATCAGTTAGGGATTCCCTAAGTAGTTTAGATGGAGCATTTGTTGTCATACTGTGAAATGATATTCATATCATTGGCAAGTGTGTTTTATTTTCACAATTAGATATATTCCAGGAAACAACCAAAAAATGTTTATTTTCCTGTACAAATTATTGTCTCGGGAGACAAAAACCTCTCATTTCAGATTGCCTTATCTTCATTTTGGATGGATTATATAACGTATATCCTGCATGTAATTATCTATGCCTCTCAGCCCTTGACTGCAGCTGTTTATTTATCTGAGTGCAAACAAAAAATGACCATGTAGAAAATCATTGCATGAAGAATCTTAGATAAAGCTTTTTGTAAAGTGAAGACTCATTTTATAATACAGTTTACCACTTCTTCTTTTATCCACATTATGAAATAGGATTTGCGTATGTGGCATCTTCATTAAAAAATAGTATCAGGAGGGCTCACTTATAAATTGTCCAGCAATAATCTGAGAAATAATAGAATAATAAATAGTAAATACACGTTCTGAGAGATTACTGCCCTAAAGTACAGAATGTAGGGAGGTTTCTTAAAAAATCAAAACCTCTTATTATGGAGAGAATGTTTTCTATAGAGCTCAACCTCTGACCTGTTAGTAGCAAAATTAATATAATTAATATTTAGTCATGAATTACTTAAGCATTAAAAGTTTTTTTTCTGAATGGATAAAAACTTCTTTATTCTAAGTAAAAATAAAATACTGAGAGACCTTTCATCTCTGATAAGTTCCCAAGTGGTATTAGAAAAATATAGATAAAGGAGTCTCTATTTTGATAGTCATGTGTGACTATGAATGCATACTTTATTTTTTCTTAACTTTTAGTAGGAGAAAATGCTTTTATTCTTCTGTTTCTAGAAACTACAACTGCGAACAAAGACTGCAAAGTAAATGCACTGACTTTTCCCACAATTTAATCAGATTAGAAAATATATTTGATGTAGAGAAGATTTGTGTTTCATCATTAAGCTTATACAGAGGAAGTGTCCCCTCTAGGTGAGACTATGGTAAAGGTCAAGGACTTCAACACTCATTGTCAGGTTCTACTTAGCCCCCAGTGCTCACAGCCTCTTTTCCTGCAACTCAGCACTGCTCAGGTTTGGGACCTGGGGTTAGAATTGTTTAAGAACTCAGTTGAATGCATTGGCATTTGGTAACAGTGTGAGTGATTATCCAGTATTCCGTGACCTGGTCTGTCAGTCTTATGGTGTGACCCCTTACGTTTGAAGCTAGATTTGTTTTCCAATGACTGTCCCAACCCCCCTGGAAAGTCTATTTTTAGGCTTTGCAAACTCACAACTTGATCTGTCTTCCTGTAAGCAACTTCATGTCTACTTATTTTTCCAATATGATGTGGTTTGGCTCTGTATCCCCACCCAAATCTCATTTCAAATAACAATTCTTATAATCCCCGTGTGTCAAGGGAAAGACCTAGTGGGAGGTGATTGGATCATAGGGGTGGTTTCCCCATGCTGTTCTCATGATAGAGGGTGAGTTCTCATGAAATCTGCTTGTTATGTAAGTGTTTAAGAGTTCTTTCTTCAGGCACATTCTCTCTCATGTAGCCTTGTGAAGAAGATGCCTGCTTCCCCTTCACCTTCTGCCATGGTTGTAAATTTCCTAAGGCTTGTGTATCCATGTGGAACTGTGAGCTAATTAAACCTCTTTTCTCTATACATTACTCAATTTCTGGTAGTATCTTTATAGCAGTGTAAGAATGGACTTAAATAGTAAATTGGTACCAGGAGTGGGGTACTACTATAAAGGTAACCTGAAAATGTGAAAGCGACTTTGGAACTAGGTAAGAGGCAGAGGTTGGAACAGTTTGGAGGGCTCAGAAGAAGACAGGAAAATGTAGGAAAGTTTGGGACTCCCTAGAGACTTGTTGAATGGTTTTGACCAAAATGCTGATACTGATATGAACCATGAAGTTCAGGCTGAGGTGATCTCAGATGGAGATGAGGAACTTATTGGGAACTGGAGCAAAGGTCACTTTTGCTATGCTTTAGCAAATAGAATGATGGCATTTTGTCCCTGCCCTGGAGATCTGTGGAACTTCTAACTTGAAAGAGATGATTTGAAATTGGACTTATGACTAAAACGGAAGCGGAGCCTAGGAGGTTTGGAAAATTTGCAGCCTGAGCCTGTGGTAGAAAAGAAAAACCCATTTCCTGGGAAGGAATTCAAGCCAGCTGCAGAAATTTGCTTAAGTAACAAGGAACTGAATGTTAATTGCCAGATCACGAAGACAATGGGGAAAGTGTCTCCAAGGGATGTTAGAGATCTTCACACTAGCCCCTCTCATCACAGACACAGAAGCCTAAAAGGAAAAAAATGGTTTACTGGGCCCGGGGTCACCTGCTGCTCTGTGCAGCCTTGGGACTTGGTGCCCTGCATCCTAGCTGCTTCAGCTCCAGCCATGGCTAAAAGGGGCCAAGATACAGCTAGGGCTGTTGCTTCAGAGGTTGCAAGCTCCAAGCTTTGGCAACTTCCACGTGGTGTTGGGCCTATGGGTGCACAGAAGTCAAGAACTGAGGTTTGGGAACCTCTGCCTAGATTTCAGAGGATGTGTGAAATGTCTGGATGTCCAGGCAGAAGTCTGCTGCAGGGGTGGAACACTCATGGAGAACCTCTGCTAGGGCAGTTTAGAAGGGAAATGTGGGGTTGGAGCCCCCACACAGAGTCCCCACTGGGGCACTGCCTAATAGGGAGTCTATGAGAAGTGGGCCACCATCTTCCAGACACCAGAATGATAGATCCACTGACAGCTTGCACCGTATGTCTGGAAAAGCTAAAGACAGTCAATGCCAGCATATGAAGGAGCTGCCCAAGGCCATGGGAGCCTACCCCTTGCATCAGTGTGCCCTGGATGTGATAAATGGAGTCAGAGGAGATCATTTTAGAGCTTAAAGATTTAATCACTGCCCTGTTGGCTTTTGGACTTGCATGAGGCCTGTAGCCCCCTCGTTTTGGCCAATTTATCCCATTTGAAATGGGAGCATTTATCCAATTCTGTAACCTCATTGTATCTTAGAAGTACCTAACTTGTTTTTGATTTTACAGGCTCGTAGATGGAAGAGGCTGCCTTGTCTCAGATGAAACTTTGGACTTGGACTTTTGGGTTAATGCTGGAATGAGTTAAGACTTAAGGGAACTGTTGGGAAGGCATGGATGGTTTTGAAACATACAAAGGATGTGAGATTTTGGAGTGGCCAGGAATTGAGTGATATGGTTTGGCTCTGTGTCCCCACCCAAATCTTATTTTGAGTTGTAATCCCCACTATCCCCACATGTTGAGGGAGACACCCAAAGGGAGGCAGGTTCCCCAGTGCTGTTTCCCCCATTCTGTTCTCATGATAGTGAGTTCTCATGAGATCTGATGGTTTTATAAATCATTGACAGTTCCTTCTTTACATACACTCTCTCTCCTGTTGCCTTGTAAAGAAGATGCCTACTTCCCCTTCACCTTCCATCATGATTGTAAGTTTCCTGAGGCTTCCCCAGCTATGCCAAACTGTGAATTAATTAAACCTCTTTTTTAAATAAATAACCCACTATCTGGTAGTATCTTATTGCAGTGTGAGAACAGACTAATACACCATAGTTCCCCAGGTTTTTTACAGGTTCTGTATCCACCAGTCTATATTGACAGATCCTGTTCTATGAACTGGACCCCACCTCTCTGTTTCCAGCTGCAAATGAAATTCAGTCTTTTTAAAAAGAATGGATAGAGTACACGAATGGCTAACTGGAATAACCAGTGTAGAGAAGTCCTTAAATGACCTTCAATAGCTTCAATATTGACCTTAAAAAGCTTCAATAGCCGATCCAATCAACTGGAAGAAAGGGTATCAGTGATTGAAGATCAAATGAATGAAATGAAGCGAGAAGAGAAGTTTAGAGAAAAAAAGAGTAAAAAGAAATGAACAAAGCGTCCAGGAAATATGGGACTATGTGAAAAGACCAAATCTACATCTGATTGGTATACCGAAAGTGACGGGGAGAATGGAACCAAGTTGGAAAACACTCTGCAGGATGTTATACAGGAGAACTTCCTCAACCGAGCAAGGCAGGCCAACATTCAAATTCAGGAAATACAGAGAACGCCACAAAGATACTCCTAGAGAAGAGCAACTCCAAGACACATAATTGTCAGATTCACCAAAGTTGAAATGAAAGAAAAAATGTTAAGGGCAGCCAGAGAAAAAGGTCGGGTTACCCACAAGGGGAAGCCCATCAGACTAACAGCAGATCTCTCGGCAGAAACTCTACAAGCCAGAAGAGAGCAGGGGCCAATATTCAACATTCTTAAAGAAAAGAATTTTCAACCCAGATCTTCATATCCAGCCAAACTAAGTTTCATAAGTGAAGGAGAAATAAAATCCTTTACAGACAAGCAAATGCTGAGAGATTTTGTCACCACCAGGCCTGCCCTAAAAGAGCTCCTGAAGGAAGCACTAAACATGGAAAGGAACAACTGGTACCAGCCACTGCCAAAACATGCCAAATTTTTATAAAGACTGTCGATGCTAGGAAGAAACTGCATCAACTAACGAGCAAAATAACCAGCTAACATCATAATGACAGGATCAAATTCACACATAACAATATTAACTTTAAATGTAAATGGGCTAAATGCTCCAATTAAGAGACACAGAGTGGCAAATTGGATAAAGAGTCAAGACCCATCAGTGTGCTATATTCAGGAGACCCACCTCATATGCAGAGACACACATAGGCTCAACATAAAGGGATGGAGGAAGATCTACCAAGCAAATGGAAAACAAAAAAAGGCAGGGGTTGCAATCCTAGTCTCTGATAAAACAGACTTTAAACCAACAAAGATCAAAAGAGACAAGGCCATTACATAATGGTAAAGGGATCAATTTAACAAGAAGAGCTAACTATCCTAAATATATATGCACCCAATACAGGAGCACCCAGATTCATAAAGCAAGTCCTTAGAAACCTACAAAGAGACTTAGACTCCCACACAATAATAATGGGAGACTTTAACACCCCACTGTCAACATTAGACAGATCAATGAGACATAAAGTTAACAAGGAATTGAACTCAGCTCTGCACCAAGTGGACCTGGACCTAATAGACATCTACAGAACTCTTGACCCCAAATCAACAGAATATATATTCTTCTCAGCACCACATCACACTTATTCCAAAATTGACCACATAGTTGGAAGTAAAGCACGCCTCAGCAAATGTAAAAGAACAGAAATTATAACAAACTGTCTCTCAGACCACAGTGCAATCAAACTAGAACTCAGGATTAAGAAACTCACTCAAAACCCCTCAACTACATGGAAACTGAACAACCTGCTCCTGAATGAACTGGGTACATAATGAAATGAAGGCAGAAATAAAGGTGTTCTTTGAAACCAATGAGAACAAAGACACAACATACCAGAATCTCTGGGACACATTTAAAGCCGTGTGTAGAGGGAAATTTATAGCACTAAAGGCCCACAAGAGAAAGCAGGAAAGATTTAAAATTGACACCCTAACATCACAATTTAAAGAACTAGAGAAGCAAGAGCAAACAAATTCAAAAGCTAGCAGAAGGCAAGAAATAACTGAGATCAGAGCAGAACTGAAGGAGATAGAGAAAACCCCTTCAGAAAATCAATGAATCCAGGAGCTGGTTTGTTGAAAAGATCAACAAAATTGATAGACCGCTAGCAAGACTAATAAGAAAAGAGAGAAGAATCAAATAGACACAATAAAAAATGATAAAGGGGATATCACCACCAATCCCTCAGAAATACAAACTACCATCAGAGAATAATATAAACACCTTTACACAAATAAACTAGAAAATCTAGAAGAAATAGATAAATTCCTGGACACATACACCCTCCCAAGGCTAAACTAGGAAGAAGTTGAATCCCTGAATAGACCAATAACAGGCTCTGAAATTGAGGAAATAATTAATAGCCTACCAACGAAAAAAAGTCCAGGACCAGACGGATTCACAGCCGAATTCTACCAGATGTACAAGGAGGAGCTGGTACCATTCCTTCTGAAACTATTCCAATCAATAGAAAAATAGGGAATCCTCCCTAACTCATTTTATGAGGCCAACATCATCCTGATACCAAAGCCTGGAAGAAATACAACAAAAAAACAGAATTTTAGACCAATATCCCTGATGAACATCAATGCAAAAATCCTCAATAAAATACTGGCAAACTGAGTCCAGCAGCACATCAAAAAGCTTATCCACCATGATCAAGTGGGCTTCATCCCTGGGATGCAAGGCTGGTTCAACATACACAAATCAATAAACGTAATTCAGCATATAAACAGAACCAAAGACAAAAACCACATGATTATCTCAATAGATGCAGAAAAGTCCTTCAACAAAATTCAACAGCCCTTCAGGCTAAAAACTCTCAATGAACTGGGTATTGATGGGACAAATCTCAAAAAAATAAGAGCTATTTATCACAAACCCACAGCCAATATCATACTGAATGGGCAAAAACTGGAAGCATTCCCTTTGAAAACTGGCACAAGACAGGGATACCCTCTCTCATCACTCCTATTCAACATAGTGTTGGAAGTTCTGGCCAGGGCAATCAGGCAGGAGAAAGAAATAAAGGGTATTCGATTAGGAAAAGAGGAAGTCAAATTGTCCCTGTTTGCAGATGACATGATTGTATTTCTAGAAAACCCCATCGCCTCAGCACAAAATCTCCTTAAGCTGATAAGCAACTTCAGCAAAATCTCAGGATACAAAATCAATGTGCAAAAATCACAAGCATTCTTATACACCAATAACAGACAAACAGAGAGCCAAATCATGAGTGAACTCCCATTCACAATTGCTTCAAAGAGAATAAAATACCTAGGAATCCAACTTACAAGGGATATGAAGGACCTCTTCAAGGAGAACTACAAACCACTTCTCAGTGAAATAAAAGAGGACACAAACAAATGGAAGAACATTCCATGGTCATGGGTAGGAAGAATCAATATCACAAAAATGGCCATAATGCCCAGGGTAATTTATAGACTCAGTGCCATCCCCATCAAGCTACCAATAACTTTCTTCACAGAATTGGAAAAAACTCCTTTAAAGTTCATATGGAACCAAAAAAGAGCCCGCATTGGCAAGTCAATCCTAAGCCAAAAGAACAAAGCTGGAGGCATCATGCTACCTGACTTCAAACTATACTACAAGGCTACGGTAACCAAAACAGCATGGTACTGATACCAAAGCAGAGATATAGACCAATGGAACAGAAAAGAGCCCTCAGAAATAATACCACACATCTACAACCATCTGATCTTTGATAAACCTGACCAAAACAAGAAATGAGGAAAGGATTCCCTGTTTAGTAAATGGTGCTGGGAAAACTGGCTGGCCATATGTAGAAAGCTGAAACTGTATCCCTTCCTTACACCTTATACAAAAATTAATTCAAGATGGATTAAAGACTTAAATATTAGACCTAAAACCTTAAAAACTCTAGAAGAAAACCTAGGCAATACCATTCAGGACATAGGCATGGGCAAGGATTTCATTTCTAAAACAACAAAAGCAATGGCAACAAAAGCCAAAATAGACAAATGGGATCTAATTAAACTAAAGAGCTTCTGCACAGCAAACGAAACTACCATCAGAGTGAACAGGCAACCTACAGAATGGGAAAAAATTTTTGCAATCTACTCATCTGACCAAGGGCTAATATCCAGAATCTACAAACAACTCAAACAAATTTACATGAAAAAAAGAAACAACCCCATCAAAAAGTGTGTGAAGGATATGAACAGACACTTCTCAAAAGAAGACATTTATGCAGCCAAAAGACACATGAAAAAATGCTCATCATCACTGGTCATCAGAGAAATGCAAATCAAAACCACAATGAGATACCATCTCACAGTAGTTAGAATGGCGATCATTAAAAAGTCAGGAAACAAACAGGTGCTGGAGAGGATGTGGAGAAATAGGAACACTTTTACACTGTTGGTGGGACTGTAAACTAGTTCAACCATTGTGGAAGACAGTGTGGCAATTCCTCAAGGATCTAGAACTAGCAATACCATTTGACCCAGCCATCCCATTACTGGGTATATACCCGAAGGATTATAAATCATGCTGCTATAAAAACACATGCACATGTGTGTTTATTGCAGCACTATTCACAATAGCAAAGACTTGGAACCAACCCAAATGTCCAGCAATGATAGACTGGATTAAGAAAATGTGGCACATATATACCATGGAATATTATGCAGCCATAAAAAAGGATGAGTTCATGTCCTTTGTAGGGACATGGATGAAGCTGGAAACCATCATTCTCAGCAAACTATCGCAAGGATAAACAACCAAACACTGCATGTTCTCACTTATAGGTGGGAATTGATCAATGAGAACACTTGGACACAGGAAGGGGAACATCACACACCGGGGCCTGTTGTGAGGTGGGGGGAGGGGGGAGGGATAGCATTAGGAGATATACCTAATATAAATGACGAGTTAATGGGTGCAGCACACCAACATGGCACATGTATACATATGTAACAAAACTGCATGTTGTTCATGTTTACCCTAGAACTTAAAGTATAATTAAAAAAAAAAGAATGGATAAGTTAATATGTTTACTTACTGAAAACAACTCAGTTTATTTTCTATCCCATGAGTATTATTTATATGTGAAGGAGATTGAATTGGGAAAGCTTATATCTATGCTTTCTTCTATTTACACCAGATTTTTTAAAAATTCACTCTGAGTTTTATGGGCCCTCTTCCTATTTGAAATCAATTTAGGAGAGAAATTCAACTTTTTTTCATAGTATGAGGGAATATATTTTTCAGGAGAGTAGGAATGTTGGCATCTTTAAGAATTAGCTCTTACATACTTTCTTTAAAAAAACAAAAGTATAGTTTAAGTTTTCTTTTACATTTTTATTTGTTTATTTTCTTACTTTTTGAGACATGACTCACTCTGTTGCCCAAGCTGGAGAGCAGTGGTTCTATTATAGCTCGTTGCAGCCTCAGTCTCCCTGGCCCAAGCGATCTTCAACCACCAGAGTAGCTGGGACTACAGTCATGCCCCACCATGTCCAGATAATTTTTAAAAATTTTTCTGCAATGAGGAAGTCTCACTATGTTGCCCAGTCTGGTTTTGAATTCCTGAGCTATCTCTAATTCCAAAGCAACCCTCTTGTCTTGGTCTTACAAACTGCCAAGATTATAGGCATGAGTGACCAGGCCTGGTTAAGTTGTTTTTTGTGTTTTTTTTTGTTTTTTGTTTTTGTTGTTGTTGTTGTTGTTTTTGAGTTGGGGGCAGTGGTTAATAAATCCTTTTGAGAAAAGGTCAATGCTTGCTTTAAGAAAGTTATTGAACTTTGGGAAGCTGAGGCGAGCAGATCATTTGAGGTCAGAAGTTGAAGATCAGCCTGGACAACATGGTGAAACCCTGTATCTACTAAAAATACAAAAATTAGCTGGCATGGTGGCACACATCTCTAGTCCCAGCTACTCGGAAGGCTGAGCCAGGAGAATTGCTTGAACCTGGGAGGTGGAGGTTGAAGTGAGTCAAAATTGCATCATTACACACCAGCCTGCACGATAGAGTGAGACTTCGTCTCAAAAAAAAAAAAAAAAAAAAAAAAAAGGAAAGTAATTGCTTGATACTTTAAAAATTACTCTTGTGTTTGCAAAAAGTGAAGTTATATTTAGAGTACGGGCCAATTTAAAAAGTCAGTGTGGTTAAGTTGCCTTAGCATGGGTTAACTCCATGTTAGAGGAGATTCATCTCTTCCTTTCTAGAGGGCATCCTTGGTTTTCCTTCTCATCTTTTAGAAAATCTGTCTTGGAATCTGATAAACGTTGCAGGAATGATGGCTTTGTACTGTCATGTGCCACGTGACAGCATTTCAGGCAATGACGGACTGCAAATACAAGGGTGGTTCCGTAAGATTATAATGGAGCTTAAAAATTTGCATCATCTAGTGACACTGTAGCTGTGGCAGTGTCCCCACTGTATTACCCACTTGGTTGTGGTGATGTTGGTGTACACAAACCTACTGCAGTGCAAGTCTTATAAAAGCATAGCACATACAATTATGTGTGGTATATAATACTTGATAATAAATGACTTACTAGTTTATGCATTTACTATTGTTTTTATCTTTATTTTACACTGTACTCCTACTTACATATTTTTTTTAAGTTAACTATAAAACAGCCTCAGGCAGACCCTTCAGGAAGTATTCCAGAAGAAAGCATTGTTATCATAGGAGATGACAGCTCCACACGTTTTTGTCCCTGAAGATCTACCAGTGGGACAAGATGTGGAGGTGGAAGACAGTAATATTGATGATCCTGACCCTCTGTAGGTCTAGGCTAATGTATGTGTTTGTGTCTCAATTTTTAACAAAATAGTTTAGAAAGTAAAAAATAAAAAATATAGATATAAAAATAAAAAAGCATATATTAGGGATATAAATAAAATATTTCTGTGTAGCTGTACAATGTGTTTGTGTTTTAAGCTAAGTGTTACTATAAGAATGAAACAGTTAAAAAATAAAAAGTTTACAAAATAAAAAAATACAGTAAGCTAAGGTGAATTTTTAATTGAAGAAAGGAAAATTGTTTTTATAAATTTGATGTCACCTCAGCGTTCAGGGATTATAAAATCTACAGTAGTGTACAGTAATGTCTAGGCCTTCACATTTACTCATCACTTGCTCACTGACACCAACAGCAACTTCCAGTTTTGCAAACTCTATTCATGATAAGCACCCTACACAGGTGTTCCATTTTTTATCTTTTATATCATATTTGTACTATACCTTTTTATGTTTAGATATGTTTAGAAACACAAATACCATGGTGTTACAGTTGCTTACAGTATTCTGAACAGTAATGCTGTTCAGGTTTGTAACCTAGGAGCAATAGACTATATTATATAGCCTAGGTGTAAAGTAGAGTATAACAGCGGTCTCCAACCTCTGGTACTGGTCTGTGACCTGTTGAGAACTTGGCCACATAGCGGGAATTGAGCAGTCGCGAGAAAGCAAAGCTTTATCTGTATTTACAGCTGCTCCTCATCACTCACATTATCACCTGAGTTCTGCTTCATGTCAGCTCAGTGGTGGCATTGATTCTCATAGGAGTGTGGGCCCCACTATGAACTGTGCATGCAAGAGATCTAGGTTGCGTGATTTTTATAAGAATCTAGTGCCTGATGATCTATCACTGTCTCCCATCACCTTGAGATGAGGCCTTCTAGTTGCAGGAAAACAAGCACAAGGATCCCGCTGAATCTACATTATGGTGAGTTGTGTAATTATTTCATTATATATGAAAATGTAATAATAATAGAAATAAAGTACATAGTAAATGTAATTCGCATGAATCGTCCTGAAACCATGCCCACCCTGAGTCTATGGCAAAATTATGTTCCATGAAACTGGTCCCTAGTGCCAGAAAGATTGGGGACCACTGGAGTATAACATCTGGGTTTGTGTACGTACACTCTATGAGGTTCTCATTATCCTGAAATAACCCAGCAATGAATTTCTCAGAACACATTCCCAACAACAAAGGGACACATGACTATATTTACTTGTTCTCTCACCTCTTTATGGAACCTCAACCTCTCTAAGCTTCAGGGTTCTCTTTTTTTGTTGCTATTTGTTTGTTTCTTCCTTTTTCTTTGATTAATTATATTTGTCAAATGAGAAAAAATATATATCATTGTAAGTTCAAATATAATGTCTGGCTTTGTGTTTAACAGAGAGTGATAAAAAGATGTTTCCTGTCTCCTTACCTTGTGTAGCTTAAAAAAAATCCTCTTAACTCTCTTCCTGTAGTCCTATTTTTTCTCTTCCATTTCCTCTCATTTATTCTTTGAAATTATTATATTTTTACATAATTCCTCTCCCATTGTCAATATTCTTCTTTTCTCTCTCTTTTTCCTTCGCATCTGTCTCTAAAGCAGAGTTAACCATTCTGCTGTCAGTGATTTTTCTAATACTAAACAAGTATTAAGGTCTGCGCTGCTCATGCTACTGAGATTAATAAGCAACATATTTGACCTCCCTAGTTAAATGAGGAAAGCAGAGGTAGAATATGTTTAAACTCACTTCATAAACAGCTAAAGATTTGTTCTCTACTTGAAGAATACTAAGGCGGCCGCTTTCGTAATAGTAAATAGGAATGATTATCAATTCTGAACGACTGAGAAAAAGGCCAATATTTTGAGAAATACAACTTAGGATAATTAATAGAAATGTTTATAGAAACCTCTGGGTCACTTGCTGGCTTTCACAGGGCAGTGAGAAAGTTCAACTACAGAAGGAATTGAGGAAGCACAGAAGCCCACCAGTGTCTTATTGCTATTATACATTGACGCTATCAGGGAGGCATAAATTAGGTACTGCAAAGAAAGGGAAAGGATTGAAATCACATGAAAATCAGACTATCAGGAAAGGAAATAAGCTGAATTTAAGGGTAGAAAATAATGAAGTGCTTTTGAACAGACAAGTGCGACTATTTGCACAATTTGACTCTTGAGTTCCCCTAAGAGCATGAGTAAGATTAGCCTAGAAAAAAACAAAGGAAATACCTCTTCTCTGCCTGAAGTGCCAGGGTGCAGGATAGGTGATTCAGATAGTGCCTCTTCCCTAATTTGCAATTACATGTTTCACTATATGGCTAAGAGTTTCTTGGTGTTGCTGTTGGTTTGATGCCATTTGATTCTGCCTGAAAATATTCTCCTTATTGGCCTTTTGTTGTGTCGTCTTTATTCCGTTTCACATTCCTGCTGTGCCGATCATAAATGGTTTAGCTGGGAAATAATGAAGCCATTGCCTATAAAAGGCATCTTATAATTAAACCCTCTTTTCTTTATGGGAATGATCCTCTTGCATTCTTTCACATGTCAATTTAGTAGGTTATAAAAAGCAGTAGTTTTCACAGTTTTGATTTATTCCTTTAAAATCTTACATGGAAATTTAGAATTTACATCTTAGAGGAATTCAATTTACATCTTCAAGGTGCTTTGCAGAGTGGCAAGAAAGCAGGATCTCCACTGTCTCCTCACCTCTATTTTTCCAAAATAGCTCCTATGTTACATCAGCTCAATCTCTGAGAGTCAAGATTTGGTTAATACATACAGTTCACCCTTGAACAGCATGGGGTTAAGGTGCTGATACCATGCACAGTGAAAAATTCGAGTATAACCTTTGACTCATCAAAGACTTAACTACTAATAGCCTATTGTTGACCAGAAGCCTTACTGATTACATAAATGGCCAATTAACACATATTTTGTATGCTACATGTATTACATACATATAATTCTTACAATAAAGTAAGCTAGAGAAAAGAAAATGTTTTTAAGAAAATCATAAGGAAAAGAAAATATGTTTGCCATTCATTAAATGGAAGTAGATCATTTCATTGTCTTCATGTTCAGTAGGCTGAGGAGAGAAAGAAAGAGGAGGGCTTAGTCTTCTTGTCTCCCGGGTGGCAGAGCTGGAAAGAAATCCGTATATAAGTGGGCCCGGGCTGTTCAAACCCATGTTGTTCAAGAGTCAACTGTACATATTTCCTAAACATGGAGGGATATTTACTACCTCCAACTTAAATTTTTGGTCATTTTTTTAGTAGATAACTTGTAAAATACTAGCACAGCAGCTTGGAAAAAGTGGAAATGCCAAAAACTGGGAATATTATCTGATTTTAATAGATTTGATTAGAGGCTGGTAAAGATCAAAGAAAAGAAAAACTGCAAAAGAAGATAAAATTGCTATGGTCTGTAAAAATTCTGTTCAGGTTTAACATTTTATACATATAGAAACAGAATGGTGATAACCAAATATGTGTGATTCAGTGAGAGAGCACATAAGATTTTTGGTGTCAATAATCAAGAGTCAGTTATAGTTATTTTATTTTCCTATCAATTTCCTCTCTTCTGCCCTTCTAGCAAAACAAAAACAGTCACAGAAAAAGTCTAATATGAGGAAAAAGTGTGTTAAGTTTGAAGAAATGAACAGATTTAACTAGACAGAAGAATAAAAAATGACTTTCCATCAGCTATCTTTTTAAGCTACTCTAAATAAACACACTATTTGTGTAAAATTGGTGTGCTTCCCTGAACAAACAGTGTCAAGAGAAATTCCTGACAGTTCCTCTTCACCTGCTACACAAATTGCCATCTTTATATAAATATTGTCTCTGTTAAATCAACAAAAGTTCTTGATTGCTATTATAAGTCACTGGATATTCTGTGTGAATTTTTGGGTAAGAAATTCAGTTTGGCCACTATAGACAGTCCTTGACTTATGATAGTTTGACTTGCAATTTTTTGACGTTATAATGGTGTGAAAGCAATACACATTCAATAGAAACTGTGCTTTGAATTTTGAATCTTGACCTTTTCTCGGGCTAGTGATGTGCAGCAAGATACTCTCTCCTTATGCTAAGCAGAGACAGAAAGTGCAGCTCCCAGTCGCCTCCACAATCACAAGGGTAAACACCAGATCTCTACAGTGTACTGCATTGAGAGATGATTTTGTTCACCTGTAGGCTATGCAGTTGTTTTGAGAATGTAGGTTAGGTGTATTGATATGGACAGGAGACAGGGAAATACTAGGCATAAGAGGGCAGTTCTCCAGCAAAGGTCCCACCCTCAAGCCTGGAGGCCCACAGCCCTAAGTGGGAACAGGCATTTCTGTTTTCACACGTCTTTTGGCCCCTCATGCACCCCTATTCTATACCCACATAAATCCTGAACCCCAGGCTCCAGGAGCAGATGAGGAGACAAGGAAACAAGCAGATGAACAGCGTGATAGAGAATGAGAGAAGGGAAGGGATGTCTGAATGCCGAGAGAAGTTTGACTACCGGTGGTGGGTGGAAGGGGAGTTCAGCTGCTGAATGGCCAAACTCCAGGGGAAGATCATCTTCCCACTCTATCCCCCTTCCGGCTCCCCATCCATCCCACTGAGAGCCCCCTTCACCACTCAATAACACCCCACATTCACCCTTCAAGCCTGTGCGTGACCTGATTCTTCTGGGACACTGGGCAAGAGCTCAGGATACAGAAAGCTGTCACACCAGCCCTCTGACCTTGGGAAAAGGCGGAGGGTCGACTGAGCTGGTTAACACTTAAGCCATCTGCAGATGGCAAGGGTAAAATAGCATTGTAACTCTGGGCCCTCAGGTACCCACCTCTAGACACTGACTGCAGGGCTGGAGCCAAAAGCACTCACCCAGGCTTCCTGCACCTGCCCGTCTGCATGCTCCCCCTCCCATCAGGGGTTTGAACAGACAAGCCATGCCCCTTTTGCACATCCTGCAAGGGGATCAGGAAACTCTCCCATTTCAGTATTAAATACGTTTTTAATTATAGTATGTTAAAGTTATCGTAGGTTTATCAGGACATAACCTAATTGTCTATAAGTCCAGAGCATGGGTAGTCAGTGTCTTCAGAAGCCCAGGGTTATTGTCCTATCTCATGTATGGATGGGAAACCATTTTTGTCATTTCTAATGGACAGTGCGCTTTTCTACCCCTCATTGGTAGAATTATCTAAAAGACTAAAGAGGGTACATATTGTGTTGTCTGCTGAACAGCTTATCAGAGTAATTAGTGGGAAAGATGGCAGAAGAAAAGGACAGAGGGCCAGGCATGGTGGTTCACACCTGTAATCCCAACACTTTGGGAGGCCGAGGCGGGCAAATCATGAGGTCAGGAGTTCGAGACCAGGCTGGCAATATGGTGAAACTCTGTCTCTACTAAAAATGTAAAAAATTAGCTGGGTGTGGTGGCGCACCTGTAGTCCCAGCTATGCAGGAGGCTGAAGCAAGATAATTGCTTGAACCCAGGAGGTGGAGGTTGCAGTGAGCCAAGATTGTGCCACCACACTCCAGCCTGGATGACAGAGTAAGACTCCATCTCAAAAAGAAAAAAAAAAAGAAAGAAGAAAAGAAAAGTACAAAAATTATCTTCACTTTTTACTTGAGTGTGAGTCATTCTACCCTTCCCCCATAGCTCCTTGGAGGATAAAAGGAAAGAAAGAAAACTCTCACCACTCATATACTGGTTAAGCAACCATGAGGGCTACTTTCTATTTTGCTGTGTGTGAAAAAATAGTCTGGTGCTGAGAAAAACTGGTTTGTGTTTTATTTTATTGTGCTGCTGTAAAGCAATTTTGGTCTCTAATTGAACATTTCATTCTTCTTTTTGAATTTCACAATTGTTCTTTACCTCAGGTACTTAGGGTAGTCACACTTATATTTTTTGGAGAGAATATTTTCGCATATATAAGTGCTTATCATATAGAACCTGGTGCTTTTCAATACAAGGAATCCAGGCACAATACGCTGGAAGTGGATACTTTGACCGTGAAAGGGCAATGCAGCACTTGTAAAATAGAGAGGGAGGAAAGAAGGAAGAAGAGCAAACTGACATAATGCATAGCAGATCAGTGTGATGCCTAATCAATGTGGCAAAAGGGTCAAGCCTTCATGGTTGAGATGTGATTGATAACAGACTTCATGCCTCTCAACAGTCATTACAGGAAGAATGAATATGAACTCTGCTGAGGATACAAAGACACAAAATACATGTATAATAGATTGAAGGCCAAGTATAAGTGTCACCTTTTCTGTCAAATCCTCTCTGACTACATCAGATCTCCCTGCTCTTCCTCTTCAATGAACGTATGTATTGCTTCCTTCAATGTGACACAATTGAATAGTTAACTATTTTCTTTCTATATTTATTTTTCTTTTCAACACTTTTGAATACCTAATGCTATTAGTTTAGGTAATCGTACCTTATTCCTCAGCCAGCTTGAAAGATTTTAAGGACAGCAGCCATATCCTTAAAGAGATAAAATCATGTAATAGAATAATATTAATAGAACTGTATTAATTATATAAGGTATCAGTATTATACTTAAAACATATAATCTGCATTTCATGTGTTTATGCAATTTGCTCAAATGTTGAAATTAAAATTTAAACTTAGATTTATAAAATCCTGCATCTTACAATTATTCTACCATAAAGAAACACTGAAATTCTACTCAATTTTATTCAGTTCTAACCTGAATTCAACCCCCTTCTAGTTGTACAACTGTAGACATTCACTTCCTCTTTATCAGCCTCATTTTTATCATCCATAATATGTATATAATATCACTTTTGAAAACCTCTTCATACAGTTGAAATTTCAACAAAATCATAACCTATGGATAAATGTATAAATTAAAATGTATTATACAGATTAAAGTATGATATCACATATCTTCTTTTGTATCTGCCCTTTATCTAGTACCTAGTACAGTATTGATTGTAATACTTTCTGTACTACCCCAAATGAGGGTCTGTACTGACCATTTTAATATAAGGGATTGAGTATTTTATTTATATATCTCCCACAGAATTTGAAAGACTGCAGAAGAAGAGGAAAATTAGGAAAAAGAATGACCAATTCTTGAGTTACAGAAAGTATTTACTTTTTAAAAAAAACTGAAAAAAATAAAAAGTTAATTATAAAAAAGTCAATACTGGAAATAGCAGTGACTCACTGTCTATTTCAAGAAGGAGGCCTTTAAGATATTTAATCAATCCTAATGATTTTTTAAAAATTTAATTTCAGGTATGTGTGTGTGTCTGTGTGTATGTGTGTGTGTTTGTCTGTGTTTATTGTGTTGAGCAAGTGGGCTGGGTGGGAGAGGGATAGTTTGATGTCTAGAAATAACCACATTAGCAGACAAAATATCTAAGAAACCTATCAGTTCTGCAAAATTCAGTTATTAATACATCAGGGAAGAAAATTTAGCTACAGATTTGGTCAAAGTGGTACTTGCACCCCAGAAAATAATTACTAGAAACCAATATTCTTTGTTAAAAAAAAACATTCTGGAACATTGCCTAATCCCGGTTTCCCAAGTATGCTTTCCATCACCCAACATGTATAGTAATTTAACTTTAATTCATTGATTTTTGTGTTTATTTTGAAGTTGTAATTATGAGAGATTGTTAGATTGGTACCCCCCTATAATCCCTGTCTTCTGGCATTCAGACACTTAAATAGTTCTCTCCTGCACTAGTTCTGAGTTTGGCCACACAACTTGCTTTGATGAATGGGACATTGGCAAGTGTAGAGAAAGCACAGATTTGAGAAGTAATTGCACGTTTGGGCTTATCATCTTCAAATCCCTCCCACCTGAAAGTCAGCCACCAACCTTTAAAGAAGTCAGATTAGATTACCTGAATACCCACAGAAGATACAGAAAGAGAGACACTTTGAAGGATAAGAGGTCATCTTGGAAATTCCAGTTTCAGGAAAGCTCATATTTGAATATAACTCCATGAGTGACTTCAGGAAAAACTGAGGAGCAGAACCATATACCGAATTGGGATAGTTAATGTCAGTGTTTAAAGATACTAAGTTTTGGGGGTGCCTTGTTTTGCTTCAATGAATAGCTAAAACACTAATAAAGATTCAAACATAGATATAACACACATTTCATCCTCTATTTTCATTTAATTGGCTGGTTTTCTCTCATATGTGAGTAGGAAGGTAAGCAGAAAGTAAGGTTTTCAGTCTCTTTTCACCTCACTGTACTGCCCTTTACTACCTGAAGCACAAGACAGTAACTTAGGAAGATTGACACACCTTCTTCAAGGACTGCAGTAGAGACATATGGAGGGCAAATTTGATTTTGTTTTAATACTGTTTTTCTTCAGCCTTTAAGAAATATCACACCAAGAAGTGCAAATAACCATGAAGTTATTTCTGAGAAATTGAGCCAATGTAAAAAGTAAAACAGTATTGGAAAATTATTATGAAATGAGACTGCAAAGAAAACAGCTGAAGGACTCTACTCCTCTTCAAAGTTCCCTCTTATGGTGTGTAGGGTGGGTAGTAATATTTTCTAGCTTTGTATTTATGATCGACTTTCTCAAACACCTCAAAAACCTTTTAGTGTCTGGTCGACTCTCTTGCACTTTGGATAATCCCCACTTCTCTTACATAAAGGGATCTTACACTCTGAATCTCTTTTCCATCTCCCTCCTTTCTCTGTAAATGTTCTCTTGACTCAGTTATTGTCCATAGATGGCACTTTGGGTTTTGGAAGGATTTTCAATTTTATCAGTGACCTCTTAAATTTCAAAGAATCACATTGGGAAACCAGAATAGGGAAATGGAGAAGACATTTTGAATATGCATCTCAAGAGGTTCTTTGCAATATTTTCCTTGCAGGTAGTTGCAGACAAGCTTCTTTGTTGTTGAACCTATTAAGCAGACACATGTACCCTTTTCCCAGAGTCACACATTTATTCTGGATCCTTCTAGAATCTAAACTTAAATCAGTGAGGACCATATTACCTTACTTGACTTGTAATCATTACAACAACTCTGGAATTAGTAAGCACATGGATTTGCACAATAGAATCATATAATATATTTAATATATGACATTTCATGTATGTCTTTCTGTACTACCACAAGTGATGGTCTGTACTGACCATTTTCATATAAGGAATTAATATTATATTTCTATCTCCCAGAGGATTTGAGAGACTGCAGAAGAAGAAGGAAATAAGAAAAAAGAGTGGCCAAACTTGGAGTTACAGAAAGTATTTACTTAAAAAAAAGCAATAAAAATATCCAATTATACAAAAACAGTTAATACCGGAAATAGCAGTGACTCAGTTTCTATTTCAATTTTGAGCTACTTGAAGACCTTTTTGTTGTCCAAAGCTCTTGTTAATGTAAAATAAAATAAAATATATCTTGAAAGTTTTTACTTTCCTATCTGATTATTTTAACCTAGTACTTATATTGACTTGGGAATCTGCAAGCTTAAATTACCTAAATAACAAAGATGAAAGTTATAATTACAGTAGTACCTTCCCCTGTATTCTCCTATTCTTAAGACCCTGGAATTGTTAAGGAGACTCATCTGGAAAAGTTGCCACTTAAAAAAACTCCTTAGCTAATAGGTATTAGTAAACTTAGTAAACCTTTGGTTTTAGAATAAATTCAGATTTACCGAATAAATGCAAAGGTGATACAAAGTGTTCCTTATATACCCCACACTTAATTTACCAAATTATTAGCATCTTAGTATGGTATGTTTGTCCCAATTAATGAAAGATTATTGATATCTTATTATTAACTCAAATTTGTACTTTATTCAGATTTCCTTAATTTCTCCCTAATGTTCCTTTTTCTCTTTCAGGATACAAGGTTAGGCCACTCTGGATGGTGATGGTTTCTCAGACTTTTCTTGCTTTTGATGACCTTGATAGTTTTGAGGAGTACTGGTATTCTGTAGAATAATACTCAGTTGAGATTTATCTAATGCCTTTCTCATGGTTAAACTCTGGCAATAGTTTTTGGGAAGAAGATCCCAGTAGTAAAGTACCATTCTTATATTCTATCAGCAAAACTTACTATCTGCGATGATTCTGTTGATGTTAATCTTGATCACCTGGCTTAAGACAGTAGCTTTCAAGTTTCTATGCCATACATTTACTCTTATTCCCACTTTCCTCTATACTATATACTTTCAATAAAAATCATTATATAAATTTACAATTAAGGAGTGGGAATTTATGTCCTACCTCTTTGATGGTGACATATCTACAAAAATTACTTGGAGTTTTCTGAGGCAGATTTATCTATTCTCCTTCCATCTATTATTTATTCAAGCATTTACTTATGTCAGTGTCATAAAATTATTTAGTACAGTTGCTGCCATGGCATCCATTTTTAGGCTTGACATGAGTTGTCTGAAACCTAGTCGTACCCTGTAACCTTTAGCCTAGTTAAAACTTCCCCTCGCCATGTAGTTGTTTGGGGAGATATAACTCACTTGTGCCTCATTTTTTTGACCCCGGGCTCAACACATCCCACAGCTGCTGATCATGATGAAACTTAATGGTCAACACCAGGCATGTAATTAAGTTTCCCCTTTTCACCTGTTTTTTTTAACTAGCCAATCCACACCCTAAGGGATACCCGTGGCCCCATGGACCTTAATAAAGGCACAGTCCCCCAGGTGCTTACTCGCGCTCTCTCTTGCTCTCTACGGACTGTTTGAGTACCCTGTTGTCTCCGGCCTTCTCTCAGGGGCAACCCTCTGCATTTATGGATGAGTGAGTAATAAGTACTTTGGCTATTTCATGTTTTGTTGTGCTGCCTCCTCCGTGTTTCACCTAACAGGCACACCCATCCTAAGTTCCTCTCATCCCTAGGAAAGCTCCCTTAAAAAGTGACTATTATGGCTCATGGCCACTCTCAAGAGAGACACCTCCAGACCAAATTAGAACAATATCACAAGTCATCATAAACTTTTGGATCTTTATTTTATATTTTGGGTTAAGATCCGAAGCCACTTTACAGTTTTTGCCCAAATTATTCCAGCTTTGGCCACTGGACCTCTTTTAGTTATCTGCTGAGTCCACTGGCATACTCTCGTTGTGTTTTGTTTGGTTTCGTTTTAACACTTCGTTATTTTCTGGCACTGTGTGATACTCCAGGCTCATCTCGTATGGTTCTTTTCCAAGTCCTAGAATAAGTTATTTCTCCAAGGAGCCATGCAGGTTTGTTCTATTTAAGGGTCATATCAGAGACCAAATTTATGCACTAGCTGTGCCCATTGCTACTGATGTGTCACTGTCTCTGAGCTGACAGAGCAGGGAAAGTTATGTGTGTATATGAACCCTTGTACTTACACATGTTTATCTATATGTCCATATGTAATTATTGGCATGTATATTAAGCTAAAATGAGTTCATGCTTATGCCTTCTACTTTAATCCATTACTACATGGATCATTCTAGCCTGCTTCCTTGCTTATCTGTAACCTCCCACTCCCTGGAGTGTGATCACTGGCTTCTACCAGTTGCCATTCATTTACTTAATTGCTCAGTTCCAGTATACATATATAGTAGTTTTAGCATGTTACCTCCATGGGAGACGAAAAAAAAGACTTTATTAATTAAAGTGCAGTGCTTTGTACAATTCCATTTGCCTTTTGTCCTGCAGACTCCACTCACTCCCGAAGTTACTTAGGTCAGCACCTTACTATATTTTCCCCTTCAGTGAAGTTGTTGCATACATTTGTAATATATTTAGCTTATTTGGTTGTGTTCAGCATTTCCTTCAGGATCATCTGATCCATAAAGTATGTACATTTTGCAATCTGAGTGCATTAAGATTTACTGTCTGTTGTCAATTTCTGTGGGTTTTGATAAATGTTTAATGTCTTGAATCCACCATTTTAGTATCATACAGGATAACTTCGTCACCCTGCAAAAAATCTCATGTGCTACATTTATTCAACCTTCACCCTCCAACTCCTGCCAAACTCTCCAATTAACCACTAGTGAGTTTCCCCACTATAATTTTTCCTTTTAAGAAATTTCATATAACTTGAGCCCTATAGTATGTAGGCTTTTCATACTGGCTTCTTTCACATATGATATTCATTTAGGTTCAGCCATGACTTTGTGGCATGATAGCTCATCTAATTTTATTGCCAAAAATATTTTATAGCATGGATGCCCCACAGCTTGTTTATTCACCTATTGTAGGGCATCTTGGTTGCTTCAATTTTAGGCCATTGTAAAAGAAATTGCTATAATCAGTTATCTGCAGGTTGTTATATGGACACAACCCTCTGATTCAATTGAGTAAATACCTAGGTGTATGTTAGGGGAATCATATAATAAGACTACCTTTAGCTTTGCAAGCAACTGTCAAACAGCTTTTCAAAGTGGCTGTACCATTTTGCTTTTCCACCAGCAATAAATGAGAGTTCCTATGGCTCCCGATCCATACCAGCATTTTGCATTGTCAGTGTTTTGGATTTTAGCTGTCCTTATAGGTGTGTAGCACTATCTCATTGTTGCTTAAATTTGCAGTTTCCTTATGAAAAATGATACTGAGCATTTTTTTCATATGATTATTTTCCATCTTTACATCTTCTTTAACGACATGTTTTGCAAATGTTTTCTCTGGGTGTTTTTATTTTATTGTCTTTCACAGAGTAGAAGTTTCTAATTTTAATAAGCAATTTACCAATTCTTTCTTTCATGGATTATGCGAGTGGTGTTTTATTTTAAAAGCCCATCACCAAATCTAAGGTCATACAGATTTTCTCCCATGTTCAAAAATCTTACAGTTTTGTATTACGTGTTCTCTGTATTCTATTTTTGAGCTAATTTTTGTGTAATATGTAAGGTCTGTTTCTAAGTTCATGTTTTTGTCTGGAGAGGTCCAATTTCTCCAGCACCAGTTGACAAGATTATTCTTCCTCATTTGATGTGTCTTTCTCTATCAAAGATCAGTTGACTATGTTCGTATAAGTCAGTTTCTAAGTCCTCTATTTTTATCTATGCATTTATTTTTTTCACCAATACTATACTGTCTCAACTATGCCTTTATAATAAGTATTAAAATGAGGTATTGTGAGCCATTTAACTTTGTTCCACTTTGGTATTGTGTTTGCCTTTCTATAAAAAATTTTAGAATCAGTTTTTCAATATCAATAAATAGCCTGCTAGGATTTTGAGTGGGGTTTCATTGAATCTCTAGATTAAGTTGGGAATAATTGTCAGTTTAGAAATACTGAGTCTTCAAATTTGTGAACATCAATGATCTGTTTTATTTGGATCTGTTTTGAACTGTTTCATCAATTTTTGTAAATAGTATTCATTTTAGAATTTCAAATTTCAATTGTTAATTGCTGGTATATAGGAAACAATTGAGTTTTGTACATTAACCTTGTATCCTGTGACTTTTTAATATTCACTTTTTAGGTTCAGAAATTTGTTGTTAACTCTTTGGAATTTTCTAGCTAGATAATTATGTAATCTATGAACAAGAGCATATTATCCTTTATTTTAAAATTTGTAGGATTTTACTTGTTTTTCTTGTCTTGTACTAGCTAGAATTTCCAGTATGATATTGACTAGAAAGGGTAAAAGAAGACATTGTTGCCACCTTTCTAATCCTAGGGGAATTGCACCCAACTTTTCACCATTATATATGACGTTAGCTATAGGTTTATGTATATATTCTCTAACAAATGGAAAAAGTTTCTCTCTTCCCGTCTTGCAAAGAGTTTTTACAATGAAAGTCTGCTGGATTTAGTGGGTTTTTTTTTTCAGTGTCAATTGATAGGATCGTTAGGTTTTCTTCATTAGTGTGTTAATGTAGTAGACTACATTGATTTTTTTTTTTTTTTTGTAATGTTGAACTAGCCTTACATACTAGAATAAGTTCCATGTGGTTGTAGTGTATAATTCTTTTTCTACATTGTTGGGTTTGATATGACAATATGTGCAGGGTGCAGTGTCAAAGTTTGATAGTTACTGGTTTGTAGTTTTTCTTTCTTTTTAATATCTTTATCTGGTTTTGGTATTAGGGAGATGCTGTCCTTATAGAGAGAGTGGGAAAGAGTTCTTTCTTCTATTTCCTGAAATATATTGTATAAAATTGGTGATATAATACTTTGTGTTTGGTGGAATTCTATTAGTTTTGCTTCACATATTTTGATGCCATGTTAGGTCCTTGCCCATTTAAAAGTGCTATGTATTCTTGGAAAATTGGTCTCTTTATTATTATATAATAATAATATATCCTCATAATTTTTCTGCTATCCTCATAATTTTTATATTATGATATAATTTATTATTATATCATAATATATAATTTATGTATATATGTATATATGTATAATATATACATATATGTATATATGTACATAATATATGTATACATATTATATTATTATATGTATATATATTATTATATTATATATATTATTATGTATATATATTATATTATTTATGTATATACATATATAATATATACATATATACATAATAATAATATAATGTATAATATAATACATTATATATTATATGTATATAATATACATATATGTATATATTATATATGTATATTGTATACATATATGTATATATGTATATAATATACATATATGTATATATGTATATAATATACATATATGTATATATTATATATGTATATAATATACATATAATATATAATGTATTATATTATACATTATATTATTATTATGTATAATATATGTATATATTATATATGTATATACATATATAATAATATATATATAATATATGTATATACATATATAATAACATATATAATATATGTATATAATATATGTCCATATATTATGTATGTATGTATACATATATACATAATATATGTATACGTATGTATACATATATACATAATATATGGACATATATTATATACATATATACATATATATACATACATATATATACATATATATTATATATATTATTATATCCTCATAATTTTTCTGCTATCCTCATAATTTTTCTGTTCTGAAACCTACTTTGCTTGAAATCAATACAGCTACTCCAACTTAGTTGGCTAATACTAGCATAGTATGGCTTTCTCCACCTCGTTACTTTTAATCTATCAGGGTGTTTATATTCAGTGTGGGTTTCTTATGGGCAACATATAGTTAGGTCTTGTTTATTTATTTTATTTTGACGTGGAATCTCACTCTGTCACCCAGGCTGGAGTGCAATGGCATGATCTCGGCTCACTGCAACTTCTGCCTTCCGAGTTCAAGTGGTTCTCCTGCCTCAGCTTCAAGATTACGTGCAATTACAGGTTCCTGCCACCATGCCCGGCTAATTTTTGTATTTTTAGTAGAGACGGGGTTTCACCATGTTGGCCAGGCTGGTCTCGAATGCCTGACCTCAAGTTATCTGCCTGCCTCAGCCTCCCACATGGTTGTTTTTATTTTTATATACTCTGACAATCTTCTTAATTTGTGTATATAGAACACTCACATTTACAGTTATTGTTGGTGTATTTGCATCAATCATTATGTAGCTGCTACTTGTTGCCAAAGGTCTCTTTTTTTGCTTTCTCTTGTCTTAATTGAAAATTTTAGATGATTATATTTTATTTCTTGTTTATCAATTACACTCTTTAAAAAATTAGTGATTTCCTCAGTTTACATTCTAACTGATCTAACTCCATTTTCAAATAACACTATTCCATTACATTCGTAATGCTGGTATCTTATAACAATTCTTAATTCCTCTCTCTCATTTATTCTAGCAGTATTGTTGTTCTTCTAACTTATCTATATGTTATAATCATCATTTACGTTTATATTTTAAGTGTCTTTTAGGTGAATTGTCTTTTAAACCCTTTTACAAATAAGAAAAATAAAATATTTTTTATCATGTATTATCATTTATTCGTTTCTGATCTATATTTTTCTTCCATAAAAGACACCATTTTTGGTTATCAAAAGAAAGTTTTTGTCCTCTCTCTTGACTTTGGAAGGATAATTTTGCTGGATATAAAATACTACTCTTTTTCTTTTTTTGTTCAGAATTCCAAATATTTTACTCCACTTGCCTTTTCCTGCATGAAATCTGATGAGAAGTTTGCTGTAGCAATAATTATCCTTGTTCCTCTCTAGCTAAAGTGCTCTTCCTTCAGTCTTATTTCATGATCCTTTTTTGTCTTTGGTTTACTGGAGTTTAAATATAATATTTAATGGTTTAGTTTGGCATTTCTTCTGCTTGTTCTCCTTTGACATTCCTGGATATGTGACTTGATATAGAAAGTTTTTTTTTTACCTCAAATATTTCATCTACTCTCTTCTTTCTCCTTCTGATATTCCAATTATGTATGTGTTACTGGTATATATATATATATATATATATATATATATATATATATATATACTTTTTTTTGAGATGGATTCTCATTTTGTCACGCAGGCTGGAGTGCAGTGGCATGATCTTGGCTCACTGCGACCTCTGCCTCCTGGGTTCAAGCGATTCTCTTGCCTCGGCCTCCTGAGTAGCTGGGATTACAGGTGCCTGCCGCCATGCCCAACTAATCTTTGTATTTTTAGTAGAGATGGGGTTTAGCCATGTTGGCCAGGCTGGTCTCAAACTCCTGGCTTCAAGTGATCCACCTGCCTCGGCCTCCCAAAGTGCTAGGATTACAGGTGTGAGCAACTGTGCCTGGACAGCATGTGTTACTTTTGAAATTGTCCCACTGTTTTTGGATGTTCTGGGTTTTTCTATTTAACCTTTTTACCATTGCATTTTAATCTGGAGAATTTCTGTTGAACTATTTTCAGACTCAATGATGCTTTGGACTTGTGTCTACTGATAAGTCTATTTAAGGCATTCTTCCTTTCTCTTACATTATTCTTTGATTTCTAGCATTTCCTTTGACTCTTTCCTGGATATTTTATTTTTAATTTTATTATCCATTGTCCTTGTGTTATCTGCTTTTTTCCATTACAGCCCTTAAAATATTAATCAGTCATTGTCAATTCCCTGTCTGATTATTTTAACATCTGTGTTATGTCTAATCTGGTTCTGATGTTTTCTTTGTCTCTTCAAATGGTGGATTCTTTTTTTTCTTGCCTTCTTGTATTTTTTTTAATAACTAATATGTGTTTTCAGGCCATAGGAACTAAAGTAGATTTCTCTTATGAGGATTTAAGTTGATCTAAATTTGCTTTGATTAATGCTTTCTGTTGCTATAGTTAACCGAATTCAGATTCCTCTTGTGTATTTGTTTTGGTCTTTCCTCTTAACTTTGAGCTCCTATAAATTCTCTTCCCTTAAAAAATAAAAGTAGGTTTATTGTAGTTCTTTCAGCTATAATCAACTATTATCACAGTGGACCCCTGTTAATGTGGTATAAGATAAAGGGGAGTGAGAACTTTCTAAACTTTTCCAGTGAAATCTGTTTCTGTGTTGGCCTGTGTCTCTGGCCTTTACTCTCATCAGTATTTCTTTTTATACAGCTTTTCCACTCTCCCATCTCCTAGGTGAGACAGGAAGTCTGGGTGGGACTGAATGGGAGGAATGCCTTTCTTCCCTGGCTCAGTGACATGGCTCTGGTAAAATTATTCCTCTGGAGAGTAGGCCTTTGATAGGAAGAAGAATATAAAATATTGTACAACGATTACTCTTCTTTCCCCTACCAAGCTGAAGGTGATTAGCATACAAATTAAAAAAACCCAGCACATCCATTTGAATACAAACTGAAATTCTTGAAATATAAAATTAAACAGTTATTCTTGTTCGATATTTTCTTTGATGAAAGAGCTCTCATTGGTCATTGTCTGGAATCTATAGACAAATAATTTAAAAAATAGAAACTTCAGAATTTAGGGTTCCTTTTAAATCCTGGCTACATCTTCTATCGTCACATAAAACACAAGACTGAGTGTTTAGGATAGGGGATATTACAACATGTTGGCATAAGGATGATAATCCAGCTGAGATGGAAATCTTGATGATATGGATATGAAATGGGTTGATTGCAGAAGGTGTATTCTTCAAGTGGATAGGATTCAGTGTGAAAGTATGGAGGTTTGCCTAAAAGAGAAATGGGATAATTTGACTACCATAATGGCCAAGTATAGCATGAATGGTAGATGTAGCTTTGGAAGAGCCTGAAAGTTGTATTTGTTTTGTTGCTTTTTCGGTGATGTGAGAAACATACATATTTTTGAAGGGTCAAGAGTTGGGAAGTAGATTTGAAAGTTTAAGAATAGAAATTATTGTTTCTGATATAGGAAAAAATGGCTAGGGAGAATGAGCAGGTTTTCTCGGCAGCAATAAGAACTCACTTGAAACTAATACTTAAAAGCTAAAAATGATGTGTGCTATGGTTGTCTATTTTTCTCCATTTGCATTTAGATAAGATGTTTCTGGTATTGCATAGATGAAAAGTTATCATTCTGGGTTAACTCTATATACCGTGAAAGAATTCAAAGGTAAATGTGTTTGGGGTGACAGGATAAATACCAGGATGTAGGGATATATGAGGATTCTTCAGGTACTGTGGGGAAGGTCATGAAGGTAATAAAGCCATTTGTATGGACATTGCTATTACTTCCAAAGGAGCTGGCAGAGAAAGCCTGTAGAAGAAAACTGAACCACCTTAGTAAAATATCTTGCAAAATAAAAGAAAATGACCTAGTTAGTCAGATGATATAAGAAGGGGAGTAGAGTAGTTTAGCCAGGTGATATCTCAAAAGGAGAGGGAGGCGGCATTAGAATATGGTGCTGGAGTTTTTTTGTTTGTTTGTTTTAGAAATAGCAGTGGTGTAAATGTTAATGTTTTTTCCTCTGTCTGACATTTGTACATCGGGGCAAAAAAGTGTATATTTATTGAATCATACAGGAAATGATTAGGTGACTAGAGGAAATTTGTAACTTTAGTAGATTGTCATCAAGTGAAGTCACTTTTGAAGACCAGCTTTAAATGTATAACATAGCATGACAGAAATTAAACTGAGAACATATTTTTCTGATTAGGCAAAATGGTCTCATAGAATAAGTAAGAAGTGGGCATATTCCTGGACAGAACAACAACCAGAGGCTTGTTCTCTTGGTCCAATAATAAGATGCAGACAGACTGAGAAAGAAGGGAGTTTATTTCTACAACCAATTACAGGGAGAAGGTCAGAGTAAGTCACCAGGTGAACTCAAAGTTACAAGTTTGTTTTTAAACATATTCTAAGCCCGATGCCTACGTGTGGGAGTGTACCTACAAACGGGAATGTTTCATTCAATCTATATCTAATTTTTAACTAGGATCTGGGGTCTGGAAAGCTTTCTCTATAGTCCTGGAAAATTTTTTAATCGTAAGTCGCTCTGGTACAAGGTGTATGTGTAAGCATGCTTTCATTATTCTATCAGACTTGAGGGTCTGAGAAAACCCAGGCAAGGTTCCATTGGGTTTGTTTTCACATTCCAGACCTCATACTCAGGCAGCAGTTTCTCCTGTTCTTTAATGTTTAACTTATGCCTTCATCAAAATTATAGTTAAGGGTTAGTGGAAACTGATTCTTGTGGTTGCTAAGGGGAACCTGGCTTGCCGCAGGTGGGAATGCAAATGGAAACAATCACTTTAGAGAACAATTTTGTGTTAATAAAGAGGTGCATTCTCTGAGACCTATCAATCAAAATTCACAGTCCTGGGAAACCCTGCTGCAAGTGAAAGAGAAAGCAGGCCCTCTTTCACATGTTGTTCTGAACCCTTAGGATTACTGAAAAATGAAAAACATAAAAGGCAATTATTGGCCTGAATAAACGGTATTACAGTAGTATAGTATAATTGAAAGCAGGTAAGGAGAATAATATACATTTACATGTGTCATATATAAATCTCTAAAAATTTCATGCTAATGAAGACACCAGTTGCAGGAAAATATATACACAATGATACTAACATAAGTAAACTATAAAATGTTTCAAGACAATATTCAATCTTAAGATTGTTTATATAGACATTTAGTAAATTTATAATTTCTGAAGGGAAAGATGCATAGGAATTTCAAAATGAAGGTTACTTCTGATTTTAAAAGAATGACCATGAGACCAGAACAATGTTGAAAGTTTTAATTATATCTCTTGGAATACATTTTATTTCCTTGCAGAAAGGAGAGAGGGGAGACGGATGAAATAGAAGTAGGAAAAAGGATGAGCTGAATAAGCAATCTAAAATCTGCCACAAAATGCTGGGTAGGAGGCCTTACCTAGTCTCTTGAGCTACTGAGTTGTTTTGCTTAGAGAAAGGAGACCAGGAGAAGTTGTCTTTATCCATGACATCGATTTCTTATTTTTCCTGCATCAACTCCATTTTCTATCTTAACAAAACATACAAAAAAAATCTATTTGTGCTACTTCTACATACTTTCATTTTGTCTAAATGTCTGAAGTATTGTTTTCTGAAACTATGAAGATCTTTTCATTCCAAATAATGGTAGCTAAAATAAATTAGCACACAACTGGGGAATTTAATGTAATAGTTAAGTGATGAAAATTTACTCTGTGCATCCAATGGAGAACGCATGCTAAATTCTGAGATTTATTTTTACTTAAAAACACAAAAACTGAATCAAAAAGCTTTCCTGTAAGCCTATAACCTTACATACTTTTCTGTATAAGACAAGCACAGGATCCTGAGGTTGCAGCTTCTTAACTAACTGCCATGGGAATGTTTACATGTGAAATTAGTCACCAGAGGGAGCCCATATTATTCCTCAAAAGCAATCTCAAAAGACTGAGGACAAATGAAAATATATGTAGAGACTGGGGCAGAGAAGTTCAAGGAGAGTACAGAGTGTTCTTTTACTGTTTCTTGAATTGCAGTTTCCTCCCAATTGCAGGCTTCAGAATGAACTATCTTTGATAGATGCAAAGGCTAATAGCAACGGCATAGAAGGAAACAAAATCCATTTTTTCCCTTGGTTTCTATTCATCCATTGACCTTCACATTTATTTAACATGAAAACGACTTTTGCACATGCTGATTCAGTTTACACGAGATTAAGACATTTTATTAGGCTCCTGGGTAGGTTAACTGTGATAGTTTCTAAACAATGCGAGTGTCAATAATTTGCCCAATTCTTCTCAAAATGAAATCAATCTTGGTCATATATTTAGTAAGTAAAATTGTCTACATATTTTGGTCTTCTAATCAAGTATGAAAGAAAGCAGAGTCTGAAAGCAGAAGAAACTCCTCACTCCAAAACACTTCTCATGGTAAAATTCTATGACTTTAGTATCCCTTGAAATGGGTAAATGGAATCTATAAATGGTTGTCAATCAATGAGTTCAAATTGGACAAACAATGAAGCTCTTTTTAAAGAAAACTCGGACCAAAACCTCAAGCACGCATTTTGGTACTGTACAATTGAACCATTTTTATGCTTAACTAGACTGAAATGGAACAAAATGCCATACGCGGTGTACCCTATGACCTCTACAGGCTTTTGTTACCCAGATTTTAAACTCAAAGAACTGGAGCAAAATCAGATTATTCATATCTTTTAAATAATATACTCATATTTCTGTCACCAAGAATAACTTAAACTCTACTGGAACTTGTATGTCTGGTAAGTCTTCAATAATGACTTGAATTAACTGACCTGCTTTTCCACGTTGCATTCTTTAGAAACTGTTTTAAAAAATGTCAGGCAAAAGAAAGTGAGAGCTGGCATTGCTGTGTAAACCCTCAACTTTGGAATCCTAAATGTTAGTTTATTTAACTATTGCTATCTGCTCATTTATTTACATTACTTTTTTTTTTTTACCATCTGTGATTGGAATAAGACAGTAGCTAAGGAGACTTCATGCATTTAGCCCATTTCTGAATCTATATGTTAAATACATTGTAATGATTATTGGATATGTGCCCTGGATTGAAAGACTTTAACTCCATCCAGATTCTAGTTGTGTGACCTTGGGGGATGTACTTAATTTCTCCTTTCTTTTTCTTTTCTTATTTTTTTCTTTTTCATTTTCTTTTTTTTTTTCTTTCTTCAGTCTCACACTGTCACCTAGGCTGGAGTGCAGTGGCACAATCACTGCTCACTGCAACCTTGACTTCACATCTCAGCCTCCAAAGTATCTGAGACCCCAGATGTACACTATTATTCCTGGCTAAATTTTGTAGAGACAGAGTCTCCCTATGTTGCCCAGGCTGGTGTTGAACTCCTGGAATCAAGTAATCCTCTCACCTCAGCCTTCCAAAGTACTGAGATTACAGGTGTGAGCTACCACGCCTGGCCTGTTTTTCTGTTTTTAAACTGGGTTACTGATAATTCTTACCTCATGGGAAGGTAGGGGGCATTAAATGAGGCATTAACATGTGAAGAATATTGTCAGGAACACGGGAAGTTCTCAATAAATGTTATTTATTATTGCTGCTGCTGATCTTTTGATCATTGCTCTTGGTGGTGGTATATTAGACAAAGAGACAAATTATGACCATCTCATATTCTTTTTCTCTCCTCAAATTGAACTGACCTTGCTTTATTTTTAACTTTCTTCATTTTCTTGGTTTAAACTTCAGACTTGCATGAATAAATGAAATGTTGCTTTTCTCTTTCCAATTAGAATTCTTCCCCTAATGATTTTAAATGTTAGACTTGACCTCCTTTCCAAATATTTGGTTAGGTGTAGATTCCAAAGTCATAGCTATCTATCCACTGCTATTAGAATGTGAAATGGGAGAGTATACATGAGGAAGCTTCCGTAACTTCATGCATTTGAAGCTATTTATAGGAAAATGCTGCTGCAGGAATTATATGGGCATGATTAGAAGTAAAGATCTTGATCTCAGTTTGAGGAACATTGATTTACAGACTGGTTGTATAGAAGATGGGAACAGTGCTGGAGGTGGTGGGGAACTAGAACATAACAGGATGATATGATCAAGAGATCACGGAATCTCTGAAAAGTTCACAGCCAGGACATTTTTACTATGTGGCTGCTAGAAAATGTTGTAGTTGATTGACCAAACTCGTTGATAATGCAAATTTAAAACAACTAGAAAAATTACTATGATGTGTATCTGAATTAAATGTGTAGCAATATAATGAATATATACATATAAATATTTTTTTCAGAAATGCCATTCAAAGAATTCTCCTGCCTTGTAGTTGTACATGACCAGAAATGTCACTTTGAAATATGAAACTCTATGTTCTTCCAATCTTATAAACTATTACTAGTGGTCCATTGACAGCACTATAGATATTTGCTGTCTAATTTTTATGGTCTAGCACATTTAAAAAATGATTGTTGTGAAGAGTGATAATGATCACATGTACAGGCAGTTCTCACTTCTATGGTAGTGCCAGATCATAAACATGCCCATACAAATTAACCTGTGCAAATTGATCATAGCCAATGGAAAAACTATGATTGTTCCATGACCTTAAAAAAATTTGCCAAAACATCAAAAACTCTATACTGTCAGTGGTAAATACATACAGAGATTTTTAAAAATAGTAAAACTAGTTTATTTAGAATACTGTAATTTAAAATATAAGAAATGAAAAATAAAGTAGTTATTTGAAAAATCAAGAATAATTTGAAAAATGATTGCCTTCCTTCTCATTTTACAACATCTGCAATGGAGTGAGCACCTTTTCTATGCCTTGGTGAATCAGCATGCTTCTTTTTTTTATTTTCAATTTTTTTATGCTTGAATAATTTCCCAGGGATTTTTTTTTAATACTTCAAGTTCTGGGGTATATGTGCACAACATGCAGGTTTGTTAAGTAGGTCACTGGTCATTAGAGAAATGCAAATCAAAACCATCTCATCTCCAATGAGATACCAACACCATCTCACGCCAGTTAGAATGGCGATCACTTAAAAGTCAGGAAACAATAGATGCTGGAGAGGATGTGGAGAAATAGGAATGATTTTACACTGTTGGTGGGAGTGTAAATTAGTTCAACCATTGTGGAAGACATTGTGGTGCTTTCTCAACGTTCTAGAACTAGAAATACCGTTTGACCCAGCATGCTTCTTACATTAGGATCAGCTTCTAACATTTTATTGTTTGTGCTTCCAATGTTATGATATATTTTCAAGACTTCTAAAAATGTGAAGTTTGTTTTTGTTTTGTTGTTGTTTGCTAGTGTCATTTCTTCTGGGACATCTTCATTCTTTGTCACATCCACTTCATTTATGCTGAAAAAGTAGCCTTCAGTAAGTTCTTCTAGCTACATATCTAAAGCAGCAATGTCAATGTTTCCACAGTTAGCTATTGCTTCTATAACTGCATTTGTTTGATTAAAATTTCAGTCACTATATTATCACCCTTATCTTTCCTGCATTTTCATTTTTCTTGGCCTATTTTGATTTTTGTAAGGTGGCATATGAATTTATAACTAGGAAACAAGGAGACAACACAACTATATGATTTGCTTTCTGTATGCAAACTGAGTAACAGATGTAGAGGGCTCAAAACCAATAGACTTTGAAAGAAGTGATTGGTCTTTGATTATAATTCTTAACTGTTATTTAGGTATTTGTGGACTGAAGAGCTATCAGAAAACTTTGCACTTTTTGCAATTGTTTTCAGTGAATATACCTTGATAACTAAGATTTGAATTGTGAAGGTAGGAGACTGGTTTTATCTAACTAAACTGTGCTAATTAAAACTTGGCAAAATTTAAACAATTAGTGCTTCTTGGACTTAATTTTGTTAGCAATTTACTTGCTATACCTATTGGCCCAGGCAGAATCTCAATATGCAGATTTCGATGGTCATAAAATATACATCACCTATCTCTAGGGTAAATGGATAATATTACCTGCCCTCTCCGATGTCACAACATTTGGAGAGAGATATAAGAAATATAATATAAACCATAGATATTAAACAATATACTAAGTGGTAATTGCTACAACTGAGGAATGGATGTTTAAACAAAACAGAAATAAAGTGGCCAGAATGTAGTCAACATTCAACACATTTTGTCTATTTTGTAATGAGAAAAATTACTTGTGAGTAAATTCTAAGATTTAAAATCAATTGATTTATTTTCTTTCACTAATTCAAGATAATTATGCTCCAGCTTTGGTGAGGAAATAATTTCTCATTTGCATTAAATCTGGTTTACTACTGACTAGTCAAGTTATTCAAGACAGCCTTTGAAGCTGTCTCTCATTACAGTGTACTTGAGCTATCTCATTTTAATTTATCTGCTTTTGAATAGATGCAGATAAAGGATCTCAACACTTCTGAGACCCTTTAAGTGCAAGCAAATCATTGCTGGCAGAATTAAATTTTTTCTTTTAGGGAAAAAAATTAGTGCATCTCCCTTCAGCTTTTCATTGAAAGACAGTAAGTTTCTTCATAGTTTATACCACTGCTGCCTGGAGAGAACCGTTTCTTAGCTTCTCCTTCCGTTTTGAGGTATGAAGTGTGCGTGGCCTGGCAGTACTTACTGGGTCTCCATGCAGTGTAGGCTCCCAACCCTCCATTCTTGTGTGCATTCTGTTTGGCCTGATAGTGTGTGCATTTGTCACAGTGCTTGTAATAAAAAATTAATTACTTCCTTAGTATATTCTGTGGATGCTTCTCCCTCTGCCATCTGTTAAAGGTTTGCCTGGTGTGATCAGCACAGAAATTAAGTAAAATGCCTTCATCTCCCAGAAGGACTGTATTTAATATCTCACATTTAATTTCAGATAGTACCTGAAGCATTTTAAGAGACACTCTTACCTAATATAAAGAAATTATTGAAAATAGTTCCAACATGCTAAAGTTGACTACAGTAACATAATGATAGTACCAAAAGAAGTGTTACGGGCCGGGCATGGGGGCTCACGCCTGTAATCCCAGCACTTTGGGAGGCCGAGGCAGGTGGATCACGAGGTCAGGAGATCGAGACCATCCCGGCTAACATGGTGAAACCCCATCTCTACTAAAAATACAAAAATTAGCCGGGCATGGTGGTGGGCACCTGTAGTCCCAGCTACTCAGGAGGCTAAGGCAGGAGAATGGCGTGAACCAGGGAGGCGGAGCTTGCAGTGAGCTGAGATCGTGCCACTGCACTCTAGCCTGGGGGACAAAGCAAGACTCCATCTCAAAAAAAAAAAAAAAAAAAAAAAAAAAGTGTTACATTTTATGTGCTCAGACTTTTTTAGAATTTAATATTCCATTTAGTGCAGATTGTCTTAGTTGTTCATTAATAATTTCCAATTGAGATTCTTTTATTTGCAGGCAAGCAAATGAAAACATAAACTAATAAACTATAAAAAAGCACAATGTATATTTGTGGAAATAGAAAAATATATTTGAGCTAATGGCCTTATTTACATGGGATACTAAATAATAACTATATTAAATGTGCTAATATTTAGAAAGACCTGCTTTTACCTAATAGTATGCTGAAAAAAAAACTTTGGATATAATAATAAACTTAGGCTCTAATTTCAATAAGAATAAATTCTTGGAAAAAATGTACTTGTCAACAAACATTTGAAATGTACAACACTGAAAAGAAGTGGTGTCAGAGGGCAGTTATCAACTTTCCACCTAGTCACGAGAGGTAGGCTGATGCAAGAGAGGGTGGTATCAAATGGGATAACTTTGCAGAGTTTGAATATGGAAAAGGACCTCACCTGAGACACAGGGTGAGTGAGGGGATGGGAGTAAGAGGGTTAGAGAAAGCATTTCAGGCCACAGCAACATTGAACAAAGGCAGAGGGTGCCAAGCAGAACCGTGCCTTGTGCACCAACAGTGGTACTGATGGAGCATTACAGTGATGCTGAGCAGAAGATGAGGCTACTGAGGCAGTCGGTGAAGGCAATTTTGGAATTTTGGATGTACCATAGTATGAGTATCAGAGGAACTTGGAATGGGTCTCAGAGGAGAGAGAATCTGAAGAGATGTAGCAATTCAAGGAATGTTGCTCTGTTCCTGTGTTAATTTCCTTAGGATTATAGCTCCAAGCTTCATTCATGTTACTGCAGAAGACATGATTTTATTCCTTTTCATGGCTGTGTAGTATTTCGTGGTATATATGAACCACATTTTCTTTTTCCAGTCTAACATTGACAAGAACCTTGGTTGATTCCATGTCTTTGCTACTGTGAACAGTGCAACGATCAACATATGGTGTATGTGTCTTTTTGGTGGAATGCTTTATTTTCTTTTGGGTACACACCCAGTAATGGGATTGCTGAGTCAAATGGTAGCTCTGTTTTAAGTTCTTTGAGAAATCTCCAGACTGCTTTCCACAGTGGTTGAACTAATTCACATTTCCACCAGCAATATATAAGCGTTGTTTCTTCTCTGCAGCCTTGCCAGCATTTGTTGCTTGACTTTTAAATACTAGCCATTCTGACTAGTGTGAGATGATATCTCATTGTGGTTTTGGTTTGCATTTCTCTGATTAGTGATGCTGAGCATTTTTTTTTTCACATTTGTGGGCCACTTGTATGTCTCCTTTTGAGAAGTGTCTGTTCGTGTCCTTTTCTAATTTTTAATAGGGTTATAAGTAGGAGTTAAGCATTGGGCACACATAGACATATAAGGGAACAGTAGACACTGGATTAGAAGAGAGTGGAGGAGTGGAGGGAACGGGAGTTATAAAAAAATTACCTATTCAGTACTATGCTAACTATCAGGGTGATAGGATCTATACTCCAAATCTCAGCATTGCACAATATTCCCAGGTAATAAATCTACTCACATGCACCCTCTATTTAAAATAAAAGTTGAAATTAAAAAAAACAATCTAGTTAAAACTACTAGAGTAAAACCGTAATCCTCAGCAAACACAGGAACATAAAAACAAACACCACAAGTTCTCACTCATAAATAGGAGTTAAATAATGAAAACACAGGGGCACAGGGAGGGGAACATCTCACACTGGGGCCTGTTAAGGACTGGAGGGAAATGGGAGGGAGAGCATTAGGACAAATACCTAATGCATGCAGGACTTAAAACCTAGATGACAAATTCATAGGTGCAGCAAACCACCATGGCACTTGTATACCTATGTAACAAACCTGCACGTTCACCACATGTATCCCAGAACTTAAAGTAAAATTTACAAAAAAAAAAAAAACTTCAACCACAAAAAGCTATTAGAGTATATTTTTGATAATTTGGTGTTAAAGAGTCACTACTTCTTATGGTTCAAACTAAGTCCATTTTATTTCAAAATATGGACATAAGTATTACAAATTACACTAAACAAAAACACAAAATATTAAACACAGCATAACAATTTACAGTCTAGTCACATTTTAGAAGTTATTTACTTCAGCTTCCTATAGAAGTACAGCATTTTACTAAGAGGAAAACCACTTTTTCAAACTCTCCTCTTCTATTTTTAAATTTTCTTTTGTTTTATGGTATTACTTTATATAGCAAACAAGATACTTTTTTAAAAAATGCATAGGACAAATATTATCTGTACGTTTCTCTCTGCATATTTATGTACATACACATATTCACCAAGTTTTTAGTACTTTTATATGTCTAGTTTTAAACAAAATGGGCTCATAATTCCAGATTTTTTGGTTTCTCTTAGCAAACATAGCATGCTTTTCCCATTAACTTTCAAATGTCATTTGTAAGTACATTTTCTAATCATATTATCACAGAAAGTATAAAATAATAGTGTAAACAAAACTTACTCTCATACCTCTTATCTTCCAGTCCTTTCTTTCAAAACCTATAACATTTTTTGGTATCATTCCAGTAATTTTAAGTGCATTCATCTGTGTAACAACGTATTCTTTTACATGAACAAGTTGGTGCACAGTATATACAATATGACTTTACATGTAAAGGATCCTAGATTTTGACAAAATGAAGTAGCTAAATACAATTTAAAAATCCTAGATATTTTACCCTATTTGTGTGTGTGTGTGTGTGTGTGTGTGTCTTATACTTTCTTCTCAACTACTGATTATTATATTTTATGGATTGTGTGGATAAATTATATTTTATAATGTTCCTTAGTATTTAGGTACATCTTAATTTGTTTCAGAATGCTGCAAATAAGTTTATATATACAGTTTTGCTTTCTTCTAGATATCTGAATACTTCATATAAATGAGTTGCTGTGTTATAGGGCATTTTAGATTTTGATATATGGTACCAATTAACTCTCCATGTACACTGAGTCAATTTACACTTCCATTGGCAAAAGAGAGGGGCTATGTCTTCATATCCCTATCTAGATCAGAGACCAGCAAACATTTTCTTCTTAGTCACTGTGGCAGGTAAGTAACTGTGAAATTCTATTCTATATATTTGGCTCTCATTGATTATCTAATCATCTTTCATATGTTAGTCACTTTTTTCTTTGAACTGCCTGCAAATACACTTTGCCTACTTTTTGTTCTATTCCTGTACTCATGTTTTTATTTATGTAGTTGACAACACTTTTTAATCTCATAAGTTATTTTTCCTTATGTGTCTCCTTAATTTTGACTTTATTGGTGATTTTTAGCCTTTATAAATGGTTTTCATTTCTTATAAATATGGTCTGTGAATCTTCCATTTTGCAGAATATGCCTTTAGCGTCATCGTTAGAAAATCTAAATCATTTCGTTTAAAATAATTGATGTTCCACAAACTTTAATCTTCTATCTTTCCTCAAATCTTACTTGAAAAGACTATAAATGAAGACCAAAAAAATGGAAATGAAAACCTCAGCAAACAATCATTTCAATACTTCTTAGAAGACTGAATTCAGATAAATTAGGATAATTGGTTTAGCAGAAGGGAGTAGACTACGTGCTAATATTCTTGTAAATGGGTTATTAGGTTAGTGCAAAAGTAATTGCAGGTTTTACCATTTCTTTTAATGATAAACTGCAATTACTTTTGCACCAACCTAAAGTAAGCCTGAAGAATTGAGAACAGGAAGGACTGGGTACCTCAGACCTGTTATACCTAGACCCAAACAGCGATATGCCTCTAGCCTTAACCCTAAAAAGTCAGGAAGGAAACATGGTTTATCCTCAAGAAAATTTAAATTAGAGAGGCCCTACACTCAGGCGTCTCAGCCCAGTAATTGACAAAAAATAGCCTCAAAATGATAAGGATGTGGTCTGTGAAAATCAATGCCGAGACCGCCCAGACTTTTTCCCCATGCTTTGGTTTTAGAAGTGGGGCAACCATCCTAATCTCCCAGACAAGAGGTTAGGGTATTCTCCTGTGGAAAACTAAATTGCTTCAGAAAAAGACCTTGTAATACAAATATTTAGAGATTTCCTAATAAAAAGCTATTTTTAACATGGGATCTTCACTTGATGTGGAGAGTAAGTACTGCTTACACACTGGCTTTATCAGGAAGATTTTCAAAATATCACATATGGGGGAAATCATAATTGTGAAGGTGGGGAGGGTTATGGTTTATAACGGTATTATGAAAAAATTTATCAGAGATAAATCTATTCTACTTTAAATGAAAGCAAATAAGTGTTTATATTTCATAAAATAAAATATGATAATACAGGTTGAACATCCCTAATCTGAAATGCTCTAAAATTGGAAACTTTTTGAGTAACAACATGCATCTAGTGAAAAATTCCAAACCTGCCTTCATGTGATAGATAATGCATATTACTGAAAATATTGTATACAATTATATTCAGAGTATATATATCAAGTATATATGATACATAAGCGAATTTGTGTTTAGACTTGGAACCCATCTCCAAGATATCTTATTATCTATATGCAAATACTCCAAAATCCAAGGAAAATTGAAATTAGAAATATTTCTGGCCCCAAGCATTTCAAATAAGTCATGCTCAGCCAATATATTAATACTATTTAAAAATACATAGGTACAGATCAGAAAAAGCACCTGCACTTGGTGATCTGCTAATTTTTGTTTTAAATGTTATCTAAAATGTAGATAGCATTGATTTGATAAAGTCATATTGATAAAAAGTATTTCTATACATATTAGTATTTTATATTTTCTTAGACAACTTTTTTTTTGTTTTTCTTTCTTTTTCATTTACATCTCTGATCAGCATGAATTTCTCTTTTGATGAAAAAATATTTAAGGACACACCTTTGTCTTTAATTCCAAAAAGTGAGTCAGATATATGATGAATAAATTCTAGAGATCTAGTGTACAGAATGGTGACTATAGTTACTAATGATACATTGTTTATTTGAAATTTGCTAGAAGAGTATATCTTGTTTCCTCACCATACATACACACACACACACACCCACACACACACACCCACACACACACTCACATGGTAACAGTGTGGTGATAAATGTGTTGATTAATTTAATTGTGGTAATCATTACACAACACATATGTATATCAAATCATCATATTGAATAGCTTAAATATACACAATTTTTTTGTCAATTATACCTCAAAACTTATTTGTTTTGCCAGGAAACCGCTCCAGATATCCACTTATTTCCTTCAATGCTGCTACACTGAACCAGATATTTAATTAAATGTTACTGTCAATCATTACTTTCCTGATTATTCTATTTGAAAAAAAAACCATGAGTTTTGTTCACAGAGGAAAAAAGTAGAAATTACTTAGAACACAAAGTAAAAAAGAATAAGTCCACATCAAACACATGCAGACTAATTCCACAAGGGATAATCATTTCAGTGTATAAATTTTCAGAAATTTTATGACTAAAGCCTTTGATAAAATATTCCTTTCTAAAAACCTCATTTATTTTCATTCTTCTGAGATAATCATTTAAAATACACCGTTTTCTTCCCTAAAATTGTCCTTCACGCATTTAAAAGAATTGTCGCCACTTTATCTTCTTTTTCCAAAAAAAAAAAAATGCCCCTCTTTTTTACTGTCTTCTAATTCTGTATGCTTAGAAATAAAATATGTTGTCATTTTTTTACTATATTTTCTCATCACTTTTAAGTTTAAATTGTATTTTTAGCTTTCCATTTTTAAATTCATTTAGTAGCCTGACAAACCTTTGTCTGAGCCTGCATACTAAAACAAGTTGGAACTGTTTATATCCAAATTACGTTGAATTTCAATTTTCTATTTATCATGTTTTTTACCTTTTTGAACTTTCATTATATTCTTCTTGCAAGAGAATATTAAAACAAAGTTGAAGCTCATTTTGTCATCATACCATATTCTATCCATGATACATCTCTGTACCTTTTCTTCAAACAATGAACCTATCCCTTTCTCCTACTTAATGAAAGAAAAAACAAAATGTATGTGAACAACGTTTCTAGTACTTCACAAACTTTGATTCATTCTGGGTCTGGTCTTTTTTCAGGATCCTGGAATCATTTATCTACAACTTTTTCCATGGAAAAAATCCATTTCATAATTTGCAGAATTGCCACAGGGCTTGAGTGTTTGCTTTGGTCAAATTACCCTTTTTTTCGGGAATTATTTGTTACTGTATAATGTGAATTTTATTCTTTAGTACTTTTAATATCTCTCTTATTCTATTTTCTCGGTTGAAAAGCTCATTTACTACTGTATTCCAAAAGCAAGGCTTGTAATCTAGATCTAGGTTGAATTCCTAGCTCTGATGCCTGTAAACTTGGACATGCCCTATAATCTCTGAGTCTGGGACTCTTTCTCTATAAAATGATGAAAATAATGTGTACCCTGAAATTTGTTAGTAATTTTGTTTGAACTAGTATTTTTACAACACTCTTGGACAAACTAGGTGTACAATAAACAGATAATGACAGTCATGAGATTATATCTTTATAATGTTTAAAAATTCTTTCTCTGCTTTAAAACATTTGTGAACTATAGCTCGATTACTTCATTTTGTGCACATATATTTTGTATTCTACTAAAAACCTCAAGATGTGATGTAATAATTGTCTTTTATGAATGCTATTTATTCTTATTGATGTGAATTAGATCCAGATCAACAGTTTTCCTATTTCTATTTCCACATTTCCATTGTTTTTCTGAAATGTGAATTTGCCAACATTTGTTAGTTGAGATGCTCTGATAAACTGAATTTTCAGTAGACTTATGAAGATTATAGTTCCCTAATTATTACAAGTCTTGTTTCTATGTGGGTAGTATACTTTCTTTTAAATAAGCATGCCTTGATTGCCACCTTTAAAAAAAAATTATCCTACTGAGATATTGCTTTTGCTGTATCAGATCAAGTCATCCCTAAAACAAGGTCTTTCATTTGGAGAAACAAACTGGATTATTTTCATGAGTCTGTCATTCTGGTCATGAAATCCATGTGATGGAAGAAAACAATTTCTAGCATTATACTCAGAGATCTGGGAGTAGAAAACTCCGCATACATAAAAGAGGTGAAAATATCATCTATCCCCGAGTACCCTACAGTTCTCTACTTAGAACTGTAGAGTTGACTTGAATTTTTGGTTCTTTCAGTTCCATCCTTTGACTCCTTACTGTACCAGAAGATGAAGTTTTTATTCTTGTCAAAGGTGGTTTATCTTAAACTTGGCACATAAGGCTGGTCTGGTCATCATAACTATTTGCCACATGCTAACTGTGTGACATTGTCCGAGTAACTTTTCCTCCCCAAAGCCCCGTTTTCTCATCTGAAAGGGATGCCAGCATTCATACATAGGAAATATCATTGTTAACAGAAAGAGGTCCCAATCCAGACCCCAAGAGAGGGTTCTTGAATCTCATGCAAAAAATAATTCAGGGCGAGTCCACAGAGTCAACAAGTGAAAGCAAGTTTATTAAAGCAAAGGAATAAAATGACTACTCCATAAGCACAGCAGCCCCAAGGGCTGCCGGTTTACTATTTTTATGATTATTTCTTCACAATATGCTAATCAAGGGGTGGATTATTCATGAGTTTCCCAGGAAAGGGGAGGGAAATTACCAGAACAAACGGTTTCTCTTCTTTTTAGACCATATAGGGTAGCTTCTGGACATGCTATGGCATTTGTAAACTGTCATGGTGCTGGTGGGAGTGTCTTTTAGCATGCTAATGCATTATAATTAGTGTATAATGAGCAGTGAGGATGACCAGAGGTCACCTTTGATGACAATCTTGGTTTAGGCAGGTTTTTTTCAGCTTCTTTATTGCATCCTGTTTTATCAGCGGAGTCTTTGTGACTTGTATCTTGTGATACCAGTCCTGCTCACCTCCTATCTCATCCTGTGACTTAGAATGCCTAACCTCCTGGGAACACAGCCCAGAGGCCTCAGCCTCATTTTACCCAGCCCCTATTCGAGATGGAGTCTCTTGGGTTTGAACACTAGTGCCATCATAATAATTATTTTTAAAAGCTTATTAAAGTCACCTAATAGAGTGCCTGTTAAATATGGTGCTAATTCTTTACTTAGTTTTTTTCCCTTTAATGTGCCGGACTTTCTCTAAAGTTTTAATGAGGAACCAAAGAGAACAAAAGATGAATCTGAATACTTGAGAAAATTAAGATTCCTGGGGTGGGGTCAGGGTACACAAGAATGACAATAGCTAACACATAGGGACTTACTGTATACCTGATATTCTCCTAAACTGTTTTATATATCTACCCATTTCATCCTCAAACAATCCCAGGAGGTAGGTGCCATTATCATTTCTTGTTTATGCCTGGGGAAATGAGGCACAGAAAGATGAAATATCCCCCCAGGTTTTAGGGATAGGAAGCAGTGGAACTGAAATTTGAACCCAGGAAGAATGGGTCTTATGGCTGGGCTCTGAATCATGACACTAAGGTATCTTACTGTCAAAAGGACCCAAACCTCAGTATTTTAATCTTAATAGATGATTCTCTCAATCTAGTATACCAACATAAAAATAGACAAAATTGGAATAGGAGCCATTCCTTACCCCTAAAAATAGTACTGCTTTGATCTTTCTGTGCCAGGAAGAAATCACTGGCTAAGATCTTTGTGTTCCCAGCTCAGCAGTTTCTTTTTTAATCCTCTCCATTTTGGCAAGTAGACAAGGTCACAAAATACACAAGTGCCTCAATTTTATTTTTTTATTTTAAGGTAGACTTCTGACCAGAGTCAGTGACATTTGTAGCTTTTTAATTATACACACATGCCCCTTTCATCTTGCATAATGCTGAGCAATAAAATCAAATGTGCCTTCTTACCTCCAGGTGTCTATTTGGAGCATAAAGCATTTGTATTATGTGTTAATAAGAACATCCATATTTTGGTGGGGTAAATATGGACACAAAATGCAGGAGTTCACTTACTCTGTTGTAATGAATTTTTAGTCCTGAAAAACCCACAAAGGGGTTAGAAAATGTTGGCTATTATGCTCTTTTAGGAAAATATATTGCCTAAGGATAGAGAAGTGCTGAGTATTGGGAAACCAAACTTGATTTAAAGGAAGCAAATAGCATGACATAAAGTAACATTAAAATAACTTATAAGAATTTGATCATGAGACATGGAAATCAAACAAGGAGGATAAGAAGAGCATTACTTGCAAATGAGTGCTTCTGGCAAAATTTAGAGATATGTCAGCTTTAAGAAACAGACAAACAGAAATTATATTTTCACTTGGTGCTTAGACCAAAACAAGCAAACAGAGTTTAAGGAGCAGGTTTGCATGTCTTATCTCATAATCCAAATAGCCGAATCAATATAAAAATTTTGCTATCTCCTAATGTGCCTTCTGATATGGTTTGGCTCTGTGTCCCCACCCAAATCTCATGTTGAATTGTGATCTGGAGTGTTGGGCCTGGTGATTGTATCATTGGGGTGGTTTCTAATGGTTTAGTACCATCCTTCTAGTGCTGTCTTGTGACTGAATTCTTATAAGATCTGTTTGTTTGAAAAGTCTGTAGCATTTCCCCACCACCATCCACCTGTATCTCCCTCCTGCCACGATGTGTTTGCTTCCCCTTTGCCCTTCTGCCATGCTTGTGAGTTTCCTATGGCCTCCCCAACCATGCCTCCTGTACAGCCTGTGGAACTGTGAGTCAATTAAACCTCTTTTCTTTATAAATTACCCAGTCTCAGGTAGTTCTTTATAGCAGTGTGAGAATGGACTAATACATCTTTCCTCCAAATTTTAGTACATTCTCTAATATGTCCTCAAAGGTTCTCTAAGAAATTATTTATCAGATAAGAAGTAACTTATTTTCATAAAATATAGGAATCAGATAATTTAGAGTATTTCATAATTTCAAATACCTAGATTCCAGGCTATTTTGAATACAAAGAGTTTATTTCAAGTAAGCAAATATTTAAGTAGCTGAATGAAAAACTATGTAAAATACTGTGTAAATTACTTGAGTTCATAGTATGTGCTCCACAAACATTGTTATTATTTTTCTTCAAGCTGAGTTTTATCTCCAAGTTAACTATTCAGGGTTACTTTTTGTTTTCTTCTTTTTTTACTTGAGCTCTATATTTTTGTCAAATAGAAAATCTATTAATTTATGACTATATGAAACTATCTTAGATTCTGTGGTAGAAAACAAAGATTTAACTTAATACTTCTTCCAATAAATAAGTTCAAAGTCTAGTTGAGGACATAAGCTTAAAATAGGTTAAAAAATACATATCAAGGCAGTATAAAGTCATTTCCAAGTGATTAATAAATAATATCTCTAGGAGTTGATAGGAAGGAAAATAAATGGGGTTATCATGATCAGTGAGGACTTTATGATAAGTTTATCATTAACTGAGTCACAAGGATAGGCAAAGTCTACGCAAAGAAAAATATTATTCAGTAATGTTACATAGGAAATATTTCATATAGCCATTGAATCTTAAATGTTATTTGAATAAATGGCTTGGATTTTTTTTTATTCAATGAAGAAGAGGTAGGAGGGGATTTAGAATCAGAGATAGAATTTTTAAAGGTTTGGGGCCATTAACTATTATGTCATCTTAAGAAAGGACTGGATATTCCTTCCTTGCAGACATTTGTTGCCTTTTACCATGATACATTGTTGAATGTTAACTTGATATATGGTTCTTTTCTCCATATGTGATGCTTTCATACCTCCCATAGAGCTAGGCAGGAAAATTGCTGTCAATGCCTTAATATTCTTGCTTCTCCATGGGGTAGACGGGGAAAGTTCCATGCACTAAGAGACTGTGCTTAGAATGGGACAGAGTTATCAAAGCACCACAAAACTCAAGGAATATAGAAAAGAATTTATAAGATGGAAAAAATGTGATAACAGAAACTAAAAGAACAGCAATCGCAATAATTATACTTATGTGACTTTCATCAAACATATAAAGATAAAACAGATAATTTTCAAGCTTTTGGACATAGCAGAATATTACATTTTGGCCATTTCTATAGACCATGTCAGAACTATTAAAAAGATTTATGTGATCTATATATTTGCTTCTTACTAATTAAATGTGAATTTAGTCAAAACAGTGAAATCATTAACCGTAAAAACATCTCTCTAAAATTCCCAATACAATCTTTAAAATGTTTTCAAATTAAAATTATAAGCCACACATTTAGCTTATAGTTTACACTTAAATGGACACCTAGCTTACATTTAGGTATAGTAAATGTATTTTTGACTTAAATATTTAAGTCATGCCAAAAATCATAGCTTAGCCTAGTCTACCCCAAATGTGCTCAGAAAACTTATATTAGCCTACAATTGAGCAAAGTTTATCTTATGATTAAGTATTGAATATCTCATGTAACTTAATGAATACTGTAGTCAAACTGTGATTTAGGCAGAACTGCTCTGAGTAGTGTTTAGAGAGGAAACCAGAGTTCTATCAGATGAGTAGAATACAGACTAGACAGTATCTGTTATCCATACTGCATAACAAACCATTCCAACATTTAGTGGCTTAAAGCCACAACAATTCTATTATTTTTTATAATTCTTTATCCTGGACCAGATACAGTTTGTTAGTGGTTCTGCTGCTCATGGTGTATGCTAGGGGTAGAATGTCCCAGGGATATTTCACACTCACATGTTTTGTGCCTCGTGTGTAACTCAAACAGCTAGGGGTTTGCTGGTCATCTCTCTTTCTATGTTGCCTCTAACATGTTTATCTTGGGCTCTCTAAAAGAATAGTAATCTCAGGGTAATAAGATTTTTACATGACAACTACATTTCCAACAGGAGTTTTGCAGAAGGGCCAAAGCTGAAAGTTGCGTCTTTTACAGCTTGATGTTGGAAGTTAGAGTCACCTCCACCACGTTGTCTTGGTTAAAGGAAGCTCTAAGACCAGCTCACACTCAAGAGAGTGGAAAATAGATTGCACTTATTGATGGGGGCAGTGGTAACATAGTTGCAGTCATCTGCCACAGAAATCTAGGCTCTTTTTAGCTTATTATAGTTATGCATTACTTAAAGCTGGAAATGCCTTCTGAGAAAGGCATTGTTAGGGGGATTTCATCATTGTGCCAACATAAGAGAATTTATTTACTCACACCTAGATGGTATAGCCTACTATATGCCTAGGCTATATGACCTAACCTATTGTTCCTAGGCTACATACTTGTACAGCATGTTACTGTACTGAATACTGTAGGGAATTCTAACACAGTGGCCAGTATCTGTGTATCTAAATATATCTATACATGGAAAAAATAATCCATCACCAACCAAAACATTGTTATGACACATGACTGTAGCTGTATAATTAGTATCCATTCCTAATGTAACCTCCTAGTATAAGATACCCATATTTGCACCTGACTAGAAGGTGAAATGAAAAGGGAACGCCCTTTCCTCAAAGGGCACATTGAAAATTGCCCTAACCACTTCTGCTTTCGTCTTGTTAGCTGAACTTACTTGCATGATCGCATCCAGCTCTAAGGGAAGCTGAAAAACGTAGTATTCAGGCAGACATGTGCCCAGCTATCAAATCTGGGGCTATTTTTCTATTCAGGAAGGGTATAAGACATTTTTGGACAACTAGAAGTTTCTGCCACAAAACTTAGTAATGTTGAAATTTTATATTTTTCTTAATGTCCACAGGTAGAGACTGTGTCTATTTTGTTGCTGCCTACTCTGTAGGATATTCTTCAGAAACTGCAGTATGGAATAGTGCCAGATGACTGTGGAAAGGAAGGCAGCTTTACTGGAGGGTATTTTCTTTCAAAGGCGAACCCAGTGAGAACCTGCTTTTTATAAACCTAGTTTCTGGATGGCAAGCTCCCATCCATCCTCTCTTAGGAGCTGTAGGCATTTTCCTAATTACATGGTATTCTTGAATAGATATGAGTACAGCCAATTGGTTCTCTGCATGCAAAGTTCATCTGAGCTACCAGGAAAATATTGCGCCAATGTGTGTCTCTTCACAGTTTAACCATTATTTTAATAAATCTTGAAAACGTTTGCTTCCTATTCAATACTGACAATCCCTTTTCTTCACATACAAATGACTTGTTATAGGCATTTTATTTAGGGAGAACATGATGGTATCTGTCTGAATAAGAACAAAGTAATTTCCCTCAAAGCATTTGCCAAATGCCTTGGGAACACATACTCCATCACTGGCCAATACACTCTTCAGTTCTCATTCGCTAAACTCATCCACATAGTATATGCATCTAAAAAAGGCAAAATAGTTCTGAATTCAGTTTTTTCAATAATTTTAAATGAAGATTAAAAGGGAAAAGGAACCCAGAGGTCACTAGCTAAATTTTATAAATTGATTCCTAATATTACCATGATACTCAACATTTTCTTTACATTTTACCTATATATTTAAAACACTCCTTTTTGCTAATTTCACAATAGTTTTGACAATTTACCTTAATCTTATTTTCCCAAGTTTTCTCACAATAGTGAACCTACACAGACCAACTGTTTAAGTGACTTTTTAGCATCCAAATGAATATTCTCTGCCCTGTGTTTTGCTTTTGAGGACCTGACTAGGTTTTTCTACCTCTGATTTTTTTGTATTAAGTTAATTCGGTTTAGTTTCCCAGAATCATCTTTTCTGCATGGTTCTGGGTTAGAGTTGTCCAAAAGAATTCACAATACATTTGAGGGAGGGCACTTAGGCAGCAGCTCTTATTCTTGGATGGTCACCAGGGTCACTTGCTGTCACAGGCAGATGCAGAGGTGCCAGTGGGTTCCTCTCCCACTCCCCTCTTCTATGTGTCTACCTTCTCAAACCCCACCCCAGTTAACCAGCAGCAGCTCTCGGCCCTTTCAGAAGTTTGGCAATAGACCCATAAAGATGGTAGCTACACAGAAACAAGGTTTTTCATAGGCTTTTCTACCTACTTTTTCTATGGTCTCTCAACTTTCTCCTAGACATTTACTTCCCAGCTCTTTCCAAAATTATATAGTAACTAATTCCCATTGGATATCCCTTGATCATTCTGATAGGGTTCAACCACGGGTTCAAGTGTTTAAGCTGAAAAAAACTAACTGTTGGTTCTTTAGGTGGTAGGGAGCCACACCAGCAACTGGACTGACTGATTCCTCCAGATGACAAAAATAAACATTTTGTCAAATTTAAGCTACTATTCATTTACTGGTGTCTGTTACTCACAGATAATGGTCAAAAGAAATACACAGCCTCTCTAAAACTGTTCCAAATAACAGAATTCCCTTAATGCCAAAATTATTCCTATCTTATCCTGGCTAATGTATAGAAAATCAATTTCATAGATATAACTACAAGTTCTATATTCAAGAACAATATAACAATATCTATTTCCTCACAACTGTATCCCTAACATATAACAATAAGAGATATATAGTCAAAGATGAATAAAACACTTATTGAATAATGAAATGAATCCTTTTTGAAAATACAGTCCTTTATGAGTACAACACGGATAATTTGAAAAAATATGGTAAATATTTTACACCTCTAGGTATTTAGTTGCTGAAAAAGGAATTCATTTTATGAATCACTGAAGTATTAATGTGCAAATTTTCAATTGTACTTCCATAGCCTAGAGATTAAGAATTAATTCAGATAATAAGTCCCACTGAAATTCCAAATTGGAAGTCATATTCCTTAAAGCCGTGTTCTCTACTCTGAAGTTTAGTCTTCTGAAGAGCAGGGGCCATCAGTTGTTGCAAGGAGTTCATAAATCCATGTAGGCATCAAACATTTTTAGAATATTTAAATGTCTAGTATAACATGAATTGCTAATTTTAAAAAGCATGTGAATGTTACATGTGAATTAAACAGATTCACATATATTTAAGATTTACTAATACTGCCTTTTTACTATATTCTCAATCATTATCTACTAAAATCACAAGTACTGTCATTTCTCTTTACAAATCATTACAGAAAAACTTCTAATCAACTTAGTCATTCTCTCTCAAAATGGTAAAAGTGTATGTGTGTGTGTATTCTCATATATGTAAATACATATATGAGATTCTATATCAGTACTGGGAAACTGGCAAGTACATCATCTGCCAACCAAAAATTTCAAACAAGACTTATAAAAATATAGTTCAGATAAGACCAAATTAAGAAAAGGAAATTGTCTAGGAGTCATTAAATGCGGTAGTGGGGAAAACACTCGGATAATAGGTGGGTGGATCATGTGTTAGAAATCCACCAAGATTTCTAGCGGTGGCAAGGTGGAGGTAATAAAATGGCTATTGTTAGTGGGCAAAGTTCAACCATATAAATAAATGGCAAAACCTTACTTCAACACAATGGAGCAAGAATATGTTATGAGTCTCCTAATATGATACAATGTGAAATGTATTGGATCTTCTGACGAGTATTTTTCTCAGATACATTAATCTTGAATCGCCTTTGGCTTTTAGCTCCAGCTTGAGATTAAAAACAAAAAGAACATCTTAAATCTCAACACGAGGAAACAGGAGAAAAACAATTCATAAAGTGGTATATTCTGTAACGGTAGACTGGATATTTTCAACAAATCAATTGCATGAGAAAAAGTGGACATGATAAGCCTTATATACATTAAAAATTACTCATGTGACATAACTAAACAACAGTAGGTAGATCTTATTTGGATCCTGATTTAAAAAAAATTGCTGGTACTGTGGGTACATAACAACATACCTTTAATTTTTAGAGACGAGTCACTTATGGATGATATCTCTGTGGCAGGCAGAATAATGGCCCTCCAAAGTTGTCTGTATCCTAAAAGTCCCTTTCTCAGCTGTGAATATGTTGCGCTACAATGAAAAAGGATAATTAAGGCTACATGTGAAATTAAGGTTGCTAATAAGGTCACTTTAAAATAAAAAGATTATTCTGGGTTATTTGGGTGGGCCCAATGTAATCACAAGGTCCTTTAAATGTAAAAGAGGTAAACATGCAGTGTCAGGGTGATATTATATAGTCCTGTCAACACCCTGATTTTATCTGTGGGAGACTCATTTTGGACTTCTGACCTCCAGAATTATAAGGTAATAAATTTTGCTAGTTTAAGCCTCTAAATTTGTGGTAATATTTCACACCAGCAATGAAAAACTAGTACTCTGAGATTTGAATTAAACATTTTAGCATAATAATTTTAAAAATTTAAATAAAGCAAGCATAAGTAACTATTTACTGCAGGAGGCCAGTTTTAGTCTTTGTATTTTTAGGTATGTTTGAAAAATATACAACTTCTATTTAAAGTTATCAATTAAATATATTATAAAAATTAGAAAACTAAATAATATGAAGTGTCGGTGAGCTGTGAGAATATAAAAACCCTCCTCCATTTCTCATGGAAAGTAGGCCATGGTAGGCAGTCAGGAGATATACAAACAGACGATGCAACTGAAATTTGATTCTGGATATATACTACAAAGAAAATCTCACACAGCTCCTTTCAAGGGTATGAATGATTATGGTTACTGAGGTATTTTTTATGATGGGCTCAGTGGGTTGGTAGTCCGTAATTAGCAGAATAAGGTTGATTCATATAGAGGAAAACAGCAGTTAGGTGCAACAACACAAGATGAGATAACACAATGTTATTTACATAAAAGTATACACTCATCAATGATATGCTTTTTAAGGAAATCATGACTTATCTGGAAGCATAGAAAAATAAACAGAAAATTCAGGGTAAACTCATTAGGGATCCGTAATTGCCCAACAGATTTTTCCTGCCTGGTGCACAGATAAAACCAATTCACTGAGACCATAGTATTGCAGTAGAGAAAGAGTTTAATTAATGCAAGGCTGACCAAGTGTAAGCATAAGACTTAGTTATTGTTCAAATCTACCTCCCCGAGAACTCAGAGGCTAAAGTTTTAATAATTTAGTGAGCAGAGACCTAGAGAATGGGTACTGCTCATTGGTTTAGTATGAAATCACAGAGGTGTGAGAAAAGGTCGTCTTGTGCTTAGTCCACCTCTGGGTGGGGTGGCCACAGGACCAGTTGAGTCGTGAGTCATGGGTCTAGGTGGGGTCAGTTACCAGAAAGCAAAAGTATGAAAAACAAATTAAAATGTCAATATTAGGTTCTACAATAGTGATTTTATATATAGGAGCAATTGGTGAAGTCACAAATCTTGTGACCTCAGGCCACATGACTCATGGCTAGTAAGGGATTATAGAAACTATGCCTACATCTTAGCAGAATTTAGCCCTCTCCATAATCCTAATTATGTGGTTTTAATTAGTTTTACAAAGGTGATGTCAGTCCCTCAAGGAGGGGGTTAGTTTTAGGAAGAGACTGTTGTCATCCTTGCTTCAAAGTTACTCTATAAATTCCTCCTATGGTTAGCTTGGCCTATACTCAGGAATGAGCAAGGACAGACAACCTGCGAGGATAGAAGTAAAAAAGAATCAGCCACACTATACTTCTCACTGTCATAATCTTTGCAAATTTGTTTCACGACCACAGAAAAATAAAAGGGATAACAATATTAATTTTTAAGTAGGTACATCTCAATTTCAGAGACTTAAATGACAATAACTCCCTTCATTTATAAATGGTAGTAGAGCTTTAGCCCCTGAATAGTCTTCTGACATCAAGTCTTGCCTGTCTTCTCCAAACCATCCTGCATATTGCAAACGGATTTATTTGAAATAGGGGGAAAAATTGATCATATTGTTGCTTAAAACTGTTCACTTGTTCTTGGGAAACAATCCAGAATCCTTAGCCTGTCTTCCAGGCAGAGAATTAGCCTTGTGTGCTGTCATTCTCTCCTTTCTCTCTCCACTCCAACACTCTTTACTTGCTTTCATTTCTGAAGTTTCATGCTCCTCCTTGCTCAAGGCCTTCACACTTTTGCTTTTCCTTGGCCTGTAATTCTCATTCTGCCACCATCTTTTCCTCAAAACACAAGTCCTAGGAAACCGTAGATTACATAGCACCTAACACAAAAACAAAAAGGAAAAAATGTTCTGACTTTTCAGGTAAATTCCATTATTGCACATCTAAAGTACCCTATGTCTCCTTCACAGCCCTTACATGAATTGAAATAAAACTATATAGTATATAAAAAGTTTGTTTCACTTTCTTTTGGTTTCCATAAAATACTTCCCATCATGAGCACTTCATAATAGCAGGTATTCTGTATTTAAGGGGTACAGATTAGGTGCTCCTGAAATATTTGCTGAGTGAATTTTAAAAATCATTTATGTATCTAAACCTCTATTAAAATGAGTTTAGTCAGAAGTGTTAAGACAGCCCCTTCCACTTTTGACAGATGAATTATGCAAAAAATAAGAATAAAAGTATTTGGTAATCATATATATAATATAATGAATATGAATCTATTTTAAGATTTCTAAATGACATATATTGAAACTCTGTACATGGCTAAAAATGTACATTCTTTTTAAAATTTCTCATTGGTTTTCAAAAAACGATTATATATCATTTTTACAGGGTTAGAAATTATACACACCATGTTTTCTGAGTTCAGGGCAACATATGCAAGATTAAAAACAACGGAAGAAAAGGCCAAAAAAAAAAAAAAAAAACCCATCTGAAAAACCCAGAAAGTTGGAAAGCTCTTCTAAATATCTCATGGGTCAAAGAAGAGGTGATTATGGTAATTCTAGTCTATTTAGAAAATTACAAGTATGAGTTCCAAGAAGGATACAAGAAAAAGAGCACATTGGCATATTTCAATATACTGAAATTAGCAAAATTGAACACAAGTAAAAATTTGAAGGGAGGATACCTTTATTAACTAGAAAACAGAAAATTACTAAAATTCCAAACTGTCATCCTGTTGTAATATAATTTGCACCAAATAAACAGAGGTCATGAGAAACTTACGTAGAGCAGGTATGCAAAAACTTGTTCTGGAAAAGATTAGGTTTTACAGGCCATATATGCTTTTTATGGCAGCAACTAAATGCTGCTGTTACAGTGCTAAAGCAGCCAGACAATAAGTAAATACATAGGTGGGGCTTGGTTCTAATAAAGCTTTTCTTTCCTTTTTTTTTTTTTTTTTTTCAGGCAAGTTCTTGTTCTGTCACCCAGACTGGATAAATTGCCTCAATCTCTCAATCTTGGCCCACTAGAACCTTCAGCTTCCAGGTTCAAACAATTCTTGTGCCTCAGGCTCCCAGGTAACTGGGATTACAGGCATGCGCCATTATGCTCAGTCTAATAAAGCTTTATTTATGGACACTAAAATTTAAATTTTTTTTTCACATCCAATATTCTTATTTTACCTTTTCCAACCATTTGAAAGTATAAAAATAATTCAAAGCTCTCCAACTATACAGAAACAAGTAGAGGAAAAGGGGCTGTAGCTTGCCAATACCTGACAAACTTTCCCTCTATCAAATGTAAACAGTAAAGGTGACAATTGGGGTCTGGGAGCAATGCATAAAACAGGAACTATTCTGCAATTAAATTCCACAAGCAGTTGAATTTAGGTGTTCCTATACTTACATGTATGTTGTCTGACCAACAACACAGCATAAATACAATCTATTCTTCTTTTCTTTTTCCTCTTTTCTTTGGACCAACATTTTTAACTGGAAGGAGTAAGTCCTGAAGATGGCAGTGGGCTGCAAGTAAAATACGACGTACTGTATTTCATTGATTTTTGTAAGATTCACATTGTTTCAAATATCAAACATAAAATGGATTTTTATCTTACTGATGTCTTAAAATCTTTGTTAGCCAATCAGGAGCCATAAAATTGTTTTCATTGCCTTCATGTTCACAGACTTGATAATTGCTATTTTTTTCTTCATTGCAATTGTTCTGTGTGCTGCATTGTTACTATATATATATTGAGTTTAATTGCTTTTTAAAATGGCATCAGAAAGATTACACTGAGTCATTTTTTAAATGAAATGTTTGATTATGCAGGAGGGTTCAGAAACAAAGCAGCCATATTTATGATTAAATTTCCAAATTTTTTGTGTTCATAATCATACATGAATTAGTGATGAGTCTTATAATCAATTAAGTGGCAAAATTAATGAAATATAGTAATTAACCTACAGGTAACCTTAAGGTGGCTTTCTAATGTCAACTTAGGGAAAATAAAACTTTCAATATATACATGAATGTGTAGATCATTATCTTTTCTCTTCTCCTGAAGATCATTTAATAGCCACAATTTTTGAAACTTCTTTCCAACTGTTGGTTCTGGAAATCCTTCTCTCATCTATATGTATAAAAAATTTGTTTTAGCTTATACTATTTATATTTAAGTTCACATAAAGATACCAAAATACAGAGTACACATAATACAGAGACAAAAACTGGAAAACCCACTGTTGGGTTCTATAGTAGTCTAGAGTCCTTTCTCTTTTCTTTTTATTTTTTTAGAAATTGTGAATTTTTTTGTTTCTTACATTCTATATTATTTTATCAATTTTTTAAAGTTTCTGAGAATTAATAATTGTTCATACTTACCAGTTTATTTTTTTCTCATTCATTGTGTTTGAAATGCTTGTTCCCCAGTGCCATAAAGAAATAGCACTTGAACATAAATTTAATTTAGTAAGGCAATTTTTACCTCCTGCAGAAAGGGTACACTCGCCAGCAGTTTTGCCACGAGAGTACACTGAACAAAGGAGACAGGGTCATTTATAACCTGACGCGTCCACCCTACTGCTGTGTCCGGTTTCCATTGGCTGGAACGGAACCTCACATTCTGTATTTGTCTAGCAACTTAGAACCTTTTAAAACAGGCAAAGGTAGATGAGAACAAAGGAAGGAGGAAGTAACTTGTGGAATGCTGAGAAAGGTAAACCCATTTTTAAATAAGGAAGAGGAACAGGCTATGACCTAAAGCTTGCTTGGACCAGTATAAGCATGCCAGGGCAAATATTTAGGCTAAGGTGGGAGCTAAGAACATAAAGTACATTGATTTCTTTATCACGGCTAGCAGATATTTAAGAATGTTAGCACAGGTGTTTGAATAAATTTTGCTTCTATGAGAAGTTACTATTTATTCCTAATTAGACGGGGAGGAAAGTCTTTGAAGAGGAACCTCTACTTTCCTTTTTTTACAATTGACTTGTTTTACCTTTATCAAATTCCTACCTTCTCCCATCAATAAAATCAATCACCTTATAAAGCGTGTCGTCAATCAAGCTTCTGATGGAAATATCTTCTGATGTTTGTATCCGAGACATCTCCCCTAGGTTCCTCTTGACTCGTTTACTTGTTCACTTTGGAAACAGCCAGACAACAATCCCTAATTGTCTTATCTAGTTCAGAGTCAGGTATTGTTCTAGTAAATTTCCTTGTGTAAGCATATTCCTAATTAGATAATTAGGAATTCAATAAATGAGTTATATAAATTGTGGATATAAAAATTGTCACTGGATCAGGAAATCTTAGAAAGTATAATAGGATGAATACATTAAAATAGAAAAAAACTCAAAAAGATGAGAAAATGAAGACATCTAAGTAAATGTGTTGCAAAGAAAAGGGACTGCTCTTGAAGTGGAAAACAATGAGACAATTTATGCAGATGTTCTCTATTCATTTGTTTGAAGAATGTCAGATAGCTGCATGTGAAGAACTTGTGAATGTCTGTAGTTATATCTGAGTAAACTATTTAAAGAAATGTAATACTGTCTACCTGACCAATAAGAACAAATGGAGTTTAAAACAAACGTTTATTTACATGAACAACAAAGAGACAAGCGTTTCTACTATAATGGAGACTGTGACTGTGTTGCCGAACCATCACACACACGTGAAGGCTGTTGAAGGAGTAGACTGATTACGGAGAGCTGGGTGAGCTCAATCTAGGTGGGGGAAATAACGTGATTTTAATATAAGGGACAGTCAAAAGTTACTGTTTTCTTTTTTTCTCTTCTTATAAAGTTTTGCCTCACACTTCTGTGCATCTCAATATTGCACCCCCAATTTATTTTATCAGAATGTTTGGAGATGTTATTGCAATAGTTAATATGATGTCGGCTGTGTTGCTTTAACTGGATTGGGGCAAGTTACTTTGTCCCTCTGGGCCTTCGCATATTTAATTGTAAAATGAGTGATGCTGCCCAGGAAAAATCTCTAATGGCTAGTGTTACACAATCATGCTTGTGAATTTACCCTGGATGCATTTGGAAATACCTAGTAACACGGGGTGGGGGAGGGAGGTTGGGGAAGAAGTCAACAAAATAAAACTAAGAATTTAAAAGATTAATAACATGCAGATTTGGGGAAGTTATGGGAAAACAGGTTCTGTGCTGTTGGCCAAAAAGAAGAAGGAAAAAAATCAACCTAGCATCTGTACTGTTTTTTAAATGGGAACCAATAGGTTAAGTCAAGGTACAACTGTCTTGGACAGACACCATACCATTTTTCTACTTCTCTCAAGAAATGAAGTTTCCTCTCAGGCTTCCATTCAAGGGGGGGATAAAAACAAAACTCCAAATCATTTTTATAATTTTTATAAAAATTTTATAATTTTTATAAAATCATTTTTATAATTTTTTAATATAAGTTGTGAAGGTCCTGCCCTCAAAAATCAGTTTTACCCTTAGGGGTTTGAATCTCAGTTTAGGTGCAAGCATATAAATTAATTGGAAGTAATAGGACTTGAAATGACACTAGTGGCAGGAAGAGCATCTGAGTGGGGTCAAGGGATGGAGGAAATAGATTTCAAGAATCCTAATAAGGCACGAGCTACATGGGAGGCAGAAGACATGGTATGATGATTTTGCTATGCCTCTCTAATCTGGTATAAAACCTTAAAATTTTCAATGCTTACTACTTTTTTCTGTTGAAATGAGGAAATACGTGATCTGCCTAACACATGAGATTGTCGCAAAGATTGGATTCTAAATGTTGAAGGTGCTTTATAACCACAAAGCATTGCACAAATGTGACTAATCAATATCTTACTATCATTTACATTCAAGACTCAGGCTTCCACAACTCAGTACGGATTTCTGAGAATATATTGACTTTCCTGTTCTAATAGCTCACAAGAAACGCAGAAACCAAGTATAACATATTTTCCCTTCCTTTAAGAAATTTTCACACTACTTGAGAAGTCAGTACATACTATCATAAAACGGATAGTATTCTGAAACAAGTTTGAGTAAGAAGGTGAGTGTAAGCCTAAGATCCACAGTTGTTCACTAAGTGATTAGAAAAATAGTAAATTATACTACATATCTCTGTGTTCCACAGGAAGCTTAAACTTTACAGCTAAACTCATATTTACAAGGATTCTTATTTTCTTTTTTTGAGACAGAATTTCACTCTTGTTGCCCAGGCTGGAGCGCAAAGTTGCGATCTTGGCTCACTGCAACTTCTGCCTCCTGGATTCAACCGATTCTCCTACCTCAGCCTTCCAAGTAGCTGGGATTACAGGTGTGCACCACCATGCCTGGCTAATTTTGTATTTTTAGTAGAGATGGGGTTTCACCATGTTAGTCAGGCTGATCTCAAACTCCTGACCTCAAGTGATCCAGCTGCCTTGGCCTCCCAAAGTGCTGGGGTTACAGGTGTGAGCCACTGCACCTGGCCTTTACAAGGATTCTTATCCCAAAAAAACAAAATGCAGGATTCCATAGTATAATCTCCCTTGGTAAATGTTAACAGCATTAGCAAGTCAGGCAGAAACCTTACAAAAACTTATATATGATCAGTCACCCACTTTTTTAAAGTCCATATCCTTTATCATTCTTTTTATGTTTAGGCCTTTATAAATTTTAACCTAAAGCAGTATAAAAAAATCCCAGTTATGGACTGTTATTTGTGTCTTCCCAAACATGCACATGTTGAGTCTCTAACCCCCAATGTGATGGTATAAGGGGGTAAACTTTTGGAAGGTAAGTAGGTTTAGATGAGGTCATGAAGGTGGGGCTCATGATGGGGCCTTATAAGAAGAGGAAGAGCCACAAGATCTTCCTTTTTCAGCCATGTGAGGACACAGTGAAAATGTAGTTATCTGAAACCCAGGAAGAGGACCCTCACCAAGAACCAAATCATCGGGCACCTTGATCTTAGACTTCCCATCCTCCAGATTTTGAAAAGTAGCCTGTTTCAGTCACCTAGTCTATGGTATTTTGTTAGAGCAGCATGAGCAGGCTGATACGATTACTATAGAGTTTTCTCACCTGAATTTTTTTTTTCATTTTTTTTTACTGCTTTAAACATTTCAGCTATTCCTCATACTTTCAGGATAAAAGTAACCCCCTAAAACTAAAACATAAGTCTCTTCCTCAACTGACCCTGGACGCCTTGTGCAGTCTCATCTCTAACTGTTCAGCTCAAATATTTTTTGCCGTAGCCGTCATTCAAAACCACATAGGGTCGCACATTCACTATTTTGAGTGTCCATCTTTGTGACATGTCCTTCCCTATTTCTGCCTTTCATGGCCCAAAATCTGTCCTTTGGTGTTAAATTCAAAATCATCAGCATCAATCCCGTTCTTGCCAACAGATTTTTAAAAAATTTAAATCAAAATGAGTTTATTTCAACCACTGCTCTCTGCCAGACACTATGTACGCATTGCTGATATAAGACTAAATAAAGCAGGCATAGATACTTACCTTCATTGAACATAAAATGTATCTGACCTTCCACTTTATTCTAGTAACAATACATTATCTCAACTTTTACACTTCCTGCAAGTTTATCCCTTACACCGGTATAGCAGTCATAATGTTTTATTTGCCTTTTTCTCATATCTGATACCTAATAAAAGTATCAGTGAAGCTTTTATTAAATAGATTTTATGATTTTTGTGGATTAAATTGTTAGGAAAGTCTATATGAAATATATTGAATTTGAGTTTTCCTAAAATAGTTAATTTGGATTGTAGACAAAAGGAAGACACTGCAGAATGGGGACATAGCATTAAAAGCCAAAGAAGAAAGTTTTAACTCAGCTTCTGGGGCACAGAGTAAAGTGTCCAATCTGACTAGGAACAAGAGGACTGGGACATGTGTTTAATGAGTTGATTCAGAACAAAAGATTTGAAATAAAATGTTCTAAAATTGATAGTAGCAATGGTTACAGATACTGTGTATTCTCAAAACTTAATATAGATCCATGATCTTCTTTCTTAGTGCATCATTCTCAATTTTCTCCTTATTTCTAACCAAACACAAATTCTAAAATATTTGTGGTTGACCAAAGCCCTGTAAACGTTAAGATAGCATAGGTTTAAAAGCCAAGTTTGAATTCAAACCCTACCCTTTACTAGATGAATAAACGTCTCCTCCTCGAAGTTGAGTTTCCCTCATCTTGGAAATGTAGGTAATGGCAATCTGAAGGGCTTATGGTAATATTAAATAATGCAGATACAAAATATATAGAACATGCCCCAGAAATGTGTTCCTTTTTTGCTCGTTTCAATTACCTCATTTCCATAAATGAAATAGTTAATATTTTGATCTGTTCTGAAGCACTAAGCTGACTAACCTGATAGGCCAATAACAGCTTGATGAATGCAGGGCATCCTTGTTGTGTTCATCATTCAGGAGTCCACAGTAGATCTCGCTAATCAATTGTTTCACTCCTTCCTGCTGAGAGCAGATACAGCCTTAGTTAGAATGTAGCCCAAGTTGGCACGTGAGTTAAAACATATTTGCAATCCTTAATTAGGTTCCCAAGAGAAAGGCTTAAATTCATAGTAATAGCAGCAAAGATATGCTATTTATATATGCAATAGCTTTTGGAGACAAGGCATTTTCCTTTACTTCGTAATGCATATTGGATCTTCTTATTTTAGCCCGCACCAGTTAGGAGTTAAAAGTCTAATAACAAAAGGAGCACACGGGAACAGGATGAGATAGTAGAACATATATAGGTGGTCTCTTATGATGGTTCAAATTAAGATTTTTAGACTTCATTAAGGTGCAAAACCATCACAATTTTGGTATAACATAGAGTTTTCAATAACTACATGAGATATCCAATATTTTATTATAAAACAAGCTTTGTGTTGAATGATTTTGTACAACTGTAGGCTAATATGTTTTGAGCATGTTTTTTAAGGTAGGCTGAACAATATTTGGTAGGTTAGGTGTATTAAATGCATTTTCATCTTACCATATTTTCAACTTACAATGGGTTTGTCAGGATGTAACCCCACTCAAAGTTGAGGAGCATATATATATATATATATATATGTATGTGTGTGTATGTGTGTGTGTATGTATATACTTATATGTATGCATAAGCACCTACTAATTGTATGCTAAATGTAATTTTTGCTAAGATGACCAAATAGTATAAAATACAAACTGATTGACTTTAATTTCTAGGTAAATTAAATATGAAAGTTTAATGTAAATCTCAATCAAATTGTAAGGACTAACAAAATATAGACCTTGAGTTATATAGGCCCAGTATGCTTATAATATTTGGATATATGTTTAAAAGATGATGCCAATATTCTAAGATATAATAATTGCATGAGCAACTGATAATCCTATTTAGGTTAAAGAAGATTCTACCATGGACTGGGGCTCTGAGGAAATGATAGAGTTACCAAAGCCCGAGATATATATCCAGAGATACATATTTGCAGTACAACATAAAGATATTGCAGACAAGTTATGATTTATCTCCATTTAAATGGTGAATATAAAATCCTGTTTATGTGATTTATGCAGTCTGAGAAATGCACATTTCCTTTTGGAGCACTAACAAATGACTGAGCACTCTGGTCAAGAGAACCATTAATTTAGGAAGAGGATACACTTGATCTTGCACTTAATCGAGAAATACATTTCCCTAGATTAAGAAAATAATCCCAGAGAATTAGGAATGCAAGGTTGTCTCCCATGCAGAAAGGTCAGAGCAAACCCAAGGCACTTTATAAAAACGGCAAGCTTGGCAGAACAGTACGCAATGCCTACCGTTTCCACAGCAGTGTTCAGCATGGCCAGGGGGAAGAGAGATAAAGGATCTACCATGTTAATCTCTTGCTTAAAAGTCTCCAGTGATAACTTTTTTCTAAAGCAGAGGTTTTCAAACTTTTTCAAGCATCTGAAGCAGAATTTCTCAACCTTGGTGCTATACATGTTTGGGCCCAGATAATGGTTTATCAGGGCCTGTACTGTGTATTAGGGAGAGTTAGCAGCATCACTGGTGTCTGCCCACTAAATGCCAGCAGCATTTCCACCCCTAGTCACACAATGACTCCAGGACTTTTCCTTGGGAAGGCAAAATTATTCCCAGTGGAAAACTGCTGAACTAAGACTCGTTCATATCCTCTCGACCTCAAAAGCGTATCAATTATATGGCAGAGAAAAAGCAGAGTAGATTTCAAATCACTGTCACATATGGACTCCTTTTACTACCTATGTGCCCTAAGAAAGGTATATCCCCTTCTCTTTTCTTATTCAACATGTCTATTACAATTCAGCTCAGATCCCAGTTCCTCTCAAAGCTGTCCCTGATGATGCCAGTTTCAATTAGCCGTCTGCTTTTTTTTCTCACTCATATATCTTTACTGTTCATAGAACTTATCATACTGCATTGCAATTTTTTGTTAACTTGCCTGCCTTATATTTTAGGCAGAGAGCTCCTTAAGGTCAAGGAACCTCTTACCCAATTGTTTATGCATAAAGACTTATGTAAGTGTTATGGATAGACTGACTGAAAAAATTACTGAGAAAATGAATTAATGGGAGATTCATCTCTCTTATGTAATGTGTAACTTAAAGAAATTGGAAATGTAGATATATATGTGGAATATAGCGGCAAAATAAGTAAAATATTCAGAGGAAAAATGAGTTAAAGACCCCAGGTGGGAGAAACTAATAAAATTTCGACTGACGCATACTTAAGGAATGCACAGAGAATATAATCACCATCTTCTGTTTCTCCTTTTGTGGCTGGGATTATACAAATATGAGCTCTATGTATAGTAGAAAATGCTGAATCTGTGTAAAGTCATTATGTGGACAAAACTTAAGAATGGAAACTATTAGAGTTGAAATAAGCTTCCACAAATTTCTGACCCAACGTCTTCATAAGAATTTCCTTTATCAATGTCCTTATTATTTTACCAGCCTAGAAATCTCCTGTTGTGAGGATTTTATGTCTATGTTACAAATGATGATCATTTAGTTTCCTTAAGATATTGTGGGAAGGCCATACAAAATTTTCTTTTTATTATGTTAAATATTTCTAGCACCTTCAATATTCTTCTTGTGGCCTGGTTTCTGAGCTCATCAAGGTATATTCAAATGAGCAAATACTGGAAGTAAACTGTTGTGGTTGTCAATTTCCAGTTTAGGTATTAGTTGTACAAACTAGTAAGTGCCATTTTGAACGTCCAATAGTCTCCCTCCTTATCCATAAAGTTAAAATAGTTGTGATTTACACTCAGATTTTTATAAGAAATATTAGAAATAATGTAAACTTTCAAAGTGACACTTAGCAGGTGCTTAATAAATGTTAATTTCCATGCTTCCTCTTCATTCTGTGTTCCTCCTCCTCATGCATTCTCATTTGATCTGTTATGACAAATTATCCTTCAGAATTGTCCTCACCATCCCCTCATACTGAGATGCTCAGAGAACCTCTTCTTTTACTAAGTACTGCTGTTACTACAATAATAATTAAAAATAATGGAGACCTTAAGATGCTTCCTATAAGTCTGGCTTTTGAGGAAATACTCTAAGGTCTCCTTGCTACCCTCTCTCTTTCAAAGCATGCTTATTTTACTATGTTATGATATTAGGAAAGGGATTCACTTTGCTACAGGCATAAGCCCACACCTGGACATACAGGGGAACTAAAGCTGAGCGTAATCAGGCGGGTGAGAGAGTAGGGGACCGCCACAATAACAAACTCAGGATTCAACATGAGGTGCTTTATCCAGTAGGGTACAAAGGAGTGGGAAGAGTGAAAAGAAAGAAAAGACGGAACTCTAAACAACTGGACTGTGACACAGTGAGAGTAAAATTATGACTTCTAAACACAACCTGCTGGAGAACCAGAACTTATACATACTTACCAGCTATGCTGCCTTGGCTTTAGAGGTTCAAATGGTAAAATTTCACAGTTAGAAATTCAGAATTTAGATACTGAACTGTGTATAGCAGAAACTCTAATAACACATTTATGGAGCACTATGTAAATAGCTATAGTAATACCTGGATATAAAAATGAATAACCCATATAAAAAAATTAAAAGGCCACATGTAGTTTCCTTAGAATTCACTATGCTTGCTGAGCAAGTAGTAGGCAGATATATATGCTAGGAAAATGTTCTTTTTAACCTTGTAAATTTTTTAACTCTGGAAAAATGTAAAAGCTAAATTAGTTATGTATTGCTATATAACTAATTATGCCAAAATGTAGTAGCTTATACTGGAAACATTTACTATTTCAGTTTCTCTCTGGCTTGGAGTGTCTCATATAATTTCCCATAAGCTGTCCACTGGACTGCAGTCATGTAAGACTTAACTGATGGAGGGCCTGCTTTCTGATGGGTTACTCACTTGCCTCTTAGCTGGAGGTCCCAATTCCTTGTTCTACGGACCTTTCCTCAGAGCAGCCTGTGTTTTCAAGACTGGGAAGCTGTGTTTGCTGACATAAGTGACCCAAGAGAAAAACAGTCACCAAGACAGATGCCACAGAACTTTTTTTATAGCCTAGTCTGGGAAGTCACAGTCTGTTACATATGCTTCATTCTATTCATTAGAAACAAGTCAGTCAGTCCACACTCAAGAAGGGTAAACATCCCTATCTATCACAATATACATGATCTAAAATACAGAGTAAGAGAAGAAGAAAGGGAAGAGGAGACTGAATTTTATAATAGCAAAAACATCTAAAAATAGCTCATTCACTGTGCACGTGGTGGGAGTCAGAATCACATTCACATGCTGAAACTGAGATTGGTGGTAGAAGCTATAGGTTACTATTTTTTTTCCTTTAAAAAGAAAAGTTTGGACACGTTTAGCAAGATTTATCTGAGGAAAGAATGATTCATAAATTGAGCAGCACCCTGAAACGGTAGAGGTTCAAGTGGCTCCATACAGCAACATGAGCAGACACTATTTCTAGACAGAAAAAGGAAGTGATAATACAAAAACAGCTTGATTGGTTACAGCTCAGCATTTCCTTATGTGGGTGTGATGTGGTGAGGCATTGCCTTATATAGACATATTCTATCAATTGAAAGTCTGTGATTGGCTGAAACTCAATTGACATGATTGGCTGAGACTTGGCTGTCTTCTACAAGAATATAGTCTTAAGTTAGGTTTCAGTCTGCAAAATATGGAAGCAGCTCTTGCCCAAATTTGATTTAACACTATCGAACTTTTGGCACCCTTTTGATAAGATCTTGGACAATCATGTTTTTTCACTTTTTTTTGTTTGTTTTTCTGTAAAATCCTCAGTTTCCTCATCTATAAACCAAGATAGAATACAGTGATATTTTTTTCCAGCTCCAATATTTTCAGAGTTGAGCTGCAAGAAGGGGATGAAAGATTTAAGGTAAGTGCACCTAGATCATGACATTTTAATTTGTTTTTTGTTTTTGAGATGGAGTCTTGCTCTGTTGCCCAGGTTGGGGTGCAGTGGCATGATCTCGGCTCACTGCAACCTCCACCTCCCTGGTTCAAGCGATTCCCCTGCCTCCGCCTCCTGAGTAGCTGGGATTACAGGTGTACGCCACCAAGCCCAGCTAATTTTTTTGTATTTTTAGTAGAGATGGAGTTTCACCATGTTGGCCAGACTGGTCTTGAAACACTGACCTCAGGCAATCTGCCCGCCTCGGCCTCCCAAAGTGCTGGGATTATAGGCGTAAGCCACCATGCCCAGACAACAATTTCTTAAAAAAAAAAAGACAATTGGTAATTGGCATTTGACCTTTGAGTGATGTATTGCTGGGCATAAATATGTATATGTTGCAGAACAAAATATACCCAAAAATGTTCAACTCAAATAATTCTCTCACATGGTTCTATGGATTAGAGAACTCAGATGAGGTTATTTGATTGGAGTCAGATCTGAAGGTTTGCCTACACAGCACATAGGAGAAGGTTGACTCACAGTTGACGTTTACTGTCACTGGCTGGAGTTCAGGGCAGGCAACAAGACACTCACATGTTCTCTCTAAGTGACCAGGAGTTCTCACATATTGCTGCTGGATTTTCAAAACCCAGGAAACAGAAGATTCTAGGCCAGTTTAGGGCTATACATAGGATTTTCAAAGTCTCACTTTCTCTTTATTCTACTGGCCACTTAGATTCTATGGAGTGAAGTTACAAACCTCACCTCTCAATGAGACAGCTGTAAGGTCACATTACGGAAGGAAAAGAAAGAAGAGAGATGTTTCTGCAGATATCTTTGGAAAATACCATAGACCACAATATAATTAAGAGACAGATATAAGGACCCTTTTTTCACAGATTCTGAAAATATTTGCATTACAAATAGGAGTCAGTTGTGAATCTTAATGTTGTCTATAATTAATCATTGATTACTGCTGATGCACGGTCAGGACAGGTGATTTAGCATCTCTTAGTTTGCAAATTTATGAGTTAAAATATAGCCAACACAATTAGGTTATCAATGTGGTCCACTAAAAGAATTTGGGGTTCATATAACCCTTTGAGAAATTTTCTTGTGAATGTATGTATGTGCTTGTGTGTCTGTGAACATAATCTATCTACTTTCCAAGTACTTAAGTAATTGTCACACAGATTTAGCAAAATTACTAGTGAACAACTTGACTTTTGTTTTCTTGAAATTGTTATTTAAATCAACAGTCAAAATTATAAATCCATAGATAGCAAAGATATCTTATAGTATGTTTCTATAGAAAGTTAATTAGGCTTCAAGTTTTTATAATTTTCCCTTATGTCTTGGCTATTTAACAAGCATATTTATAGCTCTACATTTGCTATGACAAATTCAAATCAACTTTGCCATTTTACTTTAGCTATGTTTAAAAACTCACTCTGCATTATTAGTTTCCAAAACGTATAAAAAATTGTGATGGCTTTGTCAAAAGTGAGGTTGTAGCTTCTAGAAGAAAACTAAATTTATAAGACCATGAAAAGTAGAAAATCTGTAATTAAATAAGGAGTTAACATTAGAATTGTTTAATGCTGCTTTTGCAGATTATTCTTCCTCCTTTATATTATTACATTTTTGATCTATGTTTTGAAATAGATGTGTAAAATCCTTTAAGTTCATATTTGGCTAAGACTATAGATACAGACAGATCAACTCCTTAAATGATGTGGAGGAGATTCCATTTCTAGCAGGAGCAGATGAGGTTGGTTTGACCAGCCTTCCCAGAGAGAACAACTAGAAAATTAGACAAAAAAAAAATGTTTTAAAACATTGGAAATTTATCCATAGTAATAAGAAACTGTGATGCCAAGATCAACAGAGGGAAACTTGCATAGCTGACCTTAACTTTTGCATTTTTCTAGGAGATAATTGTTAATACTGAGGATGGTCGCTGAGAAAATGAGCAGGATATTTGGATTTGTGGGACTGGTTTTGCAAAAATTATAGTTCACAGACTACCATGGCATATTAAAATAAGAACAATAACATCAACAAACACAGCAGATCCAGGTAAAGGAATGATTAGACACAAAAAACAAATGAGAATTGTGTTCTGGAAATAAAATACAAGATGAATAATTTCATGAGATAATGGAATGACTACAGAGAAAGATCAAATAGGATATCTAGAATTTTAAAAATATAAGTAAAAATTAAAGACAACTAAAGACAAAATTAAACTGGGAAACATGTCAGAAAATAATATCTAAATTGAAGCATTCGGATACAATGGAATGACAAACAATAAAAAAGGCAATAGATATAGAAGTCATTTAGAAAAAAAAATTTAGTCTCAAAAATCCACAACCAGGGTCCCAGAAGGAGAATAAACAGATAATGGGGCAGAAGCAATCCTTGAGGACATTAGATATGAATTTTACAAAAAGAAATATAAAAAGCCAGATTCAAAAAGCACTTCAAATCTTAAGCAAGATATAAACAAAAACAGTGAGAGTATCATATTAAAACTGCTAAAAAGCAAAGACAAGACAAAAACATTAAAATTAGTCAGAAGAAACGCTGAATTTAGCCTGTTTAGATAACAGACTTAAAATCTGAGAATGCTACTCTTTTCCAAAGAGAAGAATCACAAAAATATTTTAAGAGTTTGGTGGGAAGATTTTTTTTCTGGGGATTAAGCACATAGTGGACTATGGGTACAAGTCTTAGAAAGTGGTATATATCACTCTGATATGTTACCAGAATCATAGATTACCCCTGTGGTTTATGATAATATAATAAACAGATTTTACTAGAAAGAACACCTTTGATGAAAAGAAAGAAATCATTAAGATTCATGTTGTTATGTAGAGGACACTTCATTGTATACATTAGTATTTCTTTACATTTTACTCTATATGATGTTTAAATATCTTGCAGTTCATTAGTTTCAGAAAGAACTCTATTGTTAAAGTAAAAGTATAATTAAGTAGTTAAACATATTAAGCTTGTTTGTGGGAAGCTATGGTTATAAAAATTCTGGATGGTGAATCAAAGCAATCGTATCCCCTTGTGTCAAGTAATCTGCATAGCAAATATCTTAACTAAAAAAGAAATAGGGTTGAAGAGCTGGTCATGAGAGCCCAAGACTATAATGAGATGAAATATACTTCGGTTTTAAGATGCAGATTAAAAAACAAACAGCTTGTTATTGAAACTCAAAGTTATTTTCTTATAAAAACCAATTTTTAACTAAGGAAGACATTAAAACTTAGCCAACACATATCTCATGCTGTAATGCAATTTCTTTTATTGTGCTCCCATTTTAATACTTTAGTTTCTGTGTGTAATCACCATTTATTCAAATATTTCTTTTCCATTAGTCTACTCTGCAGCAAATGAAGCAATTAGTGATATAGATATCATCAGTTTCTTCATTTTATAAGTAAAAATTTGAGGCTCAGAGTACAAAGCCTAAGGTTATGGGCTCAGAAATTTACACACACAGGATTGTAGCAGACGTTTTCTTGCTATAAATCTTGACATTTTTCACAACAAAGAAGGTTGTTTGTTTGCATATTCAAATCACTATTGAGTACATACTGAATTTTTTAAAAAGTGAGCGTGGGGCCTGACAACATAATTTGAGACAAGCAACTAGAGCTAAGAGACAGCTAGAACTAAGATATAAATATCATAAGAAAATGTGTTTTCAAGTAAACTTTAAAAATAAACATTTAATTCACTACATAAATTCAAGTATATATGGCTGGAAATAGGAAATGATCAAATACAGAGATGTAGGCTAATTTCCTAATAAGTTGTGGGTACTGTGTGAACATAAAACTGAAGATCGGATTTCTTTGTTTTTTTCCATTAGAACTTTTTCACACTCCAGATATTTTTGACTACTGATTTTTAATTGAACTTTGACTAGTTCAATTAAACTGGCTTAGGATCTCCGAGGTGCAGTAAGACTCTAGGCTGGGGCTACAGTTATCTGGGACTGGAGGATCAACTTTGAGCTTATTCATAAAATTGTTGGCAGAACTTAGCTCTCCTCCACGGCTATCAGAGAGTTCAGTTTCTTATTAATTAGGCCACAACAGCAACGTTGTATGTTGAAGCTGTTTCCCACAAAGCAAGTGACCAGAGCAAGAGGGAACAAACATGAGAACACCTAAGATATTTATAGCCTAATCTGAGAAGTGAGGCGTCTTCAAGTCGGCAATATGCTATACTAGTATAACATGGAAAGGGACAGGGTGAAAGTTCCAGGAGGCAGGAATCGTTATAGATTGATTACCAAGCAGGACAAAGTCAAATCCTTTAAATGAGCTCTTAGGATCTATTAATATCTTCTTTTACATTTCACTTCTATATTCAACGCATTCCCTAAATTTTAGCAGTACCTAATTTTTCTGGAATATCTTAATTCAAATTCAAGACATATTTTATCTATAAAATGTATTTAATATATAATCAATAGAAAAGAGCTTGTTTTAAATATAATACAATTATGAAACCCCAAAAATACAAAGTTTGCTTAATAGCATAAAATTCCCACACTGTATTTGGTTTTTCTGACTTGTTTCTCCAGTCCATAAAACTCCACATTATACATTATCTGCCTTTGCCATCATCTCTGATTTCCACCTATTAAAATGGAAAAACTGTTTCTCTTCCTAGGAAAGGCCAATCTGTTTATTAGTGCTCTGGATTTTATCTGAATTTTATCTTCTCAGATCCTTCATCTATCTCTTGCAATGATTAATTTTATGTATCAACTTGACTGGGCCACTGACGCCTAGATATTTGGTTAAATATGAGTCTGGGTGTTTGTGAGGTTTTTGCTGGATGAAATTAACGTTGGAATCAGTAGACTGAATAAACCAGATTGCCCTCTGTACTGTGGGTGGGCCTTTTCCAATCAGTTGAAGACCTGAATAGAACAAAAAGGCAGAATAAAAGGGAACTCCTGCTGCCTGACTGCTTTAGCTGGACTTTGGTCTTCTCCAGGCTTCAAATTCTAACTGAAACATTGGCTCTTCTTGGATATCGAGACTGCTGGTTTTCAGCCTGGAACTTAAGCTGTCAAGTCTCCTAGATCGTATGCATTTGACTTAGGACTGAAACACACATCAATTTTTCTAGGTCTACAGCTTGCCATCTGCAGATCTTGGGACTTCTCAGCTTCCCTAATGTAAGTCAATTCCTTGCTGTGTTGGTTCTGTTTCTCTGGGAAACTCTGACTAAGACATCTTTTTTTTTTTTTTTTTTTTTTTTTTTTGCATCATCACATTCTTCTCTACTAAACCATTTCCACTGGCAAATAAACAAGCTCTAACATCTCTGCCTTTAACCTTAGTTTCTCCTTCTGCTTACTGCTCCACTTGTTCTTACTCCTTAGGTCTACTACTTTGCCTTTTTTTTCTTTCTAGTAGTGTAATGTGAAGGAAATGGGGTAGAAGGAAGGGAGATAGAGATGGTACAGGAATTCAAAGCTTTAGGTGAGAAGTCCAGGTGATGACTAAGCATATCACCTATTCTTAATAAAATTTGAAAAATACATAAAATGTTCGTTTTGCCATTTATTTGTCTTGTAATTTTACTAAATTGACCTAAGGCAAACATTTATTTCCCTACCTTAAGTCTATAGATTTTTTTTCCTTTTCTTCGAGAAAAGGATACTTAGTATTTCCTGATGTTTTTCCTTTTTTTCTATATTTAAGAAAATATCCTCTGGACAAATAGAAAAGTTTTTAAACACCAATATTTTCTAAGTTTGATTTTAAAACTGCTCATCATAGGACCTTGATGTAGCATGCCAGCATGACCACAAAATATATGTCAGCTCATGCACTAAGATGCCAGTGTCATAGGCAAGAGCAGAGAACATGTAAACACACTGACATTTGGATTCAAACAAGGTTGAAAATGTTATTTCCAGTTGACGTATTTTGCCTTAATACAAAGATATCATTGAAAGTCATGTTCAGAGGATGACACTGTTCAATGTAGCAGACCCCATGGGTTTATGGCAGCTGTTTGACAAGTATTCAACTGTCTCTCTAAGCGGAAGTTATGTCTACTTTGTCTTTTGGAGAATGGTGTTGAAATGGCACCCATGTGTTGGGTAGCTGATGATGCTCTTTTTGACTCTGAATATTACCTTTTACCTCTCACTTTTTTTCAAGAGTAGGGTTTTATAGAAGTGGTGGCAAGATGCCAGCAAATGAAAGATATAATGACTATAAGCAACTTAATAGCTTGACTTAAACTTGAGTTTCACTTCTATTGGTAAATGGATGTTAGGGAAAGAACTGGTTCATATCCTGTTACTTCTTCAGTATTATCTTTATTGAGTTATCTTGCTATTCTGGTCTGTTTTATTTACAAAATGAAACAGTACTTACCTCCTCTTACTGTGAGGAATATAGACTATATGTAGTATATAGAATATGTATAAGTACATAGCCTAGTATAATCTCATATTTTAGTATAAAGCTCAGTAAAATCTAATCAATATAGTTATAATAAAATTTTAAATATTCTTATGTGTTTAATCTTTGCTCAGTAAATAATTTTAATTTCTTTAATTTGGCAAAATACACATAAGATTTACCATCTTAATTTGAAGTGCACAGGTCAATAGTGTTAAATACATTCATATTTTTGTGCATCATCTCCATTAATCTGCAGAACTGACTTCATCTTGCAAAAGCTGAACCCTCTATACCCATTGAACATTAACTCCTCATGCCCTCTGATATAGCTTGAATATATGCCCCTGCCAAATCTCACGTTGAATTGCAATCCCCATTGTTGGAGATGTGGCCTGGTGGGAGGTCATGGGTCACGGGGGTGGATCCCTCATTTCTTGATGCTGTCCTCACGACAGTGAGTGAGTTATCAGGAAACCTGGTTTTTTAAAAGTATGTAGCAGCTCCCCCAACTTCTTACCATGTAAGACACTGGATTCCCCCATTGTCTTCTGCCATTATTATTTTTCTTTTCTTTTTTTTTTTTAAATGGAGTTTCCAGGCTGGAGTGCAATGGCAAAGTCTCGGCTCACTGAAACCTCTGCCTCCCGGATTCTGGTGATTTTCCTGCCTCAGCCTCCCAAGTAGTTGGGATTACAGACATGCACCACCATGCCTGGCTAATTTTTTTTTGTATTTAGTAGAGATGGAGTTTCACAATGTTGGTCAGGCTGGTCTCGAACTCCTGATCTCAGGTGATCCACCAGCTTCGGCCTCCCAAAGTACTGGGATTACAGGGGTGAGCCACTGCACAGGGTCCCTTCTGCCATTATTCAAAGCTTCACGAGGCCTTGGCAGATGCCAGCACCAGGCTTCTCTGTACAGCAGAACCATGAGCCTTTTTCCTTTATGAATTACCCAATATCTGGTATTTCTTAATAGCGATGTAAGAACGGCCTGATACACCCTCCTTACCCAAACTCCTGCCAATCAGTATACTTTATGTCTCTATAAAGCTGACTACTCTTGGTACCTTGTATAAGTGGAATTACACAGTTTGTCTTTTAGCTAGATGAAGAAAAATGTCCTTAAAGCTTGTTCATGTTATAGCATGTGTCAAAATTATTTCCTTCCTCTTTAAGGCTGAATAATATTTCACGGTATGTCTATACCACAATTTGATTATCCAGTCATCTGTTGATGAACATTTGGGTTGTTTCTACCTTTTGGTTATTGTGAATAATGACTATTTCAGTGAGGATTGAAACAATGGCTCCTCACCTGTGTCTGTATCTCTTCAATCAGAAGAAGCAATTAGTAATCAGAGCACAGACACCTGATGTTTGGAGGTTAGGATCCTTATTGTTCACCCTGGCTCCCACAAACCATGTACAAGCTGCTCCAGGAAGAGGCACACAGCTTCCTACCATGGCTAGGATTGGGGATGAGTAGCCACTACCCAATCAAAAGCTGAAACTCACCAAAATAAACAACTTACTATGCAAGCCATCCCTTGGAAGTAACAAGACTTGCACTTTGTATTTTCTTCATATTTATTCAATTCAGAACTTCAGAATAGTCACATCAAACAGATTCTGCCAGTACAGTTGTTGTCTAGGTGGGGAAACACATTTCTGGGGCTTTCCACTCTGCTATCTTCCCAGAGTCATTTTCTCAGTAAATATTTTGGGGAAAAATAAATTTAACAAAAATAAGCAACTTGGATTTTTTTCTTCACATTTATTTAATTAATTCATTCATGGATTGAAGGTGTGCCATTTGATAGGCCAACAGGACTCTGAGGCAAATAAGTAATATAGCCTCTAGTTTCCAGAAGTTTTAAGTCTAATAAGAAAGAAAGATAAGCAAACAACTGCAATACCATGTGAATAGAACTTTAATTGAATACTGCAAAGGTTCAGGCGACATGCCTTCCTCTTGGTGTGAGGGGTAGATGTTAGGAGAGAGCAGAGAATATTTCATTTAATGCACCATCTCCTACATATGAGTAATTGGTAAAACAAGGATACCCCTTCTGCTGCCTTTCCACTTGGGCTGCTTCACCACCTCCAAGATCCTGTAAAGGAAGCAAACATGTATTAAATGTGGGAAACTTGGGTAAACCATTAGTTTTTACTCACAACATCCTGTTTAATCTCTTTACCTGTCTTTTTTAATAGTCCACTAACTTAAGAATATCTTTTCTGTTTAATTCCAGTCTTCCTTTCTCATGCTCATGAATTTATTCATCAATTTATTAATTATATAAACATTTATTGAGCACCTACTGTGCTCCAAGCACAACGCTAGGCATTTTGCTAGTATTTGGCAATAGAACGGCAATAAAGACAACTTGCAAATATTATCTGTACCATGCAACTTGTAGTCTAGTGAGAAATGTAGACATTAAGTAAATCCAAGATGAATGCCATGTTTTACTTTGTCTCTGACACAAATCATGCACATGGCAAATTAAATGTTTTTATAGGTTTTGTGTTCTAATGGACTCAAAAAATAGGGTAAGTATGATTCTCTTTAAAAATTCCATTGAATGCAGCTAATTTTGTACCATCAGCCCATAAATACATTATGATTTTTATCCAATTTCTACATCTTGCCTGAGGTGGCACCTTGTCAATTGAGATGGGCCTTGGCAGCTCAGTTTGCTGTATTCTGTATTCTTCCACAAAGGATGGACATGTAATCAGCTCCAAGCCTCAGTGTCTCCTATTCTTGTTATCCTGGATCAAATCTCCTTTTATACAAGGCTCAGGAATCAGGCCTTCACTGGAGGCAGCTTTGGAGAGCTTCTGACATCTCTGTTTCACAATGTTCCACATATGCTTAGTTTTTGTCCACTCACCAGGGACAGAAACAGAACATGGTGTGACATCATGAATGGCATTATTTAGCAATGAGCGAGGAGGACACCCCTAGAGAAGAATGTAATTTTAAACTGGAAAAAAAATGATTAAGATCCATGGGTGTGAAAAGAGCAGCAGCAGATGTTGTAAAACACTGGTAAGAAAGAAAGAAAGGTGACAGCTGAGAGTGATTTCATTTTCCTCCAAAGTCTTGCATCCTTACTCAATCATGCCAGATGGAGAAGCAATCTCTATGACATAAGGTGCTGTTGGTCTCACTGCCCTTATCACAAGAGAACTAGTTTAAAATCTTTCCCAAAAAGCATAATGATAAAAGTAAATGCACTGTTTCATTTATTAATCAAAATTCAATTTATCTCACTCATTTGAGACAGCAAGCTGTAGTGGAAAATAACAGACTTTGGATTACAAAGACGTTTTTGAATCCTAATTATTTTAATTGCTACCTGAATGACCTTGATGGAATTTTTCTTTCTGAGACTTGGTATTCTCACTTACAAAAGATTAAGAGCTCACATTTATTGAGGCCTTACCTTGAGCTGGACATTATGCTGATCAAATTGTTTAATTGTCCCATTTAATCCTTCTAAAAAAAATGTTTGCCCTATGTACTCTTTGCTGGTTTCTATAAGAGAAAATAAAATAGAAGATAATTTAAGGAGTTTAATTAACTTGGAAAAGTCAGCAACCAAATGTAAAAGTTAGGGGATTGAGTGACCAGGAAGATGTGCCTGAGTTCAAATCCCAGATTCATCATATAAGACTGGGCATCTTTTTAAACCTCCTTGTGCCACAATTTCTTCATAGATAAATGCAGGTATTGAAAATAGCTGCATCATATAATGTCTATGGAAGTAGGTGCAATAGTATAAGTGTTTTTAGTTTCATTCCTAGAACATAACCGTTCAATATGTTAATAGTTCTAATACTTTATTGTTACTATTTTTATGTTGAGTCAATCAGTGTCTAAGAAATATCTAAATTTAAATTTAGGTCTATTGACCTTCAAAGCCCACACCATACTCACCTACACTGGTGAGTGTTCTTGTTGAGGGTTAAGTGCTAGAGTAATTAGTGGAAATCTTGGCAGTTATTAGGTGCTAAATACTTTGTGATTCCTCCTAGACCCTCTTTATTGTGCCTTCTAGCTGACAAGAGAATAAAATCTTGGTTTTGATGAGGGATGCACATCTCTTAAGTTATTCAATAAATTTCTCCAATTTCCATTGTATTCTTCAGGTGTCTGTGTTTTGTTTTGTTTTCCAAACCATTTCCTCGACTTTTTATCCTTATTCTACCTTGTAAATATTGATGATATTCGGGTTTACATACTTGGTAAAATTCTCTTCTCTTTTTTGCTTTCTCTTACCAATTATATGTTAATTGCTCTGTCAAATACACAATAAATATGAACTGAGTAAGATACTTTATTCAGAAGGATTATTGAAAATGGTTGGGGGAAGGGACTATTGTCATAGAAAAATGAGGGCTATTGCAGTAGGGAGAACATTAAAACCAGAAAATGTGAGTTTATCAAAAGTTAGGGAAAAGGGTTTTTTGTTTTTGTTTTTTAATGGGAAAGAGTAAACGAAGATCGAAAGAACCAGATGTCGAAGTGAGATGAATAACAGTGTCATGATTCAGCAGATTAGGGAATGTTTTCTTGAGGCCAGCCTATTGGAAGTGACTGTTAAAGATGGGTTGTATGCTGTCATAGACTAAGGTTACTCAAAGATAAAGGACTTGGAGGAAACAATCTTAAGCAAAGGTTGGTTAATAAACATTTTGTTTAGATTGATCAGTGGGGACAAAGAATTTACTAATTCCTTATCTGGCAAAGGATGGGAATTTGGAACAACCTTGTCTGATCTTGTCATATAAGGAAGCATGTTTGAGTCTCATCCAAGTCACTTAGGAAGGATGGTTCTTGTCAGTAAGCCATTTCCAAAAACATAAAAGGTGAAAAGATTTTTTTGACCTTCTGTTTTTCAGGATCACAGGGCTTGGGTCAATTCCAACAATGTCTAATTCAAAACATTATTTCCAGATATGCCTAAGTATGTCAGAAAGACATGTTAGAAACTTAAGACAAATTTAACAGTTTAAGTGAGTAAAGAATGATTCACAAATCAGACAGCCTCCACAACCATGACAGATGCAGAGCAACTCTGGGGCTGCTACATGGTCAGATAACATTTATGGACAGAAAAAGGAGAGTGATGTATGATGTAGAGAAAATGGAAATGGGGTACAAAAGCAGCCAAATTGGTTACAGCTCAGTGGCTGCCTTTTTGAACATGGTTTGGACAGTTGGCTGCCTGTGATTTGACCACTCTGTGATTAGTGCAAGGGTAGGTTATAGTCAGTTTACACATCCAGTTGTTACAGTTCATTATGTATGGAGAACTGTTGGTGGAACTTAAAATATGTAAGAGGGCAGCTTTAGGTTAAACTTTATTTAATAGACATCACAACCCTGGAATGACATAAAGAGTTCTATTCAACATTTCCAAAATTAAAATCACCTTTCCTGCTAAAATTTATATTAGTTTTGGATTTTTTTCTTTTCTTAGTGGCACCTAGTTATCTAAGATAGAAATGTGAAAATGAAAAGGAAAAAGGAGAATGGCTTTAGTTAATCCAACCCCTCCTGGGTGTCTCACACAGTCAGTCCTCCATACCCATGGGTTCTGCATTCACAAATTCAACTGCAGATTTAAAGTGTCCATGGGGAAACAAACATAAATCCAATATAACTAAAAATAATACAAATAAAATATAATAGAGTATAACTACTTACATAGCATTTACATGATATTAGGTATTATAAACACAGTAATCTAAAAATGATTTCAACTATACAGGAGGATATACATGGTTCATATGCAAACACTATATAAACCTACATAAGGGAATTGAGTGTTTGTAGATTTGGAAACAAATCTACTAAAGTCACTAAACCTACAGAGCATAAGCAATATCTTCACTTCTAGAAGCATACAGAGCATAAGCAATATCTTTGCTTCTAGAATATAGAAAAAGGCTCCTTTTTCTATATTCTATAAATGAAATCATACAGTAGGTACTGCTTTGTTTCTTTGGCTCAACATTATGTTTCTAAAATTGTGTGCAGTAGTAAATTGCTCATTTTCATTGCTGTGTAGTATTCAATTGTGGATAGACCAAATTATTAACCCTTTCTAATATTATAGGCACTTAAGTAGCTTCCAGACTTTGGCTTTATCAATAGTGTTGATATGGATATCAGGAACATGTGTATTTTTTGTTTTATTTTTCTTTTTTTTTATTATACTTTAAATTTTAGGGTACATGTGTACAACATGCAGGTAGTTACATACACATACATGTGCCATGTTGGTGTGCTGCACCCATCAACTCATCATTTAACATTAGGTATATCGCCTAATGCTATCCCTCCCCCCTCCCCCCCCACAACAGGCCCCGGTGTGTGATGTTTCCCTTCCTGTGTCCATGTGTTCTCATTGTTCAATACCCACCTATGAGTGAGAACATGTGGTGTTTGGTTTTTTTGTCCTTGAGATAGTTTGCTGAGAATGATAGTTTCTAGCTTCATCCATATCCCTACAAAGAACATGAACTCATCATTTTTTTATGGCTGCATAGTATTCCATGGTGCATATGTGCCACATTTTCTTAATTCAGTCTATCATTGTTGGAAATTTGGGTTGGTTCCAAGTCTTTGCTATGGTGAATAGTGCCGCAATAAACATACATGTGCATGTGTCTTTATAGCAGCATGATTTATAATCCTTTGGGTATATACCCAGTAATGGGATTGCCGGGTCAAGTGGTATTTCTAGTTCAAGATCCCTGAGGAATCACCACACTGACTTCCACAATGGTTGAACTAGTTTACAGTCCCACCAACGGTGTAAAAGTGTTCCTATTTCTTCACATCCTCTCCAGCACCTATTGTTTCCTGACTTTTTAATGATCACCATTCTAACTGGTGTGAGATGGTATCTCATTGTGGTTTGATTTGCATTTCTCTGATGGCCAGTGATGATGAGCATTTTTTCATGTGTCTGCTGGCTGCATAAATGTCTTCTTTTGAGAAATGTCTGTTCATATCCTTCACCCACTTTTTGATGGGGCTGTTTGTTTTTCTCTTGTAGATTTGTTTGAGTTCATTGTAGATTCTGGATATTAGCCCTTTGTCAGATGAGTAGATTGCAAAAATTTTCTCCCATTCTGTAGGTTGCCTGTTCACTCTGATGGTAGTTTGTTTTGCTGTGCAGAAGCTCTTTAGTTTAATTATATCCCATTTGTCAATTTTGGCTTTTGTTGCCATTGCTTTTGGTGTTTTAGACATGAAGTCCTTGCCCATGCCTATGTCCTGAATGGTATTGCGTAGGTTTTCTTCTAGGGTTTTTATGGTTTTAGGTATAACATGTAAGTCTTTAATCCATCTTGAATTAATTTTTGTATAAGGTGTAAGGAAGGGATCCAGTTTCAGCTTTCTACATATGACTAGCCAGTTTTCCCAGCACCATTTATTAAATAGGGACTCCTTTCCCCATTTCTTGTTTTTGTCAAGTTTGTCAAAGATCAGATGGTTGTAGATATGTGGCATTATTTCTGAGGGCTCTGTTCTCTTCCATTGGTCTATATCTCTGTTTTGGTACCAGTACCATGCTGTTTTGGTTACTGTAGCCTTGTAGTATAGTTTGAAGTCAGGTAGCATGATGCCTCCAGCTTTGTTCTTTTGGCTTAGGATTGACTTGGTAATGCGGGCTCTTTTTTGATTCCATATGAACTTTAAAGGAGTTTTTTCCAATTCTGTGAAGAAAGTCATTGGTAGCTTGATGGGGATGGCATTGAATCTATAAATTACCTTGGGCAGTATGGCCATTTTCACGATATTGATTCTTCCTACCCATGAGCATGGAATGTTCTTCCATTTGTTTGCATCCTCTTTTATTTCTTTGAGCAGTGGTTTGTAGTTATACTTGAAGAGGACCTTCAAGTCCCTTGTAAGTTGGATTCCTAGGTATTTTATTCTCTTTGAAGCAATTGTGAATGGGAGTTCACTCATGATTTGGCTCTCTGTTTGTCTGTTATTGGTGTATAAGAATGCTTGTGATTTTTGTACATTGATTTTGTATCCTGAGACTTTGCTGAAGTTGCCTATCAATCAGCTTAAGGAGATTTTGGGCTGAGACAATGGGGTTTTCTAGATATACAGTCACGTCATCTGCAAACAGGGACAATTTGACTTCCTCTTTTCCTACCTGAATACCCTTTATTTCCTCCTCCCACCTGATTGCCCTGGCCAGAACTTCCAACACTATGTTGAATAGGAGTGGTGAGAGAGGGCATCCCTGCCTTGTGCCAGTTTTCAAAGAGAATGCTTCCAGATTTTGCCCATTCAGTATGATATTGGCTGTGGGTTTGTCATAGATAGCTCTTATTATTTTGAGATACATCCCATCAATACTTAATTTATTGAGAGTTTATAGCATGAAGCGTTGTTGAATTTTGTCAAAGGCTTTTTCTGCATCTATTGAGATAATCATATGGTTTTTGTCATTGGTTCTGTTTATATGCTGGATTATGTTTATTGATTTGCATATGTTGAACCAGCCTTGCATCCCAGGGATGAAGCCCACTTGATCATGGTGGATAAGCTTCTTGATGTGCTGCTGGATTCAGTTTGCCAGTATTTTATTGAGGATTTTTACATCGATGTTCATCAGGGATATTGGTCTAAAATTCTCTTTTTTTGTTGTGTCCCTGCCTGGCTTTGGTATCAGGATGATGCTGGCCTCATAAAATGAGTTAGGGAGGATTCCCTCTCTTTCTATTGATTGGAATAGTTTCAGAAGGAATGGTACCAGCTCCTCCTTGTGCCTCTGGTAGAGTTCGGCTGTGAATCCATCTGGTCCTGGACTTTTTTTGGTTGGTAAGCTTTTAATTATTGCCTCAATTTCAGAGCCTGTTATTGGTCTATTCAGAGATTCAATTTCTTCCTGGTTTAGTCTTGGCAGGGTGTATGTGTTGAGGAATTTATCCATTTCTTCTAGATTTTCTAGTTTATTTGCGTAGAGGTCTTTATAGTATTCTCTGATGGTAGTTTGTATTTCTGTGGGATCAGTGGTGATATCCCCTTTATCATTTTTTATTGTGTCTATTTGATTCTTCTCTCTTTTATTCTTTATTAGTCTTGCTAGCAGTCTATCAATTTTGTTGATCTTTTCAAAAAAACCAGCTACTGGATTCATTGATTTTTTGAAGGGTTTTTTGTGTCTCTATTTCCTTCAGTTCTGCTCTGATCTTAGCTATTTCTTGCCTTTTGCTATCTTTTGAATGTGTTTGCTCTTGCTTCTCAGTTCTTTTAATTGTGATGTTACAGTGTCAATTTTAGATCTTTCCTGCTTTCTCTTATGGGCATTTAGTGCTAAAAATTTCCCTCTACACATTGCCTTAAATGTGTCCCAGAGATTCTGGTATGTTGTGTCTTTGTTCTCATGGGTTTCAAAGAACATCTTTATTTCTGCCTTCATTTCGTTATGTACCCAATAGTCATTCAGGAGCAGGTTGTTTAGTTTCCATGTAGTTGAGCGGTTTTGAGTGAGTTTCTTAATCCTGAGTTCTAGTTTGATTGCACTGTGGTCTGAGAGACAGTTTGTTATAATTTCTGTTCTTTTACATTTGCTGAGGAGTGCTTTACTTCCAACTATGTGGTGAATTTTCGAATAAGTGTGGTGGGTGCTGAGAAGAATGTATATTCTGTTGATTTGTGGTGGAGAGTTCTGTAGACGTCTATTAGGTCCACTTGGTGCAGAGCTGAGTTCAATTCCTGGGTATCCTAACTTTCTGTCTTATTGATCTGTCTAATGTTGACAGTGGGGTGTTAAAGTCTCCCATTATTATTGTGTGGGAGTCTAAGTCTCTTTGTAGGTCTCTAAGGACTTGCTTTATGAATCTGAGTGCTCCTGTATTAGGTGCGTATACATTAAGGATAGTTAGCTCTTCTTGTTGAATTGATCCCTTTACCATTATGTAATGGCCTTCTTTGTCTCTTTTGATCTTTGTTGGTTTAAAGTCTGTTTTATCAGAGACTAGGATTGCAACCCCTGCCTTCTTTTGTTTTCCATTTGCTTGGTAGATCTTCCTCCATCCCTTTATTTTGAGCCTATGTGTGTCTCTGTACGTGAGATGGGTTCCCTGAATACAGCACACTGATGGGTCTTGACTCTTTATCGAATTTACCAGTCTGTGTCTTTTAATTGGAGCATTTAGCCCATTTACATTTAAGGTTAATATTGTAATGTGTGAATTTGATCCTGTCATTATGATGTTAGCTGGTTATTTTGCTCATTAGTTGATGCAGTTTCTTCCTAGCCTTGATGGTCTTTACAATTTGGCATGTTTTTGCAGTGGCCGGTACCGGTTGTTCCTTTCCATGTTTAGTGCTTCCTTCAGGACCTCTTTTAGGGCAGGCCTGATGGTGACAAAATCTCTCAGCATTTGGTTGTCTGTAAAGGATTTTATTTCTCCTTCACTTATGAAGCTTAGTTTGGCTGGATATGAAATTCTGGGTTGAAAATTCTTTTCTTTAAGAATGTTGAATATTGGCCCCCGCTCTCTTCTGGCTTGTAGAGTTTCTGCCGAGAGATTAGCTGTTAGTCTGATGGGCTTCCCCTTGTGAGTAACCCAACCTTTCTCTCTGGCTGCCCTTAACATTTTTTCCTTCATTTCAACTTTGGTGAATCTGACAATTATGTGTCTTGGAGTTGCTCTTCTTGAGGAGTATCTCTGTGGCATTCTCTGTATTTCCTGAATTTGAATATTGGCCTGCCTTGCTAGATTGGGGAAGTTCTCCTGGATAATATCCTGCAGAGTGTTTTCCAACTTGGTTCCAGTCTCCCTATCACTTTCAGGTACACCAATCAGATGTAGATTTGGTCTTTTCACATAGTCCCATATCTCCTGGAGGCTTTGTTTGTTTCTTTTTATTCTTTTCTCTCTAAACTTCTCTTCTCGCTTCATTTCATCTTCCATCACTGATACCCTTTCTTCCAGTTGATCGAATCGGCTACTGAGGCTTGTGCATTTGTCACGTAGTTCTCATGCCTTGGTTTTCAGCTCCATCAGGTCCTTTAAGGACTTCTCTGCATTGGTTATTCTAGTTAGCCATTCGTCTAATTTTTTTTCAAGGTTTTTAACTTCTTTGCCGTAGGTTTGAACTTCCTCCTTTAGCTTGGAGTAGTTTGATCGTCTGAAGCCTTCTTCTCTCAACTTGTCAAAGTCATTCTCCGTCCAGCTTTGTTCCGTTGCTGGTGAGGAGCTGCGTTCCTTTGGAGGAGGAGAGGCCCTCTGATTTTTAGAGTTTCCAGTTTTTCTGCTGTTTTTTCCCCATCTTTGTGGTTTTATCTACCTTTGGTCTTTGATGATGGTGACGTACAGATGGGGTTTTGGTGTGGATGTCCTTTCTGTTTGTTAGTTTTCCTTCTAACAGTCAGGACCCTCAGCTGCAGGTCTGTTTGAGTTTGCTGAAGGTCCACTCCAGTCCCCGTGTTTGCCTGGGTATCAGCAAATATTGTACTTATAAATATATAACTAATTGGGTGGGTAACTTACATTTATTTGCCTTGCAAGTTTGAGCCTTTTCTCATCTCTATTGTCCTTCTGTATTTCAATGTCATGACTTGATCCACATTCTCATGTAAATGTGCATTATATAGGGGGTTACATATGTAATTTCCTATAAAGCCAAATTTTAAATCCTAATTCAAGACTGTTGCTCTAGCTAGGACTTCCAGTACTTTGTTGAATAGGAGTAGTGAAAGTGAACATCCTTGTCTTGTTCCACTTCTTAAGGGAAATGCTTACAACTTGTTCTCATTCAGTACGATGTTGGCTGTGAGTGTGTTATATATGGTTTTCATTACTTTGAGGTATGTTCCCTCTATGAGTAATTTGTTAAGGGCTTTTATAAAGGGATGCTGAATTTTGTCAAATGCTTTTTCTGCATCTATTGAAATGATCTGTGGTTTTTAAAAAATTCTATTTATATTGTGCATCACATTTATTGATTTGTGTATGTTGAAACATTCTTGCATCCACGGAATAACACCCATTTAATTGTGGCATATTCTTTTTGATGTGCTGTTAGATTTTGTTGCCTAGTATTCTGTTGAGGATATTAACCTATAGTTTGCTTTTTTTGTTGCTTTCTTGCCTCATTAGAGTAATATCAGCTTCATAGAAGAGTTTGGGATGAATCTCTCCTCAATATTTTTGAACAGCTTCAGTAGGATTGGTATCAGTTTGTCTTTGTATACCTGTTAAAATGCAGCTATGAATCTGCCTGATCCTGGGCTGTTTTTCTGGGCGTGGAGGGGGAAGTTTTTTATTGCTGATTCAGGTTTATGACTAACTATTGGTTTGTTCATGACTTCTCTTTCTTCCTGATTTTATGTTGGAAGGTTGTATGTTTCCAGGAATTTATCCATTTCCTCTAGATTTCCTAGTTTTTGTCCATAGAGAAGCACGTAGAAATATCTGATCTTTGTGTTACTGTGGTATCAGTTGTAACGTCATCATTATCATTTCTGAATGTGCTTATTTGAATTTTCTGTTGACCTTTTCATATTGTGTTCTGAGAATTCTTTATACATTCTGGACACAAGTTCTTCAATATTTGACGTGCAAGTACTTTCTCAAGTCTGTGTCTCTTTTCATTTTCTTGAGTGTTTTTTGCAGAATAAAGGTTATTTAATTTAATTAATTAATTTATTTTGAAATGGAGTCTCACTCTCTCACCCAGGCTGGAGTGCAGTGGTGTGATCTCGGCTCACTGCAACCTTTGCCTCCTAGGTTCAAGCGATTCTCCTGCCTCAGCCCCCTGAGTAGCTGGGATTACAGGCACCCACCACCACACCCACCTAATTTTTGTATTTTTTGTAGAGATAGGGGTTCACCGTGTTTGACAGGCTGGTTTCGAACTCCTGGCCTTGTGATCCACCCACCCTGGCCTCCCAAAGTGCTGGGATTACAGGCGTGAGCCATAGCACCCGGCTTTTTTATTTATTTATTTATTTTAAGGAGGAAATTGAGGCAGTAATAAATAGCCCACCAATTTAAAAAAGCCCAGGACCAGATGGGCTTTTTTTGGTTGACAGGCTATTATTCTTCTTTGCACCTCTGGTAGAGGTGCAAAGAAGAGCTGGCACTATTTCTACTGAAACTATTCCAAAAATTTAAAAGGAGGGACTCCTCTGTAACTCATTTTATGAGGCCAGCATTATCCTGACATCAAAACCTGGCAGATATACAATACCAAAGATGAAAACTTCAGGCTATTATCCCTGATGAACATCAATGCAAAAATCTTCAATAAAATACTGGCAACCTGAATCCAGCAGCACATCAAAAAGCTTATTCACCACAATGAAGTTGGCTTTATTGCCAAAATGCAAGAAGGTTCAACATATACAGATCAATAAATGTAATTCATCATATAAACAGAGAACTAAAGACAAAAACACATGATTATCGCAATACATGCAGAAAAGGCCTTCAAAAAATCCAACATCTCTTCATGTTAAAAGCTCTCAATAAACTAGATATTGAAGGAATGTACTTGAAAATAATAATAGCCATATATGACAAACCCATAGCCAACATCATACTAAATGGGCAAAAGCTGGAAGTATTCCCCTTGAAAACCAGCACAAGATAAAGATGCCCTCTCTCACCACTCCTATTCAACACAGTATTGGAAGTTCTGGTCAGGACAGTCAGGCAAGAGAAAGAAATAAAAACTATTCAAATAGGAAGAGAATAAGTCAAATTATCTCTGTTTGCCGATGACATGACTCGATATCTAGAAAACCTAATTGTCTCAGCCTAAAGGCTTCTTAAGCTGATAAGCAACTTCAGCAAAGTCTCAGGATACAAAATCAATGTACAAAATTTTCTAGCATTTATATACACAAAAAACAGGCAAGCAGAGATTGAAATCATGAATGAACTCCAATTCACAATTGCTACAAAAAGAATAAAATACTAGGAATACAGCTAAAAAGGGAAGTGAAGGACCTCTTCAAAAAGAAATACAAACCACTGCTCAAGAAAATCAGAGAGAACACAAGTAGAAAAACATTTCATGCTCATGGATAGGAAGAAATAATATCTTGAAAATGGCCATACTGCCCAAAGCAATTTATAGACTCAATGGTATTCCCATTAAACTACCTTTAACATTCTTCACAGAATTAGAATAAACTATTTTAAAATTCATGTGGAACTATAAAAGAGCCTGTATAGCCAAAACAATCCTAAGCAAAAAGAATAAAGCTAGAGACATCATGCTACCTGACTTCAAACTATACTACAAGGCTATAGTAACCAAAATAGCATGATACTGGTACAAAAACAAACACATAGACTAATGGAACAGAATAGAGAACTCAGAAATAAGACTGAACACCTACATCCATCTGATCTTCGACAAACCTGACAAACGCAATGGGGAAAGGGCTCCCTATTCAATAAATGGTGCTGGGAGAACTGGCTAGCCACATGCAAATGATTGAAACTGGATTCCTTCCTTACATCTTATACAAAAATTAACTCAAGATGGATTAAGAACTTAACTGCAGAACCTAAAACTGTAAAAACCGTAGAAGAAAATCTAGGCAATACCATTGAAGACACAGGCACGAGCAAAGATTTCATGATGAAAATGCCAAAAACAATTGCAACAAAAGCCAAAATTGACAAATGGGATCTGGTTAAGCCAAAGAGCTTCTGTACAGCAAAAGAAACTTTAATCAGAGTGAACAGACAACCTACAGAATGGGAGAAAAGTTTTGAAATCTTTTCATCTGACAAAGGTCTAATACCTGAGTCTACAAGAAACTTAAACAAATTTAACAAGAAAAAGGTAAACCCCATTAAAAAGAGGACAAAGGACATGAACAGACACTTCTCCAAAGAAGACATTCATGTGGCCAACAAACATATGAAAAAAAGCTCAACATCATTGATCATTAGAGAAATGCAAATCAAAATCACAATGAGATACTATCTCAGGCCAGTCATCATGGCAATTATTAAGAAGTCCAGAAACAACAGATGCTGGCAACGTTGCAGATAAAAGAAAATGCTTTTACACTGTTGGTGGGAGTGTAAATTAGTTCAATCATTGTGGAAGACATTGTGGAAATTCCTCAAAGATCAAAGATCCTCAAAAATGGCAGAAATACCATTTGACCCAGTCATCTCATTTCTGGATATATATCCAAAGAAATATAAATGATACTATTATAAAAACTCATCCACACGTATATTCATTGCAGTGCTATTCACAACATGAAGACATCAAATCAACCCGAATGCCCTTCAGTGATAGACTGGATAAAGAAAATATGGGACCTATATGCCATGGAGTACTATGCAGCCATAAAAAGAATGAGATCATGTCCTGTGCAGAGACATGGATGGAGTTGGAAGCCATTATCCTCAGCAAACTAACCCAGGAACAGGAAACCAAATACCGCATGCTTCTACTTATAAGTGGGAGCTGAATGATGAGAACTCATGGACACACTGGGGGGATCAACACACACTGGGGCATGTCAGAGTGAGGGGGCTGGGAGGGAGAGCATCAGGAAGAATAGCTAATGGATGCTGGAGTTAATACCCAGGTGATGGGTTGATCTGTGCAGCAAACCACCATGACACATGTTTACCTATATAACAAACCTGCACATCCTGCACATGTACCCCAGAACTTAAAAGTTGAAGAAAAAAAATAGTGTATGTGACCTAGTCCTTGGTAATGAATTGTTAAGACATGACACCAAAAGCAATCAATCAAAGGTAAATTTTATTTCTTTTTAGAGCCAACTTTTTATTTAATTGATACCTTGTATTGCTTGTTGGTTTCAATATTATTTAGTTCTACTTCAATCTTTCTTTTTTCTTCCAGGTTTGTGTTCGGTTTGTTCTTGAGGAATAGGTATACTTTATAGTTCGAACTGCAAAGTAAACTCATTATATGATAATACATTTATTGAAATATCTTAAAGCCTTTTACATTATTTTTCTTAATTTTTCAAGTTTTATGTTTAATTGACAAAAGTTGCACATATTTGTGAAGTACAATGTGATGTTTCTATAAATGTATATATTGTGGATTAACATATCCCTCATCTCAAATAGTTTTGTGGTGAGAACATTTAAAATTCATTCCTTTAGTTGTTTTAAAATATACAATATAGTAGGCCCCCCTCATTCACAGGGGATAACTTGGAAGACCCTCAGTGGATGCCTGAAACCTCCAATAATACCAAACTGTACATATACCATATGACTTTTATTTCTATAAACAGATACATACAGTAAACTTTAACCTTTTTCCTTAAAGGACAAACTTTGTGGCTTTTCTTTAGCATATCTGAAATACCATGATCACTACTCTTGCACTCTGGAGCTATAAGTATTACTTGAACTACAATATCACAATGAGTAGTCTGATAATCGACAGCTACTAAGTGACTAATGGGTGAGCAGCATATTTAGCATGGATAGGCTGGACAAAATGATGATTCATGTCCTGGGCAACAGAGTAGAATGAGAGATTTCATTATGCTCCTCAGTATATCCTGCAATTTAAAACTTATGAATTGTGTCTGAATTTTTATTTAATATTTTTTAACTATGGTTGACCATGAATAACTGAAACCAAGGAAAGTGAAACCACACATAAATGGGCACTAGTGTACATTAATTTTAACTATATATACCTTGTTGTGCAATAGATCACTAGAACCTAATTCTTCCACTCTAACTGAGCTTATGTAACCTTAATCAGTGTTTCCTGTAGCCATGACCACCTATTTCCCCAGCCTTGAGTAACCACTATTCTACTCGCTCCTTCTATGAGTTCAATTTTCATTTTGC